>NC_134550.1:52126066-52774350 GCF_025594145.1 Primulina tabacum
AAATATAAAAATGACCATTATTTAAAGTAACGTAGAAAAAAGAAACGTGATTAAAGAATGTTGTATATCGTTACAAAAAATTAATACCGCCAAAACGGGTAGAACGGGTCCTGTCGCTCGTATCTTGGCAGGTCTAGATTTTATCAAACCAACCTCCTTATTTCTGTAGCGAGGGAGCTCGACCCGACTTGACTTACCCCATTTTTGCCAGCTATACAAAGAATAGGAAAAAGGAAAACCAGGAAGCCGTTTTCTCTACGAGACCTAACTGTAATTTGAAAGAATGAGCCTTCTTCCCGCCTTCACAGCCTCCCCAATCCTTATCCAGCTCCCTCGACGCCGCAGCCTTCCTCCAAACTCCACCACTTGGCCCTGAAAAGCTCTTATACGACAACCATGAAAACGGTTCTCTTGACGCCACTACGGCCTCGTGGACCTCATCTATCGCCACTATTGTAAAAACGGTCGTCTATCCAAAGCAGCTTCAGAATTCAATCGCATGCGATTATCGGGTGCCGAGCCAAACCACATCACTTTCGTAACTCTGCTCTCTGGATGTGCCAATTTCCCATCCCAGGGATTATCCCTCGGCTTGCCGTTCACGGGTATTGTCGAAAACTCGGGTTGGATGTTAACGATGTGATGTGGGCACTGCCTTAATTGGCATGTATTCGAAGTTTGGTAAATTGGGATCAGCAGAATGGTTTTTTGACCACTTGGATATCAAGAATAAGGTGTGACTTGGAAACTCTAATTAATGGTTACATGAGAAATGGTGAATTTGAGGAGGCAATCGATTTGTTGATGAAATGCCCGAGAGAGATGCTGTGTCTGGACTGTACTGATTGATGGGTTTGTGAAGAAGGGAAAGTTCCACGAAGCTTTGAATTGTTTTCAAGAGATGCAGATGTTTTTGCGTGGCGCCTGATTTTGTAACAATTGTCTCAGTGCTCTCTGCAGTTTCTAACTTGGGAACACTTGGTTTAGGGTTATGGTTACATCGGTTTGTGCTGCTCCATGATTTAAGAGACAATATTCGGGTGAATAATTCTTTAATAGACATGTATTGTAGGTGTGGATTGTTGAGTTGGCTCACCAGGTGTTCCACAACATGGCTAAACGAAACTTGGTCTCATGGAACTCAATAATTGTTGGCTTGGCTGTTAATGCGCATGCAGAGCAGCTTGAAGTATTTCAAAGTTATGCAAATTGATGGGTTTAACACCCATGGCGTGAGCTTTACTGGAGCTCTTACAGCTTAGCCATGTGGTTTAGTAAATGAGGGGCTTGAATTATTTGATAAAATGGCACAATTCCATAAAATCACTCCAAGTGTAAACATTATGGATGCATAGTCGACCTCTATAGTCGTGCTGGAGATTGAAAGAGGCTTTATGGTGATGCGGAACCTGCCAATGAACCCAAATAAGATAATGCTCGGTTCTCTATTGGCCGCATGTAGAGCTTGCGAGGAGGTGGACTTGGCAGAAGGCTTGATGATTATATTTATGATCTGGATCCAAGTGGGGATTCAAATTACGTGATGCTTTCGAATATCTATGCAGCGACCGGAAGTTGGCATGGTGCCAGTAAAGTGAGGAAGAAAATGAAGACCTTCGGATTCAAAAGAAACCCGGAATCACTCAATTGAAGTTAATGGTAAAATTTTGAATTTGTGGCAGGTGACAATCGCAGCAGATCAGATAATTCTATACAATTGCTGGATGGTTGTCGTATGAGCTAACGACATCTGAGCATATTTAGAAGTTGACATGGAATTACATGAATTTGATTAAACTTGTGTTGCAAAAGATAGAATCTTGAGAAGTCTACTAATACAAGCTGGTAAATTCACGTTCACATATATTCTTGATCAGTATTTGATTTCCTTGGATCCAAAATAACCATTATATTGTCCAAAATGCATATATAGTATTTTTGTTTTCAGAGATAAAGGAAAAACCAGCAGAAATCTTTCAACAACATAATGCCCAACTATCATGGAGTTTTCCGGTGCTTTTCGGGTCTTGACCATTATGGTGCAATGGGTCGGGGCCACCTGGAACCCTCCTCAGATTCCAATCCTCAGGCATCTCATTATTGCACTATGGCTTCCAGGTACATGCACATCACTGATCTTGAAACCTGTCTTTTTTCTCCAAGAAGCCTGTACGTAAACACGTTGGAAATCAAGAATTATACTAGAAGTCAGCGACTTTCATAGCTTCAGTGAAGTATAATGGAGCGACAATGCGTATATTTTCGGACAAAACTTGGATTGTTCAAAAGAAATAATACTCATGAAAGTTGAAATTTATTTTTAATTGTTTTGGGTAATATTGATTAGCTTGCTAGGTGAGCAAATCGTCTATGAATGCATGCAGGAATAGAGAGCTAGAAACCTTGCGGTGCATAAATACCGAGCCTTCTCTTGTACAACACTGTGCAGACATACGTAGATTAATCAGAACCAATAACATGCAGAACAGGCTGGAGTTCTTCACCTTGTGAACTCCATTGCAGTGGGTTATGGCTTGTTAGATGACACCGATGACATTTGTCGAGCTTGCAAGTGCCCATTTATATAGAAAAGTTGTGGGTTGTCCAGAATGATTGCTCATGCAGCCATTTCCTTTGGGCATCAAACTAAATTGGAATGATATGACAAATGCCATAAATTAAGAGAGAGCAAAGGGAATAAAACCATGCAGGATTTATTGAAGATCTTTTCATAATTGACACTGGAGCTGGGCATTCTTGACGGCGCCGTCCAGATGATTGTGACAGTATGACATCACTCGACGTTATCGTGTATAAAATCTCACACTGGATATGCCTACATTTTTGTACGTTTATCTAATTATGTCATAAAATTAAGTTTTTGTACCTAAACGCCAAATCTTGTTGATTCACTAGAAATCAAATAACAATTTCGGTGTAATGTCAAAACATGAACTGAAATATAATGGAGCTCGATTCTTATCCTTAAAAGCTCGAGTTCTTGATTTCGAGCAGTGCATTTCTCTAGTTCAACTCGACTCGATTCCAATTAAACGGGAAGGTGTGCATGCAAGCATGTGTGCAACAATCTATGATACACATGATGTTTTCTCTCAATAATTTTTATTATTTATCGTGTGAATTCCATATATTTTACATGAACTGACACTATAATTAAGGAATCTAAGGTTTTCTCGTTAGAATCCCGAATGAATTCTAGGGTAAAGATGAGATATAATTAGTAAATGTTTATCCAATGGACAAATCTCCGTTATAATAATACTAATTGACATGAAGCCTTGAGAAAGAGTCTTCCAGTTTCCGTTATGAAGAAGATTCCCCTTTTAATTTATGTGATTGGATTTGTGCGATTAAATCTTGCTTGTTTAACAATATAAGGGCAATGATAAAGGAGAATCTGAGGATACTACATCTGGGATTTTATCAAAAATGTTAATGATACGTAATCATTACATATTATTATTTTGTAAGGATTCAATGCATGTATGCATGAATATATATATATATACTACTATCCTTTTTTGTTAAATTAATTAATGGAAAGGATTGATTGATGCATCGACCGCATCCGCTCCATTTCACATGTAATTAAAATACACATTGGAATAAGATTTTTGAGATTTTGGAATATTCATTTGAATTATTGAATTTTTAATTAGTTCAAGCTTGGAACGATGAATGCGTGACCATTCGGTTGTATGTTACGTGCAGTTATTTTAATTAAATTTTGCTAAATTAACAAATTTGATCATACAGTTTATATCCGACTATAATCATATATCTTATTCCCATTAATAGTATTTGAGCTTCTTTATAGTTTAAAAATATTAGAATTATATTTTATCATATTTTGTTAAGACGTTATGAGCTTGATCACGCTATTGATATCAAGATCAAGCTCATGTTTTTAATTCACATGACTTGCTAATAATGAAACTTGTCGAGAAGGGATGTTATGTAGCCCTAATTGTGTCAAGTGTGATTTAATTTGAGACCGTGCTTTAGTCGCAATGATCTTATCTTATTTCTTCTTAATAAAAGCTCAAATTTCGAGTCCTTTCATCTTTCAGATTATGATATAAAAAAATGTTTAGTTTTAGCTTTCAAGTTATTTATTAATATCATTTGGTTTACACCTTATATTAAGATTTATCTCCATAAGTTCTTTTTATGAGTTGATGAGTTTGTAATTATTGATATGAATATTAATTCCTCCTATAAAAATAATTATTTCAACGAGTAGAGTTCATAAGCTTCTTAGAGATGGGAGAGCAAGAAATATAGGGTTCCAAATCTACCAATGTAAAAGAAAAAGACAAAAATTTGTGTGAGACGGTGTCATGGGTCGTATTTTGTGAGACATATATCTTATTTGAATCATCCATGAAAGGTATTACTTTTTATGATAAGATTATTACTTTTTATTGTAAATATCGGTATGATTGACATGTCTCACAGATAAAAATTCGTAAAACATCTCAAAAAAACCTAATTAAAAAAAAATGAGCAAACTATGATCTACTTCTAACAACTTTTTGGAAAAAATATCTCTAATCAATATTATATATTATATATTAAAAAATGTTAGGATTTTGTAAAAGTAAAAGAATCTAGGATGATGCCATTTATGGTGCGAATTGACGGCTATAACCTTATGAGCACTGACGTTTTTGACATTTTGGTAAGATTCCGTTGACATCAATTGAACTGACGTTTTTAAAAAAAGTCACCTTTCCTTGTTCACTGTACTACAAATTTTTTACTTTTGCGAACCATTTTTACATCTGGGATTACTGCAACATTAATTCATATATATAATGTGACAGCAGTCGTACGTGAAGCAGCTCATTTGCAATCATATCATCAACCACATCTATATATATATTTTCTATCTGTATATGTGTGTATCATCCAGATGTAAATGACCCTTTTGGCTTTTATCCATTTGCATGATACATGTATGTGTATATATATATATATATATATATATATAAAGCACGAGGATCTATTGGACAGAGGTCATCTGTCAAAATTTTGGATACATGAAGATCGGGCTCGAACCACTTAATTGAAAATTCATGTCATGAACAAAATGATATAGTATAAAGATGTAAACGAATCAAACCGTTCGTGAGCTATTCGAAGCTCGATTCGATAAAAGCTCATTTGAGCTCGTTTAATGAAGCTCGTTAAGATAAACAAACAAAACTCAAGCTTTACAGTATTCGGCTCGTTAGCTCGTGAACATGTTCGTTGGTAAATTCATGAGTAATATTTTAGATGAAAAAATAATAGTTTTGATATTTGATTTATTGATTTTGCATATTATTTATGAAATATATAGAAAAATCTATTAAATTTATTTATTACAATAAATTTATACATTTTAATAAGAATAATATATTTTTCTTTAAATATATAATTTACTTTTAATTAATTTTATGAAAATTTAAATGTATAATTAAGCTTGTTTAGGCTCGATAAAGCTTGAATAAGCTCGTGAGCCATGCATATATTCGTTAAATAAAGCTCGAGCTCGGCTCGATTATAAACGAACCAAGCTCAAACATTCAAGAGTTCGGCTCGGCTCGGCTTGATTACATCCCTAATCTAGTATAGATAAAAGTGGGAAATAATTTGTGAGGGCCCGTTATCCTAATCACGATTTATTAACATGCAATCTTGATTAATCAGTAAACAGCGGAAAAGTGAGTTAAAAATTTGTGTTTAGGCCATAAAAATTTCGGCATGACCTTCCCGTAAATAGGACATACCAGAAAATCAAATACTCAAAATAACCAACATGCGCCCTCAATAAACACAACAGCATACACACGTGCCAGCCAGACAAGATCATGACATATCCAAACCAAAATATCATAGAGCCGACAAGACTCGATAATACCATAATACAATCCTCCAAATATATATATATAGTATCTGGGAGACAGCAACGCCACGCAGTACCTAAATACAACTGAGCCTACTCTCAAGGAGCTCTGGTACTTCCTGAGCTTCCTCTCGATGCGCCTGAGGTCGAACCACCTGACCACTTGTCATGTCCACACACAAAAGACACGAGCAACCCTCTCTCGGGGGTCAGCAACCCCAGTACGAGGCATCAAGAAACCAACGATATATGACATAGAAATACAAATGATGCCATGCATGAATGCAATGCATGAATATGTGCAAGATATCAGGAGTCAAATGATCGATATCAACAATCATACATATATGCTCGAGCTGGTCCACGACTCAGCGGACCGTGCCTGGGATAGGCCCAGCCTGAAGCCAGCAACTACCTAAGCCGGAACGAATCAAGGTAGCCAAACATCTCCAGGACACCATATCATATCAATATATAACGGATCTCAACCGAAATATCACTGGATCTCAATAACAGATAGGCTCAATATGACTATTCAGTGGTATTGATGTGGTCTAACGAAAATAAAATGTGTGTGAACCAAAGAAATATTTTATTTTATTTGCACATCAATTAGCAACTGATAATATGCGAGTCAGCATATAATATAACATAAATCAGCAAATAGCAAATAAATCATACACATGATCATCAGATGCCTCTGTCAGACATCGTGAAAATAACTGATCTCTACGTACCTTAACTAATTTACCAGTAACTTAAATCCTCAAGAAAGTCCTGGAATTGCCAACTCAGACAAATCACCGGAATATTAATTTAAATGGTCTTATTATCATATAACAATCCCACAACCATTTAAATTCACTAAAAATCCAATTTCAACAATTTAGGCATTTTAAATTCCTAAAATTCCAATATTCGACTAAAATGCCTAAAATCAATCATTTCTATTTTATCGTCGCAAATATTTTTTTAGCTTTAAGTGACGCTAAACTAGTATTAAGCGATTGCGATAAATTCTAGGTTCACCAGATTATACCTCCAACTTGCACAATTCTGAAACCTACAACAAAAACCCAATAATTAATCAATAATGATACATTATTTGAGTCAAAATTGAATTAAATTCACATAGGCAATAATTCGCACCGAGGAAGCTTGTAATCCAAACAACAGTGGCTAAAATCAAGCCTACACCGAAGCTAACCGGCAACAGACGGCAAACTCGCCGGAGAAGATGACCGGAATCACGCAGAAAAGCGGAGGCGACGGTTCATTCTCGAAAATTTGCAAAAGTGGTATCAAAAGAAACCTTACGACATAAGGAAGAAAACCCCTCAATCAATTTTTAGTTTTGAGCGGCGGAAGACGGCGAATTTAGCGGTGAAAGAGGCGGCGTTGTTGCCGGGTTTTCGGAAATCACGATTTTACCTAGCAAGAGTGGTATCAATGGAAAGCTTACGTCGAGATCTTTCCAATCGTATATTTATTTGAATTTTTCGGCGACCGGTGCGGCCACAATCGACGGTCAAAGTGGCGGAGTTGGTTTGAAGCTTTCAACCGATAGTTTCGTGTTTCTGGAGAGAGAAAACGTTTTGGATGATCATTATTATTTTATAATATTATATTAATATTTTATATGCATGTTTATCTTTTATCTTTTTGGGGTTTAAATTTCGACTCGATGTATTTTATTTCAACTCTCGTGTGTCATAAAATTTAAATATGCATAAACACACAATTTAATTATTTGAATTAATTATTTTAAATTCCTCAATTTAAAATAATTAATCTTAATTATCGCCAAATAACATATAATTAAATCGGGTCATTACATAATTTGGGCCACCGCCACTGGTGAAAATAAGTCGTTCTTTTCCACGGCATTGGCCAAGAAGTGTAAGAAAATTTCTGCGTCATGGAGTCGATGAACTATGCTTCAATTGTTTTTTTCTGTGAAAATTTAGTTTTTGGATTCATTAACATTGACTCGAGTGACGTTCGATTACTATATGTGTAAAACGTCACCTCAGCGATATTCATATATGTACTCATAATATCAAAATTATATATATGAAATGGCGGAGCGAGTTTACAAAATCTGAAACCTATCCGAACTAGCTTGTAAACAAGCTTTACTGGGTCTAACCATCACCTAAGGGGGCGGATTTACTTTTATTTTTTCTTATTTAAATAAATTGAGCTAAAGATGTCATTTTTGTTTTACTACTGTTAAGGGTTCCCACATTTTCAATGTTTTTTGTTCGTTATTTTTTAATATTGAAAAGATAGTAAATGAGATATAATTAATGAATTAATGAAACATTTAAATGATTATATTTTGAAAGAAACGAGGGAATGTAGAAAATAAATTTTTTCTATATACATTATCGTGGAATTAGATTGGACAGTATTTTAATTCAATGTGAGAAGATATTGGGAAAAAAAAAAGATTAGCATATTATTTTCTTTATCACTTAAATTCTGCATCTATGTTTTTATAAACACATATTATTTGCGCAAAAAAAAAATATTTTAATGAATAAAAAGAAATTCAAAACAGGACGATTAACTTTAAAATAACTTCAAATATATAATTTTTTTTGGAACATTTAATTTTGGTGGTTGATAAAAAAAATCACAACTGAATTTGAGCAGAAAAAAAATAAGTTACTTAACTGATCGCAAGCCCAAACAGATATTCATTATAAAAATCAACCCACCAAACTGGTTAAGAGACCTCTGATTTAATTCAAACCGATAGGCTATCACTTTAAACAAGATCGTTATAATGACCTTATCGATCAGTGATTAAGGATCAGAACATAAAGTAATACAACCTTTTGTTTATACCGATAAGTGTTAAGGATCAGAGTGACAGTCTCTGTCAGAAGTGAACTGATATCAGAAAATTCATCCACAAAAAATACATTTGCAGTCATGAACATATATTTTACAATGAACATATATTTTTTGTAAAAGTCACCGTTGAAAATTGAAACTACCAAAGATAAGAATCTTCTAGCGAAAACAAAGTCAAATCTCTTTGCAAAAATATATATTACAAAAAGTCATATTAAAAAAGAAGCACACACTGATTCGTTGCTTATCTGATCATATCAAGGATCATATTAGTGCACAAAATTCTTCTTTTTAGTTCACATAAGCTATGAGCAAGGAACTCTACCGCTCTAAGTCTTCACTTTCAGTTTTACTAAGAATTTTAGTTAGATAGTGTTCAGTACTAACTGAAGTGGGTAATTTCAAATCACTTGTAATTACTAGTCTTTTAGTACAACCTTCTTTGAGGGAAAATGAGTGACATATGAGTATTAAAGTCTCCGAACATCCATAAAATCATTTAGTTTATTTTCTCTTAACGACCGAAATTAATAGTAATTTGTTCAAATCAGTTTCAGTAAGCCTACTTCCGCACATTTCATATTGATTGACTTGCTGAAGACTCTATCGACAAAAATAAGATTTCAACATTCTTAACACAATCAAAACAATTTTAAAAAAGCTTATTCACTTTCTCTAAATTTTTAATCTCGATTCTGACAAAACTATATTATATCCTTAAAAACAAAATTGTAATAATAAAAAGATAGATCGAAATAATAAGTATTCTCAAATGGCTATTAACCTATATTATATCCTTAAAAACAAGATTGTAATAATAAAATTGATCGAAATAAATAAATATTTTAAAATGGCTATTTCCGGGGATGTTTTTTCTCTTTTCTCAACGATAAAAATAAAATTTTGAGCAGTTGTGAGAATCCCATCTATGATATGGACCGATCACCAACAATATATCGACAATAGCAAGTTGGCCCGTAAATATTTTTTTAAAAATTGTAAAATATATATTTTATTTTATTTTTAATAACTGTTCACTTTCACAAAATATAGTCAGTGATCACTTAAAATTTTCAGTAGATGGACTGCTTTCATGAACAAAACAATAATGCTATGGGTACCTAATAAATTAAATTTTTAGCAACTTGTTTTCTTATTTCGAATTTAATAAATTTAAATTATGACAGTCACGAGAAGATAATAGTTGGTGGCCTTGGTTGTTATATGAAAATTAATTATTAATTGCCCCATCTAATTTTTATGATGTAGTTATCCATCCCTTGTTAACAAAAAATAACTAAAATTTCGTTGCTTTTTCTCTTGAAAAACTGTCAATGTACATTGTTGCATGGTATCCATAAAGGGGAACTCAATATTTTGGTGTGATTCAAACATTACTAATTATTTTGAAATTGAGCCAATCACCACGTTGCTCATTAGGAGTCAAACTCAAAAACGCCAAAAAAGATCCAATCTTTTTGTATAAATTTTATTGTAATGTAATATGTTGACATTGATATGATACATTTCCAATACGACGTCACTTGATATATAAGACTAATCGGTTTTTTTCCAGCGATAAATGATCACCATGGGAGAAAATAGATCAAAATAGACAGATATGAAAAAATAATGTAACAGAAAAAATGAAAAATTAGTAACCTAAAACCCATAAATGATAAAATTATTGGAAAAATAATTAGCCATGGAACAAATAATAGTATTAAGTTAAACGGGCTGCTCTATCTTGCCCATAACTTTTAAAGAGAAGGAACAATTTGTCTGTGTGAAAAAAATGCTGGAGAAACACGGAGTTCAGGTCTACTTCTCCTGCTTTCTTTGATCGAACCCATTCGAGAAATCCTCATTTGTGGGGTACCCAGAAGGCCAGTTAATTGCATTTCCGTTCTTGCTTTATTTCAGGAGTTAGGTGGGCATTTTTGTTTCTTTTTCTATTCGGGGTATTTTGCAGTTCCTGTAAATGGGTGTTTTCTTGGGATGGATCTGCAGATGGGTAGAGGAGGCAGCGGATGTGTCTGAGATTAATTTGAATACATATTACATTTTTTAGTGTAATATATCTTGTTTGAGATTTAATTACAGCAATTGATTTTACGATATAATTCAGAGATTAGAGGATCCAAGATTTTTTTTGGGGTTTGTATTATAAGGAGTTGATGTAGTGAAAGTTTCGGGGAGTATAGTCATCCAGATTTCTTTTTTGGGAACAATTCATTTCCTTAGGTACATGCTTATCAAGGGTGGAATTTAGTGATACAGTGCTTTAGGACTCGGGATTTGTTGCCGATGGAGTCAAGAATGGGCCAGTATGACATCATGGAGCAGATTGGCCGTGGAGCCTTTGGTGCAGCCATTTTGGTACATCACAAACTGGAAAGAAAAAAGTATGACCTACAATGAAAAAAGTTAATTTTATTCATATCCAAAATTTTTGCAGTAAAATTCTTTAATGCGTTATCCTCGTACTTTTTTTCCCTGTGATTCTTGGGAATGGAACATAGGTACGTGCTTAAGAAAATTCGATTAGCTCGACAAATTGAACGATGCCGGAGATCAGCTCATGAAGAGGTTAACTAATGTCATTGCTTCATTTCTAAGGATTTATTGTTTGTGCTAATGGTTATCTTAATTTCTCTTTTCGTTGTGGATCATCGACATCTCTTCTAAGCTAAATCAGTTTACTTGTGACTAGGTTTAGCTTAACCATTTGGAATCTTAACGAGTTTACTTTTGTATTTATCGTAGTTATTTCATTGTTTGGTATATACTCATCTCTTAAGTTTGAATTTTGCTGCGAATTTCATCTTCTTTATGCAATCGAGTGTTATTAGTGTGCATATTGTTCATGGTGTCCTTGAACTTGACTAAAATGTAAAGATTCCTTTTTGGCTGTGCCAAAATCTAGATGGCATTAATTGCGAGGTTACAACATCCTTACGTTGTTGAGTTCAAGGAAGCTTGGGTTGAGAAGGTGAGTGGCCTGGAAGCTTCTAATTGCTAGTTCCATTATAGTCCCGGAATCCTCTTTCATGCAGTAAATATGAGTTATATTTATTATTTTCATCCTGATCTCTTTGTTTCCCAATCCTAAAGCAGGGTTGCTATGTTTGCATAGTTACTGGGTATTGTGAAGGAGGCGACATGTGAGTTTTGGGTGATAATTTGATTGGGAAGTACTGTTGCTTATTTTAAGCTGATTTTGCTTCCTTATGTTCTATGCGCTGTTGATATTTCAGGGCTGAACTAATGAAAAAAGTAAATGGGCAGTACTTTCCTGAGGAGGTTTGAGTTGTTTTCATTGGAATAATGTCTCATTTTTCTCTTTATTCATGTAACTCTCATTTTTTAATAATAAACGTGATTACACATCTGATATGTTCAGCTGACCATACATTTTCTCATTGGTAGTTGACAATAATGTGTTAATCATTTTACACTGTGCAGAAATTGTTGAAGTGGTTCACTCAATTGTTATTGGCTGTTGAGTACCTGCATTCCAAATTTGTTCTGCACCGGGACCTCAAAGTAGCAATCTAATTTGATGCAATCTTTGGTCTTTGTTTCTCTGTTAAATTTTATGATTATTCGTATTAATCTTGACAGCACTTTCTTGGCAGTGCTCCAACATCTTTCTCACCAAAGATCAAGATGTACGTCTAGGTAATTTGGATTTGTATATTTGTTCCTTTTGCCTTGTGTTTGGATGAAAGATTTTGCCATTGGTTTGAAATGCTTAAATTCATTTATCATTTTGAAACAACACATGTTTTTTTAAGATAACAACACATGTTTTTTAAAGATAACAACACATGTTTTCAACAAAATGAAAATAATCAATTTCAAATATGTAGGCTACATTAAACTATTCATGTAGTTCGTATTGGTATGATGCTATGCAATGAAGGCTTTTTGAATATTTAACCAATCTTTGAATTAGAAAAAATGGTTTGGATACGGCTTAAGATGACATAATCCCTTAGTTTTTACTTTTTAATTCTGTTTTGAGCAGGTGATTTTGGACTTGCTAAAACTTTGAAAGCAGAAGATTTGGCTTCTTCGGTAAATAGTTATCATGCAAACGATTCCCCTGGAAAATTTAATAAATTATGCTTATGAAGTGGAGCTTTTTGTTCGGTGCAGGTTGTTGGAACTCCCAATTACATGTGTCCAGAACTTCTTGCTGATATTCCATATGGTTTTAAATCCGATATTTGGTCCCTTGGTATGATAATATCCATTCTCTCTCTTCAATACCATCAAATGAGTCTAACTGGATTCTAATGCTGTCATTATACTTCATTAAAAGCCAAAGCCTTTATTTCTTCTTTATTTCTTTTTTTTTTTTTGCGGGAGAAGACCATGCTAGTTCACCCTTTTTGAGTTTTGTGGGCTTTCTGTAACCTGGAAATGATTTTACCCTTAGTTGAATCATGTCACTGCCCTGAAATATGAAGTCCCTTCTTGCATTATTTTCTTTGTAAATCAGGTTGCTGCGTGTATGAAATGGCTGCTCATCGTCCCGCATTCAAGGCTTTGGTAATATCTCACAACCTCGATTCATTCTTTTTCTTCCCTCTAAGTTTATTTCTGTGTTTTTTTCCCATTTAATTCTTAGTACATCTGCAAGCTTAATAACTGTATGCATGTTTCAGGACATGGCTGGCTTAATAAGCAAAATTAACAGATCATCTATGGGCCCTTTGCCTCCCTGTTACTCTCCAGTCTTGTAAGTCAATTCGATCTGTCTATGTAAATGATGATTATCGATATGGTCTAGAAATTTGATCTATTAGCTCTTCCAAATTCCTAAAAATTTCAATTTCCTTGTGATGATAAATGCTAGAATTATGATTAATCATATACTACATTATTTTACAACGCTGGTGTACTTCAAATTCATTTCAGACGTGTTCTATATTACAGGAAACATTGATCAAAAGCATGCTAAGAAAAAATCCAGAACATCGGTCAAGTGTATGAACTTTCAGATTTTGTTCAAATCCCTTAACTAATTTTCGGAGGATGTCTAATTATTTGATATTTCAAATGTTTATCAGGCATCTGAACTTCTGAAACACCCGTATCTCCAGCCCTATGTTGACCAGTACCGTCCATCCTATAATACAGCTGCTGCTGTGTTACCAAAAAAACTTCTTTGTAGATCACGTGAGGGTAGAAAGAACATGGCTGAAAGCCAAAGTGGCAACAGTTCTTGTAGCGACAGAGACAGCTTGACACCAAGTGAAAGCAACACACAAGAAACTGAATCATTGCTCTTGAAAACCAAGGAGTCTGATGGTCAGAAGCAACTGCCAGAGGAACAGAGAAATGGTAACGAGCCTAAGCAGCCAAGGATGATTAAAACCAATGTGATGGCTTTGAAGGAAGAAAATATCAGAGAAAATAGTTCTCCTATCAGAAGCAACCATTCAAAAGTTAGTGGAGCTTGTACCAGAAGAACTTATGTCGAAGCATCTCCGAGGCTCTCCAAACCAGGTAACGTTCGTCCAGGTCTCAAAGCCATTGTAGAGATGCCTCCATCTTCATCAGTGAAACCCGACTCTGATTTCAATAAGAGAATACAATTAATAGATGCTATGAAGAAACAGGTACTAAAAGTTTTAATATTTTTTTCTGTAATAAAATCTGTTTCTCAGCTTGATTTTATGCCAATAATCTATATTCATATTTTCTTCTTGTGGAAAACCCCTCGAAGACTAAAGTTAGACACGAAGGAATCCCTCCCCTGGGTCCTTTAAAGCCAGTAGCTGAAGAAGGATTCTCTTCAAAAACAAGAGAAAAAACACCTCCTACCTTGACTAGAAGGCCTTCGTTTCCTAGAAGAATGAGGCAAGAAGGATGTGACTCTCCAAATGTCTTGAATAATGACATAAAAACTTATTCTAGTGATGTGCAGGATACTGAAGCTATCAAACCAATAAAATGCAGTTCACTGGAAATTGGGCAGCATCTGAGGAAGCATGAAGAAGTTGGTTCCAATAAAATGCAGACAAATAGCAGCAATTCTGCTTCCTCTTTGGTGTCGTTTCAAGGATTCGAGGTCTGTGATGATACGCCAACCCCTTTTATTAGCGTGTCAGAGCAGATACTTAACAATCATGTGCAAGCCACCGATTTGGAAATCTTTAAGCATGATCCCTCTACCTCGGAAAGGATAGGGAATTACCCTATGGAACAACAAGCAGCTCATTGCCAAATCGGTCATCAGCTACGCACTGAAGTTGATATCACTGAGTCTAGACCAAGATGCATCATATTCTGAGGCCTTCGAAAATTTTCCTAAGGCCTGTCGCTGGAATAAATATGACTCTTTCTTATGCTATGAAGCAATTCAAAAACACTTGGATGACAATGTTCCGGATGTGTGTGCTTGTGATGAGAAGATGAATTCCACGAAACTGAAGGAGAACTCATTTTCTCTATCTGAAAATTTACTCCTGTGTGAAGAAGATGCAGCCCCACCCGTCAGTCCCAACAATAGGCGTGAAATGTGTGATCTTTCATCCATTGGCGATGACAAGTTCATGGTGAAGGAACTAGTTAACTCAGCAGAATATTATTCCTATTTGACCGTCTCTCCTGTCTCCCCAATTCCGAAGAATTTGTTTTCAGACAATGGAATACTTGTGCAAGATGAAGTTGTTGAAAAATCAATTAACAGTCATCTACCAACTGCCTCTGATGATGTGATACATGATGGTAGAGTCCGAGTGGGGACTGAGCATCCGTTAAATGAAAATGTGGATAAAAACACGAATGTCAAGAAGCAGATACATATGGCCAGGGAAATTTTTGATGTTAATGATCCAGCTTCAGTTACTTGCTCTGATGCTGTAGTTTCCTCTGAAGACACTGCCTCCTCTTCGAATCTATTTGAAAACTCTGTCACGAAGGAAATAAGTGTGGCAAGTACAAATCCCATTCCTTCAGCTCCTGACCTTGATACTTCAAAACCAGAAAATCCCATAGCTCGACCTACACAGGGGGAAACACGAGAAAGGGAAGTTTTAGACGTCTCTTCTTTCAGGCAAAGAGCTGATGCTCTTGAAGGTCTACTAGAACTGTCCGCTGATTTGCTTCAGCAAAGTAGACTAGAAGAACTTGCTGTGATTTTGAAGCCGTTTGGGAAGGAAAAGGTGTCGCCAAGAGATACCGCGATCTGGTTAGCGAAAAGTCTAAAAGGAATGTTGCTTGACCAGAATGGACGGACTTCATAGATGCTGCTGTCCATTATGTTTCACATCTAATTTTTATGTAACTCTCATTGCATCAATTGTATAAAAATTATGTTTTCAGCTATTATATCTACACCATATATGTGGATGACACACGTGTTGTTTATTTTCAAGATTTTAGAAAAATCTCAATATCTGAGTGAGGATTATTACATAAAATGGTATAGTGTTAATTTTCAATTGGGCGACGAAATTTGTTTGTCTCATTTGGTTCAAGTCGATTATCATCTATTTTCACAGATCTCGGGCATCCTTTGGTCAAGTTCCATGCAAACCCATAAACCAAATTCACCAGTAAATGTTATTAAATTCTGTTTGATTTGATATTTGGTACTGTAATGTTGACTAGAGTGAGATTTTGAAATACACCATTATTTAATTACAATAATTATATAATAATAATTGTAAAGTATAGAATTTGAAAGAAGATATTTTTCGAAACGAAGAGATGATATTCATTTTTTATTTCAAAGAATGAGAAACAGACCGCAATGGAGCGATCACCGGCTATCCCGCCCTCACCCATAACGGCCCCTTCGCCTCTGCATATCCTTATGCCGCCGGCGCCGGTTCTCCTCCTAATTCCTACTCTAATTACCAGCCCAACCCTTATTATTCTCAACAATATAACCAACCCCAACCCGACTACGTCCAGCGAGCTTCTTGCCTCTGGTGTATCTTCGCCTTTGTGATAGGACTCTCAACTCTGTCTCATCTTCGGTACGACCACCTTCATGGTGTGGCTCGTCCTCCAGCCTCAGCTACCCGAGTTCCAGGTCGATTCGTTCTCCCTCTCCAATTTCACGTTCACCAACGGATCCCGCGTGTTCTTGATCTCCGAAATCCAGCTCACGGCAAAGAACCCTAACAGGAAAATGTCGCTCTCCTACAGGCACGTGGAGGCCGCCGTCTATTACATATTTGAGTCGCTTTCGAAAACTGCCATCTCGACATTTTCACAAGAAACGAAAAACCAGACATCTCTGGTGGCGAAATTTGCAGGTGATGGGGATTACGTGGAGAAATGGGTGGTGGATGGGGTCAATGGAGAGATCGGCAAGAATTCGATTGTTGGATTCAATTTTCATGATTTGAAGTTCGGACGATATCCATCTCCACTTAACTCGCTCCTATCTACTAACAATATCCATCCAACATTTTTTTTTATTAAATCGTATCATTTCACAATCATATCATCAGTTATCACTTTTCTTTTGGGGAAAAAAAAAAAAACAGATGTGACTTAACTTATAGCCACATACGTCTATCTATTTAGAAAATTGATATTAAAATATATATTTGAATTAAATAACAAGAGGAGTTGGATAAATGAAATCAAGTCAAATTTTAACTCAAAATAAATAAAAGAAGGCACACCCCGCTATTTTCGAAATTAAATATATTTTTGGAAAGCCACCATGTAACTTTAGAACGCGATCTTTGTTAGCTTTGGGAGCTCAATTTCATAACTTAGCGTCGTTTTATTCATTGTTGAAGGTAAATTTTTACAGAAACAAATTTGGTATTAGTGACGGTTTTTTCATGGACCTTAAAACAGTTCGAAAAGTTATCGTCACTTTCCTATTGCGACGATTTTTCAAAATTCGTCTCTAATTAGCGACGGTTTTGAACAAATAATCTGTTCTAATTGTGATTTATTATTGGGTGAGGTATATCGAGTATTTTCTAATTTTAGCTAGAGTTGAGTTATTCATTATTTGGATGTTAAAATGCATTAAGAATTTTAAATGCTAATTTCGAAAATTATTAGAAATTATAAAAAAATCCAGATTTGTAAAAATTTGAATATTTTGACTTTTGGAGTCGCATATTTCAATATTTGGATATTGCGAGGACGTTGCGACGGCGAAATGTGAATTGTGAAAACTTTAACTCGAATTTTGAAACTAGTTTTGAAGATTTGAAATTTTTGAACTAATTTGCAAAGTTGAGAACTTAGACTAATATTGAGCCGACTGAAGGTATCATCAATAAATGTTTGAAATAAAAATATCAATTTTAAGAATTTTAGTTTATAAGTCGCAAGTTTTGGAAATTTTAAAGTGAAAATGGTGGATTTGAAATTTTATGCTAAATTGTTGGGCTATTGAAATAAATGATTTTGTAAGAAGTTTCTTGTGAGACGGTCTTAATCCGTGATACATGTCAATCATGTCTATATTTACAACAGTAAGATACTTTTGACATAAAAAGTAATACTTTTTCATGAATGACTCTAATAGGAGATCTGTCTAACAAAATTGACTAATGAAATCGTCTAACAAACGTTTTTGTGATGATTTTGCCATGTTTGGTTTTTTAGAGAAGTCTTTGAGATTTTCTATGGTAAATTAAGTGTTTAGTTGAGATATACATTTATTGTTTTTATTAAGACATTTATATCGACGTGAGATAATGTTAAATATTTTGTAATGAGTTCTAACATACTTTATATTTTTACGTGGATGATGTTATTGCATTATATATTTACATTGATTGTTTTAAAAATAAAACAAATTTTTATTTTATTTCAACTAGATTTTATTTTGGATGTTCGTTGACTAGTCACATTAACTGTCTTTGCATAGAACGTCGAGCTCTGAATCTTTTGACTGCTATTGATATTTATATGTTTAGATGCACTGATTCATCATATGAATCAGTGGATATGATTTAGTCACATTTCAAATGACATAATGAGTACGAACGGGTAAATCCCGCGCCCTTGATGCAACATGAATGAATGAGCAGCGATTTGATATTGTGTTTCTAGCATGGGTGGTCACTGTTATAGTGGTTGATGTGATTCTTTTGGATTCCGTTTGATATTCATTATTCAATTGTTCCATTTTACGCATCGCATTATATTTCATCGTGTTTTACTTAATTTTATTTAATATTAGTTATATTTATCATAATTTTATTGGTTCATCGTATATAATGGGACTCGAATCTTATTTTCTTTTTATGTCGTGGTTCTTTGTGATTCATATATAGCCCCGAGACCCTAAGGCAGTGAGAGGATACTTGCTGAATATTCATACGCAAAAGTCCAAAATCACGTACTTGCCGAAAATTGAAGACTTTTAAAATTTCCCCTTCAAAAACTGTAATTTTAAAATGCAACTATATAATTCTATACTAAAAAATTTGATTCCAACCTTGTCATCGTAGATTTATTCCCCATGACGAACCGCGAAGTCCAACTGATCTGTCAAGTTCATTGCCTATGAAATTCAGCTCACCGCTCATAATCCCAACATATATAGAAATGTTTCATATTGACTACGATCACATTGTGGTTGAAAGCTATCTATTTAACACAATATTAAGGATGCGTGTATTAGATATAAGTGTTGTTTCGGATGTTGTAAGGCTTTGTGACAGCATGCAGTGAAATAGATAACTTAATTAAAAATAACACAGAAATAATTATGTATAAGTGAACACATTTGAGCGATGTCTTAAGACAAAATAATCATTAGAAAATAAATCGAGTTTACAAAACCAATACTAGTAAAGAAATAGATAACTATCTTCCTTAACAAGTCAATGAAATAAATTGCATTCTAAAATATCAATTACAAAAATAAGCAAAACACAAAAATGTAAATCTGTGTGGCCGAAATTTGGAGCAACAAAAAAATTCTTCAATCGACACTTTGTACAAATGTTGTCTTCAACTGTTTTTAACACAATGAAACAACAATGCTTTGTTTTTGCGAGTTTTTCAGAAAATTCTCTCTTGGCTCTCTCGTATCTCTCTCCTCTTGCTTTGTTTTTTTTGTGCAAAAATTATTCTTATATATATATATATATATATATATATATATATATTTAGACTTGTGTTGATCTTGATAGAATTCATTGAATAGATTCGTAGAAGATAAAAAAAGTAGTCTTTCGAAAGAAATTCTTTTAAATATTAAAAATCGAATCTAGATATTAAGAAACTCAATATTATAGAAAGACGAAACTCTTATACAAAATCTTATCAATGAAGATTTTTTTTAAAAAGAATTTGTATTGTAATGCAAGTCATGTTTCCTTTCACACACACACACACATATAAATATATATATTTGTATAGTGCCCACATTTGTGTTCGTCAGTGAGGTGACACACACCTATTGGATGTGATAAAATATATCAAAATTGCAATCCAATATATGAGTGTCACCACGTTGATGAACACAAAATTATACGGTTAATTTCATCTAGTTATATATGCATGCACTCTTTTCATCAGACAAACTTCTAACAATCGATAATCTCATTTGGTTCTTCATCCCCCATCTCATTATAACATACTAACTATTTATTGTATTTGTGAAACAAATTATTACTCTAGTGTACTTGAATAATATAATTCACACGAATATTTCGTTTCGTCATATTAAATCATCACACATTAACTCATTTTTTATTTGACAAAGTACATTTGTACATCATCGTTTCTTTTAGATTTAATAAATTAAGTTTGAATGAAATAATGTTGTTGAATTCAAGAGAAAGCCCCTCAAATCCAAAAAGAGCAAATGGTCGGCTAGCTTTACCCATTGGTCATGCCATCCCATAAATATAACGTCGTCTTCGAAAGAGTTAAAAAATATAAAGACCCCAACCTAAATTTTTGAATCTTCTAACCTTCGACCTCAAGCATCTCTCCTCCCTAATGGATAAAGGGTTAAATTTTCGCCCTCTTGTTATTAATTTTGAGTTACAAAACTAATGTGACATTAAAGTTCGATCCATCTTTGATATATCAACTTTGACAATATTGTTGTACTGAACTATTTCAATACTTAAAACTAAATATCATACGAGAGTAACACAATCAAGGACAAACCCTCGCTTATATATAACTTTTCGTACATTTATGCAACTCTTTGTAAGATTGTAAAATACATAACGTATTCATCCATTGTAAGTCTCTCCTTGTGTGCATATATATAACCTCGCCGCTAGAACCACCGCGACATGACGGCCAAGGATTGTGGGCGCAACCACCACCACCGCAAAAAACTATGTCGCCGCCTTCTTGCCTCCTTACTTGGCTTCATAGTCCTCGCGCTCTTCCTCATTCTCCTCATATATCTCATCCTCCGTCCCACCAAACCCCATTTCATCCTCCAAGATGCCACCGTCTATGCCTTCAACCTCTCCCCCGCAAACCTACTCACCACCAGCCTCCAAGTGACATTCTCCTCCCGTAACCCTAATGAAAGAATTGGCATTTACTATGATAAAATTGAAGTGTACGCTTCGTATCACAGCCAGCAGATAACTCCTCCGACGCTGCTTCCGTCCTCTTATCAGGGACACAAGGATACCACCGTTTGGTCACCGAATCTGAACGGGAAATCCGTTCCTGTGGCTCCGTATCTTGCTGCTGCCCTTAAACAGGATCGGTTAACCGGAACTGAGCTGATTAACGTGAGAGTCGAGGGAAGAATTAGATGGAAAGTAGGTACTTTTATTTCTGGGAAGTATCATCTGCATGTGAATTGCCCGGCGTACGTGAATTTTGATTCCAACAGTAACAGCGTTGCTATGGGGCCGGCGATCAATTATCAATTGATGAAGAACTGCCACGTCGATGTTTGAGCTTCGTCTGCTTCATCAATGGTTTTTTTTTTTGATTTCCATCGTAATTTGTTTATAAATTTGGTCGTCTTGTTATTTTTTTTTACAAAAATTCATGTGAAACGGTCTTACGAATTAATTTTATAAAACGAATATTGACTCGACCCAATTCATAAGAAAATATTATTTTTTTATGCTAACAGTATTACATTTCATTTTAAGTGTAGATCGGGTTGATCTGTATCACCAAACCGGAAATATATATGTAAAACCATATTAAAATACTTAATCATTTTTCTCTGAGCAAGTTGGATGTTACGAGTTTTGGAAGTAAAAAAATAAAAATAAAAAACTGAAACATACGTATATAGTTGCGTTGTAGTACTTGTGATTCTTTTGAAATTTGTTACACTCTATAAATTTCTTGTAAATTAAATTAAATTATATACATGCTGACAATTCCGGATGGAGGGGAGATCGCCCGGTTCAATAGAAGACTTCAATAATTTAAAGATTTTTTAAAAACGATATAATTTTGAGAAAAGAATAATTATGATTCCTTATAAAATTGTTTCATATAAAATTTTTAAAACAAAAACTTGTGTGAGACGGTCTCACAGGTCGTATTTTGTGAGATGGATCTCTTATTTGAGTCATCTATGAAAATTATTCCTTTTTATGATAATATTTTTATTTTTTATTGTGAATATCGGTAAATTAATTCGTCTCACAAATAAAGATTCATGAGACCATCTTAAAAGAGACCTACTCAATTTTTAAATATTTGAATGACGTCCATATACACCATCATTTATGACCTAAAAAATTATTGAATCATACCACACGAACACATATTTTATGAAATCATCCTAATTAAATTCATATATTATTACAACTATTATTATTAATATTAAATATGAAATATTTTCTAGATTGATGAGTAGATTATTAAAAATAAATTTTAGTTTGATATTTTTTTGTAGCTTTGTTCATTTCTTTACACTGAACAAATATAATAATAATGAACTAAACGAAAGAGTGAATGAAAAATAGAGGTAGATGCGTGTCTGAATGAAAGACTGCATCAATATGGAAATGGGCAGAAAGGTTACGCCAGCAAGCTCACGGTCTTTCAGGTTTCAAATTTGCCCATATATACATTTTGAATCACTACGAAAAAAATGATTTTCAACGTTACGTCATCAACAGCATGCATTAAAAGCACGCTGCGAATACTACTTTTCATGATTACACTCATATATGCGCTGTTAATAATGTTGCACTTGAAGAAATAACGGCGTACATTAAAAGCACGCTGCGGATATTAATGCACGCTGCGGATAATAATATCCGCAGCATACATTTATGTATACTGTTAATAACCTATGCAATTTTCGCAGCGCACAATAAAAGCACGTCGTTAATAGTATTATTAACAGCGTGCATGTTTATGTGCGTTGTTAAAAGTAAATCATTTTTTTTTAAAAATCGTGTTTAGACATTAACGACGTACATTAATCGTATGCCGTCAATAGTATTATTAACGGCATGCATATTATTAGCTCATCACATTATTTAGCGTATTTTAATATCTTGTATGATTTTTTTTATCAAACAATAATCTTTGTGTATATGTTTTTTCTTCTTTTTTGATCATGTGTTTATGCGTGTTGTATGTCCATTTTTTCTTTGGCCTTGTAAAAGATCAATCCAAGAATACGACGATCAAATGTAATAATATCACTACAAGAAAAAAGAGTTGTCTTTTATATTTAACTTTTTTTGGGTTTGTACCTATTAATTAAAATATTAATTACAAAATCTATTTTGAATAGTAAAATATAGAAACATGCCAAAAAAATTTAAAAATAACAATTATTAGAATCAATAAATCGAAACAATACTATTTTAAATATCAATCAACATTTAATCTACATAAAATTTAGATAAAAACTCCTACAGATGCTAAATATACATTACGAACAAAATACTACAAAAACCATAAACATAACAAACAAACACTTGGTGATATTTGCTATACAATTCACTAATCACTGCAACTATTGATTTCACATAGTAGTTATGTACAGAACACCACTTTCCTCTCTTTCATGAAATTTCCTGCAGCAGATCATGCTAATTTGCACCACTAATGTAACCACATATTATCCATATTCATCCATACCCTGCAAAGATAAATCATCAATGTCACCTTCTTGTTCCCCTATTTCATGAAATTTCCAGCAGCAGATGTCTCATTCTAACAAATATAAGATGACAATTAGCCATTTATTCCCTGAAAAACAGTCAATGAAATATCAGCTGAAATCTTCCTGTGCAAGCATCGATAATCCACAAACCAATAGAGTGCATGAAATTAGGATTGGTAGGGTGCATGGAATTAGGAAATATCAATTATCAACCGGGTCACCAAGCAAGTGAATTTTCTTCTGATTGGTAAGTATTACACGGGGACTGCACCGCATCATTAAGAAGAAATCCTACTTATATGATTCATGTTAAGAAAAATATTGACAAATTTAAGAAAACGGACCTGGTTGTGATCAGGATATGGTATGATTGATGCACAAACACCCAATAAGTGACATCATCAGCTACATGCACAAGAAGATGGACACTACAATCACCATCATTTAATTATCATTTTCAGCTTATTCATATGCTCGATTTTAAGATCATAATTCATATCATACTTATCCAAAATGCACTTATCATACATAATTGAATTTCTAACTCAATTTCTCATATTTCATCAGAAGATATTGAATTGAAATTTGTTCGTTTTGATAGGCTGATTCGCACAAAACAGAAACTTTGTACCATACTTCTTAAAACGGATTTTAGATTCGTCAAATTAATATCTTGCTCATTTTTCACTCAAATCAAGATCCGCCAATGGAAATGAAAGAAAAATTGATCATATAAATTTTTTAGTTGAAACTAAATTCAAAATCATAGTCGTTTACTCCCAGAATTCAGTAGAACACACTACATCCACACGAGGTCTTGTACATTTTCAGAACATGAGCAGTTCCAGTAAAATATTCATAACACTCTCGATTCTTCATAGAATTAGAATTAAACGATTTTACTATCATTTCGAAGATAAAACATAGCTCTACAACTTTACTTCAGCCCATAATCACAAAATACGAACACATAACTCGCAGCAACCCCAAAACAAAAGGCTAAATTCGAGCATAAACATAATTACCGAATTTAACTCCAAGTTCAAAATTCTCTAAACCTACGACATAAATCCAATATATACGTCAATATAATGCATTAAAATCGACGAAACGAATTTAAATCGGAGCGCTCAAAAATTCAAAAATCGGCAGCCTACTTAAATGAACCAAGGCTGGAATTTGAGCCCAATGTTTACCAAAATCGGAGCTTGAACTAATCGCTATCGGTCCCGAGGTTGTGACACGCCGGAATATCTCCGGAGTTACTATTCACGACTTGAAAACAACCCAAAAATACCCAAGCAAAATTAACCAAAAACACACCAAAATCGGACAGAAACAGCGTGCGGTTCAGGTCGCAAAATCACCAACGATTCAAGCTTATTTGCTTCAATTCTACCTTAGATGCAAGCTACAGGTCCTGTGCTAGGTGTAGGGTGCACGACCGACCCATTTTTGGTGGTGCAAGCCGTCGCAATTTGGAGACGGGGAGATAATGGCCGACAAGATGCGGGTTTGGGATTGGGGCTTTCTTTCTTACGGGAATTGGTTTGGGTTGGGAAATAGATTTCCTTTCTTAGGTAAAACTGTTGTCTTAAACCTAAAAAAATATGTTCAAACACAATAGCTTTTTTAAAGTCATTGTCTTTTGAACGAATTTTTTTTTTGTCTAAGACAAAACCGTTGTCTATAAATAGGTATTTTGGGTATAAACAGTTGTCTTAAACACATAAAAATAACACAAAAACGACGGTTGAAAACCGTTGTTAAATGAAAAAAGTTAATGGTTTTAACAAAAACCGTTGTCTTTTAAGTGTTGTAAATCCATATTTTTTTGTATCGAATGATGTAAATATTTGATATTTGTGATTCATTTACGACAAAAAATAAGAGCGTAAGCATATTTTCTTTTTCACTAGACTAATTCTAAATGCACATGTTAATTGTTTTACCGAGTAAAATCAGTTCTTATGCAACATTCAAATTATAGATTAAAACACTATTTAATTTAAATATAAATAAGAAAAAAAAATCATTGCACATCAATAAGCTGAAAAAGAAAATCAATATTGCCACTACCAACAAACGAAAAAAAAAATTGAAGCAATGATTAAAAGTAAAAATCTATGATAAAAAGTATAATCTCAAACATACAAAATATATTAAACTATACATTGTTTAGTTCTTGATCCAGATTTAACAATGATGATGTATATCATGTAATTTTGTTTTCTTCCCGTAACATTAAGAAGATTTCTTCATTAAAATGACAATCAGCAAAACGTGATGTAAATACGTCGCATGTCTGAGACTCAATATATCAAACGATTGATGTGCTATCATAACCGATATAAATTATGATCTTTCTTTGAGGTCTCATTTTTGTTCGTTGAGACGGTGCAATAGGCACATATACCATACATCAAAAAATTCTCAGATGAGAAATGTCTGGTTCTTTAGCAAAGACAAACTGCAATTAGGAGTATTTATGATATGCACTTGGTCTGATGCGAATTAATGCAGCATCATGTGAAATTGCATGTTCCCATATAGAAACAAAGAGTTTTGTTTTCATAATCATTGGTCTAACAATCAGTTGTAGATGCTTAATCAATGATTCAGCTAATACATTTTGTCTATGTACATGAACAACATGATGCTCAACAGTGATTTCCGTTAACATACAATAATCATTGATAGTTTGGACAATAAATTCACCAGCACTATCAAATCTAATTTTCTTGATTGTCTGATCAAAAAATTGATTCAAGAATTTTATTATTTGAGCAAGTAATCTTATAAATGTCACATTTCGAGTTGATAATAAACATACATGTGACAATCCGCTAGAGGTATCGATCAATACCATAAAATATTTAAATGGTCCACATGGTAGATGAATTAGCCCACAAATATCACCTTGAATACGTTCAAAAACATGGGTGATTTAGTTTGGATTTTAGCCGGTGATGGTCTTATAATAAGTTTTCCAAGAAAACATGCTTTACATTGAAACTTATTATTTTGAAAGATCTTCTGGTCTTTCGGCGGATGACTATGTGTATTTTTGCTATAATTCTTCGCATCATTGTTGAACCAGAATGTCCTAATCGATCATACCAATTGACTAAAATTGAAGAATATATCAACTACCATGTTTGATTCAATTGGACTTATATGTGTATAATGCAATCATGTAGGGAGCATTGACACTTTTTCAACTACATATTTCTTTCATGATTTATATGTAATAATACACATATATTTCTCATTTCCTTCATTTATTGTCTGAGTATCATACCCATGAAAATATGTCATTAAAGCTCAACAAATTTCTTTTTGATTATGATGAATACAAAACATCTTATTTGAAGTTTTGTACCATTAGGTAACAAAAATGTGCTTTGCCACAACCATTAATCAAGTTTACACGACCTGGCATTGTATTCACTGATAAGTGCAAGATTTGCACTTAATTTATATTAGAATCCATTTTGAATTATGCTTGTTTCGAACAGAATTATGCGGTCTTTGGTTTGTTTTTGTTGTCATTCCAGGAATGAAGAAAATAGTGGAAACGAAGCCAATTGGACCAAGAAAACAGAGCGGTGCGCAAAAGAGGATAAGTTGCACAGCCGCGAGCACTCCATCCGGCAGAGGTGTGCGCGCGGCCGCGCCACATCACGCGCAGGCGCGCGCGCACCAATACATGCGAGAACCAGTAGCTCGCGCGCCACCGCGCGACATCATGCGCAGTCGCGCGCGCACACATGCAAGAAGATCGACAGAAGCTAGCGCGCGACCGCGCGCACAGATATAACATGGAGACCCGAGAGGTGCGCGCGACCGCACCACTTCTCGCGCAGCAACAACCACACGGCAGAATGGTGCGCGCCACTGCGCGCGCCGTGCGTCCAGATTATTATAAAATGCGCGAGTTAGGTCAGAAACGGGGGTTGGCCGTCATTGGAAAAACACACGAGAGAACAGCCGCCTAGGGAGAGGAAACGCACAAGCAAACAAGAGACGAAGATTTGGAGCACGAAGAACTATGAATACGGAGACGACACTTCGTATTTGTTATCTTTTCCTTCGCTTCTTTATTTTATAGTGTAGCGATGTCTAGAACTATGAATATGTCTTGTGTTCTTTTGGATTTCGTGATGAACTAAATTTCCATTCTAGAGGTTGACATAGCTTTGTCTATACGATGATTTGACGTTGATATTTTTATGATTGAATTCCGTTTTGTTTATTTGTGTTCTCTATATATTATTTCACTGCAATTTACTGGCCATAAATTGTATGTAGTCTGATTAATTCTACAACTCGGGAGAGGGACTAGGATTATAGATCATTAGAGACGCATCGTTGAATGTTTATATCGTTCAGAAGGTGTATAACTTTAGCGAGGCTTAGGTAAGAACATTGTTTGCCTTTACCAATTAAACGTAGATTTTATTAGGAATAATTGAATCGAAGTTTGATTGGTACAATTTATTCGTCACTTGGGAAATGGAGAATAAAATACGTAAGGGTTCTTGACCATTAAATAATAGGAATTCAGGAATTTAAATACAACCAGGAAGAATTATTGTAGAAACTTAGTGAAATCATTCATCTAGATATTTTCTCTCATTGATATTTCTCAATTCGGTGATTAGTTTAATTACTTTCTTGCAATCCAGTCATTTACATAAACCAAACATTCTTTCTGAATTTTCTAGATAAAGTCGAGACTATTATATTTACAAGCATTGATATATATTTTATTTACACTCCTCGTGGGATTGACACTTGCACTCAAAAAATACATTTTACTATAACTTAACGTCGTGCGCTTGCGAGCAATCAAGAAAACACGCAACATTCACCATTGTTTTTTTAGTTTTAATTTCAAGAAATATCTTTTATCTCGGAGAATAGTATGCGTTGTACCACTATCAGGTATGTAAACTTCCATGAGATTAGTTCCTTGTTTAACTTTGTTCATAGCATTTTCCAAATTTAAACTTCAAAAAAATTATGCAATGAAAAAAAAATTAGTGACAATACATATGTAATTTATTGAAAAATATAACGCATATCATAATTATACTACAAAACATTAGCATATGAGCACATGAAAAATAAAATATTTTACATTTCTACTCCACCAATATATTGATCATTTTCAGAGAAATATGCAGCATTAAAATCAATTGATTCACTCAAACGACCATTGTATTCAGTGAAATTGGTCTTTTTTTCTTTTCTCTTTATCGAGTTTTTATAGAGCTTACAAAGTTGCTCGGGGGCTCGACAAATATGATACCAATGTCGTGGAGTATCGCATCTAAAACAAGAACTTTCAAATCGTTTTGAGTGATTTTCATTAACACTCATGTTCTCATTATACCTTTTTAGTGAGTGGTTCATGACGCCCTTTTGATATGAGTTATTTAAGTAACTATCTCGATTATTTTCAAAACCACGGTCGCAATCACGACCACTTCCACGTCCACGACCACGACCTCGATTTCGACCTCGACCAAAACCTTGTTTTTGACTTTTATTTTGGTTTTAAAGTTTAAATTCATTTTTACTTACAACATTTACTTTCTGGAAATAATGTTGATATAGTGAGTTGGGACTTATGATTTCTCATTAGCAGCTCGTTGTTCTTTTCCGCCACAAGAAGATATGCGATAAGTTCAGAATATCTCGCAAATCCACGCACTCTATATTGTTGTTGTAAAGTTATATTTGATGCGTGAAAAGTGAAAAACGTTTTTTCAAGCATTTCAGATTCTGTAACCTCATGTCCACAAAATTTTAATTGCGAAATTATTCAATACATTGCCGAGTTGTAATAACTGACTTTCTTAAAATCTTGGAATCTTAACGTATTTCATTCATCACGAGCGGTCGGAAGTATAACTTTTCTTATATGTTCAAATTTTTTCTTTAATCATTTCCATAAAGCCATGAGATTTTTTTAATGAAATATTATCATTTTAATCATAAATCAAGATGTCGACGCAAAAATATCATAGTTTTTGCATTTTCTTGTGATGATGAGGGTTTATTTCATCTTACTCATGTGGGTATTGCCCCCATGATAGGATGGATGATCAAGATTTGCCCATGCATATATAGGACCCACTTTTTTTTTTTGAAATTGTCTGTCTGGCAAGATTTTACCCGTTGAAATGAAGTGAGGGTAGTGCCCACATAGGTAGGATCTCATCTACCATGATGTAACATTTACTTTAATGGTTTATGTAGGACCGAGCGCTTGCCGTTTTACCAAAAGCTATAGCTAGTGGTAATGGTGCAACTCAAATATTTTAAACCGCACAGCAGCTCAATTATTGTACCCAATAATCTCCCTTCCAATAATTGCACTCCTTGCAATCAATGAGAATCGAACCCATGACCTTGGCTCTGATACCAATTGTAGGACCGATCGCTTGCCGCTTTACCAAAAGCTATAGCTAGTGGTAATGGTGCAACTCAAATCTTTTAAACTGTACAGCTCAAGCGCCACGGTTCGATCGCTCTACCAAACAGGGACAATTATTGCACCCAATAGTCGCATTTAGATCCAATGATTCAAGATGCGTTTCTACATCGAGAGTCCATGGCATATAATTTTTTCTCGTAATATCGAGCGCAAAAAATTCGAGTTTTGCCAAATTTGACGTTATGGTACTATAAAAATAACAATTCATTTTATTAGTTATGTTTTAAATCTATTAATGTGAAAATACAAAGTAACATATAAATTATAAGTACAATCATTCTTAAAAATAAATAAAAAATGTGAGGCGGATATTCTCCGTTAAATACAAGACTAGTGAGTATAATAACCAAAATAATTATACAAAATAACGTTGAAAGAATCATCATCTTCTTCTTCGAAAATTTTGATGAAGAAATTTTTTAGGGAGGAAGAGTAAATTATGAGTGATTTCATGTGTTTGTAAAATCATATTTATAGAGTAAAAACTAATAGTTTATGACCATTTATAACCATTACAAAATCTTAAAAAAAATAAATGTATGTATATGTAATTTTATGGTAATAATATGATGTATATAATGTTTAAATTATATACATCACATCACATTATTATACTGAGGTGTCAGGGACTTCTTTTATATAGTACTGTGACATTATACAAATATATATATATATATATATATATATATATATAATGAAGTGAAATAATCACATCACGTTATTATAATGAAGTGTCAAAGACTCCTTTTATATAATAATATGATATTATATATTAAATATATATATACAATAAAAATAAATAAATAGTAAAATAAATATTCTTACTTTTGAATATTATTATGTTTTTCTTGTGTTTTGGAACTTTGCCAAAATATGAAGATTTTTCGAGTATCGTGTTGATAACATGTTAAAAGTAAAAAGTTACGGTAAAAATTTAAATCTCAAACTCATAAAATATATTAAACTACACACTTTATAAAAAAATTTCCACTCAATTGTATTTTTCTTCAAAAATTGAGAGATCTATTTATATAATTTCTTTATAAATAATCCAAAAATAAATACATCATCACACAAAATATTTATTACTCTTATTTTTTATATTTAATAATTTTAAGTCTTATTTTCAACACCAATAATGTTGTAAGTTCATAAATTCCAGAATAATGAATTAAATTGCCGCAAACAGTATTCTAATATTACGGATAAGACATAGCTTAAAAGCGCGAAAAATCTTGAACGAGGAACACCGACGTCGAAGGTTATCAATAAAGTATAATTTTCTGAACATTTCGACAGAGACAGAAGCTCGAATATTGAGTGGATAAAATTGTTCAAATTACTTGAAAATTAACTAAAAGAACTTGAAGTTATCCGATGTAGACAGAAGCTCGAATCTTGAGTGGACGAAACGCGAAGTCCAACATTAATCGAATGGGCGGCGGCGACAGACCTACGGCAGCGGCGTAATCATTTCTTCACTGTGAAAACTGAGCACCCGAAATCTCAAAACCAAAAAATGAATGGAATCTCGAACGGGGGGTGATTCGAAAGATCGAGAGAATTTTTACCCTTCTAATGTGAAAATTGACGTTCCAAAATCCCAAAACCAAAAATCCCAAAATCAAAAAAAATTATCACCAGAAAAAATGTCAATCATGGTTGGGTTTGGGATTTTCTCACATGGGTTCGAACATGCTCAATTAAACAAATGAGTGGGTGATTTGTATACAAATGACGATCAATGAGTTTGTTTGTTCAGACACTGCCCGAACCCGTAAGATCGAACATAGTCAACATACCGTCTCAAAGGGTTATTCTAGCTGTCATTTATTTATTTTAACTTTATTTTTTTAAAATAAAATTTTACAAATTTATCCGGATGCGTAAATGAATTAACTTTGCTCACAGCACCTCATCATTTCTATATGTTCGGAACTTGAGCCTCGAAGCATTATCAACGGTAGTTACGGTACGATATATCATACTGAACTATGTCGTGTACCGTAACGAAAATATGGGTATGGAATCTTTTCATATCGATATCGATATCGAAAATTCGGTATACCGCACGTTCGGTATACCGAATTTTCGGTATGAAAAAAGTTCATACCGAAATGTTTCGATATACCGACAATTTTTTCGGTATACCGAACTTAAATTTTAAAAAAATAATAATAAAAAATTATACCGAAATACCGAAAAAAAATATTCTGTACCGATACCGAAATACGGTATCATACCGTACCGAAATTTTCGATATATCGATTTTTTCGATAAATTCGGTATTTTTTCGATACGAAATTTCGTTATTTTTTCACGCCCCAGATCATTATACACGCACACTGGAAGTTGATAAGTCACAAGCTTACAGATTCAGTTCGAAAACTGAGGGAGAAGAAGAATGGGCGTGCCTTCGTTTTACAGGTGGCTGGTTGAAAAATACCCTAAAATAGTTGTCGACGCCATAGAAAAAAGAGGAGATGACGTAGACAGCAGTTCTCCGAACCCGAACCAGCTGGAGTTCGATAATCTGTATATTGACATGAACGGGATCATTCATCCGTGTTTCCATCCCGATGATAACGTCTCTTCACCTTCCTTTTTTATCTTTTTGCATGTATATCGCTTTGTGCTTACGTCTCTTTGCATACAAATTTTCTTGAAATGCCGTTTTCTATATACGTGTGTTTTTTTGAGTTTTTCTGGTGTTTAGTTGATTTGTACTGCACTGGTACGTATGATTATGTCGGTCGGCTTTCTGAAAGTCGAAGGTTTTATGCTTGTTCAGCTTTTCCCGCCGACGACATTCGACGAGGTCTTCAGCAATATATACGACTATATTGATCGACTTTTTAACATAGTCCGGCCTCGGAAGCTCTTGTACCTAGCCATTGGTACGTCGTTTCCACCTTGAAATTTTGTAAGAGTTGGATGGATTGTTTAGCACATTATTATGTTAAACGAACATTTCGATAAACTCAACTCAGATGGTGTCGCGCCACGAGCGAAAATGAATCAGCAGAGGAGCCGGCGATTTCGGGCTGCAAAAGATCTCCAAATGGCCGTTAGATATTCACCTCTTTATATTTTGTCTTTTGTTGTGGTTGTGAATTACTATCATTGAATATTTGTTTTTTATTTGTTATCTCTCTGTGTATTCTCTAGGAGGAAGTGGATGATAAGTTTAGGAAAGAGTTTGAAATGGAAGGGAAAGTTCTATTACCCAAGAAAGAATCCCAAGTCTCTGATTCGAATGTCATCACACCAGGGACGGAATTTATGTACACATTGGCGAGGAAACTTAGAAACTACATCAGGCAGAGGATTAGTGACAGTGTAGCCTGGAGAAGGATTAAGGTTATCCATGCATGGAAATATGTTGATAAAATCAACCTTTTACACAACATATATACATGACATTGTGTACAATATCTATCTTAATTTGCAGGTGATTTTGTCAGATGCCAGTGTTCCCGGTGAAGGGGAACACAAGATAATGTCATATATACGAGCTCAGCGGTCGGCTCCAGCATATGATCCAAATAATAGGCACTGCCTTTATGGATTGGTATGACCTCCAATCATTGAAGTCAGAATGATCAATTTTAAAAATTGCTTCGTTTTACTCGAAACTTGCCTGCTGTCATTTAATCCAACTTTGACATCTTACTGCAGGATGCGGACCTCATTATGCTCGCCTTGACAACACATGAAATCCATTTTTCTATTATCAGAGAGGTTTTGGTTCAATGACACTGTCTTAATTTGAAGATTTTTATTTTCTAATCGAACTTCTTATTATTGTTTTGGATGTTGGTCAGTTGAGACTTCTGTTTGAAAACTTACGGATTTTACTAGCCTTTTTCCATTTCAGCGAACAAGCTTTAGTGACTCACATAAATTGGCATCACAAAAAGAAACTGTTAATTCCATTGATACAAGTTTGAAGAAAAAGCCTTACCAGGTACAACGTTATTTACCAATAATTTATGTTTATTCATATGCTAACGTTATTCTGAAATTGATGAAGTTTCTCCATGTCTGGATCTTGAGAGAATATCTGGCTCTGGATTTGGAAATCACTAATCTTCCTGAGAAACTTTCCTATGATTTTGAGAGGATCATTGATGATTTCATCTTGATTTGTTGTTTTGCTGGCAACGATTTTCTTCCCCATATGCCATCCTTGGAAATCCACGAGGTTTTTCATTTTCTGTTTCCAAGCAATGTTCACTGAATTTGTTACTTAAAGATGATGGGAATTGGGAACATTTTCTGGTGCTGACACAGGGTGGAATAGATTTGTTGATGCATGTTTATAAAAATGAGTTAAAGAACTTGGGAGGTTATTTAGTTGATATGCAACAGGTAAATTGCTCAGAACTTCTTCAATTTTTTGCTTTTGAGAAATAATGATACAGCCATATTGAATTTTCTTACCATGGTCCTTGAAACAGGTGGAGGACAGACATGCCCGCTATATAAAGTTTAAAAGAGTAGAGCGGTTCTTGATCACTGTCGGAGAAAAGGAGGATAAAATATTTGAGAAAAGGGCTCAGATCAGAGACAAGAAATTGAGGAGGATCCTTTTAGAGATGACCGATCCCAATAAGAATGAGGAAAATATAATTTATAAGCAAGATTACGACAAGAAATACCAGAAAGAACATGAATTAGCATCAAGTGTAAACGTATCTGATGATCAGGTATGACTACAACAACTTTTCACTTGATAATTTTGAGATATTTTTACTTCTGCTTCCAGGACATCCATCCTAGGCTGTGAGTAATTTTGTACATAAAACTTTTATCATTTGCAATTACCAAGTGTTTCCTCGGTTGATCACGATCAATTTGATTATATCAATTTATTTCTGATAGATGATATGAATTCTGCGGCTATTTCAATTGCCTTTCAGATTTTGAAAAATACAAAAGAGCTGAAGCAGAAGATCAAAGATTACATGAGTAGCCAATCGGATTTGTTCAAAGATGGCTGTTTTGGCACAGATAAAGTCTGTAACTGTGTATATTCCAAAATTGGATATTACTTGGTACTTTGTATCATTCTTCATCTAGTAATTGTTAAACAAAACATATCCTTCTTTATGCCTATTTGCACAGGTGAAATTTGGCACAGCTGGCTGGAAGGAACGGTACTACAAAGAAAAATTCGGTGTTGAAAGCCCTGAAGAGGTTGAAGCCCTGAGAAAAAATGTGGTGTGTTGAAATCCCAAAGATTCTCGAATAGTTGGCCGTTGTATTTTTCCTCTTATTTTAAGTACTAAAAAGCCTCATTCCATGTATAAAAGTTACCATCTTTATGAACAAATTAACAAGCAAACAATTTGATTAAGCTCACTTCTCTTCACCAAGGATTACACAGCATTGTTTTATTATATCATGTTTGATATTTTCTTCATTTTTTCAGGTTACTAAGTACGGTGAGGGACTTTGTTGGGTCCTCTTATACTATTTTTCTGGGGTACCTTCATGGACCTGGTATGTCACATTGTACATTTTTCCTTGTGAGATGAATCCCTTGAGTTATTGAACCGTGACAGGTTTTATCCCCATCACTATGGTCCCCTAGCCTCGGATTTCAAAGGTCTCACGCAAACACGAGCTAAATTTATGAAAGGTTCACCCTTTAAACCTTTTGACCAGCTAATGGGTGTCTTTCCTCCACAGAGGTAAATTTAGTGTATTATTCTCATATCTCTTGCTTATGGATGGATTTTTGGTTTCTGAAATGGTCATCTAAAGATTAGAAGTACATTTTACAGTGCTCATGCACTTCCTGAGGCATACCAGAGACTCATGATAAATGAGGATTCATTGATAATCAATCGACTTCTACCCTACAGGCAAGTCTTGTTTATGCTATATTCTTGAATTAAACTGTAGGGTTGTTAAAAATGATGCTGACTTTAACGATTTCAATTAATTGCTTGATTAGAATTCGAGACAGATGTAGATGGGAAGCGATACTTGTGGCAGGTTTCCCCACCTTCCCTTGAATATGTTATCAAAGTATTAGCTTTTTACATCCTTCAGTAATGTTTTTATTTCTTTTACCTCCTTGAGCTAGGGTGTAGTGAAGCTTCCATTTATAGATGAAAAACGGCTTCTAATTGAGTCAAAGAAAGTTGAAATTGAGCTGAAGGTGTGATTTGTGTTCTGTATAGCACTTGTTTTTAAACTGACACCATAATTTTTTTTAACCGAAACGGCTGTTTTTCCTATGATTTTAATGACGTGCAGGATAATGAGAAAATGAGGAGCTTGCAGAGTCTGGATTTGTTGTTTGTTGCATCCTCAGATAAACTAGGGAATAAAATAATTTCATGTGCCAGAAATCGTGACAGTGAGACTGATACTTCAATAAACATTGACATTGCCGAGTAAGGTCTTTTAATCAACGAAATTTGAACCAACGTATTTTTATATGAAAAAGTAAAGGCAGTGATATTAACTTCTTGAAATTGTTGTGTTCGTTGAGTTTAACTTTGGAATTTATCAGGGTGGGAATTGACAGGACTGTGCGATCTGCTTCGGCAGATGAAGATACTGGTGTTGACCTCTTTAAAGATGTGTAAGCTATAACAGAAATTGTAAAACTTTTGTCTATACACTTTTACCTTCTCGTTGGCTTATACCCTCAAAATTTTACGATTAGATGTGTGCTTTATGAGAGTCATCAGGGTTTACAGCACGTTCCTCGGCTTTTGGAAGGTGTCAATATCCCAGAAAAGGTGGAAGAAATTCGAGTTTAAACCTGATGCATTGTTGGTTTATTTACTGAAATATGTTCGTTTCTACTTGTAGATTGTGGATAAAAATGATATTCTCGAAACTAAACTTTGGCATGAAGAACGAGGCAGTAATGCTAGTAATTTGAACAGGTATGTATGTCCATTCTGTTTTGTAGCAGTTCTCCCTCAGCGTTGTTTCATGAAACCATGAAGATGAAAAAAAATATTCAGGTTTCAGTATCAATCAAGGTATGGAAAACAAGAAAGCAACTCGGGATCACGTCCAAGAACCTCCTATGTCCCTGATGTGCCTAATGCTATAATCAAAGGGGCTGGTTCAGGATTCATTAGCAGAGGTAAAACAACCACCACCACTCTTCCTGTTGAAGGATGCAGCAATTTCTCCGAACAGTCTTCCAGGAGAGTAATTGGTGAACTCACTCCAACTCAACATGCTCCAAGAGCAGCCTTCGGTTCAAGATCAAATACATGGGGTTCCAGAACAAGGGGCCATCACTCATCTGTTACAAATCGTGCAACGCACAATAACAATGATCAAAATTAGGATTTGGTAGAAATGAAGAATGGCAAGGTTTGGATACATCTTCATCAATAGACAGACCTCAGCAGAGTGTCACACCGTGGAGCAGCGGGCAGAGAGGATATGGTCAGGGGTCTTCTAGCCAAATAAGGAAACATAATTTGTGGTCTTCGACATATAATATCAGTTATGGCCATGGTCATGGAAGAAGGGAGCAACTCCATGAAACTTCCTATATGTCGTAGTTGAAACGCTGGTGGAAATGGTACCGTTTCTTTGATTTTTTGTGTATCAAGAACATTGTAGCCACCAAACTTTTGGGAATGCTCAACTCTGTAAAGTCTATTTTTGCAACGACGGACGTGTTTTTCAGCAGATTTTAACGTGGAATACAAGAGGGTGGAATGCAAGAAAACTGGGGAAAATGCACGTTAGTCCCGTTCTTTCTTACAAAACAAAAACAACTATTAACATTTTAACGCGACACTTTTAGTTCTCAATTTTTTTTAAAAAAAAAATTAGTCCTCAATTAATTTTGAAGTGTTCTAAAACTTAAGGAAAAAAAAACAATTAGTTCTCACAATTTATTTTATAGTTAACTAATTGTATGGAATTATATGATATTTATTAAAATATAGATATAAATAATTCAAAATTAGTAACTAAATATTACGAAAAAATCAATACGGTAAATAATCACAAATTTATCATATGAATATACTTATTTTGTTATATTTTTATTATATATAAATAAAAATTCAATAATTTCTTGAATAAAATAAATATAATAATATAGTCAAAAAAATTTATACTAACCAACTGGACCTATATAAATCTATTTAATTATTTAATGGTGTTTAGAAGTGATAAACCAAAATAGATATATATTTTTTTTGTTAAGATAACAAATATAAATATGTAGTCTATATAATTATGTGTATAAATAAAAAATGGTGATAATAAATTTCAAAAATAAATAATGCTTACAGTAAAAAAAAAATTGTAATGCTGAAAGTTTCAATTTTTATTTTATATCAAAAAATCAAAAAATCATAAAAAAAAAACTATTTTTTTATTAAAAAATTTGCTTGATTACTTGATTTAAAAACAATAAAATTCTAACATCATTTCTTAATTTTAATACTCTCAAATTAATATTTAAACAAAATTAAATTTATATTTATAAAAAGTCGATAAAATTTAATATATCAACTAACAAAATTATTATTTATGAAATTATTGTGATAGAAAATAATTCATAATTTCTATATTTATAAAATAATTTATTATATAAGTTTCTAACTACAAATTTATATAATTTTGATCTTTTTATTTGATTTTTATCGATTTAGTAATTTATTAAAACAATTATTATTAAATTATATATATATATATAATTATAATAATATATTAATATAATAGATATGTGATTATTTACCATCTTTATCTTCACCATGATTTTAGTCTGAGTAGTTCTAGATCTCTTGTGAGACGATCTCATGAATTTTTATCCATAAGAAGTGTCAACCCTACCGATATTCACAATAAAAGGTAATACTCTTAGCATAAAAAAATAATATTTTTTCATAAATGACCCAAATAAGATATCTGTCTCACAAAATACAACCCGTGAAACTTTCTTACACAAATTTTTGCCTTTTAAATCTCTAATTGTTTTGTTGTTTTTGTCCCTAGACTATCACAAATTAGACACACCTATGTTTAACCATAAAATTAACGATGATGATTAATTTTGTTACATCTTTTAAAGTTTAGGGACTAAAAGTGTTGAGTTGAAATGATTAGGGACTAAAATTCTTTTGGTAAGAAAGAAGATTTAAATGTATTTTTTCCCCCAAGAAAACTCAACTCTATTGTCTTGTAAAGACAATTTTGGCATTGAACCAGATGATGAGAACTAAAACTTTACAAGCACAATTTCCAAGAGTAAGGCAAGAAATAATCCAAAAGTTCACCAACACTTGTGAAGCCAACTGAGGAACAAACTAAAAAGAGATGTTAGACGACGACTCTGAGTACGATGGTCGCTGTTATCGAAGCCCAACATTCTATTAGTCAATAGAATTATTAAACTTGGGCCATAATGTATGCCTCTTAGACTTTACATGTTCCATTAATACTGAACCTTGGATTTCTTTCGTGCTAAATACCGTTGCTTAGCTGCAGTAAGTGAATCCTCGCTTCTTTTATGATGATCCAGTTTCAGCTGGTCACCACTAGCTGATGCCTTGTCAACAACTTCTTCTTGCATGGAAGCATCAGAAACAGTGTTCACAAAGGTTGGTTCAAGCTTTTGATCTGGAGAAAGATTCTCTACAGTCTCATCTTGATGCCTCGTCACCAAGCTTGATGATTCTGGATTCGAATGAGTATCCAGGGGGGAGACTTCTTCTGGAGATAGAACACCCACCTCTTCAGGCTGTTTCTTAAGCTTCTGCGAATCAGCCTCTCCAGCACCAAATGCAACATTTTTTGCTAGGTTGAAGTAGAAGTCACTGAGGTCCGTCTTCTTGGTAACCTAATAATGTAAACGCATCAAACATCACTGCATACACAAATACAATCGATTTCACTAGGGAAAAAAACAAGAAAATAGAAGATGATGGAAGACAAAGACTTCACATCAGTGCTTCTATCAAACTTAAGTCCCAAACTAGAGAAGTCAATCAGAAATGATAAGTTAGTTGAACAAAGATCCACAAAGCAGAAAAAGCAAGTTCAACTTACGTCTTCCTTCTCCTCTCTCATTTCACGGAGCCGCTCCTCGTCCATCCATTTAGCTTGCTCAGCTAGTTTCTTTTTGTACGCACCAGTAACAAACTTATCCTTGTCTACATAGAGGTGTTCATCTTTACCTCTTTCTTTAGCAAGTTTTTTCTCATAGATTATCTCATGTTCTCTTTCTCGTTGTTTGGCCTTATCCATTAGTGCTTGAATATACTTGGGCTGCAAATCCAAACAGACAAAGGCTTGAGTATTTACTTGGAATACTGGATTTAAACATCAAGTTCCTCTTTTGATAAACAAATAACCAACAAACTCAGATCTTTGACCTGATTGATATCAAGAATGCGAGCTCGCACTTCAGATCCTTTTACTTTTGACATACTTTGTCTTTATGAAACATATACGGTTACTTCTAAAAATACTTTAGATGATGTCTAATGATGAGTCCATAGAGAGACAAAAAGGGTATCGAGTTTACTTGGAGGAATAAAAACTTGTCAGACAACAACCAATCACCCCCTCACATTCTCATTGAAGTATCACACCAAAATATGAATTCTTCATTTGCTAATTAAAAAAGAAACACACCTTTCTATCTTGTCGATCCTGCTCTCTGGGACGGACTTGTTTCTCCTTCATCTTATCATATACTCCATCATAATCAAATGCCAAAGGATCTTCTTCAAGAGCCTTCTTATGCTGTTCTTCAGCCTTTCATAGAAATGAAAAGAAAAAGCTCATTACATCTGCAATTCTGCTAACAAAAAATTAAAGATTAAGCCATATTATTTTCATGCATATGCACAGGCGTTACGTCTTTGAGAGACTTGTTTTTGCTGGCTTGGCGCAGAATTTCTCTTTCAACATTATCGTCGTCGTCTTCAAAACCAAGCAGTGTAGAAATTGGCGGTTTTGGGGGTTGTTTTTTCTGCTGAGTTGGAACCCTAAGTTGCAACCCATACTTTTTCATTTTTTCCCCGCTTCGACACTTTCCTTTTCAAATCTCCCAACTTGATATTTAACCTAGTATAATCATTTACAAATCAGCCATATACATACATTGAAAGCCAATTGAATCTACAAAAATGGCTCAAATTTTACGAAAAAACTTACCTAGCAATTGTATCAAGAATTCTACAAAACAGATTCATTAATTATGAATATCAATACCAATCCTAACCCTAATACGAAAGGCACATGCTGATAATCAACCCTGATGGTAATACTAAATTTTGTACTATATCAAGACTTGGTTACGGGAACTTGATACAGAAGAAAAGAATTTGTGGAAATATTTCCTCATTTGATTACAAAAAACGACACTGTACTGGTTGTGGTGGCAGTCGTTGCTCCTGATTGCCTATTTTTCACAGATTGCCAGGTCATGGTGCTAAAGCAAAACTCTACTGACACAGCGGATTTGGACTTAAAAATCTTCCAGATTAAATAATAAAAAATCAGCCCAGGTAACATCTTCTGGTGAAGGCATAGTCCCACCTCGGCCAATGCTACAGAATTGAAGCCGAGGAAGAAACATGGGGCTCTGTCATTTCATTACTGGCAGCCATGGCAAAAAATGTGAAAGCAGAAAAAACTATTAGGCACCTGTCACCACGAAGATTCAAAACCTATCCAATTCTGAGAGATTAGATTCAAATACCTTCCCAAACAACTGAAAAGTGGAAGTGGTACAGCTACTTTAATGTGTCAACAAAAAACAAATCGTTTGTAGATTAATATCAAATAATATAATTTTTAATATTTAGTCCGATTTGATAAGATAGCCTAATCTTTTAAATTAGGAATCATAATATTCTTATATTCTGCAGTTCCTTAATTCTTGGAATAGACTTCCCACTGGTGTTAATCTAAAAGGTGTGATGCAATTCAGAAATAAATAAAAGAAATTCCCCTTTGTTCTTTTCTGCATGATATCATGAGCCCGTGTTCTGTTCCATTTCACCGCTTAAATTTTCTCTTCCTTGTCGCCTAAAATTCTTTAAAAAATGTCCACCGAGTCTTCGATGTCTTCAAAATCCTCTAGTGAAGAGCTGATCGAAAAAAATTCTGAGCAAATTGTTTATCTTTCTGGAAACGACTTGTCTGCCCCACAAATTACCTCTCATCAGCTTAAAGGAAAAAATTATTTGCAGTGGACATAATCAGTCAAAATTGTGATATGTGATCGTGGCAAATTAGGGTATCTTACTGGTGAATTGAAGTCCCCAAGCCAGACTGATCCCACCTGCAAAACCTGGTTGGCCGAGAATTCAATGGTTCTCGCCTGGCTAATCAATTCCATGGAGCCCAATATCAGTCATCGCTATTTGTGGTTTAAGACAGCCAAAGAAGTCTGTGATGAGGCGCAACAGATGTATTCGGATCTCGGAAATGCTTCCCAAATTTTTGAGCTTCGTTCAAAGCTCAAGGAAATGAAACAAGGGTCAAATTTTGTGACTTGGTATTTCTCTGATCTTCAGGATCTATGGCAGAAACTAGATCTATTCCTTGAGACCTCCACCACATGGGCTGAATAACTGTGAAACTACAAGCCAATGTTGAAAAAGAAAAAGTTTTTGATTTCCCGGCAGGCCTTAATAACAATCTGGATGATGCGCGAGGGCGTATGGTGGCGTTTAATCTCTTTCCCTCACCTGAAGATGCTTTTTCAGAAGTGTGGCGTGAGGAAATGCGTCGAAAATCATTATTGGTAGTTATGTGAAGGAACATGGGATCATACACCAGAGTTCTTGTGCATACACCACAAAAAAATGGAATTTCTGAACGAAAAATTGTCACTTGTTAGAGGTTGCTTGTGCTCTCATGTTTGCTATGCATGTTCCTAAATACCTATGGGGGACGCCATTCTCACAGCTGTTTTTCTCATAAACCGTTTACCCACTTGGCCATTAAACTTTGTCACACCACTGTCACTTCTTGCTACTCAATTCCAACATGTTTCTACGTCTCATCTTTCATTAAAAACGATTGGGTGCACAGTCTTCGTCCATGTTCATTACCAAAATCGTGGCAAACTTGATCCTCGAGCCGTCAAAATTGTCTTTGTTGACTACTCTCCCACTCAAAAAGCTACCATTGTTACTGTCCATAAACAAAGAAAACTTGGTTTATCGTGATGTAACATTTTTTGAGGACACGCCATATTTTTCTCCAACTTCGCTTCAGGGGGAGAAATCTGATAAAGCTTGTTGGAAATTCCCACCTCTTCTTGGTGAAAATATTCCTAATCCAAATCCGACTACCTTTCTCATGGTTCAATTCGATCTTTCCTCAATACAAGAACCAAGGGAAGAACCAACTTCCAAGCCAGAATTACAAGTCTACTCACGACGAAACAAAACTCAGAGTAAAAAGGACATTGCAACTCCAGAGCACAACTTAGAATCTGACCCGATGGTAGATCCAAATACAGGTACGATTCTTGATCTCAACGTACCTATAAGCTATAGCCATAATAAAAGGTGTGAGGTCCTACACTTGAACATTACATATCTGATTTTGTCTCATATTCACTTTTGTCTTCCTCATTTCGTGCTTTTAATTCAAAGTTGTCTAGTGTCATGATCCCAGGACTATTCAAGAAGCCCTTGATGCACCTGAATGGAGAACAATTGTTCTTGAAGAAATGGGGGTCTTCAAAAAAAATGATAGGTGGAAATTGGTGGAGCTTCGACAAGGAAATAATGCAGTGGGTGTAAGTGGGTTTCCCAATCAACGACGGTTTGGCGGTTCGTAACTGCAGTTAGCGTCGCTTTCTCAAAGCCACGGTTTCTCAACTTCCGTCGCACGTAGCGACAGTTTTGTTGAAGAACATTGTCGCTCATTAGTGACGGTTAATATGCCGACCGTCGCTAATGTAACTGACCGCTATATAAAAATCATCGCCGGTTTTTTTAAAAAACCGTTGCTTAATATAGCGACGGTGTATATAAACACTGTCATAAAATTCACAAATAAATTACTACGCAAAAATTAAAATCACGTATTAAATTTTCTGTAAAAAAAAAAAATTAAAAACCTGATTTGCGTGAAGATATGCAGTTCCACGTAACGCTGGAAGATCGCAGCGACTAGCAAATCTACGAAATAAATACGAAAAATGTTAGTACAAAATAAAAAATCGAAACTTCGAAAAATTTATAGAGTTTCGCTACTACAGAGATGGGCGAAAATCGAAAAATGTTCTCGAACCGCGGTATATATATAGAATCATATTCGCGACGGAAAGGTAAATAACCGTTGCGAATAGCGACGGCTTTTTCAAAAACTGTCGCCGATCTGATCAGCGACAGTTTTTGAGAAAGCCGTCGCTAGAAGCGACGGTTTGTGAAAACCCTCGTTAAAAGCGACGGTCAAGCGTCGATTTATAACCGTCGCCGTATATAGCGACGGGCTTGTATTGTACCGTCGCACATGGCGACTGGTACAAACCCGTCGCCAAAGACGACGGTTAAAAATCTCGTCTCCCAAAATGGCGACGGTTTTGTCAATACCCAGCTATCGCATCGGATTTGGAAAACATGACTTGACAAAGGTTGCTTTCAGAGACAAACCTTAGAAATTTCAACCGAAAACCCATTAATTGGTCCCATACGAATTCTGATCCCTTATTTCTTTCAAATTACATATCTAAACATTCAATTTTGGTTCAGTTTCCTCTAATTCATCATCAAGTTACAATCCACACCCAAGAAAACCGAAAAAAATTCGCACTAGAGTGACGTATGCCACAAAAAGAAAAATAGAAAACGATGAACAAAACCTAAGAAATTGAGACTAACTTGAATAGAATTTAGAAGAGAGAACGCACCTGGTACGAGAAACGCGGACAGCCAGGGTTTATGTTAGAAATTAAGATCAACAAATGGGAAAATAGGGGTGTCATCTTTATCAATCAAATAACCAAAATATTCTTACGTCGCACTTGACCTGTAGAGCGCATAATAATATTTTATTTTTTTAATTCGTCATATCGAATCGGATTTAATGAAAAAAAAGCATAATAATAATATTTTATTTTTTTATGTGTTAGATCGGGTCGGATTTAATGGAAAAAAAATACAATTGGGGATTGAAATGGTTTTTATTATTTAGATTTTCATCTTATAACGTATTAATTTGTGTAAAAGTTGAGACAAAAATTAAAAATGATATGTCTATTGTTTATATCGGTGAAATGAGTCAACTCGAATAAAAAATAATATTTTTTATGAATCGAATAAAAAGTAATATCAATCGAATCAAACAAAATTGATGTCTCATGATAGTTTTTGTGAATTCGATTTCCAACTCAATCGAATACACAAAACAAAAAATTGACGTCTCATGGTAGCATATATATGATTAGCTAAATCAGTGCATGCTTGAAGTTGATGAATGCAGGCAATAAATTAAGATTAGAGTAGGTTTCTTGTGAGACCGTCTAACACAATTTTTGTCTTAACATTACTCTCTTTTCTTTTGTAACTAACCCACCTTCAATGTTTCTTACAAATTCAAATTTCTAAATCCATCTGACAATTTTAAAAGATAATGCTAAATTTTACCAATTTGCAGACAAATAAATAAAAAAAATTAAAATTTGAAATTATAACGATCCTACTAATAATTAATGGCAAACACTTGTACATTCCCTCGTTTCCCTTCAACTTCCACATGAGTGATCCGGGCCCACCTCCCTGTAAAAAAAAAAAAAAATTGGCTCGAAAAAATCCGAGCCGTTGGATCGACACCGAACCCTTCATCCCCTCATCCATCTTCCTCCCATTCAATTTAAATTCCATTTTCCATGTCCCATCAACACCAAGAAGAAGCATAAAAAAACCTTTATGAACCAAGATTCAGATAAAGAAAAATTAAATAAAGAAACCCCTAGATGTTTTTGCTTCTTTCATAATTGCCGGTTTCAAGAAAAGACTAAATTATGGAGCAACAGCAAGACTCGCAGCAGCAGACTTCAAGAAAACATTCTTCTTCTATGTCAAGGAAGCACCCGGTACGAGTACAAGGAGAAATTAACTGGCCGTGACCGCTGCCACCCTCATATGTAAGTCTTTAGTTCTTCTGAACTATTGTTTGTGTTTGGTGCAAGCATGGTCGTAGGAAGAAAAGTGATTAATTGATTGGTTTCTTGGTTTGTGTCCTCTTGAATTTTATGAATTACGCATCGCCAAGTGAAGCTTATATGGAGTATGGACAATTCGGTATTTGTGATTGTTGAAATGTGATGAAGTGCAATCTTGAGAATTGCTGTGAATTGAACTGTTACATTCGTACACCATTATATTTGGGATTTGATCATTCTCATTTTACATGCATGTTTCCTTGCATATGCTCACACACTGAATTCTTGGAGCATGTTATTCTTTGTAATAACATGTAATAACACTAAAAAAACGAATGGATTAGCGACGATTTTACTAAATCCGTCGCTGTATAGCGACGGTTTTTAATAAAACCGTCGCTAATCAAAATAAGCGACAGTTTACTAAAAACCGTCGCCTTTTTAGCAACTGTTTATTGTCAACCGTCGTTATTGCAGCGACGATTTTTAATAAACTGTCGCTAATATTTCGACGGTTTGACGACAAAACAGTCGCCATTTTGTGCGACGAGATTTTTAACCGTCGTCTTTGGCGACGGGTTTGTACCAGTCGCGTTTGTACCAGTCGCCATGTGCGACGGTACAATACAAGCCCGTCGCTATATACGACGACGGTTTTCCTTCAACCTTCGCTTATTTTGTTTAGCGACGGTTTTATATAACGACGATTTTACAGTTTTTGAAAAAGCCGTCGCTATTGGCGACGGTTAATTACCTTTCCGTCGGGAATAGCAACGGTTTTTTCAAAGACCGTCGCTATGATTCTATATATACCGAGGTTCGAGAACATTTTTCTTAAGCGATTTTCGCCTATCTCTGGTAGTAGTGAACTCTATAAATTTTTCGAAGTTTCGGTTTTTTATTTTGTACTAACATTTTTCGTATTTATTTCGTAGATTTGCTAGTCGGTGCGATCTTCCAGCGTTACGTGGAACTGCATATCTTCGCGCAAATCAGGTTTTTAAATGTTTTTTTTTACAGAAAATTTAATACGTGATTTTAATTTTTGCGTGGTAGTTTATTTGTGAATTTTATGGCAGTGTTTATATACACACCGTCGCTATATTAAGCAACGGTTTTTTAAAAAAACCGGCGATTAATATAGCGACGGTTTTTATATAGCGATGGTGTGCATATTACCGTCGCTTACATTAGCGACGGTCGGCATATTAACCGTCACTAATGAGCGACAGCTTCTTCAACAAAACCGTCGCTACGTGCGACGGAAGTTGAGAAACCGTCGCTTTCTCAAAGCGACGCTAACTCCAGTTACGAACCGCCAAACCGTCGTTAAAACCGTCGCTTTAACCTTTTCGCGACGGTTTGACCGTCGCTAATTTTTTTTTTTTTGTAGTGTGAGTTTTCTTGTTCCAGAGAAATGGAGGAAAGGTTAACGAACCTGCATGAAAATGAAAACAATCAAAGAGAATAAATCGACTCGATTTCATCCAGATACCAAAAATTTCATTGAATCTTTTCCAGTCGGCTTCATGTTACTCGAGAAGACATCATAAACTTACCTTGCTTCCAGGTACCGATGTGCCAATTGACTTGCTTAATTTGATAGGTGATAAATTTTGAAACCATGGGCATTTTTTGCTACAGAATGAAACTCTTATGGTCATTAAAGCTCCTCAAGACGTACTTATACCTGTCATCTTTCTCTGTGCAGCTAGAAACTTGTAGTTCGAACTAGTTTTAAGGTACAGGGATCAGGTATACTACCTAGTTCCTTGGATATTTGGCAATCTAATGTACGTTCTAAAGCGGGTATTTTTGGTAGCCGTACACTTTGTGTGAACGGTTCAAATTAGCCCATACGAGGAAAATCTAGAGACTACGAATCCAGATGGCGAGGCTCAACCCAGCATACCCGAAACATCTATGAGTAAATGAGAATGCATTGGCATCCCCACTGACGGAGGAGATTAGAGAAAGAACTGGTGAAGCAGATGCAAGTCCTCAACGGGACTGCCGGACTGAACTCTTCAACATTAGGACAATGATGTGAGTCACGAGCAAGAATGGTCGAATAATACTTTAGAAGATGCGGATTTTTATGTTCCCTCAATATTTACGAAAGTCCCACTTTATGATTTGCAGAATGCTGATGGTTACATGCCAGCTCCAGTTAGGGAGGGATACAAACATCGAAGCCATCCAAGACTTGTGGAGGAAACGTGTCCTAAATTTCCTTTCCTTCCAATTTATTCATAACATGCTATTGTAAATGTGTTATTTGGCTCCATGACTATGTACCTGCCACAGATGAACGTGACTTCGACTTCGTGAATGATATATGACTCAATACCTTGCTGGATTTCAGCACACCACCTGCCCAACCTCCACAGAGTGCAACTTTGATGTTTTCCAAATCCGATGCGATAGCTGGGTATTGCAGGGAATCAATGCATTATGACTATACCACCGCTAGTACCAGTACACTACAAGACCGGACCCTGCCACCAATTAGTAATGCAAAGCCATCTGTATTGAACAAGATAGCTGGTACTGACAGGTGTAACTTGGAAATGATAGACAGAGACAATGTTGAGAAGTAATTCTAACTTGACCAAGTCATTTATCAATTTTATTTGTTTCTAGATAATTGGCTAGTGCCATAATAATCTCCTTGTTAGTTGAGATTTCTTAGGGAGTAGTTTGTTTTGTAAGCCTATATACGGGCACTTCATTTCTTTTTGAATTTGCAATAATAAAACAAGTGTAAATAAAACGTCTTTACTTTTATTTTTATTCTCAATTCCTATCAAAGTGGTATCAGAGCCAAGTTGGATTGTAACCGGGCGTGCTTATGGCAAACAACAATGTTGTGAGCGTTCGATTCAGACGATAGAAAATGAAAATATCTCGTGTCTCTCTCAAGATTATCGAATACGAAATGATAAGAAAGAAGAAAAGAACTTAATCTTCTCATCACCGCTTCGGCGCTCGGGCGATAGAATTCTCGCGCCCGAGCGCGAGACATTCTGTCCTCAAGTTTCAAATACACCGCGCTCGGGCGGTCACAAATTACCGCTCGGGCGCGGAGTGTTCTGTCCGCCTAACATTTACATCGCGCTCGGGCGGTCACAAACTACCGCTCAGGCGCGAAGTGTTTTGCCCGAATACACATTTCATATACTCTGGCGCTCGGGCGGTCATTTTCTACCGCCTGGGCGCCACATGTTCTGTACAAATATTGACTTTTGTACTATATTGGCGTCCGGCTTCTCCACTCGAGCTCTTACAACGTCAATTCATATTCAATATTCATTTTCTCAATTCCATTGTCAGGATATACATCAAATACATAATCACATGACAATTTCATATATTATCGATAATCACATAGGATTTACGATAATACGATACACGGTCCTTACATTTCTCCCCCACTTAAAAGATTTCGTCCTCGAAATCTCAAACATCTCTATACATAACATGGGTACACATATATATGTCATCAGTTATAGTACATATCAAAACTAAAATCAGAAAATGGATCAGAATACATCGAATACAATGGAATAGATGTCATAGAATCAAATAAATGCGGATACGAATCTCGCATTTTGCTCTCCAATTCCCACGTTGATTCTTCAACACCATGTCGTGTCCATTGCACTCGAACTAGAGGAATCGATTTATTTCGCAATATCTTTTCCTTTCGATCCATAATGCGAACATGTTGTTCAACATAGGAAAAAGAAGGATCAAGTTCAACCTCATCAGGTGCAAGTACATGTGATGGATCCGATTCATATTTCCTCAGCATAGAAACATGAAACACATCGTGGATAGCAGATAGAGCTGGTGGCAATGCCAATCGATACGCAAGATCACCAACTCGATCCAAAATCTCGTATGGACCAACATAACGAGGAGATAATTTCCCTCGCATGCCAAATCGAACAGTGCCTCTAAAGGGAAATATTTTCAAAAACACTCTGTCACCTTTCTGGAATTCCAAGGGTCGTCTTCGTTTATTCGCATAACTCGTTTGACGATCCTGAGCAGCTTTCATCCGCTGCTGAATTAACTGAACCTTATCGTTCATTTCTTGTATCATTTCAGGTCCAGTCAATTGTCTTTCACCAATCTCATCCCAGAATAACGGTGATCTACATCGTCTCCCATATAGAGCTTCAAACGGTGCCATACCGATACTCGTCTGAAAGCTATTATTATAAGAAAATTCAACCAATGGTAAGGCATCTTGCCATCTCATTCTGAAGTCCATCACAACAGCACGCAACATATCCTCTAAAGTTTGAATCGTACGCTCAGTTTGGCCATCAGTTTGAGGATGATAAGCAGTACTCATAGCCAAACGCGTACCCATCGCTTCCTGAAAACTACCCCAGAATTTAGAAGCAAACCTGAGATCACGATTAGATACAATTGAGACTGGCACACCGTGCAGTCTTACTACATTCTCAATGTATAAACGAGTCATTCTCTTATAAGGATAAGTCCGTTCATACGGAATAAAATGCGCAGATTTCGAAAGCCGATCAATAATGACCCAAATAGCATCACACTCCTTGGGCGAACGAGGTAAATGAGTCACAAAATCCATAGCAATATGTTTCCAATTCCATTTCGGGATTTCGAGACTATTGAGCAATCCTCCAGGTTTCATTCTCTCGGCTTTCACTTGCTGGCAGACAAGACATTTAGAAATTGAGGTCTCAATGTCAAATACATCTTTCGACCTCCAGGGTGAATACTGTATTGCTACAATGTGCTTCTCGAAGAAGGGCAGACTTCAAATCAGAATCATCAGGAACTACCAGCCGACCATTAAGTCGTAAAAAACCATCAGTAGAAATCTGGAATCCAGACTGATGTCCTGCAGATACAAGTTCTTTCGACTTTTGGATCTGAGCATCACTTCGTTGGGCCTTTCGTATTTTCAATATCAAGTTCGGCTCAATTTTCAATGCTGAGACAGTGACAGAATTCTAATTCGAGTGAAAAGTCCAACCAGAAGTACATATATCCTCGTGTACTTTGGCGACACTGACAGAAGCTAAAACAGAATCATAAACTTTCCGACTAAGGGCATCCGCAGTAACATTCACCGATCCAGGGTGGTATTGGATCTCACAATCAAAATCCTTCAGGAGATCCATCCACCTGCGTTGCCTCATATTCAGATCAAATTGAGAAAAGAGATATTTCAGTCTCTTATGGTCCGAATAGATAACAAACTTTTCTCCGTACAAGTAATGGCGCCAAATCTTCAAAGCAAACACAATGGCAACCAATTCAAGATCATGAACAGGATAACGAGTTTCGTGAGATTTCAATTGACGAGACGCATAAGCAACCACTTTGCCATGTTGCATCAGAACACAGCCCAAACCTTTACCAGACGCATCTGTACACACCACAAATCCTCCGGTACATGAGGGAATAGTAAGCACAGGTGCTGTGGTCAATCTCGTCTTCAATTCAAGAAAACTAGCTTCACATTCATCTGACCAAGTGAATCGCTGATTCTTCTGTGTCAGTTGAGTAATAGGTTTAGCTATCTTCGAAAATCCTTCAATAAAACAACGATAATATCCAGCTAAACCCATGAAGCTCCGGATCTCAGGAACATTCGTAGGTCTCGGCCAATTCAATACCGCTTCGACCTTCGTAGGATCAACAGATATGCCATGTCTCGAAATGACGTGGCCCAAAAATACCACTTTGTCCATCCAAAATTCACATTTGGACAATTTGGCATATAAATGACTAGTACGAAGAGTTTGAAGTACCAGTCTCAGATGTTCAGTATGCTCCTTTTTCGATTTCGAATAGACAATAATGTCGTCGATAAATACAATAACGAATCGGTCCAGATAATCTCGAAAGACACGATTCATTAAATCCATAAAAACAGCAGGAGCATTCGTGAGACCGAAAGGCATAACCAAAAATTCATAATGGCCATACCTCGTACGAAAAGCAGTTTTAGGCACATCTTCCTCTCGAACACGTACTTGATGATATTCAGAACGAAAATCAATCTTCGAGTATACAGAAGTACCCTGAAGCTGATCAAATAAGTCATCAATACGAGTAAGTGGGTACTTATTTTTCACAGTAGCACGATTCAGTTGCCTATAATCAATACACATTCGCATAGTACCATCTTTCTTTCGAACAAATAAAACTGGAGCTCCCCAAGGTGATACACTCGGTCGAATATATCACTTATCGAGAAGATCCTGTAATTGTTCTTTCAATTCTTTCAATTCCAACGGTGCCATGCGATAGGGAGCTTTAGATATGGGAGCAGTTCCCGGCACAAGATCAATACTAAACTCAACTTCTCGATGAGGAGAAAAATCAGGAATCTCATCGGGAAATACATCCGGGAATTCTTTCGCAACAGGAATCTCCAATAAAGAAGGCTCCTTCTTAGAGACATCAATAGCGTAGATAAGATAACCCTCATATCCGCTAGACAACAATCGGGACATTTCCAAGGAAGATACCAATGGAATTTTGGCTTGAGAACCTTTGCCATAAAAATTTCACTTGGGTCCATCAATCGGTCTAAATCGAACTACTCCATGACAACAATCAACAGTAGCTCGATTTGTCATCAAGATATCCATGCCAACAATACAATCAAATTCGTGCATTGGGAGGACAATCAAATTCAGAAATACCACATTATCCTCATATATCAATACACAATTATGCACAACTTGCTCGGACAAAATAATCTTCCCTGCTGGCGTGGCTATCGACAAAGTATCATACAACGGGGTACACTCAATATCGTGAGATGCAACAAATGCAAGACATATGAATGAATGAGATGCTCCTGTATCAAATAAAACACGTGCAGGATAATCGTAGAGCGTGCAAATACCTGCAATCACGCCACCAGGAGCATCTCTCGCCTGATCCTCAGTCATGGCATACACTCTCACTTGAGGAGGAACTTGGGCACTCTGACCACCCGATCTTTGATATCATGGGATTCTCGACTGCTGGAAAGATGGAACAGGAACATCAGGTCTCATCATACCAGGGCCACCTCTAAATCCTGGCTGGGGTTGAGAAGAAGTCGTACCCCTGTTTGGACATACTCGAGAGAAATGGCCTTCCTGCCCACACTGATAACAAGTACCAAACATACCTCGACACTGCTCGATAGTATGTTTACCTCCACAATGGCTACAATAAGGAGCAATCACAGGACTCCCTCTCTGTGATCCACTCAAACTCGAAGAAGACGAAGAAACAGAACCAGTCTTCTTAAACTTCTTACCTCTCGGTCGCAAAGCAGGCTGCTGAGCTGACACTGGTGGAGGAGGAGTATACTGTGGACCTCCTCGCCTGTGTCCAGCCTCGGCTGCCTTGGCTCGTTCAACTGCCTCTGCGTAGCTGGTAGGCAATCCAGAAACAACATAAGTATATAAAGCAGGATGTAATCCATTTACAAATCTGTTATATTTTGCCCTCGCATTCCCAGCTACGTGAGGTGCATACTTCAACAAGGTAGAAAATTTCGAAGCATACTCTGCAACAGACATCGTTTCCTGCTGCAGATTATTGAATTCATTCTCCTGAGCAGTATAATAGGAAGGAGGGGAATACTGCTCCAAAAACTGGGTCTTGAAAACATCCCAAGTGACTTCAATCCCGGCCTCTTTCAATTCAATCTCAGCGACTTCCCACCAAGATTTAGCTCGGTCTTTCAACTGATATAGAGCGAGCTTCAGTCTCCGAGCCTTGGAATATTCAACGATATTAAACAAGTGCTCGATATCTTTTAACAGGCTTCAGCTCTTTCAGCACTCTCAGTGCCAAAGAACCTCGGTGGTTTCAGATCCTGGAATCGATCCATCACCACATCCATGGACAATCCTTCAAATTGCCCAACAATCCTCTCAGTACTGGTACTCGTAGTTTCATTTGTGGGATCCATCTACAAATCACATGATGAATATCACAATTCAATATCAATTTCATAATCTCATCATCTCATATCATCAATCTCATCAGATACTTACTCGAATCAAATCAAGTAGGAGCAAGTAATACAAATAAATCAAACACATACGCACAATTCATTTGTGCCTATTCAAGTGTACACAAGACTCAATCGAGCATTCCCAGCTATGCTCTGATATCACTCTGTGTGGGGCCCTTAGCTCCTAATCGTTATTACAATGCACTTTGATTAGGGTTAACTAATTACAGCGAAAAACGAGTTTAAAATTTCTTTACAATGAGCCCAAATCATTTTATTTGAATACTAAAAATAGTATTTCATCTCACATCATAAACATGCCCACACGTAATCAAAACCAATCACATACAAACATCTCATATCCTCGGGACATGCCCCGGTATATAGATACATATACATATATACTGGGAACAAGACATAAACATAAAACCTCAGCCCAAGCTGTGACTCCCTCCAGAAGTACCATCTCCGGTCTCCTGATATCCTGGAGTACCTGCCATTGTCCACACACAAAGACAACAACAGCCCCCCTTGGGGGTGAGCAAAGCTCCGTATGGAACAACCAATCATATATACCACAGATATCTAAACAATGATATATGGTATGCAATTCATGTATGATGTGGAGGTATCAGGTCAAATGCCCATCCACTGAGCACATGTCAGAATCAAACGAATCGCTATCAAATCAATGCTCGAGCTGGCACACCGGCCTCAATAAGGGATACTCGTATGATAGCGTCGACGAAGCGCCATCAAATCCCAAATCTCATATCCAATCATCGGGGCCACAAATGTCTATGCTTTACGGGTCATATAATACCAACATAACAATTGTGTTCACAAACCCCAGAATCCAATCAAATCATATCAAGGTATCCAAGGATCATAGCTCAACGTGCATGTCATGTATCGATGTATGCATCAAACGATGTGTGTTCACAAAATATTTATTTTATACATCGATATCTCAATCTCAATGTCATGTATGCCACATCAATCAACAAATAAGGCATATAGACATATAATCTCATTCCAATCAATCAAATCAATCCGACATATATCATAAATACAGATACCTGTCGTATGTTACCCGGTCGCAACATACCTCAATTCTTCGTTCCAATTGATGTAGCCTGAAGATATCAGTATAATAATCTATCTACATCAATAACATATTCATTCCAATCAATAACATACTCCAAAATCATTAATATGAGTTTCAAATATCATTTGAAACTTCAAAAATTCATATCAAATCATAATCATATCATAATTCAATCCCGACTTTGAATATGAGTTTCTTGTCGGTTATTCTACTACATATAAGAAATTCAACTTCAAATACATGCTATTCCAGCACTTTGATATTTAGAGCTGCTGGAACCAGAAGAAACTTACCTCAGTCAGAAGCCCTCGACGCGAAGATCACAAATATATAATTTGTTTCGCGTTTAGATTTCGAAGTCGATTCAGACGATAGAAAATGAAAATCTCTCGTGTCTCTCTCAAGATTATCGAATACGAAATGATGAGAAAGAAGAAAAGAACTTAATCTTATCATCACCGCTTCGGCGCTCGGGCGGTAGAATTCTCGCGCCCGAGCGCGAGACATTCTGTCCCCGAGTTTCAAATACACCGCGCTCGGGCGGTCACAAACTACCGCTCGGGCGCGAAGTGGTCTGCCCGAATACACATTTCATATACCCTGGCGCTCGGGCGGTCATTTTCTACCGCCCGGGCGCCACATGTTCTGTACAAATATTGACTTTTGTACTATATTGGCGTCCGACTTCTCCACTCGAGCTCTTACAACGTCAATTCATATTTAATATTCATTTTCTCAATTCCATTGTCAGGATATACATCAAATACATAATCACATGACAATTTCATACATATCGATAATCACATAGGATTTACGATAATATGATACACGGTCCTTATATATATTTAACTCACACCAGACCAGATATTGCTTATTCGGTTGGGGTAATTTCAAGATTTATGCATTCTCCCTCAAATCATCATCTTGGAGCAGCCAAAAGAGTATTGCATTACATTGTTGGAACAATTGATTTTGGTCTATGGTACAGTCAAGTTGATAAATTTAAATTAATTGGCTTTACTGACAGCGATTGGGCCGAGTGCTTGGATGATCGATAGAGTACAACAGGTTATACATTCAATCTTGGTTCAGGTGCCATCTCTTGGAGCTCAAAAAAGTAAGCAACAACAGCTTTGTCATCTTCAGAAGGTGAATACGTAGCTGCAACTTCAGCATCATGTCAGGCAGTATGGATGCGAAGAATTCTTGAAGAACTTGGTCATGAACAAAAAGAAGCAACTCAGATATTTTGTAATAATAAAGCAACAATTTTTATGACTAAAAATCCTGCATATCAGTATTCGTGTTCACTTCATCAGAGAACTTGTAGTTGAAGGGCAAATTGGTTTATCTTACTGCAATACAGAGGAGCAAGTTGCAGACATCTTGACAAAGTCTCTTCCTAGAGAAAAACATGTTTATCTAAGATCTCAGCTTGGTGTCTGCAAGTTTGAATTAAAGGAGGGTGTTGAGAAGTAATTCAAACTTGACCAAGTCATTTATCAATCTTATTTGTTTCTAGATGGTTGGCTAGTGCCATAATAATCTCTTTGTTGGTTGAGATTTCTTAGGGAGTAGTTTTTTTTTGTAAGCCTATATACGGGCAATTCATTTCCTTTTGAATTTCCAATAATAAAACAAGTGCAAATAAAACATCTTTGCTTTTATTCTTATTCTCAATTCCTGTCAGACAATCAATAGCTGGTATCAGTACGCGACAACTGCAACCTCCACCACCAATAAATAATGCAATGCCTTTTATATCCAACACAATAGCTGACATCTGTTGGGGTAGCATGGAAATGATATATAATAAAAATGTCACGCCTACTATCGGTACAGCACAAGCCCAACCTCAGCCACCAATTGACATCGCAATGCCTTCCGTACACCGTACCCAACACGATAGTCGATATTGGCTGGGATAGCTTGGAAATGATACATGATGATAATGTTACAGTTTGTATCAATGCATCACAAGCCCAAACACAACCGCTAATTAATACTGCCATGCCTTCTGTACCCAACGCACTACCCGACATGGGATGGGATTGCATGGAAATGACACATGAAGACAATGCCATGGCTAATATCAATGCATCACAAGCTCAAACTCCTCCCGTTAATACCGTGGTGCCTCTTGTTTCCAAACTGATAGCCAATAGTGACAGGGATAGCTTGAACATAATACATGAAGACAATACCATGACTAGTACCAATACAACACAACCCCAAACAACAGAGCCCAGTGTGACTGCAATGTCTAAATTATCCAAAACATCCAGGAGTAAAAGTGAATCTGTTACGAGAAGTATGGTAGAAGTGAATCCAAATTCTGAAACGGCAGAGGTAACTCCGGTAGCACGTCAAAGATGCCCCATCAGCAAGGTTTACAAAAGAAGGGCCAAGTGTTGGTCCCACGTGCGGAATTTGAGATAATAAAACCCGAAAATAAAGAATAAACTGGACACCGAGATATACGTGGAAAACCCCTAAAAATTATTAGGGTAAAAACCACGGGCAAGATAAAAAGAATTCCACTATAATATTTTGTGGTGTACAACTCACTCACTGTGTTTCCAAAGAGAACACACACTCTTAATACAGGAGAACAAAACAGCTCACAAATATTATAGAACTAAGCACTCAAATGCTTATAAGACGAGAGAAAACTCGAAAAATGGATGATTTCAGAATGAAGGAATGAAGCTCTATTTATAGAGCCCCTTGACCGTGTGAAGACGCGTATAAAACGCGTCTTCCGTCTTCTCACGTAATTCCCGTGAAATTTCCTTGAAGCTTCCTCCAACCACGTTTTCAATTCTTCAAATTATGCAAACCAAATTTGTCAACTTTGATTATTCCACCCGACATGCATTTATTGCATGTCTTCTACCGACATTTCTCCCACTTAGAGATTTGATTGAGAATCAAACACATATCCACACATCCTTTCAATCTTGCCATTCTCTGCTGTTTATGTTTCCGCTAGACCACTTGAGGATCTACACCACTCAAACTTATCAGTGTTCACTGGCTTGGTCAGAAAATCATCAATGTTATCATTCGTATGGATCTTCTGCATATCCACGCTTCTTTCTTCTACTATTTCTCGTACAAAATGAAATTGTACTCCAATGTGTTTAGTCCTGGAATTAAAGGCTGGATTCCTTGCGATGTGCAAGGCACTCTGACTGTCACAAAACAAATGAACATTCTCTTGTTTGTGTCCAATCTCCTCCAATAACCTTTTAATCCATATTGCATCATTGCAATCTTGAGTAGCTATCATGTATTCTGCCTCTGTTGTAGATAACGCCACAACTGTCTGCAGTTTTGAAACCCAGCTTACTGCTCTATCTGCAAGTGTAAACACATAACCAGTAGTAGATTTCCTCTTATCAGGATCTCCTGCATAATCTGAATCGACATATCCCCTGAGTGTAAAATCCGATCCTCCATAACATAATGCAGCATTCGAGGTACCCTTAATGTATCTAAGGATCCTCTTAACAGTGCTCCAATGCTCTCTTCCAGGATTCGCCATATACCGACTAACTGCTCCCACTGCTTGAGCAATGTCCGGTCTTGTACATATCATGGCGAATATCAAACTTCCCACTGCTGATGCATATGGTACTCGAGACATCTCCATCCTCTCTACTTCACTGCTAGGACACATCTCGGAGGATAACATGAAGTTAACAGGAAGAGGGGTCGATATTGGCTTACTATCTTGCATGTTGAAGCATTGCAAGACTTTCTTCAAATAATTTTTCTGGGAAAGCCAAATCTTTCTGTTACTTCTGTCTCGGTGAACTTGCATCCCTAGAATCTTGTTTGCTGGTCCCAAGTCCTTCATATCAAATTCCCTAGCCAATTGTGTCTTCAATCCTTGGACCTGATCTTTGTTGGGGCCTGCTAGCAACATGTCGTCCACATACAACAGTAAAATAATATAATCATCACCAGACCTCTTGAAATATGTACAAGGGTCTGCACTCAGTCTGTTGTATCCAAGGCTCATGATATAGGAATCAAATCTCTTGTACCAATACCTCGGCGCCTGTTTGAGACCGTACAGAGATTTGTTCAACCTGCAAACCAAGTTCTTTTTGCCTTTTTCCGCAAAACCTTCTGGCTGGAGCATATAGATTTCTTCTTCAAGATCTCCATGAAGAAACGCCGTTTTCACATCTAGTTGTTCTAGATGTAGGTCAAACACCGCACACAATGCCAACACCACTCTGACTGTTGTAAGCCGAACCACAGGAGAAAATATCTCATTGAAGTCAATGCTTTCTTTCTGAGCATACCCTTTTACCACCAATCTAGCACGATACCGCTCCACTTGGTTATTGCAATCTCGCTTGATCTTATAGACCCATCTGTTACCGATGGCTTTCCTCCCTCGTGGTAGTGTAACAAGATCCCAAGTTTTATTCCTGTCTAATGCCTACAATTCTTCTTGCATTGCTATCATCCACCAAGATACATCCGAGCTTTGAGTAGCCTCGTGGAAACTCGATGGCTCACAATCCTCTGATAATAGACAATATGCAATGTTGCTTTCAGTGACATAATCTGAAAGCCAACCTGGTGGTCTTCTGTCCCGAGTTGACTGCCTAACATTGGAAACTTCAGACTCAACATGTTCTTGTTCTTCGTGCTCTGGTACAGCTTCACAAGAAACTTGACCTTCGTCCGTCTTATTTTCCACCTGAAAAATAGTAGTTTCTGAATTCGGTGTGCCTTTGTCTCCCTTTACTTTATCTTCCTCAAAGATAACATCCCTGCTGATGACAAGCTTGTGAACAGTAGGATCCCACAAGCGAAACCCCTTTACTCCATCAGCATAACCCAAGAAGATACATTTTCTGAATTTTGAATCCAACTTCGATCTTTCTTGCTCATTGTACAGAACGTACACAGGACTTCCAAATGTATGTAAATGAGAATAATCTGTCGGCTTCCCGGTCCACATCTCCATCGGAGTCTTCAGATCAATCGCCACTGAAGGAGAACGATTGATAATATAACAAGCGATTTTGACTGCTTCTGCCCAAAATGACTTTTCTAGACCTGCAGTCCTCAACATAACTCTTGTTCCGTCCAACAAGGTCATGTTCATCCGCTTCGCCACTCCATTCTGTTGAGGTGTGTAAGCCGTCGTGAATTGCCTTTTGATGCCCTCATGTTGACAATATGCATCAAATTCGTCACTGATATATTCTCTTCCATTGTCAGTCCTTAGACACTTGATTTTATTTTCTGAATCAAGTTCAACCCGCGCTTTGAAATCTTTGAAGATCTGGAAAACATCTGATTTCTTCTTGATTGGATACACCCAACATCTCCTAGAGAAATCATCAATGAACGAGAAAAAGTATCCCGCTCCTCCTAGGGATACAACCGGTGCTTGCCAAACATCCGAATGAATCAGCTCCAATATGCTTTTGCTCCTGGCAGTAGAAGTGCCAAACTTTAATCTGTGTTGTTTACTGGTAACACAGTGCTCACAAAAGGGTAGTGACACTTTCGTAAGTCCCGGCCAGCTTCCGTTCTGAGAGAATTTTCAACCCTCGTTCTGATATATGCCCGAGCTTTCTATGCCATATCACTGTTAATTCTTCTCCTGAACCAATTGATGCAACAGCTAGTTCTGCCTCTTTGTGTGTTTCTCCCAAAAGTACATACAGATTTGCAGCAACCTTTTCCGCCTTCATAACCACAAGCGCGCCCTTCACAATTTTCATGATCCCGTTCTCGATACGAGTTTTGCACCCGATGTCATCTAATTGCCCCAAGGACAAAAGATTTTTCGTCAGTCCTTTCACATGTCGTACCTCCTGTATGGTGCGAATGACGCCATCAAACATTTTAATTTTGATAGTACCGACCCCAGCGATTTCCAAGGCATGATCATTTCCCATGAATACAGATCCTCCTGAGACTGGTTCATAATGATCAAACCATTCTCTCCGAGACGTCATGTGCCACGTCGCACCTGAATCCATAATCCATGTGTCACAAAATTTGTGCCTGCCTTCCGCAACAGTTGCCGGTTCGCTGAATAATATTTCACCACCACTTGAAGTACTGGCCACATTTCCTTGAGAGCTTTTATCGATACTCGTACACTCTTTCTTGAAGTGCCCTTTACCGCCACATTTAAAGCAGTAAATATTTTTCTTCTTACTTCTCGACTTTGATCTACCTCGCCTTTGGCTCCCACTGGAGTCACGGTCCATAAATCTTCCTCTTATCATCGGTAAAGTCTCTGCCTGCTTCGAAGTTACCAACCTATCTTCCTTATTCTTGCGCCGGCTTTTTTCTCCGAGAACCGCAGTTAAGACATCGTCGAATCTTAGAAAGCCCATAAGAATATTGTTGGTAATGTTGATGATAAGTTGATCGTATGAATCTGGTAGACTTTGAAGTAGAAGCTCCGCACGTTCATTTTCCCCTATTTTATGCCCCATGGAAGTAAGTTGGGCAAATAGAGTATTTAGTATATTGATATGGTCGGTCATCGATGAGGATTCCGCCATCCGAAGAGTATAAAGCCTTCTCTTTAGGAAAATCATGTTGTGTAGCGACTTGACCTCGTACATCTTTGTCAGAGTATCCCAGATAACTTTGGCTGTTTTTATCTCAGAGATACTTGACAAAACTTCGTCAGCTATAACCAAGTGTAAATTGACAACATCATTATCATTCATCTCGTTCCACTTTCCATCGTCTGTAATCTCCACCGGTCTATCTCCAATAGCCGCCAAGCAATTTTCCTTTCTTAAAAATGCTTGTATATTTATTTTCCACAGCATAAAATTGCTTCCATTGAACTTTGCTATCTCGTACCTTCCCGCCATTATGTCTACAACAATTTTAGTGGACCGAACAAAATAATCCCGCCTTAAATAAAAAATCTTAAAAAATCTTTTCTGATGTGGAAGATCAGTCTAGGCTGTAACCACAGAGCATACTCAGAATTTTAAGAAATTTTGAACCAAGGCTCTGATACCACTTGTTGGTCCCACGTGCGAAATTTGAGATAATAAAACCCGAAAATAAAGAATAGACTGGACACCGAGATATACGTGGAAAACCCCTAAAAATTATTAGGGTAAAAACCACGGGTAAGATGAAAAGAATTCCACTATAATATTTTGTGGTGTACAACTCACTCACTGTGTTTCCAAAGAGAACACACTCTCTTAATACAGGAGAACAAAACACATCACAAATATTATAGAATTAAGCACTCAAATGCTTATAAGACGAGAGAAAACTCGAAAAAAGGATGATTTCAGAATGAAGGAATGAAGCTCTATTTATAGAGCCCCTTGACCGTGTGAAAACGCGTATAACGTAATTCCCGTGAAATTTTCTTGAAGCTTCCTCCAACCACGTTTTCATTTCTTCAAATTATGCAAACCAAATTTGTCAACTTTGATTATTCCACCCGACATGCATTTATTGCATGTCTTCTACCGACACCAAGCTGTTAAGGCAAAAGCGAAAAAGGAAACAGTTGGTTACACAGCATGCGGGGAGAAGGAATAAGGAGCAGAGGAGCAATGCAAACATCCAGAGAGAATATGGTGCTTCGAGTGCAAGCTTGGCTATGGGGCAAGAATGGAAAGAATGAATATTCCTCTAGACGTTCTTTTATTTCATCTTCCTATTTTTCAAAAAGAAGAGAGTAGCATGGAAGCCAAAAGAGTGCCATTACAGTTGAAAGTGAGGATAAGATTAGGTGTTCAAGATTATTTTGCAGCACTTCAAAGAAGGTAAATGTTCCAGTGAATGAAGAAAAGCGATGGGGTTCTAACATACTTGGTTTCTGTTTGGAAACATAGCTGTACAACCGTCAATAATCAGTTAGTGTCTGTATGTTGTTTAATTCATGGCTACAGTGTCCTGAAGACTTTTTTAGTCTTTTTCGTAATTTTCAAGCAACACACCAGTACAAGATCGGCTTTCATCTTCAGAATTCAGCTTGTGATCTGTTTATGAAGTTGAAACAAATTTTATTCGTCGACAAGTATACGAAATGAATTCAGTAACATTGTAACAAGTGTATTTTCTGTATTCTAAGTTATGGACAAGGTACTGAAGTTAATACATAACACATCAGCACAAAATAATTGTCCAACCAAATCGCGACATCACGTGATCATTTCTCTGGATCAACTTTCTTTCCAATCCAACTAGCAACAATGGGTGTAAGAGCTACCGTGGGAGGAAATCTGATGGGGGAAGCAGCCTTATGGGCCGCATAGGCCAACGCAAAAGTCCCAACTTTCTCCCCCGTTTCGTTAGTTGAAATTCCAACCTGCAATATATAGCTACCAGACATGAATGCTGCATCCTACAAAACATGAAGTTTGTTCACAGGGAAGCTGTACCTTTTGTAGCAATGCTGACACATCAACTCCAGCGCTGATTAAAGTATAACAGAGGCCAAAGGATATCAAGGAAAGGGTAATTGAAGTGGCTAAATATGCTCCTCCATATTTTGCCAGGAGTTCTTTAGCTTGATTTCCCTTTGAAGTGTTCTCTTTGTTTTGTTCATTTCCATCTTCTTTTCCAGAGAATATCTGCATATTTCAGTAGAAATTTAACACATGATTAGGTATGTAAAACACATACATCTTTGCCACGACAGATGAATGTTCTCCACTGCTCAAAGAAGAAACTCGTAAGACAGATGACATCCAGAACCCACTTCCCGCCAAACAATCTTTTATCAATCGAGTTGAGCTCCTAGCAAGCATAATTAACAAACAAAACACTGATAAATCGACACATACAACAAGAAAAAATAAGTGGGCTACCTTCCAAAGACAAGCTTCAAGGCCGTACTTTTTCGTAATTTCTTCCGGAGAAGACGGAGCCTTGATTTCCTCGGTTTTCTCCTGCACTGCTCTTACACTGAACCTCGTCAAGCCAGACTTGGAGTAGCTCAATCTACTGGGCTTCCCACTTTTGGGTAAAATAGTGGAAGAGTGAGCATGGCTAGTAAACAACTGAGAAGGAACTTGAAGAAATGCGGTGGCCATGGATTGTCAGCCAACGAGAACTCTCTCTTATCTTCACATCGGCTTTTGTTCTTTTTTTAGCGTAGGAGAAGATGAACATGATAGAATTCTTTGATGGAAATAGTGACAAGTCGCACATTTTTTTCACTCTGTTTTAATCCTACCCTTCTATAACTAGCATCGCACGTGTTGCCACGTGATAATTAGGTTACATAAAATATGATATAAATTAAATAATAAAGAATTATATTTCTATTAAAATATAGACATGCAAATGTTTCACTAATAATTAGAAATTCGATTTTGTTTATCAATATATTTACAAGCCAGCTTGTTAGGTGTCCTATTGTTACACACTGTAATCTGATTAGCATACTGTTGGTTCATTAGTTGTTAGACTACATTGTTGACTAGTTAGTTGACTTTACTTACTTCTTGTACATGTATAAATAGATCCACCATATGCATAATAAACCCTCTCGAATAAAAATGTCTCTCACTTCTGAGCTAAGAACCATTTTCTGTTCATCTTCGTTCCTCTCGATCATCGATCAATTAGCTCAAGTTGCATGATCTATGTGCACTTTAACATGGTATCAGAGCTTTTTTTTTTTCAATTGATTGATTTTCGTGTAGTATGAAGTGTATCTGCGTAAATCAACTGGATCTATGTTCGTGTAAATATGGCGGCTCAGATCTCCAATTTTAGCTTTAATGATCATCTGTATTTGCATCCATCCGATGCCCCAGGAGTTTCTCTTGTTGTTGATCCACTAATTGGATCATAGAATTATGGCATTTGGAGTAGAGCAATGAAGATCACCCTACATGCTAAGAATAAACTCGGTTTTGTCGACGGTACGTATCGAAAACCTGCTGCCAATTCTCCATCTCTTTATCAATGGGAGCGTTGCAATGCAGTTGTTTTGTCATGGATTTTTTTTCCGTATCCAATGAGATTTTCTGCGGGCTTGTTTATGCGAAAGATGCCTTCAGTGTTTGGGCGGATTTAAAGGAACGTTTTGACAAAATTTGTGGTTCACGCATATATGCCATTCATCGTGATATTGTTCGATTATCACAAGGATCGAGCACCATTTCAGTTTACTTTTCGAAGCTTAAACAATTATGGGATGAATTAGCCTCACTGGTCACTTCCCCTTCGTGTGAATGCCCTACGTCTAGATCTTATGTTGAATACGAGCAACAACAACGGCTGATCCAATTTCTTATGGGGCTCAATGATAGTTATGGTCCAATTCGAAGTCAGATTCTTTTCATGAGTCCACTTCCTTATGTTAGTCAAGCATATTCTCTGGTCAAGAAGAATCACATAGGCAGGTGATGACATTCCAACCAATAGCCGATGCTCCAACAGCAGCCTTTTATTCTTCATCTTTCAAGCAATCTGGCATCAAATGCGAGCACTGCTCAATGCCAGGCCATTTGAAAGAAAATTGTTTTCGATTGATTGGTTACCCACCGGGATATAAACTACACAAAAAGTTTCCTCAAACCAAAGGTACTAAGGGAATTTTCAGGCCTCCGCGAGTGTCTGCCCACAACATAGTCAGTGATACATATGTTACAACTACAGATGCTTCGGGAATCACCTTTACACTTGCTCAATATGCACAGATATTTCAATTGCTTGAGAACTCTAATATTCCGCAAGAACATTCAGCAAATTTAGCAGGTACAGTTACAAGCTTGATGTCTATTTCTGCTGCTAATGATTGGATATTGGATAGTGGTGCAAATGCTCATATTTCAGGTACCTCTACCGGCCTTCAAAATCCTCAACCATGCCCTGCGTCCACTGGATCAGTTCGTCTCCCCAATGGTAATTCTACCCCCATACTTTCAACTGGTTCAATTCCATTATCATCCTCTTGTACATTGCCAAATGTTCTTCACGTCCCTGATTTCAAATTCAATCTTCTATCCATATCTCAATTCACCAAAGATAACCAGTGTTGTGTGGTGTTCTACCCAACCTTTTGTTTGTTTCAGGAACTCTTGACTGGGAAGATAATGGGGATTGGTAGAATGAAAGATGGCTTGTATTACCTTGTCAATCCTTCCTCATTAGTTGTGCAAAATAATCAACTCACTGATCCTTCTTTTACTCAAGTTTCTTCTTCAACCAAAAACTTACCAGCTTGTAATGTTTCTTCGTCTCTTAATAATAATACTGATCTTTGGCATAGAAGATTTGGTCACATGTCTGTTGCACGACTGAGATGCCTACCCTTTATTACACAAAATCACCTTACACAACACTGTGATATATGTCCAATGGCTAAACAAATCAGAAAGGTATTTCAATCTGTCGAGAGGCACAAATCTCCTCATATTTTTCATCTTGTTCACATGGACATATGGGGTCCTCATCGCAACCCCACTCATGAAGGTGCTCAATATTTTCTTACTTTAGTTGATGATTTTTCGAGATGCGTATGGGTATTCTTGATGCAATTTAAAACACACACTCTTCGTATCTTGAAACAATTTTTTGCCTTTGTGTCAACTCACTTCCATACCCAAATTCAGCATGTTCGTTCGGACAATGGTTCCGAATTTTTTAACAAAGACTGTAATGATTTCTTCAATACTCTTGGTGTCATTCATCAAAGTTCATGTCCCTATACACCACAACAAAATGGGATAGTTGAGCGCAAACACCGTCATATCCTTAATGTGGCTCGTGCTCTCAAATTTCAAGGATCCATACCTGATGTTTATTGGGGTGAATGCATTCTACATGCCGCATACTTGATCAATCGCACCCCAACTCCCCTCCTAGAAAATAAAACACCTTTTGAAGCACTTTTCAATAAAGTCCCTTCCTTTGATCACATTAAAGTGTTTGGTTGTCTTTGTTTTGCCAAAAACCTTCGACCAACTAACAAATTTGATGTTCGTGCTAAGCCATATGTTTTCATTGGTTACCCACCTCACCAAAAAGGCTTAAAGCTTCTTGATCCTATCACTAATAAATTCTTTGTATCACGGGACGTGGTGTTTCATGAACATTTATTTCCTTTTGCAAACATCTCTACATCTTCTACGTTATTTCCACCTTCTGCAACCATGAATTTTGAAGAAGATGTTCCATTTCTCCCACTGTCCATCCCATTATCTAGCTCACCACCCATTTCTTCTAATCTTCTAGAACCTCGGCGTTCAATCAGACAGTCTAAACCACCCAATTGGACTAGAGATTTTGTTTGCTCTACTGTCAACTCGCCGATGTGTTTACTAAGGCATTGGGATCTGATCAACATCGTTTTCTGATGTCCAAGCTTGGTTTGCTCAATATACTCCAAGCTTGAGGGGGGATGTTACACACTGTAATCTGATTAGCATACTGTTGGTTCATTAGTTGTTAGACTACATTGTTGACTAGTTAGTTGACTTTACTTACTTCTTGTACATGTATAAATAGACCCACCATGTGCATAATAAACCCTCTCGAATAAAAATTTCTCTCACTTTTGAGCTAAGAACCATTTTTTGTTCATCTTCGTTCCTCTCGATCATCGATCAATTAGCTCAAGTTGCATGATCTATGTGCACTTTAACACCTATATCGATTGGATTCAGATTTTCAAAGTTATATATATAAACTTAAAAAAATTTATCTTTTGAGCTAATTCTCATGATGAAGTTAGAAACGATGGTTGGTTCATTCGTGGTAAAAAAAAATTTTTGATACGGTTGAGATGAATTTGTATTTTGTATTTGATATAGAAATCACATTATTTTAAAAATTATATTTATTGCAAAAACTGGAGTGATGAGTTGAAAATAATCTAATGATTTATTTGTAACAACCGTACTCTATACGATTAGAATATATTCATATAATTAGTAATTATAATAAAATTTAATTTAATTTAATTTAATTTAATTTATATTTGTAAACAAGTAAATTATATTTTTAAAATGTTTGCTGTGTTTAAAAACAAATACCAAATATGTATCTAACATACATATAAATATATCACTTTCAATTGTGAATTTCCTTGTTCATTTAAATTATTAGGTTATCTTAAAGGGTTTTTTTGTAATTCATTGTCCATCTTAAATGAATTTGGACATTAATACACATTCCTCTTTCTTTCTTAAATTTTATGTCAAAAAAATTATTTTTTTACATTTTCTTGTTCATTTAAGTTAGCAAATTAAATTAATATGTCTTTTTAAAGGTTTTTTGTGATTCATTGTCCATCTTAGATAGATTTGTACATTAATTCACATTCTTCTTTATTTTTTAAATTTTATGTAAAAAATAGTAAATTTTTGTGATTCATTGTCCATTGTCTATGTGTACTCTATTTAAGTAAATTTTAGTTTTGATTTTGGTAAAATTCACTATTCTGTTAATTTTATTTTTATTATTTTTCCGTTTTGAATGATATTTGAATGAAAAATATTTTTGTTGATTTATCATTTAAGAGAACTGTATTATGTCGCGGATTGAAAAATGTCATATAAATAAGTAAATATATATGATTTAGACAAAAACTTGCGTGAGACGGTCTCACGGGTCGTATTTTGTGAGACAGATATCTATTTGGGTTATTCATGAAAAAATATTACATTTTATGCTACAAGTATTACTTTTTATTGTGAATATGGGTAAGGTTGACCCGTCTCACAAATAAAGATCCGTGAGACCGTCTCACAAGAGACCTACTCTATGATTTATTGTTATGATGTATTTTTATGTATTGTGTTTTGATATATTTAAATTGATAAATACTTGTAAACATGATGTTATTCAAACGACTTTAAATATTATCTAATTTTCGTTACTATATTTTTCATTATTACTCGCCGTTACATTCCTAATATATACATATATATAAAGATGTCCGGGAGCAGTGAGCCCTGCAACACCTGCCTGACTCTAAATTTCCACAGCTCATTTTGTACGATCTCTTTTAAAGATTCACACAATCAAAATCCAAGATTTTTCAAACAGTACTACAAAGAGCATCAGGTCGCGCCACCCCTCAAACCACTACTCCGCCGTAGCACCTCTCTCTGTTTGATACACAGTATGTCTTCGTCGGGAAAGAGATGGACGAGGTTCAAGAACTCTCTCAGAACAAACGGAGTTTGGGGGTGCGGACCAAAGGCTACAGACGTTATCGAGGCCAAACACGTATCTAACTCCTCCTCCGATCAGTTTCGCCGCCACGGCCCCTCTTCTTCCGCCAGCTCATGGGAGAGACATGGCGGACGGAGGTCCATCATCGGCGCCGAAGACGAGGACCACACATCCACCACATTCTCCCTCAACATCGACACCTCATCTCAATACTCTCCTGAAGGCTACACCGATTATCCCAAATTTACAAAAACCGTCAGTTCGTGCCGGAAAATCCACGACAGCCTCGCTGTAGTCAAGGATTCCGAGGACCCTTTAAGCGATTTCCGCAAATCCATGCTTCAGATGATCTTCGAGAGGGGAATATATTCGAGAAGCGATCTTCAGCAGCTTCTCGACTGCTTTTTGCGCCTGAATTCGCCTCAGCACCGTGAGATCATCATCCAAGCATTCATGGAGATATGGAACAAAGGTGGCGGAGGCGGAGGCGTGTCCGATGCGTAGAAGGTAATTAGCTATAGATAGTTGGGTGTGTGGGCACGGGAGATTGATGTGGACATGTGAAGGCCTTGATCTGATCTGCTGGTAGAAAAAAAAAAAAAAGTGGAGCAGAAAACGGAAGAAGGAAACAGGCATCTCATAAATTACATGAATGTTCAACTTGGTCTCGGCATTTATACTCTGCGACCTCTTCAATATTAATGAGCAAGTGGCTGCTTGTTTTTGTTCGCGCAATGAGATACATGATTTGAGCAGTCTCTCTAGTTGATCAAATGTAATAAAATAAAATATTTATTTTTTAAAATAAATGGGACAAAATTGATTCAGTGAAATGATTTGATAAGATTTAATAAATGGGACAAAATTGATTCAGTGAAATGATTTGATAGGATTTTTTGTGATACGATAGCAGACATCAAATGTTATACCTGTGAATTGGCCATATGCTTGATCACTCTTTGTTGTAGGCTTTAACTGTAAAAGTAAGTGTTCTCCACAGAATTACATACACTTGCTCGATCCTATATATTTTTTTTTTGGCTCTCGAATTATTTTTATTTAATTTACAAGTGACACTAGTGCACATGGTGTAAATGAACCAAACTGTTCGCGAGCTATTCGGAGCTCTACTTGGTAAAAAAAAAGCTCTTTGAGTTGTTAATCATATCAAACCAAATTCGACATTGATTTCGAGCTCGACAATTTAGTCAGACTAAGCTTAAGTCTTAGAATATTCGGCTCGTGAGCTCGCAAACATGTTCATTAATAGGCTCACAAACTCGAGCTCGGCTTGTTTAGGTAGTTCGTAAGCTTGAGTTGTTATGATTGTCGTTTTGATTATTTACAAATCAATTTATATTTTTATGTATAATTCAAAATTATTATATATATATATATATATATATTTAATTTTTAACAAATTCGAATAAAGCTCAAACTTGAGCTCAATTGTAGCGATGACAATGGGTCGGGGCGGGTTTTTCATCCCCATCCTCATCCCCGAATTTCATCCACACCCCCATACCCGCCCAAATCCTCGCTTTTTCGGGTTCGGGGAATCCCTAAATCCGAAATTTCGGGGATCAACTTCACATCCTTGTCCCATCCCCGTTTCAAAAATATTAATATGGCAAGACGATGAATGACGAATTCGGAGATTTTCTTAAACCAAAACTTATTATTATCTATTATTATTAGAGATAATATTAATATCAATATCAATATTAATAATAATAAGATTATTAATATTTTAAAAAATAATATTAATATTATATTATTAATATTAATAATATTATTATTTTTTATTGATATTATTTTCGGGACGGGTTCGGGGATTTCGGAGATGGGGATAGTAATCACATACCCGTCTCGAATTACATCGAGGATTTTTTTAAATCCCCAAACCCGAACATAAATCCGAAAAAATCGGGGATCCCTATCCCCGTTTCGGGCTTCCCCACGGGGCCCCAAACCTGTGGGGAAAGTTGCCTTCCCTACTCAATCAGTCAATTGTATGTTTTACGAGCTTAAAAACGAGCTTAGTTCAAGTCATGCTTGTTAAACATGATAAACGATTTATTAATGAATCAATCTCGAGCCCAGCTTGATTAACATTATAAACAACAAACCGATCTCGAGCTTTCATGAGTTTAATAATTTCAAAACAAGTCGAACTCGAATCTGATAATAAAAACTCGAATCAAGCTCGAGCTCCTCTATCAATTTTAAATAAACCAAACTCAAACATGACAATGTTTGGATTAGTTTAGATCGTTTACATATCTAGCAGTACACGAGTGCTTTTGGGTTAATTTAGCTTCCACTGCTTCATTCCTTTGTACTTCGGATTCATTTTCCTTGTAAACTGAACAAAATTCGGGATTCGATGATTGTGTTGTTACTTGTCGGCATTTAATTCCATATAATAATTGGTGAAAACACTAAAGAAAATCCCCACTAAAGAAAATCCCCAATCAAAAATTCACAAAAGAACAAATTTAATTATTTCTATTGATAATTTCAATTTAGTAAACTTCTAATCCATACAACAGACCGGCATGTTTCTCATGCCCCTGCTCCACGAAATATACATCCCTCATTTTCTGAAAAGCGTGCCACGTCAGCAAGCTATCCGAACCGGCTTGATGACATTTCCCCACAACCCGGTCCACGTCCAATGCCCGGGCCACTCGATCCAACCCGCCGTACAGGCTCTGGCAGAACCGCATCAGATACTTGACGTCATATATTTTGTTTCCAAAAAACACCCTCAGCACATCAAGAAACTCGCTCAGCCTGCCGGGCAGCTCCCGGCGCGTGAGTACCTTCACGAGGTACCCGAAGTCGTACGCGCTGTGGAAGGTTACCCAGCTGACGGCCTCGTTGCACACGACACCGGAACTCATCATCAACTCCGCGAATCGGGCTGAGTCGATGCCGGAGTCCCTGTTCTTCTCGAAGTCGATCCCGTGGGCCTTCAGCAGATCGATGGATTCCGGTGCATGGGGATCGCGTGACAGGTCGAAGTCGGAGAAGTTGAACTGCCAGATGTAACGCTCGCCGGAGCCCAGATCGGGTAAGTTCCCCGCCGCGTCGGAGAGGGTTAGACCGAGCTGGATGAGGTTCAAAGCGTCGACGTTGGACTTCAGAGTTAGATAGTGATCTGAAGGAGATAGCCTCGGACGAGGGTGGCGAGTGGGGTTGAACTGCTGGTGCTTGTAGATAACCCCCGGGAACTCTGTGTCCATCGACAAAAACGGGTAACTGTCGACGAGATCCGATATCAATTCAAACTCCGACTCGAGGTTGTCGGACCATACTTCTCGGATCTTTATAGGTTTATCACAATCAGGTTTAAGGTCGTCGGAAGTCATCACCTTGCAGATTCAGCCGAAGTTTAATTTGAAATAACAAATAATTGACCCAATTTAAGACCCCTGATTTTGGGTTTGATTGTATGTTCGGAGTGAGTAAAAGAAAGTATTGAGAGCATTCTTTTATATAGAAAAGAGGAGAAAGGAAGAGACAGAAGGCGGCCGCTGGTTCTTGGAAGGAAGGGAGAGGGGAAGAACAACGTAACAAAATATTATATTATGGTAATATTTGATATTTTTCCTGAAATCTTGTATTAAAAAAATATTAATATATATCTGTTTTTTTTATCTTTTTTATTTATTCTACCAATTTTACAACAAACAAAATAATTTTAGAAAAAAATCTAAAAAAACAAGAAAATATTTTTTGAGTAAAATCCTAAAGAAGGAAAGTGGATTAAAAAACATATGATGAGATGAATGGTGTATAGTCGTGGGGGGACCTAGACTTGGTAAGGGGTAGTGGCGAGTCTCGGGTTTGCATGAACTCGTCATGTATATATAATAATAATAATCATCATTATTATGTTTTATATTAGGCAAAAATTTGTGTGATAAAGTCTCATATGTTGTATTTTGTGAAACATGTTTCTTATTTGGGTCATCCATGAAAAAATATTAAAAGTATTATTTTTTATTGTAAATATCGGTAGGGTTGATCCGTCTCATAGATAAAGATTCGTGAGACCATCTGACAAGAGACTTATTCTACATATTTTATAACAATAAACGAGCCCAATTTGAATATGTGATTTTCCAGGTCCAGATCCACACGAATTTGCGAATTTCTAACCTCCATCTATCAGTGCATGACCATTTAGTCTTCTTTCTGGTGAGGATTGAGGAACTCTATTCGAATTTCCTGTAATTAATTCAAAACTTTTAAAGCTAAGGAGGGAAAGAGAAGTTTCTTTTTGTTCTTTCAGCTTTTCTGCTAGTTTTTGGAGATTTTTATGTAGCATGAAGTAGTTTAATTATTTAAACAATTCTATATCTCCAAATACTTTGATGTATGAACCTGTTGCTCCGTATGCTAACACGTCTTATGTTGGAGACATGAGTTTTGAATCTTCGATTCAACAGCTAAAATGTTTTTTTTTTTTGTTTTTGGTGATGAACATATTTTGTTTTTGTTTTTTGTATTGTTCGTTTGTTTTTTCTTTTTAAAATGTTTAATTTATTTTTATTTTTATCTACTTTATAACGGCTTGACGAATCTAATCATTGAATCCAACAGGCAAAAAAATGACGAGATGGATCGCTGGTCCAGCTTCCTCTTGGAGAAGCGGATCTCATGTTTGGACAAACTCATCTAGGGATTTTGGGACTGAGCGGGGCTAACAAAAGTGACGAGCTGGTCAAGTTTCCTCCTGGGACAACTAGTCCCGTTGCCATGGTTTGTTTCAACCTACCCCTGCAGGCAATCGGGCAATGAACGGCCCGGATCACTCCACATGAATGATCCGGGCCCAGCTCCCTGTAAAAAAAAAAAAAAAATTGGCTCGAAAAAATCCGAGCCGTTGGATCGACCCCTGCAGACAATGCCCGCAGGGGTAGGATCGACCGAACCCGTTGCCATCCCGTGGATACAGTTTTCTTTAGTCAGACACGGGTTTATAAATTTTAACAAAAAAAGAGGATTATCCTCGTGTTCAACGCGTCTGATAAGTTTGACTGGAGAAATGAAATAAGTTGTAGCCACAATAATTAATATTGATATCAATAGTGTTAAATTGTAGTCATTTTCGTACTCAGTCCAAATACAGGTCAAATCGATCTGAGTTGTTTCTTAGCTTTAGTATTTATTATTCATACTTCTTTCATATTCTCTAAACAGAGACTCTGTCAATATGTTCTTAAGATATGTTGATTTTATCTGTATTTATCATAATAAATGATATTTTTTATATAAATAATAATATATTATTTTTTTATATAAATAATAATATATTTTTACAAATGACTCAAATTAAAAATTTATGATCGTGAGATTTCAAGCACGGGTTTTTATGTTTTCTAAAATAAGTTACATGGAACATGAAAAAGTATCGAAAGAAGAAAAACAAATTGTCAAACCATATGATTACATAATATGGCAAAAACTTGTGTGAGACCGTCTCACACAAGTCGTGTTTTGTGAGACGGATATTTTATTTGGATTATCAATGAAAAAATATTGTTTTTTATGCTAAAAGTATTATTTTTTTATTGTGAATATCGATAGGATTGACTCGTCTCACAGATAAAGATTCGTCCTCGAAACAAACCTATTCACATAATAAATGATAAAGAATAGGAATTTCAAGTCACGTAGTTTTATCATCCAAAAACATCACTCAAGATGATAACGTGCATTTAACGGGAAGATCCTGGGAAAGTGGATAATTGATCATTCATGAGTGCGGATGATGCCAAGGACAAATCTAGACTAATTTAATAAATGTTTTATTAGAGGGGATTTGTTTCAAAGAGAAGTCAAGCGTCTTCAATTATTGAACATATTCCTTCCGTGTTGACTTTTGGTCAACTACTAGCCATCATAAGAAGCATACTTGAATAATACTTTGACTATCAAACCCTTCCGGCCTTCCCAAACACAGGTTTTAATCTTAAATTATTATCAAAATAACAAATCGTGATGTACGTGATATGTTTGTTACATAAAAAAGAATGAAATAGTTTTAAAAAAAAAATAAAATTGAAGTTTTTAAATTTTATTAATTGATATTGATACCCCGAGATGTTCCGGGTCAGGGATGGTACCCGGGACAACTCGGGCCAAGGAGCCTGTCCATGGAGAGTGCCCGGGTCAGAAGCATGGAATGTTCCTGGGTCAATAAAGCGACAAAATGAGTTGACATCCGAGTCATAAGATTGCCCGGGATGAGGAAAGTGAGACTTGAAGAATTCATGGAGTGGACAGTCAGTCAATAGGTCGGGCCATAGGAGCCCTCGGGACATTATCTCCCCGGAACGTTATATGCCCGGGCTCTCTTAAGAAGTCCCGAGAGGCATGTTACCCAGGCTGCTTCGATATCAGTGCCGCATTTAATACCGCCGATAAATATGATGTATGCAGCCGACCTATCTCTGACATCAGTGCAAGTGGTTGATAAATCAAGTAGGCTGGATGTGACTAGTATGCGATTTGACATGTCAGAACAATATGATATAATCAGCCATCCTACTATAATTAATGCTCAAACACAAAAAAACGAGGTCATCATTGCATCCTCTACTATAAATACCAGGTTCTTTACTTGCATTTATTCTCTATTCAGATATTAACTCACACATTGAATACTCTCATTTATTGCTCATTTACTCTCCACTCTCCACTCCAATCACACAGCCATCACTTGGCTACATTGGTTTTCTTGCTTGAGTTCTTGGCTGACTTAAGTATCGGAGTGGTCACGCCGGACACCCCTCTGGCGCCCATTCACGAGGTTCTTTTCTTGTTCGCAGATCTTTCAAATCACTCAAGGAGTCAAGAAGTTCAGCCTAGATATCCAACTCATATTTCCTTAACTTGATAGCAAATCCGGCAGAGTTCCAGACCCGACTCGTCCACTTCGCCCGGGTTGCATCATTGGCGCAGTCTGTGGGAAATTTGAGTTCTAAGACGTTGATATGGCTCCTACTAGAAGAGCAAATCAAGACACTTCCCGAGTCCAGGATGAGAACAATACTCGTCTTTCTGGTACAGGTGGCCCCGCACCTAATGGTCCCCAGCCCACCATTCATATGACTCCCGAGGAGTTGAATAAGATTATTGCTGATGCCATTAACACAGCCATGGCAAAGAAGACCCCTACTCATCATTCCAGTCATCCCGAGCAAATCAAGACACTTCCCGAGTCCAGGATGAGAACAACACTCGTCTTTCTGGTGCAGGTGGCCCCCCCACCTAATGGTCCCCAGCCCACCATTCATATGACTCCCGAGGAGTTGAATAAGATTATTGATGATGCCATTAAGACAGCCATGGCAAAGAAGACCCCTACTCATCATTCCAGTCATCCCGAGCAACAACGTGAGCAACCTCAGGAGGAAAAGAGAAGGGAGGAGGAGAGGGAGTCAAGTGCAGGTTCTAAATCTCCCATTGTGGCAGATGAGTTGGAGGAATTAAGGAAGAAGGTGAAGGCATTGGAAGGGCAAGTTGTTTCTAAGAGTGGTACTCAAGTTATAAAGTGTTGTCCATTCTCTGATGTCATTATCCGGGAACCATTGCCCGGGCACTTCAAATCAGCCAAAAATTATGATGGAAGTTCTGACCCTGAGGAGCATTTTGCTCGCTTTGAAAATATGGCCATGTTGCATTGCTATGAAGTCCAGATTAAATGTAAAGTATTTCTGACCACCCTGGTCGACTCTGCACAAAGGTGGTTCGAGGGGCTGGCACCACATAGCATTAATTGTTTTGAAGACTTTCAAAAAGTATTCTTGCATCAATTCAGTAGTAGCAAGAAATACAAAAAGACTGCTTTCAGCCTGTTTGAGGTGAAACAAGGACAAGATGAAACCTTGAGAACATACATCAAAAGATTCAATCGGGTGACCCTGGATGTCCCAACCTGTGCACCCGAGACAAAAACTACCGCATTCATGCAGGGACTGTGTGAAGGGGATTTCTTTCGATCCCTGACCAAAAAATTACCCGAGAACTTTGAAGATCTTCTATCCCGGGCAGAGAAGTATATCAATATGGAAGAAGCATAGAATCAGAAAAGAGAAGCTTTGAAGAGATCGAGAGGAGACCGGGTTGTGAAGCCCGAGGAGAGAGCTCACAAGAAAAGCGGTCCGGGACATTTCTCTCATATCCCTCCGAGGATTGCCCGGGATCGAGAAATCCAGGAGTGCAGTTCAGATCTAGCCCCGCTTCCCAGTCCAATGGCAAGGGCGTCAAGACTCGAGAAGAGAGGGTTCTGCACCCTTCACAAAGAATGTTCTCACAGTACCCATGAGTGTCGAACTCTAAGGAAGGAGTCTAGCAAGCGTCCCATGCCAGTCTCTCATCCCCCGGGGGATAAGTCTAGACAACCACCCTGGTTTTCTCGACGTCCCGAACAGAACACTCCTCATAAATCATCAGACATCCCGAGTGGAAGCGGAAGAGCAGAAGGGATTTCCCGGGAGGAAAGGAGCAGACAAGTTGAAAGGAAGGACCCTTCCCCGAGCCGAGGAGTAATAAAATGATTTCAGGAGGGTCCACAGATGGTGATTCCAACCGGGCTCGAAAAGCGATGAGTAGGAGGGAGTGCTTGGAGGTTGATGGGAGGACGAGAGATGAACCAGTTATAAGCTTCAGACCAGAAGACCTCAGAGGAGTTAGTCTACCCCACAACGACACTCTTGTCATCCAGGCCCGAGTGACTAATTATGATGTGTTGAGGGTATTTGGTGACAATGTCAGCTTTGTCAATGCCATCTTTAAAGAGGCACTGGTCCAGATGGATTTGCATGAGTATCAGTTAGAGGCGGTTGAGACTGCCCTGTTTGGCTTTGCTGGACATGCCGTATACCCTGAGGGAGAAATCAACCTGCCACTGACCCTGGGCACCGGAGAGTTGAGGAAAACTGTGATGACAGTTTTTACAGTGGTGGATGCCCCGTCCTCGTACAATATCATCTTGGGGAGGCCAGCTATGAATAAAATGAGAGCTGTGGCCTCCACTTATCATCAGAAAATCAAATTTCCAGTTCGAAGACAGGTCGAAGAAGTCAAGGGAGATCAACCCTCCTCTCGGAAGTGCTACGGGGAGACTGTACGGGTAGAACAGAAGAAAGCAAGAAGGGAAGAGAATGGGAAGGAAAGTCAAGAGGAGGTGGCCAGAGAGAGGGAAGTACACTTTGTCGCGGAAGAGGAGCAAGAAGTGGTGGAAATTGAGCCGAGAAAGCACGTCCGAGTGGCCCGAGACCTCAACGCGTCTACCCGGATAAATCTCTTACATTGTTTAAAAACTAACATTAGTGTTTTCGCCTGGTCTCAATAGGAATTAGTCGGGATCTCACCCCAAGTGGATGAGCACAAGTTAAAGTCATTGAAGAGCAAGTGGGAGAGCTGTTGAGGGCCGGCCAAGAAGCCTGGCCGGATTGATCAGCTGGTGGATTCCACCTCTGGATGCGAACTATTAAGCTTTCTGGATGCCTATCAGGGGTACCACCAAATCCCCTTGGCTCTTGAAGATCAAGATAAAGCCAGTTTTATCACATCTGGGGGCACCTTCTGCTATGTTGTTATGCCCTTTTGATTAAAGAATGCAGGGTCCACGTACCAACGTTTGATGAATCTTGTCTTCCAAAAGCAGATAGGTCGGAATATTGAGATGTACGTGGACGACATTCTAATCAAAACCCGAGAGGTCTCCTACTTTATTGATGATTTGGCCGAGACCTTCACCACCTTAAAACAATACGGAATAAAGCTCAACCCGGGCAAATGTGTGTTCGGGGTCAGAAGTGGAAAATTTTTGGGTTTCATGGTAACTGATAGGGGAATCAAAGTCAACCCCGAAAAAATCAAAGCAATAATGGATATGCCTTCTCCTCAATCTGTTCGAGATGTGCAAAAATTAACCGGGAGAATTGATGTCCTGTCACGTTTCATTTCCCGATCTGCTCATCGGAGTTATCCATTTTTCCAAGTTCTAAGAAAAGTGCAAAAATTTGACTGGGATGACAAATGTGAGCAGGCCTTTCAAGACTTGAAAAAGCATCTGGCAGAGTTGCCTATTCTGGCAAAGCCCCAGCCCGGGGAAAAATTATGGATCTATTTATTCGCCATTGAGTTTGCTGTTAGTTCTGTGCTTGTCAGGGAAGAAGGAGCCGACCAGAAGCCAATATACTATGTCAGCCATGCCCTTCGAGGAGCGGAATTAAAATACAGTGAGGTGAAAAAAATAGCATTGGCCCTAGTAATGACTGCTCGGAAGCTGAGCCCTTATTTTCTCTCACATCCCATTGTGGTCCTCACTAATTCTCCACTCGGGAGGATCATGACCCACGTCGAGGTCTCCGGAAGAATGGTTAAATGGACTGTGGAGCTCGGGGAGTATGACATTGAATACAAACCCCGAGCTGCTATAAAAGCCCAAGCATTAACAGATTTCTTAATAGAAATAACTCAACCGGTGGAAGAAGAGGTATGGAGAGTGTGTGTTGATGGTGCATCAAATTTATCGGGATGTGAAGTAGGGGTTGTCCTGATTGCCCCATCAGAAGAGAAAATCAAGCAGGCTCTGAGGATTGATTCCAGGGTCACCAATAATGAAGCAGAGTATGAGGCTGTTTTGGCAGGGTTGCAGGCTGCCTGGGAAGTTGGTGCTTCCCGGGTCATTATTTATTTTGACTCTCAGTTAGTCACACAGCAAATCAAGGGAGCGTATGAGGCCAAGAACGAAAAAATGCTCAAGTATTTGGGGCTCATCATGGCCCGGGCAACGTCTCTGACCGACTGGAGCATCGAACAAATTCCTAGAGAGGAAAATGCAGAAGCTGATACCTTAGCCAAGTTGGCTGCTTCAATGTCAGATATAAGCACCCGGGAAGCTCTCTGTTTTACCCGACTGGTGCTCTCTATTGATGAAGAAATACCCCCGATCCAGAAAAGCTCGTGGATGACCCCTATCATTGAGTATATAGTCCATGGCAAGCTCCCAGAAGATCGGGCCCGAGCTGCAAAAATCAAAAAACAAGCACCCAGATTCGTCTTTTTAAATGATATTTTATACAGGCGATCATATCAAGGCCCATTGCTCAAATGCTTATCTGAGAATGAGGTAGAGTATGTCCTCCGAGAAATACACGAAGGATGATGTTGTGAACATCTCGGGGGAACAGATCTGTCTCGGAAAGCTATCTTGGCCGGATTCTGGTGGCCCCAAATGAATCAGGATGCTGCCCGACTTGTTCAAAAATGCCAGGGTTGCCAACATCATTCTAATTTTCACCATCGCCCAGCTACTAAAATGCAACAAATCTCAGCATCATGCCATTTTGATCAATGGGGGTTGGATATCGTGGGTTCTTTCCCCATAGCCCAAGCACAGAAAAAATTCTTTCTTGTGGCTGTGGATTATTTCTCCAAGTGGGTGGAAGCCGAGCCATTAGCCAAAATTATTGAGGAGGAGGTCATGAAATTTCTTTGGAAAAATATTATTTGCAGATATGGCATCCCAAGAAAATTGATTTCAGATAATGGGAGGCAATTTCAGGGAAAGAAGATCACCTCGTGGTGTCAAGAAATGAAGATTGTTCAATCTTTCACCTCAGTAGCCTACCCCCAAGCTAATGGCCAGACTGAAGTGACTAATAGGATCATTGTGCAAGCATTGAAAGCCCGGCTCCATGGAAAAGATAAGATTGGGTGGAGGAACTGTCGAGTGTATTATGGGCATATCGAAATACACCATGATCGTCTACTCGGGAAACTCCCTACAGCCTAGTCTATGGTTCAGAAGCAGTCCTACCTGTGGAAATTGGACAATGTTCTACTCGGATAGAATCTTATCCGAGTAACAATGATCAATCCCGGGCCATTGAACTTGATTTTGTTGAAGAAAGGAGAGACCGAGCAGCCATTCGAATGGAAGCTTATCGCAGCCGGGTGATGAAATCTTACAACAAGCATGTTCGATCACGAGATTTTCAGATAGGGGACTTGGTCATGAAAAAGGTCAAACCAGTGGGGGATGTAGGGAAATTAGAAGCAAGGTGGGAAGGACCCTTCAAAATGATTCAAAGAGTCAGCTCGAGGGCATCTTATTATCTCGAAGATTCTCAAGGACACACTCTTAAGAGGCCATGGAATGCTTTTCATTTAAAGAAATATTATGTTTAAAAGCACTTGTATCCACTGTTTCCACATCAAATAAAGAAATTGTTCAAGGAAATATCTGCAAAGTCCAGGGACCCGTACCCTGGCCCGGGGACCCGTACCCCGGTTATCTCCTAAGTCCAGGGACCCGTACCCTGGCCCGGGGACACGTACCCCGGTTATCTCCTAAGTCAAGGGACCCGTACCCTAGCCCGGGGACCCGTACCCCGGTTATCTCCTAAGTCCAGGGACCTGTACCCTGGCCCTGGGACCCGTACCCCGGTTATCTCCTAAGTCCAGGGACCCGTACCCTCCAGGGACCCGTACCCTGATATCTCCTAAGTCCAGGGACCCGTACCCTTGTCCGGGGACCCGCACCTCGGTTATATACCAAATCCAGGGACCCGTACCCTGGCCCGGAACATTTATCCTAGTTATCTCCTACGTTAAAGGGCTTGCATCCTAATTACTTATCAAGATCAGTGGTTTAAGGGATCCGGCCTCCTGCTTAAAAGAGTGATGAAGTTGGGTTAAAATCTGCAAGGATAATAGAAGCAGAAGTTTTATAATACTTAGGAATATTTGAACTGTTGTCGAATGAAAAGAAATTTGACTTTCATTAATATTGGAAATAATTTACAGGATGCCCGGAAGCCCGGGAATAAAAATAAAAATACAACAGAAAAAACCTAATCTACGGGGGGTCTTGCCTCTCCTTATTCTCCTCTTCATCCGGGAGGGATGCAGCAGCCTTCTCTAAATCCGGGAAGTCCTCCCGGTCGGCTGGAACAAGACCCGCCTCCTCGAACTGCTCCAGACATTTGTTGAAGCCCTGTTCAAAGTAGGGGAAAGCTTTGTCAGCCACCATCCTCTTGAATTCAGGGGACTTCAGGAAATTTGTCATCTGTTCCTCCTGGGCAGTCTTTATGAGGCTTATAGCAGCCTGGAAATCTTCAGCCCGGACTTGGGAGGACTTTGCCTCCGCCCTAGCCGCCGTCACCTCCGCACGAGCCTCAGCAAGCTCTGCCCGGGCCAGGTTCATTTGTTGCTCCCGGACCGCTCTTTCTCGGGCCAGAACAAGCTCGTGGAGCTCATTCAGCCGACCTATCTCCTCCTGGAGTTTGGCATGTGTTTCCCGGGCAGTCTGGGTCTGGGCATTGGCCCCCTTTGCTGTTTGAGCCACTCGCTCGTAGGAATGTATGAGCATCTGCAAGCCCTGAAAACATAGCAAAGGTCAGAGAAGACGATATAAAAGGGATAACCGAATAATTCTATGAACTTACAGAAAAGGTCTGAGCCACTCCTTTGCAAAGCAGCATATTGGGATGAACTCCCTGGAGGTGCGCCACCTCATCAGGGCGCAAAAGGCCCCGGGATCATCTTCACAAGATCCGAGCTGACATCATCCCAAAAGATGTTGGGGAGGACCCAGGGCCTTCCCCCTGATGGGCCGGCAGAAGAACCAGTCAAAGGAGGAGCTCAGACAACCTCCTCAGGCTCATCCTCCACGATCACTGCTTCAGTGACCGGTTCCTTCGTAGCCTTCCTCTTTCGATGATTCAGAGGAACCGGGTCTTCTTTAGCAGCCGGGGAGATGGGTTCCCCCCCGGGGAGGGATGGTTTTCTCCCGGGCCTCGGCCTCCGCTCGGGCTTGGCGCTCCTCAAGTTCCCGGGCCTTAGCCACCGCCCGGGCTCAGCGTTCCTCATCTTCCTGAGCTTCTCGGGTCCCTTTTCTCCGCCCGGGCCTTCTTCTGCTTGGCCTTTCTTTTGGCAGTGGCTTCCTGAAGACTAGCCTTGATCATTTCCTCTTCAGCTGCATCACAAATCGACATGTCAGAAAAGTTAAAAATACCAAAGACAAGCAGAACAAGGAAAGTAATTTACCGGCCTGCGACCGGGCTTGGTCAAATTCATCTATTATCCGGTCCACCGGGTCTTCAGGCCGAGACCTGACCCCATAGTGCACCAGATTCTCTCCCCCAATCAGCACTGAGGAGAGGAAAGACTGTTTCTCCAGAACATCCTAGGCCTGGGTAAAGGGAGAAAGAAGTTTGAAGTCTCGGGGAAGCTCAGGTTGAGTGGGCAGATAAGATAGAAAGCCCAGGGCACATGTGGGAAGGGTTGGGAATTGTAAGAAGAAAAATTTTGTCTTCCACCCCTTCAAAGAAGAAGGGATGTCAGTCAAAAGCCGATAATGCATCCGGGCCATGAAAGAAAAGACCTTGTCATTGAATCGGCAAGCGTAGAAATAATGGAAAATAGAAGAGTTGATCAAAAGAGACTTCATACAGAATAAAATAAAGGTACCGGTCATAATCCTAAAAGCATTAGGATGGAGATGGTTAAGGGGAAGATCGAAGAATCGGGCTACCCCTTCAAAGAAGTGATGGACCAGGAAGCGAAGACCGCTCTTAAGTTGTTCTAAGAAGAATGTTTGGAAGCCGGGGGGAGGGGTGTCCGGGTGATCGTTCGGCCCGAGAATTATGATTTTGTAGTTGGATGGGATGGAGCCTAAAGATCTTATCTCCTCTAAACTACTCGGGCGAAGGGTAGAGGTCACAGGAGAGAACCACAAGGGTCCTGCTACTTTGTCCTTCCCCTTGCCAGGGATGCCAGAAGGCCGGGAAGAAATGGCTTTGGTGGGATTTTTTGGGATGAGTCGGGAAAAAGGAATGGGGATAGCTATGGGGATATGAACGGAATGATCGGAAGGGGTCGGGGAGTTATCCTCCGACCGTCCCCTGACATTTTTACCAGAAGTAGAAGAGGTGGAATTTGACATGATTAAGAAAAAGAGTAAAAAAAGTAAGGGAGAAGGAACTTACGGGGAGAGTAAAGCTGAAGGAAACTAGTGGCTGGTGAACGGAAAAATCGCCGGAGTAGAAGTTTGCGCGTCAGAAAAGCTTGAGAGAAAAATTCGGCAGAGCTTCGCTACAAGTTTGAATTTGCAAGTGATTTATGAAAAACTAGTTAGCTACTATATATAAGGGTAGGAGTCTATCTACACCGTTGATTCAAAGTGAATCGGACAGATCAGATTGATATTGGAAATTGGGCGGGATGATTGGGAGGTATATTCGAAAAGACAGGCGCGAGGTTCGAGGTGCCATGATGGTTTATCTTCTCGGAATTCGAAGAGTTTCTGACAACTTTAAGGCTAAGGCTTACGTCAGCTTGATGAATATGACATCATCCTAGTCACCTCGGAGAAACTAAAAGACAAATTGATCTTCCTGACCGGGCATACAGAACTAATCGGGACATCGAGTGGACTCTAGCTCGACTATTTAAGGAGGGAGTGATGATACCCCGAGATGTTCCGGGTTAGGGATGGTACCCGGGACAACCCGAGCCAGGGAGACTGTCCATGGAGAGTGCCCGGGTCAGAAGCATGGAATGTTCCTGGGTCAATAAAGCGACAAAATGAGTTGACATCCGAGTCATAAGATTGCCCGAGATGAGGAAAGTGAGACTTGAAGAATTCATGGAGTGGACAGTCAGTCAATAGGCCGGGCCATAGGAGCCCTCGGGACATTATCTCCCCGGGACGTTATATGCCCGGGCTCTCTTAAGGAGTCCCGAGAGGCATGTTACCCAGGCTGCTTCGATATCAGTGCCGCATTTAATACCGCCGATAAACATGATGTATGCAGCCGACCTATCTCTGACATCAGTGCAAGTGGTTGATAAAATCAAGTAGGCTGGATGTGACTAGTACGCGATTTGACATGTCAGAACAATAGGGTATAATCAGCCACCCTACTATAATTAATGCTCAAACACAAAAAACGAGGTCATCATTGCATCCTCTACTATAAATATCATGTTCTTTACTTGCATTTATTCTATATTCAGATATTAACTCACACATTGAATACTCTCATTTATTTCTCATTTACTCTCCACTCTCCACACCAATCACACAGCCATCACTTGGCTACATTGATTTTCTTGCTTGAGTTCTTGGCTGACTTAAGCATCGGAGTGGTCACGCCGGACACCCCTCCGGCGCCCATTCACGAGGTTCTTTTCTTGTTCGCAGATCTTTCAAATCACTCAAGGAGTCAAGAAGTTCAGCCTAGATATCCAACTCATATTTCCTTAACTTGATAGCAAATTCGGCAGAGTTCCAGACCCGACTCGTCCGCTTCGCCCGAGTTGCATCAGATATGATAGAATATAGAATAATATAAAAAAAATGTTATTATAATATAGTAAAATTATGTAGTTAGTTTGATACGATGGAAGTTGTTTTAAGCAAATTCAAAACTACACCATGGCTTCATATAATTAATATCTGGTACTCTTGTGTTATATATAACAATATATGTTATGCTTTAGATGTGATTTTTGTGAATATATTAATTTTTGGACTTATTATATATGACTAGAATTAAAATCATTTTTAATATTTAACGGGTTGACGGATACAATTTGGATTGGACTTGTCGAGTTTTAGAGTGGAATGAGTCCTTGTCTAATTTTTTTTTTTATCTTGAACTAGCATGTTATAATATTGATTTTTTTATTTTAAGTTTGGTGATTGACTGAATAACAAAAGTCATTACATTGTTTTGTATTTTTAGGTTTCCGACCGCTGATGAAGAAGTCAGATCGCTCAGAGTTATTTAATATTTTCAAGGTGTAGCTCCGAAGGTGTATTTTTGGTTTCTAGAGATAGAAAATTCATGTGTGAGAACACTCTCGATGCATGGTTTGATGTTGTAAAACTGCAATAAGTATTGTTCTACTTATTCTTTTAGTCCTTTTTCTTTCTACATGCTCCTTAAAGTACTTGCTGAAGAGCACAAATGCAATCTATGATCTTGACCTTACATTGGGGTTCTAATTTTCGACTCTTGTAAGACATATATCAATCATCACTCTTTACTTTTTCCATGGATGCTTGTTTTATATTCACCGTTTCTTCCATCTCTCTTTTAAAGATGTATTCACTTGGAGCAATTTGTGTGAAATTTAATATCTGAATGCAGGGACGGATCCAGAAATTAAAGTTGAGATGAGCTTGAACTTAATAAAATGATTTAATATATATATATATATATATATATATATATATATATATACATATATATATCAAATATAAGATATTAATATGAAATAGTTAGCAAAATGACCTTGGTATTTTTTTTAAAAAAACCTATTGTTCCTAGTGTATTCGAAATAGGAGAGCTAATTTTCAAAAAAAGAAGTTTAATCAATATCATTTTTCAAAATTTATATATTATTTAAATTAATATGTAACCCGTGTAATTTAAGGCAAGTTTCACTTAGATTCAAAATTTACATTTTAAAACTATTTTTAATATATTTTAAATGTACTTTCAAAATTAAATTATATTAAATAAAAGAATTGATAAAATAAATTTATCACTTTTATGAGTTATCTGCACCAAACTCCATTTGAAATATCGAAAATTACATTTATTCACTGTGAAAGTTAAATAGATATTCTAGATATTAACTTTTATGGGTTATTTGCACCGTGATCTTTTAAAAAAATTAGACTGTACTTAAATCTCTATATATATTTACCAAAAAAAATTAGAATTGGCTCGAATTTTTATAACTCTTTGTAAAAATAAAATGGGCTGGGCTACAGCCTAGGACGGGCCAAGCATAGGTCCATCCCTGTCCGAAAGGAATAAAATTTTTTAAGGCCATACGGATTTGTGTCGAGCACTTTTTACTTGCAAAAATTAATTTCCTCTATATAATATATGCATCTTGAATAGCTGGTAATTTGGTCTGGAGACCGTGTCTTCAAATCTTCACAGTTTTGATTTCGGTCATTTCGGATGACTAATGAGCATCATCAAAGAAATAAAGAAAGACACTGCCGAAAAGAAAGGAAAATGAAGTAAATGGAATGAGATACTATTCAGCCATTACTTGTATGAGGAAATTCTTGAATATGTATTATTCAAATTACTGATTTGATACTTGTCGATTAATGTAATTTGTATACAATTGCAGATACGCAAGAGCCTGTTCGGTCAGATTGCTGCCTGATGATGCAAAAAAGCATGTATTTATGAAACAATGTCTGCCTGATTTCTTTTGAGATTTTGCAAAAAAATTGTCTTTTGGTGGGTTTTTTTTTTTTTTTTTTCCCCTGGATTGTATCATTCGGTGCTTGTATCCTGCCATTCTATTCATTGAGTGCCTGCCTATCGTCAGTGAAGTCACGGCTATTCTTTGTTAATTTTGAGCGAGCCGAAAACGTCGCTTGGGTAATTTTATGGAGGTGTCTGGCAGCACTGAATGTTGGTATTAATGTTGAGTTTCACATTTGTGCAATTGGTGGATATGTTGGCTTGAGATAATGAATCAGATCCAGGTGTGTTGCTCTTTTAAAAGCTGTACTTCTAAATTTCGTGTGTAAGTGTTCTTCTTTTACATTTATTTACTTTGCATATACCATTCTTTAGGACTAAATTCGACGACTACATGCTCTATACAAAGTTAAAATTTATCTTCCGATTTTCTGAGTAAACAATGTATTGCTTAAATATACTGAATCCTTATTCTTAAAGTTTCGTTCTTACTTATTTACTCTGGTCCGAATCATGGCCATGTATCAGTTGTAAATTACAAAACTTAGCAATGCAAAAACTGAAAGAAATTGACCACAGAAAATATCTAAGATTTTGTCAATACAGCAGACTAAACGAAAATAAACAAACCCAAAGCTTCTAAAAAAACCACCCTACATTCACTCCTCTTCCTTCACCCCCTAAGGCATGCAGCACCTTGAAACAAAAATTAGAAACCAAAAACCAAAAGCAGAGAGAGAGAGAGAGATGAAAAATAAAGACTTTTTTCTAGGAAAACAAAGACTAATTTCAATTTTCATCGACACATTAGGAGGGCATATCAGGCATTTCACTTCTTCAATTTCCTGCTTCTATCCTCATGCAGAAAATCCAGCAAAACAGTGCTCTTGCACTTGGGACACTTGGGATCTTCCTCCATCAGCATCACATACATCAGGCAACGAGGGCATCCCACCAGCATCATCGAGTTCGCCTCGGGGCTAGTCGAGTGATGGTGATTCTCGCCGGTGCTGTTCTCCCATGACACACACGAGCTTCGTGAGGACACGTCTGTCGAAGATATCGACCCATTAGGCGACACATCTTGTCTTATAAGATGATCCCTTGGTGGTGACAAGTTCAGTTTTAGCTCCAGTTTAGGACTCTCAGCTCTGTAATTCATCTCGCTTATCTGAAAAAAACCCGACATTTTAAAAGGAAAACGATATTACAACTACGGATAGACCAAAAATCTCAAATGAGGATGTGAAACTTGTATTTTTTTAAAACATACACATAATATTTGAAATTTTTTTCGTTTGAGAGCAACAATCAACTATTAACCATCGAAATATAGTAAATGTAACTAGAAAATGCACTCAACCAATAAGTCAATATAGATTTTTACCTTCTAATAAAGCAACTTGATTTCAAGAAAGAGTTCCAACCCTTTGCAGCCGAGATATGCAAAATATCAGCAGAGAAGACTTAGATATAATGAATTTTGAAAAAGGGTGCTGTTTTCTTGATTTTGGTTCCATGGATTCAAGGCCAATATATATAGACCAAGAAGTAGGAGACAGGAAACGAGAGTCCCTTCATTTAATCCCAGAATTGATTACGGATACAACTGGAGCGAGTATAATTGTATAGTTGGATTGAATTGCAATAAAGAAGAGAAGGTGTGGTAGAAGAAAGGGTGATGAAAAATTTAATAAACATATGGAATGATCACAAGAAGTTTGCTGGCAGAATCATAATTTTTATCAGAAACTTCAATGATATTGTAGTAATTAACTTCCCCATATTCATTGCTGACATTGTTGGTTAAGACATTCATATATGCTAACTTGAAAGGGAGGAATTGAAATCCCAGTAATGGCCGTAACTGCCATCAGATTGGACATTAAAGCCAAGGCAACTAATGTGCAGTAATGAGGTAATAAAACTTTTGCTATTTTTAGGCTTAGATTACTTTGATATGTCAGAACTCGCATTTATTGTATGGATTTACAAAGTGATATACAACAATTTGTTCCGTTAATGAGCTGCTCGCACAACACGATACACGAGTCGAGTCGAAGTTCTCCTCAGAGCTCGACCTGATTTAAATTTCGTAAGCTCCACTCAAACTCGGCCAAGCATTTAATTTCTAAGTCGATTCGTAAAAATATCAAGTTACTCGAATTGTTTGTTACAAAATTTTAGGATTTAAAATTTGTATTTAAAAGAAAAATCACACGAGTAATTTGAATCGCTTACACCACTGATTCTTATCGGCATCAACTACAACTAATGTAAATAGTTGTAAGAAATTACATTTCAATGAAACATGAGTAAAAATAAAATTAAATTGTGAGTGTACAAAACATAATAATTATGGAGTAGTAATTTTAAAAATAAGTGAAGTTCAATAATGAGTTTCTTTCAAACTCTTGTTATTTTTCCTAGCCTGAAATTAAAATTCCACCCAACCCTAGACGAGTTGCTAATAAATAAACTTATTACGTTTATATATATATATATATATATATATATATATATATATATATATATATATATATTGTAACGTCCCGAAAATTTGAAGATTTAAGTAAACCACATGCATGCAAATTATTAAATTTCTTTGGTATTTTATTAAATTCTTTTAAAGCATAAAATGCATGTTTATTTTATAAATTATGTGTTTAATTATTTTTATGCATTTTATACATAATTCATACATGATAAAATTTATTTTATGAAATTTTAAAGGTTTAAGCATTATAGATTTTTAAGTTGCATTTCGCGCTCGAACGAGGAACGGATGCCGGAGAATTTTCAGGAAAATTATTTTAATTACATGATTTGTTTTTAAATATTAATTTAAGACGTTTTAAAGGTATTTTTTAAGAATTGAGATTTATTGGGTATTTTTACCCGCATGATTTTAATTTTAACGGTACGCAAATTTTATCGAATCGGGGGACTTTTTGAGGTTTCGGCTAATGTTTTCAAAAATTTTCCAACACGAAATATTTTCGAGAGTGCGTTTGGATTGATGGGCCTATATTTAAGCTCATTGGGCTTAAACATCTTTTAAAAATTTAATTAACAAAATTAGTGCCCACTAACCTTCTAATTAACTATATTATTTAATTTCAAGCACCTCTTTACCTACCCATAACCCCACAACAGCCGACACCCACCCCTTTTCCATTCAAAGTGTATAGGTTTCATCAAATCCCATCTGAAGCTTCGGTCACCTCCATTCTTGGCAAAGGAATTATCTTCTTGGGTCTCCCTCTTCTTGATTGGTTCACCAAATCATCTCCAGGCACGCTTTTGTATCATTTTTTATGCATCATACATGTTTTATATACTAATGAATGTGTTCTTGCATTAAAAGTTTCGATCTAGCCATGAGGATTGAAGATTTACGATTTTTATGTGCTTATTTCATTTACTCGGTTGTGCTCATGATTCTCTGAAATTTCGTGAAAGGGGGCTGTTGTATGGAGACAGTGTGGAGCTGTTGTCGAGAAGGATGGGGATTAGTAGCTGGAGTCGAAGCTTGATCGATCTAGGTGTGATTTCTTGAGGGCCGATCGGGGTTGGTGTGCTTTTGGAGGAGCGATGTGGTTAAGCGATGGGTTCGAGGTCCTTCGGCTGTGCAAGGGCTGTTCCCTGACTTGGTCCGGACCTGGGTGGATCTGAACCATGGTCTGGAATAGCTTGAACGCAGCTGGAACTAGCGGGGAGACCTATGGTTCGCGGGTTTGCTACTTGGCTCGATTGGGAGGGTTTTGGTGTATAGCTGGGTGTCGCGATCTCCAGCATGCATGGGGCTGGTTCCTTGGGTTGGTCCAGTCCAGTAGGGTCCTAGGGTGGTCTATAAGAGGTGGGCTAGGAGCTGGTTCACTTTGTTTTGGGATAGGGACGTAAAAATTGCATGGGTGCTAACTAGAGTTCAAGCCAAAATCTTTGAGAATTTTTTTCCAGCAACTTTCCAGCAGCTTTTGAGGGCTGTTGTCGTGGGTTTTGAGGGCTGGAAAGAGTGGTTTAGGGGCTGTAGGAGATGTTTTAAGTATGGTAAAAGTTTGGGAAAATTTTGGTTAAGTTTCGAGTTGATTCGGGTTAAAATCGGGACCCCGGTCCAAGTTTAAAAACAATTCGGTTAAGTTATGAAATGAGCTCGAGTTTACATCTAGGAATGATTTTAAATATGTTTTGGGACATTTTAAGGAGTTTGGTAAGTTTCGGATCAAAATAATGAGTTTTGGTTTTATCCGGGATTTAATCGCCGCACAAAACGTTAATTAAAGAATTAATTGAAACACATAGATTTAAGCTTACTAAAATTATGGAAAATTATATTTAAGCTCAAATAATTATTAGAAGTTTAAGTTTTTAATTTGGGAATTTTATGCTAAGGTTTGGTTTAATTCGGGATTAAAACGCATTAATAGGTTATATTTAAAGATTAATTTAAAAGTCATAGATTTAAGCCAAATAAAAATATGAGAAAGTTCTTGTAAGCTTAAATAATTATTTGGGACATGTTAGAGTCAATGGAATTAAGAAAATGTCAAAGAAGTGAAATTTTACGTCTATATGCAAAATAGTAATTTTTGGGTTTCCAGGGGCAAAATGATCATTTTGCATCTGGGGTTAGATGTTGGTCCTGACAGCGCCCTGAGCACAAAATTATTATATTTTAAATGTTTATGCATCATGTTTATGATTTTTACGTAATTATGATAAATACGTTGCATGCTTGGTTTAAAGGAAAAAGTATTTATATGCATGATTTTATTAAGTGATGAATATGATGACACGTTTTGAAGGAAGTGATTTAGTTGTAACTAACACGATGACACGATGATATGATTGGAGATATCGTGAGGGAAAAGGCCCCAGAGGGAGCCCGTTTACGGGAGAAGGCCCCAGAGGGAGCCCGACGATCGTATTTCCATTGACATGATATGATGACATGATAGGCTCGGGCTCAGTTGACGGGTGAGAGTGTCGCTGATGTCCCCCGCCGCCGGGTACCGCGGTTACACGTAGATGGATCCATCGACTGACATGATGACATGATGATACGAAAGTCACAGCTAAAAAACTGAATTCAATTAAAAAGAAAACGTATACGTATATGATGACATGAGATGACATGATTTTAATACGATATGATTTTATACGACACGTTTACGTATATGATGACATGAGATGACATGATTTTAATACGATATGATTTTATACGACACGTTTACGTATATGATGACATGAGATGACATGCTATGATTATTACCATGTTTTTAAAGGACACGTTTACATATATGATTTTTACTGCAGACACGAATGCTTTTAAGTTCATGAAATATATATTGAGTATGATATTTTTCACTGTTGTGTGCTACATATATGTACTTGTTATTAATGGTGCAGGTGTGTTGAGTCTTTAGACTCACTAGGCGTGTGTGATGCAGGTGAGCTTAATGATGAGGAGACTGGAGGTGCCGAACTCTGAGTAGGCAGACTTGGTAAGGTGACACGACCCGAGGACCACATGTTTTCCGCATTACGATTTATGAGATTGAGAGGAGATGAATATTTTCATACGTTGATGATTTTAAGAATTTTTATACGTTTATGTTTACGTATGATTTTAGACGAATTGAGTTATTTTAAACTGCGCTATTTTTATGGTCGAATATTTAAGATCATTTTTAAATGTTATTTCGAAAATGCGAGCTTTAATCTAAAAAAATAGAAAAAAAAACGAGGAGACGTTACATATATATATATATATATATATATATATATATATATATATGGAGCTGGGTTCCAAAAAATTTTTAAACTAAGCAATAATTTTAATTACGATATATATATATATATATATATGACCATGGGAGAGTCATCACAGGATGTGTGAATGACGGGAAGGTAACAGCCTGGTGCATGAACATTGGCTCGACGTATTTTTTTTATCAAAAAAATATGAAATAAAGAATTTTTTAAGAATGCTTGGTATAAATAACTCACTTCTTGAGTTGGTTTTCATTTACTAGCACGTAGTGGTACAAATTAATCACGGATTTGGAACAGCAATCACGAGAACATCAAGAAGACCTTCATGCATTTTAAATATGATAATCTCGCCAAAAGAATATATATAAATATTTCATTTATCAATAAAATATGAGTTAGTCTTTATAAAGTTTATTAATGACGTTATTACTAGTAATATAAGTTCCACAACCTAATTAAATTGAATCTTTTAAATTGTGGGGTAAATCTTTCAATGATTGTTCCATATGTTTGTTTCTTCATGTGACCACATCAACAACAACAATGCTGCTCAAATATCCGAGAATCATACATTTCATTTTATGAAAAATATCCCACCAACTCATGCAAGTTTTGACTATTAAACACTGTATTAAAAACAGAAACACCCTCAATAATGCAATTGAGTAAGCTCTCTTAAGGTACTTCAAGGGACTCTACGCACCGCAAATATAAGAAAATAAATTTACACCAGTTCTAACAATTATGTCTTTTGATTTCGTGATAAACGTATGATCTTAACATCATAAATCAAAGATTTCAAACTCTCTCAATCAAGTCCTCTTCAAATTCAGTTCACCTCCAAGAATTAATTATCAATGCGGTTTGGTCTCCCCTGTCACAAATTAATGGCACATTTCCATAATTTGGCACCTACGGAAGCCATATTAACTTTGAGACTCGGTTGATAGCAACTGCATGCATAATTTGAAGCAGTAAATGTTCATCTACTTTGAAATGCAACATTAATTGCATGCATTTCTTTTAGTCAAATTTAAGAAATAAAATAAAATAAAATCATTGATTGTTGCACCATAGCAGCATTGTCCCTCTTCGGCAATCAATTCCCTTTTATTCTCTTCCAACGAAATCATTGCCTCTTTCGAAACATAATCCATTAAAGGCAATATCAAAATGCAAAGGTGATCACAAAGAAATACATTTATTACACAACATCCATTTTTGTTATATGGAAATATGAACACTTTTGCATTCAATATATGGGGCATGGATTGGGTGGTGAACATCAAATATTGCTAAATCTGATCATTCTAGCAACCACCATAAGTGGTCCATGAAATACGAGCACAGACTAATATTATTTCGAATAAATCTTTTATGAGACGATCTCACAAATATTTATCTGTGAGACGGGTCAATCATATCGATATTCACAATAAAAATAATACTCTTACATAAAAATTAATATTTTTTATGGATGACCCCAATAAGATATCCGTCCCACAAAATACGACCCGTGAGACCGTCTCACGCAAATTTTTGCCAATTATTTCCTTCCATTACGGCTGTAAAAGACCACAATTTACTATTTAAACTTACTGTTTGAATTCACTTGAATTAATGGAAAGAACTATACGAAATCAGATTTATTGTATGTTTCGTTAGAAAAGTCACATTCTGTATATGCATTGCATTGTTAAAAACAACCAGAGCCTCTTGAAGATGCTACTACGGTACTACCCTTTTCTTCCAATTTGTCAAAGATCCCTTTGGAATAGTAAAATTCTTCCAATTTTAGTAGGAATTTTTTTTTCCTAATCATGTAAACTAAAACAAACTCAGAAAAAACACCAGAAACCCATCTCTCAAATTTCTAGTTTGCTTTTACGTCGGCGCGAATTTGCTGTTGTTCTTCATGACATAGTAGGTCGGCATGGATTTACTACTCCGGCATTGTTGCAGCTGTTCTTTAAGATCCTGAACAAGCTCATTCAGTTTATTGATGCTCTTCTCCTGCATCAAGACAATCTGCACAAGTTGATAAATTCATGAGGTAGTAGGAAAGATGTCAAAATTCTGGTATTCGAAGCCATAACATGAAAATGCTGGGAAGACTCGATGATAAAGTTCCAATCGACATATATATGATGGAACCATATATATCCTAGAAGACAAACAAAGAATCGAAATAAGAAACAAAGACCCTGTAACATCCTTGACGAAATAGTTATAAAGAATACCAGCACAAAAATAAATTATATACAGGGATATAATTCGGTTCGACATTTTGCCATGGCCATGATCAGCACATTTTATATTTTATAAATGATCAAGTAGAGGGTATGTTTACCGAATCTTCCAAGTCTGCCTCCACTTGTGAAATTTGATACTGCTGCTGAAACTCAGTCCGACCGACTAATTGTTTCCACCTTCTAAATTGTGATATTGTTACAATGAATATCAACAACAGTAAGAACAGCAGCATCGGCCTTGCCATCACTCCTCTTCTTCTACAAAAACATAACAAGCAAATTAAGTTGGCACAGAGCATTCAAATTTCGAGTGAAGTTCCCATCAAGCTAATTTCATGGCCTGCCATTTGGAATGCCAATTGACACACAGTAAAATTGAATATACATGTTTCCCCAGTTAAGCAGATTTCAAGAACACAAATACCGCCTTTCTAACATCATCCATTATCGATGCGGGACTAGTGGGAGGCAAGGGCCCAGAACCTAAGATTCTTTAGGCACCTCTCATACCCATTGATCACCCCGTCCGTGTGATTTCTTTATCCACTCTCTCCACTATCTCGCAACATCAATGTCATTTCCCAAATCTTGACACTCATCACGTACGCAAATAACTCACTACTTCAAAATTGAAAATGAAATATGCAAACTAACATCCAATCCTGTGTTCTTTTCATGTTCAGAAACTTTAAACAATAAAAGGGTTATTTCGGTTGAATGGAAAATTTAAGTCAAGATTAGCCAAAAACTGATAGTTGCAATACACAACCCTTCATTTATTCAATATCCCCATATTTAGCACGGATAAAGGAATTACAAAGAAATAAATACAAGAAAGACCTTACAAATCAGAGCTCGATTCTGTTCAACAGAAGCATTAAGTAACAGTCGCATTCAAGAATTTATCGTTTCTGGAATTGAAATGTTTGTATGATTGGATAGACTGCCGGTGTTTGTGATTCTGAGATAGATTCTACCACCGTTCTTTTGGAAGTGAAGAAACCAAAAAGAGAACAAGAACTGGAAGATTATCACTGAATTACGGGAAGCAGAATTAAAAAGTTGATCAAATTTCCGTTTTTTGTAGACTGTAGAAAACCGTTTTGTGTGTTGTTATACGCAACCGATGCCTTTCAGCTCCAAGAAAAAAGGTGTTAATCCCAAAAATAAGAAGTATTTAATATATTAATTAATAACAATTAACTTTATCATTTTGTTGTGGGTGAGTTCAGTTTTTACTATATCACATTACATTGAATTGGCTACAAGAAAACATGTAAATTGGCGACAGTTTTTTCAAAACCATCACTCATTTAGATTTGTTTTCAGAGATAATAAATCACAAAATAATCATGTCTATATTTTGAATGGACACAAAAGCATATTTTTAGGAAAACATGAATGTGAGCTATTTATGTTATGATTGGTGATTAATTAAGACATTGTTTATTCTAATTCAGCTTAATTTCGAATATTGTTATCACCTCTAAATAGCATGATCAGTGCAAAAAATAACAGTTGGATCGGTGAATATTAATTTTATCTATCCAGTAACCTGGTTCCAACTTCCAGAGCTTCAAAAGATTGGAACAGCGAATAATATCATTTAAGCATAGTGAAACCAGGATTTGATACTCTAAATCCTCCATCTACCAAAAGGGTATTTGGATTCGTCACTTACCAAGAAAAAGGAAAGCCCCAGCCACATCTTCTGCTGTAAATACAGCTTCAAGTTTGCGACAAACTTGATCCTGTGCTCCCTTGTCGACTCTCCAATGACCCATATGATCCATGCAATCTTACTTTCCAGCCTAGAGTTAATACATCATATAAGCAAATCTTCTGTAATTGGGAAACAGAATCACACATCACATCATCGAATTAAGCTTACCTTCTTGCAGAAGTTGGGACACCTGCGGCACTTGCAGAATATCAGTAGCTGAGTATATTGGATGCACTGTATACCCAAGTATAAAGCCCTCTAACAAAGGTAGCCACTAGCATTTGTATATGCTTTTTGGAAGAATACTATATAACCTAATCCTGCTGCTTTCGTATTTCAGAAAACTATGCAAGTGATCTTTGCTAATCCAAACAAAAGAAGGCGTAAACAGTGGTACAACGTACACAAATCCATTTCATTATCAACTCCAAAATACATCATACAAGTACATACAAGCCCCACAATCAGTAGCATATTGTAATCAGTATATAACATATACATAATACATTCAATTATACATGCCGATCTAATTTTGCACAACCCAAAACTAGACTCACCGATTTCAACTATTTATGAGTAGGAAGCTGACCATACCAGAAAGGATTTATACTTCTTGTTATCTCCACATGACAGATGGGAGATAACGATTCCAGTTGATATCTTTCCATTTTCGAAACTTGAAGACGCCAATTAACTTCTGAGTTTCCCAAGAATCTCCCTTTAAGAAGAACGTAACCAGTAAGATTAGGATAACCAGAAAGATAATCATGGATGAAACTTTATAATTTGAAGCCACGAAGTGATCAATTGAGTTCTCTGCTGCCTGCAGAGAACCCAAATTTGGCACACTGTCAATGGAAAGATTTTCTTTATCAGACTTGTGATCAGTATCAGATGGCTCTCTCTGGTAAGTTTTTGGTGTTTGTTTTCCCTGTCTAAGCCGCTGACTCCCAGTGCCCTGAAGATTAGTATCCTGACCTGGCTGCTTAGACGCCATATCAGGCTCACATTTGCCAGATGCTCGAATCTCGTTTAGTGAGGAATAATCTAGTTTAATGATGTCATCTTTCATTATATCGGCATAACAATCCTCTTCCGCCGCACAACTCTGTAAGCAAACATGTAAACATCGCAATCACATCTAAATTATCTTGTCCAAATTTAAATGAGAGACGAGATGTTTATAAAAAATTAATAAATAAGACAAACCTCTTTCGGGCTTGACGAGTCAAATTCATTACTGATTTTCTCATCAGATTCATGACCAGTGTCAACCTGTTCCACAGAATTAGAATTGTAACTGTTGCTGCACTCCTTCGAACAGCTCTCAGCCACATCGGCTCCTTCGAGGATGGGAGATTGTTCCTTATCAAGCATCTCAACTCCACAATCATTAGCCGATGGCAAATCACTTTGATTATTAAAATTCCTTATCAAACTGTCGCCCACGTGAAATTCACTATTCTTTCGAAGGCGGCAAACAACCATGTCATCCTAAGAAACCATCACACATGGACATTGCGAATATAAGAATATACAGAACCAATAGTACAACTATAAGAATATATAGAACCAATAGTACATTAAAATAGCCAGAGATTAAGGGGGAGAGGGTGAAAGTTGGATTTTTCAAACAACTGCTTACAAAATTTCGATTTTTCCCCAAAATTAGGCAAGTTAATTCGAATCTTTTAAGGTTTCAGCAGCAAACTGTGCACCTGAGATTTCTCAGTTGCACAATACTCGTGCATTATCCACTCTGTTCTTTGCCCTCTTGGTGCCCGGCCCATATGGAAAACCAGACTCCTCTTCGTCCCAATCAGAGTCGAACCCGATTTCACAATGCGTTCTTTACCTGTGGCCTTCCAGTATCCACTAGCAGTCGCCCTTTTGCTTTGAGATCCACTTGGATACTTCTTCCCACGAGGAGAGAAAAAGAACCATTCGTTGTCCGATTGAATCATAGATTGAGCTGATTTATTCCAATTAACAACTCAATACTCCAAGAAAATGACGAAGCACAGTTGGAACTCCACAAAAACATTAAGCTTAACTTTTCACAGAATAACTAATTTTAATTTTAGTGTAAATGACAAAAAAATAAAATAAAACAAACAAACAAACACCTGGTAAATCCCAAGGCTCGTGTCTGCAAATATCAAGCTCGGGAATGACTTCTAGACCATCTTCAAAACCTTGAAGCTTCTTCTTCAGGTAATACTGTATCAATTCATCGTCGGTCGGCGAAAACCTGAACCCTGGAAACATTGCAGAGGCTTCTGCTATCGAAATGTCCATAAAGTTCCTCGATAAAGGTGCTTTTCTTGAATTTTCTTCGCTCATCTTTTCACCTGTCGGAAGAAAACCCTTCTCCTGCAAGATTCTGAAATTTTTTTCCTTCAATATGGTTGACTAGTTCTGTGTAAAAAAGGGCAGAAAATGGCCGTCAAGACGATAACAGTTATCGTAACATCAGGAAATCTCTTTTTGGCTTCGCGACGGTGCACGTGTCCTTAATTATTTGAATGCTGCCTGTTTCCCATGCAGAAAGAAAGAGAGATATATATCGTTAGAACAATTCTTTGGTCCTTTGACTACATAAATTTCATTGAATCCTCCATATCTACACAAATTACAAATAAGTCCTATATTTTTTTCTTAATGATCAAATTTGATCTTATATTTATCGACTTAACAGGTTTAAATCTTGTACCTATATTCTTAATCTGAATATTTTAAGTTTTACCTGATTCAAACTTATTTATTCTAGATATTTTTTTGATTATTTAGATACGAAAATATGTAAGTATATATATAAACTTACATATTTTTTATATGAACGAATTGTTATATATATTTATTATGCCATCATTGTGAGAATCCGAATTTTCAGCAGTTAGCATTTTGCAGCAGCCAGCAATATTCAGCAGCAATGCAAGAACTTCAGCAGAAGCTAACAATATTCCAGCAGCTATTAATATTTCAGAAGCTCGTAGTTTTTCCAGCAGACAGAATTCTCGCAGATAGAATCCAGCAGCAGACAGAATTCCAACAGACAGTTACTAATTCAGCTTATGACTTGTAACTGAAGCATTTAACACGGAATTAAGGCTGTTAATGACAGATTATGGCCATTAATTGGGAGGCTAACAGTCAGATTTTTGCCTATAAATAACACCCTCAAATCTCTGAAATGGGTGTTACCCAAATCTTGAGATTATCAATAGATTGGAAACAGAACCAGTAGATGAGAATCAGTAGATCTGGATGCAGAAGACTTGGTCAGTAGACCAGGAATGCAGCAGACTGGTTCTAACACTGCTGGAAATCAGCAGAATTGATTGCAGTAGTTGCAGAATTGCAGTAGATAGTGCATTCCAGCAAGCGCATGCAGTAGACCTTGCAAACGGCATGGAAGTTGAGGTGTTTTTCGCGCAAACTTCAAACGGTCATAACTTTTGATCCATGAAGAATTTTTACTAATAAAAGTATGCGTTGAAAAGCTCTCGACGAGAAGAACCAAACCTAGCCGACGAACCCCAAAATCCTTCGTTTAGATAGTGATATCATCATTTTCGTAAAATTTTCCAGATTTTTGAAACTTTGAGAAATTTTCATTTCCAAACAGCTTGGTATTTTTGCACCAAATTGGGTACACTTCATGTTCTTGATGTGAAGAATTTTTAGTAAATTTTTCACGAGATTCTGAGACTGAAAAACTTTGAGCTATTTTCTTCCATTGAATGTATATGTTGTACTGATTCTGTTCATTCCAGTAATTGTCTATAGTTCGACTTGCACTCTTGAGATCATTTCTGAACCTTCACTCTCATGTTTTGGATGTAGGATATGACTGACCAGAGTAGCTACATTAAGAGCTTAGAGAGGAAGCTAGAGAAACTAAAAGAACATAACTACTGCCTAGAGTTGGACAAAGATGAATTAGATCATCGAGCAGAACACTTAAGAGGTGATGTTCAACGTTATGCTCATTATCTGCATGAGGCAGAAGATAAGAATAGAAAAGCTCAAGAAGAGTTCGAAACCTCCCAAGAGACTGTTGCAGAGTTCATCGAGTTACGTGATACATTAGTTGAGAATATCCAAATACTTAAGGATCAAAATCACCAACTGGTACACCAGCATAATCAGTATAGTGAACATACTGATGCTCAGATTCAAGAGCTGCAGGACACTGTTGAAGTTCTTAGCGATCAGAATGCAGTTCTGCATGGTCATATTGAACATCTGGAAACAATTATAGCCAACCATCAAGACGAACCTGAGGAGGATCCCGAAGAAGATGAAGAAGTCGAAGAGGATCCTATGGATTTGGGATTAGGAGAAGTGATACATTAGACATTCAGTAGTAGATTTTTGTAATAGCATTTGTTCTATTTGCATTTTGTTAGCATTTTCAAAGGTTATTTGTAATTGCACTTTCTTGAGAAGTCAATAAAAATTTATTTCTATCCCTTGGTTTCATATTTAATTTTGAGCAATTACTCAATCATTTTGCTTCCTTGGTTTAGTCTCTATTCTGCTATCAACCTTAGAACTTTCATAATTGTGGTGACCCGAACCTAATTCGTCTTCTTAATCATTATTAAGATTCAATATAACAATTAAGAAATGTGGGACATAAATTGTTTTTTAATGCAAGTGCGGAAACGTAATGTAATCGATCTGATATACATTTCAATATAAAAGTACAAGTCTTGTACAACATTTATTTATTTCAAACTAAAGTTCAGTCACTATATCAAGTTCTGAAAATCAATCTACTCTAAGTCCGGATCTCCACGCTAATTCTGAATCTCTCATACTCTTCCTGATCATGATCCTGCCCCACCTGTTGTCATGCACACATACAAACAAGACAACAGCCGGATAACTCCGATGAGAAATAAATCCCAGTATAAACAATGTATACATGCAATCATATAAACAGATATAAAAGCATGAAACATATATCAATAGCATGTATCAAATCAGAAAGACATGTATCGATATAAAGCTGTAAATAAAACTCTGGACTCCTCCTCTCAGACTCGACTCATCTCTAATCTAGGGATCCCGGTTGAATAAGAACGCAACGTTCTCCCACCTACTTTACCCAGCCATATGGTGGTACGTTCGTATTCCCAGACTTTGGCTATCTATATCGAATATCTGCAATAGAAGTCGATCTACTCCTAAGCACATCGATATATACCCAAAAGTCCAGTAACTTGGCGGTTCTGCCAAAGACTAGGCAATTCTCCCCAAACTCTAACTCATGCTTTGCTATAAATCAATAGACTAAGCATATCAATATCGAGAATTGATATATATATATATATATATATATATATATATATATATATATATATCCCTTGCATGGTTACAAAACATGGCATGATTCTTTAAACAGCACGTCTCGCGCATATGTGCGACCTTCCTCGGCGCATATGCGCGAGACACTATGTCTCGGCGCATATGCGCGAGACACTATGTCTCGGCGCGTCATCCTCACGACATCTCGCGCATATGTGCGCCCTCACTCGGCGCATATGCACGAGGTTCTTCACAACTCTCTGCCACCCTCGCGCACATGCGCGAATCCATGTCGCGCATATGCGCGAGGTTCTCTGCCTGCCTCGCGCATATGCGCCCGGCGGGGTCGCGCATATGCGCGAGGGCTCATCCTCGCGCATAATCCAATCTTTTTTTCGGCTTTCCAGGTCTGAACCGTTCCGTCTATAATCACATCAATTTATCAACAAATCATATCAGATTACACTAATCAAAATCTCGGGCATTACAATAATTGTAGGAAATTGACGGACGACCAGTTAGAAACAATCGCAACCCTTGATATGGAAACCGCAATACGTAATGATGAAGATGCACAACAACCCCCACAACAACCACCAGCAGTTGGCCTCAGTCAGGTGGACTTGATGGCTATAACCACGATTGTGGCAACCACACTGCAAGGGTTTGTCAACCCTAATGCTAATCAACACCACCACCTCCTGCTCAGAATGGGACTAAGTAGCACTATGAGGCTCTCCGAAGAGAAAGAGTCCCAAATTTCGACGGAAGCTCCGATCATGAGGTCGGACAGAATTGGATGAAGGAGGTGGAGAACCATCTTCGACTACTTGAGGTTCCACAAGGGATCAAGGTAGATGTGATTACACATTTTCTTGTGGATAAAGCAGCCAAATGATGGGAATGAGTCTCACCAGCTATGGTAAGGGCGGGACCTATCACTTGGAAAAGGTTCCGAGAGGCATTTCTGAAGCAGTACTTTCCGACAGCAATTCGAGTGCAGAAGCTGTCAGAATTTGAAAGCTTGGTTCAAGAACCAAACATGACAGTGGTGGAGTATTCATCTAAGTTCCACTCATTGGGAACCTACTCCCCAACCATCATGGGAGACGAGGCCCTGAAGATACATTGCTTCAAGAAAATGTTGAACAGCCGTATTCAATATGTCCTTGCTGTTATCGAACCCGATAGTTTTGATGAATTGATGGGAACCGCCATCAGAGCTGAGAATGACATCAAGAGGCGTGAAGGTGAGAACAAACTCAAACATCCTCAGTCAAGCCAGTACCAATCGGGCCAACAATTCAAGAATCCTAGGTTTCCAAGCAACCAATTTACTAGTACTCCATCCAAAGGAACCACTTCTTCTTAATCAAGCAAAGAGGGGGTCAAGTGCCAAACTTGTGGATTCGCTCACACTGGTGAATGTCGTAGGAATTCTGGAGCTTGTTTCCGTTGTGGAAAGATGGATCATCGCATTGCTCAATGCCCTCTTCCAGATCCAAGGAATGGTCCAGCAGGAGGAACAACTCCAAACAAGCCTAAGGAAAACAAGACAAATGCTCGAGTTTGTGCTCTTACTCAAGAAGAGGCTGACAACTCAAATGATGTCGTAGCAGGTACCATTATAATCAATTATATGCCTGCGTATGTGTTATTTGATTGTGGTGCTACACATTCATTCATGTCTAAGAGATTTGTCAAGAAGTTAGGGACTAAGCCTGATAACTTAGAAGAACCATATAGAGTAGCAACTCCTGCAAATCGGATTTTAGAAACTCGCAATCTATATCGGGATATTGATGTTCTCATAGATAATCAGAGTTTCAAGACAAACCTAATCCAACTAAACACGGTGGAATTCGATGTAATTCGTGGAATGGATTGGTTAGCCAAGAATCATGCTTTAGTAGACTTCCATGGAAAGACGGTAACCATTCAAGCTCCACACCAAGAGAAACTTTTATTTCATGGTAAGACAAAAGAACGAAAGACTCTTCTTTCTGCTTCTCAAACTTGGAAAGCCATGAAAAGTGGAGAAGAAATTTACCTAGCTATGTTAAGCAAAGTAAAGAAAGAAACCACACTAACAGTAGAAGAGATTCCGGTAGTACAAGAATTTCTGGATGTCTTTCCTGAAGAACTCTCTGGCGAACTTCCCGACCGCGAAGTGAAATTTGATATTAATTTAGTGCTCAATGCTACACCAATCTCAAAAGCACCGTACCGAATGGCTCCAGCAGAGTTGAAAGAACTCAAAGAGCAACTTCAAGAATTATTGGATAATAAGCAAGTCCGACCAAGCGTATCTCCATGGGGAGCTCCTGTCCTATTTGTAAAGAAGAAGGACGTAAGCATGAGAATGTGTATTGATTACAGAGAGCTGAATAAGATCACAATCAAAAACAAATATTCGCTTCCAAGGATAGATGACCTGTTTGATCAACTCAAGGGAGCTACAGTATTTTCCAAGCTTGACTTAAGGTCAGGCTACCATCAATTAAAGGTCAAGACAGACGATATTTCGAAGACAGCCTTTAGAACAAGGTATGGACACTATGAGTTCATGGTAATGCCGTTCGTGTTAACAAACGCTCCAGCAGTATTCATGGATCTCATGAACAGGGTGTTCAAACCGTTTCTTAACAAGTTTGTTGTGGTATTCATCGACGATATTCTGGTATATTCGTCAAGTGAGGAAGACCACAAAGAACATCTTCGTCTCACCCTCCAAAAGCTGAGAGAAAAGGAACTGTACGCCAAGTTCAAGAAATGCGAATTCTGGCTAGAGAGCGTCGCATTCTTGGGACACATAATATCAGCAGCATGAGTATCTGTAGACCCTAAGAAAGTTGAAGCAATCTCAGATTGGCCTAGACCAAAGACTGTGACAGAAATTCGAAGTTTCTTGGAATTAGCAGGCTATTACCGAAAATTTGTTAAAGGATTCTCTTCAATAAGCAATACCTCTCACCAAATTCACACAGAAGAACTCTAAATTTCAATGGAGTGAAGATTGTGAGAAAAGCTTCGAGACTTTGAAGAAGAAGCTTACATCCACGCCAGTGTTGGTATTACCTATAGAAGGCAAAGACTTCACCATCTACAGTGATGCGTCTCAAGGAGGTTTAGGATGTGTACTCATGCAAGAGGGAAGGGTGATTGCTTACGCGTCGAGGCAGTTGAAGCCGTATGAACAAAATTACCCAACACATGACCTCGAGCTTGCAGCAATGGTATTTGCACTGAAGATTTGGAGACACTATTTATATGGTGCTAGATGTGAGATATTCACCGATCATCAAAGCCTCAAGTATTTGTTCACTCAAAAAGAACTAAATATGAGACAAAGACGGTTGATTGAACTCATGAAGGATTACGACTTGACAATAAGCTATCACTCAGGCAAAGCCAACAAGGTGGCAGATGCTTTAAGTCGAAAGAATACAAGTAAAGTGATCATGACATCACTTTCAGCACAACCATGTCTTCGAGAGACAATCAAAATAAGTCAAGATAGAGATTCCGTTTTGGTAAAACTAAAAGAGCAAGTTAAATAAGGGAAAACACCAGATTTCGATACGGATAAAAATGGAATCTTGTGGATGAAGGGACGATTGTGCATACCAGACATCGACAACTTTCGACAAGAAGTAATGTCTGAAGCACATAAGTCGAAATTTTCAGTCCATCCTGGCAGTACCAAGATGTACAGAGATTTGAAGAAAAATTTCTGGTGGAGTGGAATGAAGAAGGACGTGGCAATGTTTGTTTCTAAGTGTCACGTGTGTCAACAAGTCAAAACAGAACACCAGAGACCTGGTGGACTTCTTCAACCATTAGAAATCCCGGAATGAAAATGAGAACATATTTCTATGGATTTTGTAGTTGGTTTACCCAAGTCGAGACAAGGTCATGATGGCATCTGGTTAATCGTAGATAGGCTCACGAAATCTGCGCAATTCTTACATGTCCGCATGAACTATAATCTGGACAAGCTAGCCTCATTGTACATGAATGAGATCGTACGAATACATGGAGTCCCAACTAGCATACTATCCGACAGAGATCCTAGGTTTACATCTCGATTTTGGAAGAGATTTTAACAAGCTATGGGGACAAAAGTTACTCTTAGTACGGCGTATCACCCTCAGACTGATGGTCAAACTGAGAGAACAATTCAAACTCTAGAAGATATGCTAGAGAGCATGTGCTCTAGACTTCAATGGTAATTGGAGCGAACATCTGTCCTTAATCGAGTTCGCATACAATAATAGTTATCACAGTAGTATTGAAATGGCACCATACGAAGCTATGTATGGACGAAAGTGTCGATCACCATTGTATTGGGATGAAGTAGGGGAAAAAGCCATCGTTGGACCCGAACTAATCCAAGAAACAGTGGATAAAGTTGCTTTGATCAAAGAGCGACTAAAAACTGTACAAGATCGACAGAAAAGCTGGGCTTATCTGAAAAGAAGACCCGTGGAATTTGTAGTGGGCAAAAAGGCTTATGTGAAAGTGTCACCCATGAAGGATGTAATCCGATTCAATAAGGTTGGGAAACTGATTCCCAAATATGTTAGACCCTTTAAAATTCTTGAAAAAGTGGGAACACTTGCTTATAGATTAGCACTTCCACCCGACATGTCAAGAATTCACAATGTATTCCATGTTTCGCAGCTGAGGAGATATATTTCCGATCCTAGTCATATTCTTGAAGCTGGACCACTGTTGGGTGAGGAAAATTTAAATGAAGAACTGAAATATGAAGACATTCCAATTCGAATTGTGGATAACAAAGACCAAGTACTAAGACGACGAACTATCCATATGTCAAAGTACAATGGTCCAATCACACTGCAAAAGAAGCTACTTGTAAGTTGAAAGAAAAGATGCGAGAACAATACTCATACCTCTTTGAAGATCATGTATAGTCAAGTTTCGAGGACGAAAATTCTCATAAGAAGGGAGGGATGTGAGAACCCGAATTTTCAGCAGTTAGCATTTTGCAGCAGCCAGCAATATTCAGCAGCAATGCAAGAACTTCAGCAGAAGCTAACAATATTCCAGCAGCTATTAATATTCCAGAAGCTCGTAGTTTTTCCAGCAGACAGAATTCTCGCAGATAGAATCCAGCAGCAGACAGAATTCCAGCAGACCTTTACTAATTCAGCTTATGACTTGTAACTGAAGCATTTAACACGGAATTAAGGCTGTTAATGACAGATTATGGCCATTAATTGGGAGGCTAACAGTCAGATTTTTGCCTATAAATAACACCCTCAAATCTCTGAAATGGGTGTTACCCAAATCTTGAGATTATCACTTGAATTTTCGAGTTAACAGAGAGTGTCTTTGTTCAAGCAGTAAAAACCAGTAGCGAGAGCAAGCATATTTCCAAACTTCAACCGAAATTTCTAGGAAATTACAGTAAGTGGGCTTATGTATAAATTATCTTGAAATCCGTTTGTTAAGTTCTGTTTTAAAGCATAATTTCTGAATGTTTGATTTCTGATATATGATTTTGAAGCACTGAAACTCTCTAGTGAACTAATGGTAGGAATATATATTCTTACTGAATTCTGATTCTAGCCTCACCCCTTAGAGGAGAGAACATATAGGGGACTGATATCAGTTTAGCCATTAAATTCACTAACGTGCTCCGTGCTTACTAATTCTGATTTCTGTTCTGAAACCGGTGATTTCTGAATTCTAATTTCTGTTCTGAAAATAAGGGTTTTCTGTATATCATTGTCTTACTGTTCCTGTTGAAACAGTTTCGAAAACTGGGAGTTATTTCCGCCCCTGCTTACTGAGTGACAACCATATCACTCACTCATCAAACTCATCTCAGATAAAAACGAGGAAGAAAAGTTAGAAGAAGAAGAGCAGATTCAATTCTGAGGCTGGTGAAGAAGACCGTTGTTTATCAGTTCTAGTTTATGTTTATTCCGTTGCATTTGTTAAAACGTTATTATATTTGGTTTTACATTTATGCTGTAAAAAATTTGTCATTGAGTTTATATCAGACACTGAAATATTCAGTATTTATGAATAAAAACACTGGTTTCTGAATTTTGTACTTCTGAGGCTTGTTATTTTCGAATGTAAATTTGAGAGCAACGCCGGTGTCAACCAACCTCCGTCCCGGAGCGTGACAGTCACGTGACACATGAGGTTGTTCATCGCAAGCTATCTTGCTTCTTCATTGAGTAGAACTTGGAGGGCGTTGTCTCTTTTTCTCAAGTTTTCATTTGCTAGGATTTTATCAACTTGTCATTATATTTTATTTATAAATATTATAAATCCTAGATTCTAAAAAATTTCTTTGAAATAAATTACATGAAAAGGTAAAACGATTTAAAGCATACGTATATAATTTATTTATTTAGTAAATTGTGAAGATAATAAAATAAATTCGTCCATTAATTTTACAGATAAAGATTTCACTTAAAGGTTGTGTACTTAATTTATTGAACTCGGTAAATTTCAAACTTTATTTATATGAATAGATTTCAGAATTTAATTATAGCTATTTGACTAAACTCACGGATTAGCGCATAAATTTAATGTGTATTTGGTCGAAGTCAACAGACTAAAAATATTTATTTTAAAAAAAATCTTTAAAAATTATTTTTTAGTTACAAAAGATATTTTTTAAAAAAAACTTTAAAAAATATTTTTAAAAAGATAGAAATTCTGGATTTTGCTTCTAATTTTATCTAAAAATAAAAACAGAAACACTTTTCAACATTTATCCAAACTTTAAATTTGATTTTTTTTAAAAAAAAATAAAAGTACTTGAAAAAAATGAACTTATTTAAAAATTTTAAGTTGAAGCTTATTTGGAGTAAGTTTCTTGTGAGCCGGTCTCACGAATCTTTATCTGTGAGCGGGTCAACTCTACCGATATTCACAATAAAAAATAATACTCTTAGCATAAAAAGTAATACTTTTCATGGATGACCCAATAAGAGATTTTTCTCACAAAATATGACCCGTGAAACCGTCTCATAAAGTTTTTGCCACTTATTTGTTAATGAGACTATGAAAACAAGACTAAAATTTTCGGTGAAAAATATATTACCAAAATTACAACCCCTCCATAGCATGGGGGTAGGAATGGGATTTTCAAAATATTTATTATTGAAGTTATGTGTACAGATTTTTAAAATTAACTTAATGTGCATTTATTTAAAATCAAATTAGAATTATTTTTTATCCAAAAAAATATAAATAAAATTTATATTATATGGATTCATTTTTTAAACAGGTTTTAATAATGATGAACTTTTATTTGATAAATAATTTTACCCACATAACTGAAAATTAATCCATATAACAAAATATTAATCAAATTAAATATTAGGAAGAACACATCGGACAATGTTATATTACATATTTTTAAATCAATTTTATCCTCCTAATGCAAAAAAGACATCGCATTTTTAAATTCAATCATCAAAAACTAATTTCAAAAGACTTATATATTTCAGTATAATCCATATTTTAGATTCAAAATTTAATCATACCTCCTAAATAATGTATTAAAATATTATAGTTTAATTCAATATTTTATATTTTGAAATTCTAAAATATCTGATCTCACATACAAAATTTCCTAGATTTTGAAAAATCAATTAAGCAAAAACCCACTAGGTACCTAACTTCTAGCAACCACCTTGGCAAAGTTACAAGTATCCTTTTGACTTCATTTAGACAAACGCAAAAACTTGCATGAGACGATCTCGCAGATCATATTTTGTGAGACTGGTCTCTTATTTGGGTCATCCATGAAAAAATATTATTATTTTATGTTAAGAGTATTACTTTTTATTGTGAATATCGGTAGGATTGACCCATATCACATATAAAGATTCGTGACCTACTCTTAGAGAAATTGACTGAGAAATCAAATATTGAAAACAATTTAGAGTTTTATGGGAAATATATATATATATTTTCCTAAAATAAATAAGATTAAAAAAAACTATGGAAAAAATATTTGGTCCTAATCCACCTTCTTTTTCTTTATCACACAAACAAACCAGATTGTCTAAAATATTCCACCACAAATCATCCCAACATACAATTGAATGATGCAACAGAGCTATAAAATAAGAAAGGTGTCCCTGACCAGTTGAAAGAGATTCCAAATAGCATCAAAATGTAAGTAATAAATCTATCTGAGCTCTGTGCAGAACATGAGAAAGCTCTGCCATTCATCACTACAAGCTACAAGCCTCGTCTCGATTTTCTGTTTATCACTAGTAAGAGGTGAAAACGCTATGCTACTGCCCCAGCCTTCTTGCGTTTCGAACTGGACTTGGGCTTTTTCTGGCTCCCAGGGCTCTCTGAAGACTGCTGGAAAAATCATTTTCCGGAAGAAAAAAAAAGAGGATGAAATATCAACGATAGAGTAATGGCAAAATGGGCATTGGAATGGATATAAAGCCTATTAACAGATATTAAATGTACTATGTAAGAAAATTTTACTGACCCCAGCATCTGTTTCAGAGTTCGACTCTCGCTTTGGTTCACCTTCTGAAGCTAGAAAGCGGAGCACTTCATTCTTTGAACGCAGCTTGCGTTTTCCCGATGGAGCAACATAATACTGTACAATTTAGATGTTTAGTATCTGAAGGGTAAGACAAAAAGGTTGTTCAAATGCAATTACGCTGCAACACCTATAGAGCCAATAATTGAATGGTAAACAATAAAGTAAGTATATTCACACCGAGTAAAAGCAGCACATTACATTTTGATTTGCATGTAACACGAACAAAACATGATAAAGGTGAACTCTGGCGGCATTGGTTCTCGAGTTTATTTGGGGTCTAACAATTGGTCTAACGTATGGGCGCAAATGCATCTAGCAAACTCGCAAGCTTTTCAAGTCAGCTCCAATTTTATTTCGTTGGTATTTGAAATTATCAAACTTGAGCTCAGCTCAAACATATCCAAATATATTTTCGAACCAAATTCAAACTTGCATAATTTTGTTTCACAGATTGCGAGTTCATTGTATTTATTTTTTATAAATACATGAGCAAACGAACTTGAGAAGTAAATGGAACGTTTGCTTAATATAGCTATAAGCTCGATGAATAAGTTTGAATCAAGCGAACTGAGCTCATATTCAAGCTCTAAATCAAGCCAAACTCAAGCCCAAATAATTTGTTTTTAAAGCTTCGAACAACCAAAAACAATCGAGATCGAGCTCGAACAAATTGATCGCGATATTTAATTCAGGTTGTTCGCACCCATTGTCAGAGATGCTGAATTCGACTAAGGGAATGAAAGAGTTTACTGATCTTTGTTAAATAAAGTCCTGTTATGCAGGGACATTTACTTGTTTTTGACTTGGTCTATGTTTCTGTTACCATTTAGCTTTATTCTTGTTGATTTGTTATTTCCGTTGAATTGTATGGCTATATAAACCAAGGCCATTATCAATAAAACTTGAGCCATTGAAACCCAGTTTGTTGTATATTTGTTTTCAAATCTTATAAACAGATTAAAGTTCTCAACAATCTGGTATCAGAGCTTGCAGTGGTCCTAATAAATTCTAGCAGCAGCATAGAAGATGACTACCGACAACTTCATTCAGCCAGCTATTCCTCGCTTTGATGGTCACTATGATCATCGGAGCATGTTAATGGAAAATTTTTTACGTTCCAAGGAATATTGGGAGTTGGTGGAGTCTGGCTATGTTGAACCAACAAAAGAAGCATCACAATCAAAAGCACATCGCAAAAGGAATGAGGAAATGAAGCTCAAAGATCTGAAAGTGAAGAATTATCTCTTCCAGGCCATTGACCGCACAGTTCTTGACACCATTCTCAAAAAGGATACTTCCAAAGACATATGGAATGCCGTGAAAAAAATATGAAGGAAATGCAAGGGTACAAGCAGCTAAAAAAGTGCTCCGATCGCTAAAAGGGACTATGAACTATGGAATTCATTATACGAAAGAAGGAGATGGTGAGTTATTGGCATTCACTGACAGTGACTATGCTGGAGATATGGAGGATAGGAAGAGTACATCAGGATATGTTTTCTTAATGAATTCAGGTGCTGTTTCGTGGTGTTCAAAGAAGCAGCCAATCGTGACCTTATCTACTACAGAAGCTGAGTTTGTAGCGGCTGCAGTCTTGCTTGCCAAGGAGTTTGGATGAAAAGAATTTTAAAGGAGCTGGGATGCTCTAATGAAGGTTGCATTACTGTGATGTGCGATAACAGTTCGACTATCAAGCTGTCTAAAAATCTTGTTATGCATGGTTGTAGTAAACATATAGATGTGAGATTTCATTTCTTGAGGAATCTTACCAAAGATGGTAAGATTGAATTAGTTTATTGTGGCAGTCAAGACCAAGTGGCAGACATAATGACTAAACCATTGAAGCTTGAAGTCTTTCAGAAGCTTCGAAAGATACTGGGAGTTTGCGAGATCTCAAGCATAATCTAAGTGCTAAATAGGATTTAGTTTAAGGGAGGAAATGAATGAGTTTACTGATCTTTGTTAAATAAAGTCCTGTTATGTAGGGACATTTACTTGTTTTTGACTTGGTCTATGTTTCATTGTTTCTGTTACCATTTAGCTTTATTCTTGTTGATTTGTTATTTCCGTTGAATTGTATGGCTACATAAGCCAAGGCCATTATCAATAAAACTTGAGCCATTGATACCAAGTTTGTTGTATATTTGTTCTCAAATCTTATAAACGGATTAAAGTTCTCAACGGGGAAAAGCAAGTCCGACTATCAATGAGAGTAATCTGAGATCCATGCATCAACCCAAAACAGTTGTAACTGAGCCAGAGGGGGAACCTCAAATCAACCAATCATACAAAACCAAAAACTCAAGGGAGGGGAAATCACGCTCGTCTATGTCGAAAGAACAACAATCTATTGGTGCTGGTGGGTTCAAAAACGAACATCAGATTTGATTTAGGAAGGATTATTAGAAAGGTGTGGAAAATAAATTGAACTTAGGAAGTTGCTTAATCTATGTCGAAAGAACAACGATCTATGGCCACGCCACATAAAGTATGTGTTGTGTTGTATTGTGTTTTCAATCTACCATGTGTTTATACTACGTCAATATTCTTGAAAAAATAGTTCAACTTCGAATCCAATAACATAACTTGCGCCTTATAGTTATGAAAATAACAAAAATCAAGATCGATAGCAATTTGGTCCACGTAGCAGATCATATTAATGCATGACTACATGAATACCATCACATTCCTTGCCATATTGATGCATACGTTTTAATTTGCTTCCAAGGATACAGATGTAATTCATGTCGGATCTCATTTTAATGTATGTATGTACATCGCACGTAGTTTTATGCGCACACTCATGCTGCGTGCATAAAGCCATATTTCTAGATGAATTTAATAACGGAAACAGCTTGTATACAAGTCAGAGCCCTTATCAGCATTGTATACTCATTCTAAAAAAAAGGAAGATTGTTGAACAGGATCTTTTAGCTTTTCGAGAAAACAACAAACATGGCAACTTTGGTGCACAATTGAACTTTAGAGAAGATTCAAAACACGAAACCATCCTACGCGAAGAATCTTATTATTTTCCATTGTTTTCAGATGTAGTATCGTGTTCACAACTTTTGGCACTTTTTTTCCTTTTCGTTTGAGCTAAGACCGCGTTGGGTCAGAATTAACGTAGATGTTAATTTACTCTCTTGATTAATGAATAAATCTTTTTTTGCATTACCCTTTACATCATTTTCATTCAGTACCATGTATGAAAATTTAGCTCAGTCTTTCGCGTGGTTAGGTGCTTGATCAGGAGACTGAGCAAATTAACTCTAGGTAAAACTGAAATTGTATAGAACTTCAATGGGTTTTTTGTTTCATAAAGACTAGAGATTTGTAAACCAAGATGGACTTGTAAGACATAGAGTATGCTATAATTACTAAAAGCCAACAATACATAGCGAGGCACGTCTTTGTGCCCTCGGACTTGATTCACACATTTAACTGCTAATAGTAATAATATGCTAAAATGAAACTAAATTTTACATTTTTATAATTTTTTATGAAGTAATCAATGGTTAATCCATTTAACATCCGTCCAAATTGATCAACACTTGCCTTTCCATTTTCTTTTAAAAACTTAAATTTTTTACTTCTACGTTCATTCATATTTGGATTCATTGACCGTAAACACAATTATAACATTTTAGTAATCTTTACAATGACATCAATTGGCCTCGCATCCATTATACCATTTGATGACCTAGTACACTAGTTAATCCTGCTCTTAAGTCCATCAAAAATTATTTGTGTGTATCTTAAAGAAGAAATTATGGCATTGTATTGATGATAAAGGGAGTATGAGAGGGAATTAATATCAGATATTCAAGAAAATAATAACACTAGGCTTTCATTGACGATCCTAACGGCTAACTATAAAATCCTACGAATGAAAATTCAATTCATGGATACTATTTTCACATCCCAATCTTACATTTAAGTTTTAACATCTCCGCATTTAAAAGTGCCATTTTGAATTGGTAAAGAATTTTGCTTGGGATAGCAGCTAGAAGTTCTCCTTCAACCATAAACTGATGGAAACCATAGTTAGAAGGTTTCGTTCAATATTTATCAAAGGTATTTCCCTTTAGCATACTAAATTAATATTTTAACTTCCCCATCTAATGCTATCTTTATTTTTTTCTAAATCTTTTTGTTGAGCTCTAATAAAGAAAATCTCCTGACACAGCTTGAAGATTCGTGTCAACTAAGGAGTGTTTGCAAAAGATAATGCTTTTGTATAAGTGATAAAATTTATAGATTATGAAGAATTGGAGAAAAATCATAAGTGGGTATTATTTGAAAACAAAAGTAAAGCTGAAAACCAGAATTGGGTCGGTAGTAATTGATAAATAAGTGATTATTATACTAACTTTTTATGAGAATCACTTCTGTTGAACCAGAATTAGCATCCCACCAGCTTTTGAATTTAAATTAAATTAAACATAAGCTAACGCAGAATCTGGATTTAAGAAACACGCAAAACTGATTTTTTAAATCAAAATCCAAGAATCGTTTTTTTATTGATTGTAAAAAACACCCCTTAGTGCTTTACTTGATAAACTCCATGCATCTATAAAAAAAACAATGTCTAAAAGGCATTTGTTGAGTGGGAAAATACAAGAGCTTGACACCAGATCTTGTATCAAGAATTATTGGACATGTAGATAAACTTAAACCTTCGAAAAGAGATTACCCACTTGCCACTATGGAGTTGAAAGACGCGGATTCAAAGAATTTCTTGTCTAAAAATTAGTACTTGCAAACTACAAAGAAGAAGATTTCAAAACCAAATCTATGAGTCTATGACTATAGATTTTGAAGAAGAATCTAATATGTCCAAACCCATGACAGCACCAATGGTCATCCCCAAGACTTTCAAAAGCAAACATTAGCTACAAAATTCCAAACCAAAGATACACCATGAAGAACTCCACCATGTAGAAGACAGAAGAGAAACAAAGTTATCCCCGGACCTTGAAACAACTACCATAGCAGGTAAGTCAAAACAAAATCAATAATCTCGAGATTCTCAACCATCAACTTTTTCTTGACAGTAATTCTTCAAAGGTTTTGTCTGCGATTAATAATTACTCTTGGGTTGAAATCGTAACGGTTGGGTTGATGTACATTTTAAGAAGATTCGACTTGCACAACTTCTCCGGTTATATGCAGCAAGCACCGGTCACTATAATTGGTATCAAAACTAATCTCACGTGTTTCGATTTCCATAAGTTGCAAGTTTGTGTGATTACTGGAAAAGGAATCAAAAGAGAGTAATAATTACTTATGTCGATGGCTGCTGCAATTTTTTAAAAAAATTGAGTTGCATAGCTACCATTTACTTTAACTTTTGATAATCAATGATTTTGTCATCGACGTCATTTTCTACAAAGCAAAAAAAAAAGAAAAAGAATTCAATTCCAAAAAGAAAGTGAAAAGAATTCGACAAAAGGTCCGTTTTTCCAACCTCTTTCACACAGTCAATTAGTGTACTTTGGGTCTGCAACAAAAAGATCTGTTTAAGAACGTTTATGATCACGAGAGAAATAGTCTGGAGGCCGCAAGAAATGAAAAATGAAAAGTCCATTGAGTTTATAAATATGCTATATAGATTCTTGATCCTTGGTCATTTATACAGTCATCCGGCAACCAGCTCGGTCTAACCTTTAGTGCCCAAAGTACCTCATCGGCCTAGTTATTTCCAGGGGAAAACTTCGATATTGGCTTCGCATCAATCACCGAATCTAACCCAAATTCCGGATCCACATTAGTTTCATCACCATCGAGTGCACGTTCTCCTAGGCCAAGCATCCACATTGGGTATGCGTCAATCACCAAATCTAACCCAAGCTCCGGAACCCCATTAATTTCATGACACTTGTGTGCACGAGTCTCCATTGTGGACTCGTTCCAGCCAATGAAGTAACTTCCTAACAATGGGTCACTCTAAGAATATTTGACTAGCAGATTTATCTTCGGTATAAATTCTCTTAAAGCAGCAAGCGTTTGTTGATGTAATTGGCATCAAAACCAATCTTATGTGCTCGATGTCCATGAGTTGCAAGTTGGTGCGATTATTGGGAGAGGAATAAATAGAGAGCGAAAATTGCCCCTACTGAGAGAACGGTCGAAATTTGTCACTTGGGTTGGTGTATATTTTAAAAGATTTGAGTTGCACCGCTACAACTGAATGCGCTTGAACTTACAAATTCATTGATTGTTATTTGCATCATTGCCTACAAAGCAAGAAGAGATCAAAGTCCAAAAAAAGTTAATGTGGAGAGATTCAAATTATATTTCGGTAAGCACGGTGTATTTCCAAATTTAGGAACAATGCCTCATTAACTTTTCCATTCATGAGGCCGGCTTTATTTTTTGTTGGTTGTTACAATTAAATATATCATTGTATGAAGAGAGATGTATCACATAGACTTAAAATCAACCATGTGAGTTGGGCATACTGCTGAAGATAGCAATCATAGATGAAAGGTAGAGCTGGTTCGATTTGAGCTCAATTGTACTAAAAAAAATTTCAGATAGAGTTGGTCATCCCCAACATATACCAATTGAAATATGAAGCTCGCAATCCAGAGAATGACTTATAGGCAAATATAAGTTTTCGACTAAAACAACCCTCTAGGACAACTAGAGAAAACCCATTTATTTACCTTTGATTTAAAAATCATCAACTAAATTTGTTGAACCATGTTATAAAAAAATATTGTACCGTGTTTCTACGTAAAAGATCCCTAAATTATAAGATACGACGAATCGTGCCCTAATTGGACAATTCGTACCCGATGCACAAATAAAGGAAGTTGCATCACATGCAATAACAAGTATTCAATAAAAAGTACGTGTAAAAGACCAAACAAGAAAAACCTACTTGGTCGATGGTTGCCGCAGTGGCTCCCGAGGACCGGACTCTTGTTTCTACATTACAACCTTCCGGCAACCAGCTCGGCCGTTTCGCCATCTCCTCAGGGTCCCTGACCTTCGGCGCCCTGGGTGTAGCCTCGCTCCATACTTCTCCTAGAGCCAGCATAGAAATAGGCTTTGCATCAATAACTGAATCCGACGCAAACTCCGGATCCCCGTTTGTCTCATGACGCTCAGTTGCCGAAGTTTTTATTGCAGAGTCATTGCATCCTGATTCAATGAAGGAACCGGATCCTAATAGTGCTTGTAGTGCAATTGGTATCAAAACCAATTTCACGTGTTCAATCTCCATGAGTTGCAGGTTGGAGCAATTATTGGAATGGAAATCATAGGAAAGAAATAATTGCTCCGGTTGAAAGAGAAATCAAAACGTAGCACTGATGTAAATTTTAAAAGATTTGAGTTGCATCATTACATTAACCATAGCTTTTGGTAAATCTGCATGCACTGGAACCTACAAGTTCATTGATTTTGTCATTGGCATAATTGCCACCAGAGCAAAACAATAATTTCTGTTTAAATGAAAAGTGAAAAAATATTCGACAAAAGATTTCCAACATCATTCATGCAAAGTCAAAATATCTAGTTCCTTTGGGTCTGTAATAAAAAATCCAGTTAAGTACGTTTGTGATAACGAGAGAAATATCCGTGAGGCTTATTCAAGAATTGAAAGTTGAAAAGCCTATTGAATCTATAGATCTTCTACATAGATTTTTTAGCCTTGGTCGTTTTTTTTTATTATTTTGATAAGTGTGGTGTATTTCCAAACCAAGGGCAGGACAAAGCCTCATTAATTTTTCCACTCATATGGTCGGCTGATTTTTTCTTGGTTGTTATGATTAAACATTGCATGAAGAAATATGTATCAGTAAAGAGTGAGGCAGACTGGAAAAGCCAAGTGTAAGAAGGTACAGTGCACTGGCAAGGATTATATTATCACATACTCCAAAAATCAACGATGGGACCTGGGCATATTGATGGAAATTGCGAACATAGATGAGAGGTGGAGCTGGCTCGATTTGAGCAGAATAGAACTTGATATCTTTTTAACTCAAGCTCCTGACCACCTACATTTGCCAGATTGAATATTAAGCTGGGAATCGAGACACTACAAGTTTTTGACTAAAACAGGCCTCTAGGCCGACTAGAGAAAATCCATTTACTTACATTTAATCTAAGAGAAAATGATCAATAAATCTTCATCTCAATAGTTAAATGTTTTTTCAGTCCCTGTCAGACCGAATCTTTTTCTGCAGTCTCTGACTAACCCAAAAAATGTTTCGGAACTCTTTGAACCTACATGTGTTTTTCGGATGAAATTCGGTACAAAACATTGAAAATCTGGAACAAATCTATGATTTTTAAGAACTAAATGTTTTAGATCTGACATTAATATATTATTTTTTTAGTATCCAAACATGTATAACAAATTTTTATATTAATGACGCGTCTTTTTCGGATGAAAATTCGGCACCAAAGCTTGCAAATCTAGTATTAATATATGATTTTAATTTGTATACTAAATGTTTCAGATCTAACACTAATATATGATTTTTTGAGTACCCAAACATGTATAATAAATTTTGGTATTAACGACACATGTTTTTTTAATGAAAATTGGTACAAAATATTGAATATGTGGTACTACTTTAAGATATTTCAGTATAAACTCTTTTAGAATGAGTACTAATATATGATATTTAAGCACACAAACAAGTGCAATAAATATTGATATTAACATAGTTATCTTTTGTATATGTTATCTTTGTAACATATATAAAACAATTTGTTCTACGCTATCACATATATGTTCCGGATTTTCAATGTTTTGTCATGAATTATATCCGAAAAAATAAGTATAGGCACATGGGGTGTAGAAATATTTTTTTTGTGAACCAAAAGTTTCTGTTTGAGACTAAACACATATTTAACAATGCTGTAAGGCTGCGTTTGGTTGGAGGATAAAATAATGAAGAGATTAAGAGACAAATGATAAAAAAAATTATTGAAGTAGATAATGATAAAACAAGATAAAATAATGAAGAGATGAAGAGAAAAATGATAAAAAGAATTATTGAAGTAGATAATGATAAAACAATATTATGTTTGGTATGATTTTTAAGAATTGGATAAATAATAATCTTTTGATGAATTGACAAAATTGTCTTTCCAGTTTTGTGGCGGTGGTCGACGGTGTTCGGCTGGCTGGAAGCGACGGCGGTGGTCCGGCTATCGGCCGGCGGTACGGACGACAGAAGGAGCGGCGGTCGGCGGTGCTCGACGATGGTCGGCAGGCGGCGACGATTGGCGGTGGTCTGTGTTGGCGGCGGTTGGCCGGTGGCGGGGGTGGTCGTCCGGCGGTCGGGGTAGAGAAGTGGTGGCGAGTTTGGATTTAGGAGAGAGGTAAAATTGGAAAAATAAGATGGATTAAGAGTGTGATAAATAATCATAGAGATGAATAGTGATTATTTTACAAAATAAAATAATCTAATTATTAATAGAGGAGATTGACTTAAATAAATAAAAAACGTATCAAATGTGATTAGGTTGGTTAAAAAAAATAAACTCACCTAATCAACTCTACCAAACGCAGACTAAGGGATTTATAAGCCAAGTCTCCCAATTTAAGAACTCTTTCAACTAAATTTGCTAAACTGTATTCAGAACTCAATCTTAGCCCGCGCATCTCCACGTAAGAGATCCCTAATTTTTAACATACGATGAAACCATGCCTAAATTGGGTATTTCCGTATCTAATCCACAAATCAGGGAAGCTGCATTACTTGTAATAACAAGCATTCAATAAGAGGTACGTGTAAGAGAGAGAGAGAACCAAAAAAACATACTCGGTCGATGGAACCGGCGGTGGCTCCCGATGAGCGGACTCTTGTTTCAACGTTCCAACCTTCCGGCAACCAGCTTGGACGTTTAGCCATCTCCTCAGGGTCCCTGACCTTCGGCTCCCTGGGTACAGCCTCGCTCCAGATTTCTCCTGGAGCCAGCATAGAAATAGGTTTTGCATCGATAACTGAATCCGACGCAAATTCCGGATCCCCGTTACTTTCATTACGCTCGGGTGCCGGAGATTCTTTGGTAGAGTCATTCCGGTCCTGGTCGATGAAGGAACCGGATCCTAACAATAATGGGTCATCCAGAGGCTCACCGAAGATTGAAACAGGTGATTGAGGTTGAGGAATTGGGTTAGGACTTTCGGGTTCGGCCATTCCGATTGAGAGCGGGGAGAGGGGGTTCAGAGAAAGGGAACTGGGAGTGTGTAGGACCGTTTGAGCAAACCTACGACTCAAGCCCATTAAATAGTTGCAATTTTTTAAACAATTGGTAGGTGAATTTATTTTCTGATGCTTTTCTTGGATTTCAGATTTTGAATTTTGCCAGCATTCAATGTTTAAAATATATTAGTTTTATAATATATTAGTAAAAAACTCGTGTGTCGCATATATTATTATTATTTTTAATTTGATCAAATATTATTAAACAATTAATACGAATTTATTTTCTATTTAGAAAAATTGCTCGATTCAAAATAAAATTTTGTTTAGATTTTTTTCTATATAAAACATTGGGTGACTTGAAAAGATTTTTAGTGAGGTAAGAAGGATAATTATGCAATTAAATATTTGGTGTCTTCTAAGATAGTTCCAACCTGGTACTGAGGTAAGAAGGATAATTATGTAATTAAATATTTGGTGTCCTCTAAGATAGTTCCAACCTGGTACCAGTTGTTTACAAAATCTACTAAATCCAAACATAATCTGGTGAACAAAATTCTGTCAATTTCATAACAATATTACAATAAAACTTTTGAAATTCTATTTAAAATATTATTTATATATGATGTAATCCATCTGTATTTTAATGTCATATATGTTGGGCCATGTCAAAAAAAACCTTTTCATTTTCAAACAAACCATCGTAGTATAGTACATCAATTTTTGAAAGTTTGTACAAAACCAAAATTTTACAATTATATTATATGATTTGTAATTTTATATTTTGAAAATGAGTGGAGAATTAAATTTAGTGAGACTGTATATATTTGTCATAAATGATTTGGTGAAAGTGATACAAGGTTATACCAAATGATTTGGTGAAAGTGAAATAAGATTGTCACTACAAGAATAAATGTTTACGGTGACATTCATAAATGTCATCATATTCAATATTTAGTGGCATTTAAGTTTTAGTGACACCTTCAACAAATGTCCTCTATTCCAATGTCGTCTTAAACTTCCTGACATTTTTTAATGTCATTATAAGATGTTAATGAAAACTTCATACGTGTTACTAATTATTCATATAATGACAATTTTAAATGTCAGGAAAACTCATGTTTTAAATACATTTATACATGCCTTGTTATTATAGTAATAATGACAAATTTATACGTCAGTTAAAATCATTTATAATGACAACTAAAACTGTCGTGTGTGTTATTTATAGTGAAAATAACAAATGTGAGAATATTTGCGTTGGATAAATATAAGAGGAGGGAAAAATGGATAAAATAAATGTGAGAATAAAAAACATATTAGATTAGTTATCCTAACATTTTTAATTGATGTCATTTTTTATATGGGGGGAAACAATTATTTTCCCTCCTCTAATATTTATCTAACCCAAATATTCCCACATTTATTTATAGTGACAATTTTTATTTTTTTAATGATTTTTTACGATGTGGGAAAAATAATTGTTTCCCTCCATATAAAAAATGGCATCAATTAAAAATGTCAGGATAACTAATCTAATATGTTTTTTTATTTTACACATTATTAATTTTTTACAAGTGTCATTATTAAGTATTTGTAACAACATTTAATTAAAAGTGTCACAATAGCCATTTATTGTTGTAGTGTGTGTTGAATGCTTCGCTTTTTAAAAAAAATTGGTGAAGAAAAATAAATGCACCAGTAAAGATAAAAGAAAATGTAGGTAATATAATTAGTTGATTTCAACATTTTTTTAGTTGGGGAAACACTTGTTACAATTAGGTCTCGAATCCGAAATCTGGTCTCAAACTTAAGGCTTTGGTACAAAACGAACTACAAGTCATCGACTCAATCTAGTATTTCATTTGTGCGGGGCCCGAAATATTGTTTTATGTAGTTAGTTGTTGAATCAGTTCGTATTAGTATTTGAATAATTATTTAAAATCATTTATATAATATAGTGAATTTGAATTTTAAATATTATTATAAAAATTATTATATTAAAAATATTTATGTAATTTGAGATAACGCTAAAACGAAGATAACAATGTAGTGTCATTAAATTAACTTCTTTATTTTGGGTGAGTGGGTTTTTATCAATAAAAAAATAAAAAAAATATTTTAAAAATGATATATTATTTTATGAATCCAAATTTTAAACAATAAATTAATATTTTTCAGAAATTAAAAAAATGACATTTATTAGATGAGTAAATTTTTTAAAAAAATTCTAATTATTTTTTAGGATAGTTAAAAATATTTGTATTAAAGTTTTAATTAAGATACATAATAATAGAAATTTACAGACGATTAATACACTAAAAATTTACGACGACACACTTTAAAAAATTTGGAAAACTTTATAATGGTATTTTATTTAACACGACACAGAGTAGTGAGAATTAAAAATATATAAAAATAACACAAAACTTAAAATCATATTCAAAAGTAAATGAAAAGATACAAATCAGAGTATACACTTAAATGTAGTTTATATTTTCAAGGAATATCAAATTTGAATTTTAAAAAAATGAAAATATTTTACATATTTTTATGTATTTATTTTTTATTTGTTTTCAAATATTGAATGCAATAGATGAATGCAATAAAACAGATAAATATTTCATTTTATATGATATTATTTTTTTTACGAAAACTCTTCAAAATGGAAAAAATTCTGATTTTATTTAGATATAGATATAAAATATATAGATATCAATATATATGTGACTAGTTAACCAATTGATCAAATGAAGAGCAAATCGCATAAGTTGCTCGATCTCTTTGTTCGAAGTTTTTGTAAGAAGCTTCTACTTCTCGAATTAATATTTCTTAATCTCTTTTTAAACTTTAAAAAGAATATTATGTTATCGCAAATAATAAAATTTTATTGATTGATTTCGAAATTAATTATTGATGCATACATCTATATAGGATTACGATTCTAAAATCTATGTTTTCTATTCCACCAAAAGGTAGATCTATAATCAAATCCAAGAACATGATTTTGATTTCAATATTGAGATTAATTTGGTGTGGTTTTGATGACAATTTGAGTTGTTTATTTGGAATTAATTTTTAAAAAAAGTTAATGACAAAATAAATTAATCTATCTCTTTTAAAATGGATTTTTTTTTACAAAATGAAAACAAATACAATAAAATATTGGAACATAAATGGAGAAAATGATTTTTGCATGCAAGGTGATACACTAAAAAAGTATAGGAAACAAATTAAATTGCTTGTGTTCATATATGTTCGAGAATATATAATGTCCTTTGTTGGTTTATCTTCTCTACATTCATTCATAAACTGTTGGGTATAATGATTATCTCTATTTGGTGGAGCGAACCGTGATGCTTGATGTAAGGACCGTGTATCGTATTATCGTAAATCTTATATAATTATCGATAATTAATGAATTTGATATGTGATTATGTATTTGATGTATATCATGACAATGGAATTGAGAAAATGAATATTGTATATGAATTGACGTTGTAAGAACTTGATTGGAAAGGCCGGACGCCAAAATAGTACGAACATAAACATTTGTACAGAAGAGGTGGCGCCCGGGCGGTAGAAAATGACCGCCCGAGCGCCAGGGTATATGAAGTCTGTGTTTGGGCAGAACACTTCGCGCCCGAGCGGTAGTTACGGGACCGCCCGAGCGCGAAGCGAGTGGCATGGGACAGAACATGCCGCGCCCGAGCGGTAAATTGTGACCGCTCGAGCGCGGTACAAGCAACACTCGGGGACAGAATGTCTCGTGCTCGGGCGCGAGAATTCTACCGCCCGAGCGCGAGAGCGGTGAAGATAAGAACAAGTTATTTTCCTCTTTTTCTTCATTTCTTATACGATAACTTCGAGGGGATTCGAGAGATTTCGATTTTCTTCCTTCTAAATCGACTTCGAAACGCTGTCTAAACGCGAAACAAATTATATATTTGTGATCGTCGCGTCGAGGGCTTATGACTGAGGTAATTTTCTTCTAGTTCCAGCAGATTTAAATATCAAAGTGCTGGAATATTATGTATTTGAAGAAGAATTTCTAATATGTAGTAGAATAACCGACAAGAAACTTGTATTCGAAGTCGGAATTGAATTATGATATGAATTTGATTTGATATGAATTTTGAAGTTTCAAATGATATTTGAAACTCATATTAATGATTTTGGAGTATGTTATTGATTGGAATGAGTATGTTATTGATGTAGATAAAGTGTAATATCGATATCTTCAGGCTACATCAACTGAAAACGAAGAATTGAGGTATGTTGCGATCGGGTAACATACGACAGGTATCTGTATTATATGATATATGTCGGATTGATTTGATTGATTGGAATGAGATTATGTGTCTATATGCCTTAATTGTTGATGTGATGTGGCATACATGACATTGAGATTTGAGATATCGATGTATGAAATAAATGTTTTGTTAACACACGTCATTTTGTACATACATCGATACATGACATACACGTTGAGCTATGATCCTTGGATACCCTGATGTGATTTGATTGGATTCCGGGGTTTGTGAACACAATCGCTATGCCGGTATTATATGACCCGTAAAGCATAGACAATTGTGGCCCCATATGATTGGATATGAGATTTGGGATTCGATGGCGCTTTGCCGACGCTATCATATGAGTATCCCATATTGGCCGGTGTGCCAGCTCGAGCATTGATTTGATAGCGATTCGATTGATTCTGACATGTGCTCAGTGGATGTGCATTTGACCCGATACCTCCACGACATACATGCATTGCATACCATATATCATTGCTTAGATATCTGTGGTATATATGATTGGTTGTTCCATACGGAGCTTTGCTCACCCCCAAGGGGGGGCTGTTGTTGTCTTTGTGTGTGGACAATGGCAGGTACTCCAGGATATCAGGAGACCGGAGAGGGTACTTCTGGAGGGAGCCACAGCTTGGGCTGAGGTTTTATGTTTATGTCTTGTTCCCAGTATATATGTATATGTATTTATATACCGGGGCATGTCCCGAGGATATGAGTTGTTTGTATATGATTGATGTTGATTACGTGTGGGCATGTTTTATGAATTGAGATGAAATACTATTTTTAGTATTCAAATAAAATGATTTGGGCTCGTTGTAAAGAAAATTTAAACTCGTTTTCCGCTGTAATTAATTAACCCTAATCAGATTGCATTGTAATAACGATTAGGAGCTAAGGGCCCCACACTTGAGCTATTGTGCGGTTTAAAATATTTGAGTTGCACCACTACCATCAGCTATAACTTTTGATAAAGGTGTAAGCACTCGGTCTTATAATCTCTCTCCCAATAATTACAATCCTTACCATCAATGGGAATCGAACCCGTGACCTTAGCTCTGATATCAATTATAAGACCGAGTGTTTACCTCTTTACTAAAAACTATATCTGGTGGTAATGATGCAACTCAAATCTTTTAAATCGCACGACAGCTCAAGCATCATTGTTCGATCGCTCTACCAAATCGGGACAATTATTGTACACAACATAAATTATTATCTTTTTTTATTTTATGTATTTACAATAATGCTGAATTTGACCAACAGAACGAGCATAATTTTTCTTTTAAACTTAAAAAAATTATATATTTTATTCCTCAAAATTTATCGGGTTGTTATTTTTACAGGGCTTCGACTTCGATCCCTCTCGATCCCTAAATTCTTTTTTAAATATAAAACAATATATATAATTATGGATTTTAACTTCACTATCAAAGTTTTATAAGTAATTTTATTTGTCATCTTGTCTCGTTAATCTATTTACAAATAATTGTTGTTAGGGGTTATTGCTTGACATATGTGAGTTTATATGATAACCATAATGTAAGATTATAAATTTGTGTTTTATCGGAATGAAGTGTTGTCATATATGTTACAATATTTTAGACAACATGCAGCGTAATATTAAAGTTTGTAACATAAATTGGCTTTAAATAAATATGATGTACAAGATTAAATTTGCACAAGTATGCGGTGCGGTGCCTCATGGCAAAAATAATCACTAGAAAACAACTGTTACGTTTACAAAAATCAATCAATAGTAATCTTAATGAAAATCAATTTCCACAACACGTTGAGAAAATAAATAACTTTCTAAAATAACAAAAACACTAAACCATAAATACGAAAGCAAAAACGTGATGCCAAAAACTTGGAGCAACAAAACCCGACCTTCAGCCAACATTTGCACGTGTGTTGTCTGAAATGTCTCCAACAATTATGACAGCACGAGCAACAACACTCTTCAAAACAACAATGTTCTTGGAAATGTTTTCTCTGAAAACCATGATGTGCAAAAGTGCATACAATATGCAATCACAAAAACTTTCGAACGAAAAGTTAAAAACACGAGAGCAAAAGATCGAAGAAGCCGCAAAAGGAACGACTGCTCACGAACACATGTGAAACATCACCACGAAAAACTCATCCACGAAAAACTCCTATGCACGTCTCCTTTGTAAACACTCACGTAATTCCACACCTTTGCATGAGGAGAATTATCTTAATTATAGTCCTATGGTTTATCAACAAGAAAACCTACACAATATGAAAAGTAAGAATTTTGTTAGACACAAACTCTATTTAAACAAAGATATCATATCACAATAAAATCTTAACATAATTATCTAGAAAGTCAAAACCAAAATTAAATATTAAATATCATATAAACAAGAAAAAATATATTTTGAGAAATAAATTTAATATGGAAATTATATTTCTCTTTAATTGTGTTACATGCATTAATTGGCATTCATTATTTCAAATTTTTACTTTCTAATGCAAATTAAGACATTAAAAAAATGATTTATAGAAGTTTCCTTTTATAGGTATCAATTTTTTGAGAATTATTTTTGGCAAAAACTAGTTTTTATATATATCAAATTATTTTAAATTTCCCAATTATCTATTTGATTTATGGTTAATGTGAATTTGGAAGGAAAAACCGACGTAATATTGAATACTATTTAATTGTATTGGAGTGGCGAACAGTTTTTAAGATTATATTTTTTGAGTTGGGGAAAAAAATTAGTGTTCGTTCCAAACTTAGAATATTTATATGAGATTGATTATATGTCTATTAGAAAACTTGCATTTGGTTGAATTAACAAGGTTGATGACGCGATAGATAATCACAAAGCATGGACGAATTGAATTCAAGAAGGAAACTGATAATTCACATGCATATATGTTTCCAAAGCAAAACTTTTAATCAAAGTCCCTCCTGAATTTAATATGGTATTATCAGGTACTAATTCTTAAAAAAATATGTTTAGGTACAGAATCTTAATTCAAACTTTTACATATGTATTTTTCACAAATTTATCCAATTTATAAGTCTCTTTTTATTATATATTTTTTTTAAAAAATTGAATTAAATGATATTCAAAGCTGAACCATCGGTCACCAGAATTTGGTGCCGGCTTTGAGAAAAGATTCTTTGTACTGTTCTAACAAATTCTGCCACTTTCCGGAAATTGAGGTCTTATGTACCAAATAATTCATTGTTTTAGTGCTTTTCAAAATTAGAGTCCAATGCAACTGAACAAGTCTTTTTTTTTTACTCTGCAAGGAGATGGAGTAATGTATATATGACATAAAATTAACCGATTATTCATATTAAAAGTATGTCAATTAGGTATATCGACTAATCGATAAAAATGGTTATTTTTTTAGTTCAAAGAATAAATCTATAATTTAAATATCAACTAAAAATCTTGAAGAAATTTAAGAAAATGATATTTTTTTATCAAGAATTTGGAATATAATATTCTCATTTTTCAAAAAAAAATTTTGGTATTTGCTTTTTTTTGTATGTTTGAAAATCATTTCGCAAAAAAAAAAAAAAATGGAGAAAGGTCACAATTCAAAACAATGTTTAGCCAATATCATTTTTCTTGTGGGTTTTATTAATTTGACAAATTAAATATGAACTAGGATATTGAAATGTTATAAAAATTTATTGATGTTAAAGCTCAAAGTCTTGTCACTTGGCCAATAGATATAGTTGTTAGCTAAAAACCTAAAGTACAACTTTATTTTCTTATATTTATGACAGTGTATAATTCCATACTAAACGACGGGTGAACGTGAAGAGCTATACATGCTTGGATGCCAACGAGTCGGAGTGTTAGACGATGAGTCCATAGAGATCGCGTGCATCATCATCGGTATTGTCTCGTATCATTTTTTAGATCCGTCATACTCTTTCTTTATAACTTATCTTGTCCTTAAGAGAGACTCTTCCCATAATTAATATCTGAATCCCTCTTTCACGTCTCATTCAGCCAAATGTCAATTTGTGTGTGTTGCACATTCTTCAAAAGTATTGTCCCACTGTTCGGACAAATCAAAAACACCATGACATATATTATATAATTCAAGTGGAAAATAGATGATACCAAATGGTGAAAACTTTTAAATATTTTTTTTAAAAAATCGTATCATACAAAATAATTTGAAAATTTTGCCTTTTTCCAATTTGAATCAACCGTATATATTTTTTTATTTATGATAATTTTAATTATTTTAATTTTAAAAAATGACAAAAGCTTGTGTGAGACGGTCTCACGGGTCGTATTTTATGAGATGAATATCTTATTTGACCATCCATGAAAAAATATTACTTTTTATGCTAAGAGTATTAATTTTTATTATGAATATCAATAGGGTTGATCCGTCCCATATATAAAAATTGGTGAGATCGTTTTATTACATGTCTATTTTGAAAAATATTGACGTAAGCACGGAAAATAAATATATATGTAACTAGGTTCGTACCTTCAATACTGTCCTTTTGGAAGATTTTAAATCATACTGCATTCAGACACTGGAGATTTGGTTCCTGTCGAGGAAGGAATATAACACAATTCTATGATCGGTACGGATGTGCCCAATTAAATCACATCAATAATGACAACTATTTATTTCTTACAACAAAGGCAAAATCGTATTCATTGAGCAGTAATTGGAGTTTGAAATTTAATCCTAAAACTAAATTTAAATTATATATATATTTTAAGTATTTTGTGAGACGATCTAACGAATCTTTATCTGTGAGACGGGTCAATCCTACTGATATTCACAATAAAAAGTAATACTCTTATCATCAAAAGTAATATTTTTCCATGGATGACTCAAATAAGATATCCGTCTCACAAAATACAAACTGTGAGACCGTCTCACACAAGTTTTTGTCATATTTTTATTAGAAAACATACAAATTATTCTATTTTTCATAAAATTATCGGAGGCAATTATCACTTTTACTCGAAGAACAATCAAAATATAACGTTTGAGTTTTAAGACGATAAAAAGAAAATTGCAATTGTGGTTCTAACCCCTTTTTTGGGTACTAATCCAAGTGTATTTTGTGAGCTTAAAGAAACTACATACTGAGACGTGTACAAGTGGGGCCCCATTACCTGACTAAATATTTGATAATCAAAATATGAAAATAATTGGCCCATACAAGGAAGGTGGGTTGCGATTTTGATTAAAACGTCGGCCCAACCGTGATTATTAGTCTCTTTCCTTTCCTTTTTTTTTTTTAAAAAAAATATATATAAATTTTTTTATTTTATAAAATTGAATTTAAAAGTTTTCATATATATATATATATATATAAAAACCAGCAATATAATGTATTCATCCCCATGTTATCAATATTTTTATTAAACAAATAAGAATAATAAAGCAAAAACACAAACATAAGCAAAAGAATATTACTTTAATACGTAAAAAACCACCCATACAGATTAAATTTTCGGGATAATTTGAAAAATGACATTGATCAAACATTTTTTTTTTTTGGGAATTATAAGGCTTTTTCATGTTTTTATAAATGACCTTCAACTATCCAAGAAAAAAAAACCAAACAAATGTTAAATATTGATAAGGTTATATTTAAATTTTATCGTCAAACAAAAATTATTTTGTTAAATATTCCAGATAGAAATTTATATTTATGTCACAAAATATCTAGAGTAACCATCCCAACACCCAAGTGAGAAAAAAAGATGGGATATTTTGTTACTTATATCTTATCATTTTTTACTCTTTTCAAGTGTATTGAAATACGCTACAGAGAGGTTATTTTCAAATTTGAAAACTTGACAAAAGAGGGTTGATCTTTAGAAGATTCAGCGCAAGTTTCAGGCCACAAAGGATAAATCGAAGCAATTCTGGGTTTGAGTAAGTTTTTTGTGAGACGGTCTAACGAATCTTTATCTGTGAGACGTGTCAATCCTACCGATATTCACAATAAAAAGTAACACTATTAGCGTAAAAAGTAATACTTTTTCATGGATGACTCAAATAAGAGATCCGTCTCACAAAATAAAACTCGTGAGACCGTCTTGCTCTATGAGTTTGCATACGAATTACACCTTTTTCTTAATAACCATAATGAAGATAATGACTTTAATAAATGGTGTTGGTACAAAAAGTCAAGTAACTCAAACACCACCATTATTTGGTTGGCCCCTAGGTCGGCCGTGCCATAGACAGTTATCAAAATATCGATTTGGTTTTTATTTAATTGGTTTATTTTGACTAATCATCTTTTTATCGATTCTTTTATATATATATATATAAAATAAAAGTATGCATCAAATCAGCTATTTTGATTGTAAATAATTAGACTTGTAATTATCCATGAGACAATGTTGAGTCTAAGCGACTGAGTTCAAATTAATAATCGATTTTTAATCAAAATAACACTGTCAACATTAATATTACTTACGCGGGAACAATCAAGGTATTACTATATCAAGATATTACTATAAGAGTAAAGCCAATTTTTTTCCGACAAAAATAAAAAATAAAATGCACTGTGCTAATGTGTATTTCTCATGGACCTGTACAATTGTAGGCATTATTATGTTTCAAATTAGTATGTACAATTTGGGACGTGTCTTAAACCACCTAGATCCTTCGTGCTTGTCTTTTTCTTGTATATAGAATAACCATCTGCCCAAGCTTCCGCACTGCTGCCGACTTGCACACTATAGAGAATTAATTAACTAAAATAGCGTGCGCCTCGGGGGATGTTTGAAATTTAAATCTCTAAAAAAGAAACAAATTATATTTACTATGTAATCGTTTTTGTTTTATAAAAAAAAATCATTTTAATTGAATTATTTATGAAAATTCTCAATCGTCAAATATATGATATGCCTCTATTCTAGCTCTATTAAATGCATAGCCAAATCAAAACATTTCGTTGTCTTGTTGAGAATCCCGACCATTTTCGCGGTCTTTTGTGACACGTTTATAAGTGAGTCGGGTCATTCTTATACATATTTACAATTAAAAATAATATTTTTCGTAGGTTATCCAAATGGTAGATCCGTCTCATAAAATTAATATATGACTCTATCTCACAAAAATTTTGTATCATTTTTATTAATTTCCCCGTTTTATCAACTTATCATCAACACTAGATTACTTTTTATTTGACATTTTCAATTTCAATAAAAGAATATGTTGGGTGTGTATTTAAGGTTGCACTCAAACTTATATTTTGTATGATAAATTACAAAGTACTTTTGAATTCAATTATATCTGTTTTATTCTTTTTTCTCTATTACTTTTGAAAAAGAAAAATATTATCATGTGTATCATTCACATTTAATATGAGTATTTGGCTAGTTATTGCACATCATTGAAAGTTGTTTTTAGAGAAAATTAATAAATTGTCATTATAAAATTATTAATTTAAAATATATAAAAAGTTAAATCTGTATGTTAAATGTTTTAGAAAACAAGGTTGATTATAACCTTCTTATTCAACAAAAAAAATTATAGTTTACATGTTAGTATATTATTAGTTCAGAGGTTTATATATATATAAAATTTTTCTCCACTTGTCTAAATAAATTCAAGTTGAATCTGGATTAAAAAAATTGATTCACGTAACAAAATTTTGATTTAAAATCTGTACGTATTGGATATTTTTTGTAATAAAATATCTAAATAACTAAAATATATTTAAAACCAATAAATTTAAAATCCCTAATTTCAAAAACATCAGTATAAATCAAACCACAGGATGTGGTTTGTAGACACGTAGTTTTGAAAACTTTCTTTCCGTACACACATTTTCTCTCGCATCTTTAATTTTTATTGAACATTCAAAAGTTGAAATTAATCATTATTTTTAATTCTAATAGCATACAACTAGAGATAAATAATGGTTAATATTTACATTTTAATTAATCAATAATTTAAACAAAAAGCAAAAATATTCCATTAACTTCATGTGAAAAAGTATCTATATATTTTGAAAGCAAAGGGTTTTTTAAAACCCTTTCAAAGCTTTTACATTGAGCGATTCCTCACAAAAAATAAAATTGGAAAAAAAAAATAATTTTAAGTGTAAGATTTTGAAAAAATATAAGAATAAATGTAATAAATAGAACAACCTAGCTAGGCTCAAATTTCATCTACTCAGAAAATGTATCAAAATAGCCAAGAAAATGGAAACTCCGGTGGCTATGAACGCCAAATCCAGACTTCTCTCCCTCCTCTGCTTTCTCTCTATATACTCTATCTTCATCTTCATCAACATTTCATAGTTCTCTTTCTCCGTTCTTCGGCTACTTCTGCATCTCTGCCCTTCCATGGCTTCCCCTAAAATTGCCAAACTCTCCATCCCGCAAACGATCTTACCCTCCATGTCCTCTACCTGCATGTAAACCTCCCTCACGTGCATCTCCTCGCCTTCTCTTCCACCGCAAGTGACCATCACGGCACATTGAACAGCCTCGCCGTCGCCTCCGGCTGCCACCGTGGCGAACCGAAGCCGTACTTCCTCGGTTAGCCAGTGCCGCCGCGCCTCCACATCCTTTAGGCTGGCCACGTTCACCGCCCGATTCTTGGCGGGGTCGATTAGAACCCAGCTTACTCTCAGGCGATCGGATGCGATATCCATGCAGTTCCCATCCTCTCCGTCGAATTTGAGAGGCGTTGGAACTGTTTCTTTAGGGTCTAAAAGATCTAGCCTGAAAGGCGAACATATAAACCAGCCTGAATGAGTTTCCGCAACCATGACTTTGGAGTATACTAACTGGTCATCACAGTAAATATCCACCGCAGAGATCAATTCAGACGTGCCCGAAGGACTCCGTTTCTTGGTTCTCTTGGCGGAATGTTGGTAGCCGACTGCGGGGAAGGCGTCGCAGTAGAACGAACGGTAGCCAAAAGGGAAGCCTGAGATGACATCCCGGACACGTGGGTCGGTGGTGGATGGCCAAGTGGAGTTGCAAATCTCCCGCCATAGATGATCGTCGTTGCACAAAGAAAGCAACTGAGTGGAAGCGCAGCTGGTGGACGCGAGGGTGGGGCCATCGAGCCTGTTCAATATGTGGGATCGAACGATATCTGAATGGATCGCGGTGATCGGATCGGCGGCGGCGGATGAGGAGGGTGACATGGTTGTTGTATTGATCACTGTAAGCTTGGCGGACACTAGGAGAAGCGTTTGAATGAATATAGTCAGGATTTTTGGTTGTTTTTATAGGGAGAGGGGATTTGGTCCAAACATGGAGGCAACGGTCTCAACACGGAGCAATATGGCAATTGCTTGGAATATTCGTCCCACCTATTAATTACCATTATTATAATAACATATTATCATCATTTCTTTATTTTCAAATTAATTAATTAATTATAAAATTATTAAAACAAAATGTTAGATAAAATAAATATGTCTACTAATTTAATATCATATTTTCGTATCAAACGATTATATAACAATTGTAGTGAAGTTCATGTACTGAATCCATTCAGTAAGAGTCTTTTGGACGAGTATGTTGTCTCGAGTTTACCAAATGTTATTTATTTGACTAACATAACTTACAGGATACTTCACGTAAGAGTCCGGATCACATATGACCCGATACATTAATTGGATAGTCCAAACCATAGTCAATATGTATAGCACTTTCCTCATCATCCGGGCATGGAGATGCCCGGGACATTCACTTCCCGGGCAATTGAGCGCCCAGGCTCTCATACAAGCTCCCGGGAACTTCTACCCGGACCGCCTCGAGAAGCTCACCACACTCGATTGTATTAATATGAGCAATCTCATCTGTCAGAACAACATGTATTTGGCGTGTTAGATAAGTCATCAGAAATTATGGGCAGACGTCTTACTATACTTAGCGGGTGACACTGAAAACAAGATAATTATGAGATTTATTACTATAAATAACAGATATACTTCTCATTTACGGATTCTGAAATTTTGAATTCTCAAGCACCCACATATATTCTCACATTTATCGCTTGTATTCTTCGTCTTCAACCTGCTGACTTAAATATCGGAGTGACCACGCCGGACATCCCTCCGGCGCCCATCACGAGTTCTTTTCTTTGGTTGCAGATTTTATCTGAAGCCATTATCCTTACTCATATTTCCTAAACCACAAATTTGCATTGCCCACAAATCTTATACCCGATTCACCCGGATCTCAACAACAGCGATAGTGAGTTTTATCTTTATAAAAATATATGCGGACTAGATGCTTTAATGTAGTCGAACAAAACATATATACAGAGACTATTTTGTGTATTATTATGTGTGTGTATATATATAATCGAAAAATATTAATCATAACAAATGGCAATGAAAAGAGGAGAGAGATTCACGATTAATACAAAAGAAATAAACAAATTGCTAAATTATTAATTAAACAGAGACAGTTATCCACGGAAATATGGTAAATTCCATCCACCTAGTCCGTAAACTTCGTTATACAGTCGGCCAATTTCAGCTCTCACTACAATAAATAAATATTAAGTCATCTTTCAAAGCTTTTAATTAAATAAGCTTTTAATTAAATTTATTACTTTTTTTTTTCCCACAAATTTTGTAAATTCGGGTGTACTAAGTCAAAGCGATTATAAATCTCAAATTTGATCTTCCAATATTTTAATACAATTTATCGCTAAAAATAAAAACAAAAATAGTATGAAATCGAAGAAATGAAAAGGCGTAAAATAATTGAAAATATACTTAAAAAAAACACGAAAAACAAATGAAGCTGAAACTGAAATATTGCAGAGAGTTTTGCAAATGTTTCGCGATTGAGTTTTGAGTTGTTTTCTGCCGATTGATCTCCCTGGTTAATGGGGAGTTTCTTCAACTAACCACAACTTCTCACTCGAAACTGTTCGCTCGCTACTGCTAGACGAATTCAGATTTAGTGGAATTATTGATGAACTTTTCTCACTCGATCTATCTCATTGGCGTTCAAATTCCCAAAAATCTGAACGCCAAATGCCCATATTCATAATTTTCAAAATTCTAATCGAACTCGATGATTTTTGTAGATATTTGCTCTCTTTTGATGCAATTATGCATGTTTACCTTGCTTCTGGCCACGTCAAACATTGATCATCTCATGCATTCAAGAACTTCTTTGCTTGCTATTCAAAAAAAAAAAAAAAAAAAAAAAAAACTTCTTTGCTTGAGATCGATCGGGGACTCAGTACCGAAGAGTTTTTCCCACTTTCTTCCACAAATCACAACTTCTCCCACGATCTTTTCCTTGGAATTGTTCGCCCACTACTGCTACACCAATTCAGGTTTTGTAGAAATAAATTAATGGATTTGAGTTAATTTAATAAAGGCAAATAATTTTAAGTCAGACATTACTCAAACCCGAATATTATATTATATTTCTAACATTTTTAAAAAATTAGAATGTAAGATATTATTAAATATTAAGGATGAATATGGTACACAAGTTGTAGCTTTAAAAAGTACTTAAATAAATCAAGCCTTTTAAAATGTTTATATATATATATATAGTTTTTTGTGTTTTTATTATTCAATAAGAGATATTGATGTAATTAGCCATGACGGGGTGGGCAGCTTCTAATTAGGGCACGTGGTTGTGCAGTTTCACGTGTTGCATTTTGATTCGTTTGAAAAGCGGTCAAATTTGGATACGCTCAACTTGGGCAGCTTCTAATTAGGGCACGCGGTTTCACGTGTGGCATTGTGATTTGTACGAAAATCGGTCAAATTTGGATAACGGCCAACTGGACTACATTCATTCATCCGAATCCATGCGATATTATTAAATAATTGTTTTATTATTATTATTATATATATTACTAATTTATTTGTTTTGTATTGGAATAATGACTTCATTTATGCTTCCATCGAATCTTGAGATACATGGTAGTTTACTTTTACCAGAACCATATTTGGCTATTAGTAGGCATGAAATTACACGGTGAGTTCGGATTACACGGTGAGTTCGGTTATGGAGCCAAGTTTTCATTTTTACTCGAAATCAGAATTTTCTAAACTAAAGTTGAGTTAATATTGACAAATGAAGTCTTCGGACTACAAAAATATTAGACAAAATTTTATGTTAAAAAATAGAGAAAAAATCGAGCTGCCCGAACGATGCACATGGCTCCGTCCGTGTCACACTCATATATATCCGGGTTTTAGCCCGAGTGACCCAATTTTTTTTTTAAAAAAATTATATATAAATTTTGTATAATTTTGGAATAATATGATATTAGCCCGGGTAGATCAATTTAAAATATTAAAATAAAAAGAATCAATCATAAATCAATTAAAAGAAAGTTAAAGGCTGAAAATAATGGATATTTGATTTTCTAATTATTTAGATTTTTTAGGCTGCCGCCGAGGAAGAAAATGCGATTAACCAGCTCATTTTTCACTAATCTGCAGAGTATATGAATTTCCAATCTTGAAAATTATTATCAACTAATGTTGTGTTAGTCCTTGTCCAATTTGACTTCTGACATCGAGGCATATGACCGGAGAAAGTCTCTTTAAAATTGTGTGTATTCGATATTATGCATTTAAGATAATGAGAATGGACCGTATAACACTATAATTTTAGTGTCTATGACTTCCATCAAATTGAGTTATTCGACTTTGGCCGCATTATTGCAATTCGTAAGTTGTATTTTGACCGATACCATTTCATTATATTCAAGAATTAGCACATCCGTAGCCCAAAAAACGAAGAAATTCAAGTCTATAAATTTAAGTAAATGGAACCCTTTAATTTGCAATCAGTACTCAAAAGCTAAGCGAATTGAAAGCATCAAACTTAGTCCCAATTTCTTGACAATATGGCCATTAAAAATGTCTTGATTTTCCTCTTAGTTGCAATATTGGCAACAAGTTTTGCAGATGCCCAAAGTACAATTGGGAATAATACATGTTAATGGAACTCTGTATTGCACCACGAATGGCAATATTACTGCCGGCCCCAATGCCAGTGCCACTCCAGTGTTTCCAAGTAAATCCCCCCTCACTTATGTTTTTATATATTAGGATAGGATAGAATTATGATTAATCCCATCTCAAAAATGAAATCTTTTTTTTTAATATATAAATGAAGAAAATAAGTACAAAAACCCTTGCAATTGTATATATATGGCGCATGTATTCCGGATTCCTACTTTGCCTGATACAAGTTTGACACCCATTTTGCCTGCAGACGCTGCCTTGCAGGTTGCATGCTCGGCAGAGGTGGTGGCGTTGGCACCGGTGAACGGAACAACCAATTCAAATGGGGCATATTTGGTGGTGTTGATCCCTCGACCCAACGCAACCGTGAATTCAATAGTCTCCAACTGCCGATTGTTTGTTCTGACGCCGCTCTCAAGTTGCAATGCAGCACTTCCGGCCACGGGCCTCGTGTCGAACTCGCGCTTCGTGAAAACAGTATACGGGTTTCTTCCACTCACTTACATGGCCGCCGCAGGTTTTGCGCTCCAGCCGTAGCTGCCTTTTTGTATCCATACATATTGGAGGAAGTCTATGTATTCCATTAATAAATATAGTGTAATACTACGTGTACAATCATATTTATACAATTATTTTTACAACGCAAAAAATTCAGTACAAAAAATTTATTTATCAAAATCTCATGAAAAATTCAATACAAAATATCATAATATAATGAATACATCTCACGATATAAATATTATAAATATCACAATAACGATATATTTGTGTATTTTAACATTAGTCGTAAATGTATGCTTCGATTTGACAGGTATAGTGGAATAACATTTACATGATATTAATTTTATATATTTTTTCTTGGTTCAAGGTTAGATTTCTTCAAACAAAATCAGAAAGGCGTAGTGTAATAGCAACCAAGGTATTTAATAAAATTATGAACGATGATCTCTTCCATAGCCCAACAAACCAACAAAATACAAACATTCTTGAAACTGAAATCAACTAAAAAATTAACACAAACGTTATACAAGAGCTCAAGTACACATATCGTCATAGACAGAGACCTACGAATATTTTCTCCCCACAAGGTATAAAGTAGGAAACGATTCACCACATATTTTCCAAACTATTATCACATCTGATGAGCATTCAGCACTGCTCGGTAAACCATGTCTATAAATTGATTGTCCTGTGCACGCAAATATATGCAGAATAGGTAAAAATAATGTTTAATGATGAAAATTGAAGCAAAATCTATCAAGATTTGAATACCTGAACAAGCATTTGAAGTGCTTCCTGGACTTTTTCTCTGCTTATAGAAGGCCCATAATTTGGCGAAGGAAGAGGAGCTGGAGTGAGTGACAACGGAGGAGTTGGTGGTGGAAATGGCTGGAGTAAAGGAACACCATAAGGTCGTTGTAGATTAACAGGGGGATTCAGTGGAGGCGCAGTAGGTATAGATGAAGAAACCGGAGGCATGATAGTAAGTTGAGAAGAAGGTGGTGGGCCAAAAAATGATGACGGCTTCACAAGGTCGGTTGAACGCTTCATTGTGGCATTGGCTTCAGACGAGTCCAGAATTGACAGTATAGGTGTAGAAGTAGACAAGGCAGACGGAGCCTGAGCAGTTGCTATAGTGGGAAGAGTAACAACTTGTGGATGAGATGTAGTAATCACAGGTGCAGAGGAATGGTATGGCTGCCCAGATATTGCTGCATTTGAAGCAGGTCCTATATTCATAGCAGTCTGCAAACATTTAACTTTAGCTTGTCAAGTTTATCACATGCCAAAATAATTATATTACTGATGCAAGAGTCAGAATAACAGTCTGCTAAGGAATTAGAATGAATTAAAGTCAAACTCGAACACTTAGTCTCAGCACCACTGGAATAAAAAGAGAGACAAATCAAAATTTTTCGAACATGAGTCCATACCTCAAGAGTTTGAGGTTGGTCAACCTATACTATCCCTATCTTACAATTGATTGGCTTCTTGCCAACTTATTAGTGTACTTGCTCATTTAAATATAAATGAGGATCTAATAAAACAAAAATGTAAATGAACTTTGAAATTTTATGAGAACTTCAGAAAACATGACACCAACTAAAGGTCTTAAATGTACTTTATAGATTTACCAAAGATCATTGAGAACTAATTGCTCCCAAAATAACAAAAAGCCAGGTGCTCCCACATGTTTGCGAGTATCAAGACACATTTGTACGGACAAAATGTATCTTTCAATTTGTCACTCAGACCAAAAAGCACAAAACCACATAAACTAATATACTTTATTGGTAACTTCTATGAGAATGGCCCTCGGGTTGTTTTAACGAAGAAGCCTCTGTCAACAACTCGATCAAACCAGGAAGCACAAAACCAGCTGAATTGCACAATTTTTGTTTGAAACTTTTGCAATGACAGCCTCCTGGTTCCAACAATCTAGACAATTAAGGTTCAGAAAGATGCACAATCAGAAGAATGAACGCAAACAAACTTTAATAACAGTTCAAATATCTGACTTGATAGTTGTTCATTAGCTCATATAGCCATCCACAAAAAAACAGCAAACTTTGGAAAACTTAAAAAGGAAACGAAGCATACACTGAAGAAGTTCACAAAGGAAGGATCATCAGGGACATCATTGAAATTGGAGGCGGCCGAAGTTGATGGCTCTAGAGGGCCATCCATCACAGAAAGTGTTGGAACTGCTTCCAGTTCTTCAAACTCACTGCAACAAACAATCCTATTCAATATTTCTTTTTCAACAAACAAAACATGCTATTTAATTCCAGATATTAAAAAGTCCAAGATTAGATTCACAAGATAGAACACACAAAACATGCTATTTAATTCCAGATATTTAAAAGTCCAAGATTAGATTCACAAGATAGAACAGCACACTCGAGGCATAAAACACAATGATCCTAATAAAAGATGACAAAAGGTTAAAGCATAGCCAAGATTTGAAAACCCTAGTTCAATAAATTAATTTTGATTCAAGAAAATGACTGTTACTTTCAATAGAGCCCTAAACCCACAGACTGAACCCAAAACAAACCCAACCCTAATACATCATTTAATCTTCTCAATAATGCCAGAAAGGACCTTCCCGTTGTTCAGTTCCTTCATTCGCCCAATGGGTCTTTTCAAATTTAGCACTCACAAAAATCTCCACTTTCCCCACATATATCCAAGCGGCTCTTCCTGGGCCTGTCAGAGTTGACAAAACAGTTGACTCCTACAACCTCGTAATTAGTTGAAACCTTTTCATTTTTAGTGATGTTTTATATCCTTGTAAATAATAATAAGACCTTAACATTTCATTTCTACAGATAAAATTCTGGCATATTACTCACAAATAGGAGTTCAGACTTCAGCGATAAGTCATTAAAGACGAAAAAATAAATTCTATTTTCTCAGGGTGAACATCAGGAATGAACTGGGATGGGAGTAAATAGAAGCCCCGATGAAAAAAATGCATGATCCTGTTTGATTCCTTACCTAAACGAAGAAGAAGGGTAGCTCACTCAGGGACTAATGGGGTGTCACAGTCCCAGGATTAAAGTTCAACATAAATTACTCCTAAGTAATAATCCAGGTCCACGTCATTGTATAAACAGATAATAACTGCAGTTCTGTAGGAAAAATATGTAGTCGCCACACAATTTTTTGAACTACATCGAATTTGGTGCACTCAAATTTACTGTATCCATGAATTAAATAAACATAAACAGGCAATTACCTTTTACTAGAAGAAACCTTAGACTTCGTAGGCACCTTGGAAAATGCATTGAGTATCCTAATCATAAAATCACAGGATTAAGTAGCAGAATCACAACTTCCAACAACACAGATAAAAAAGACATGAATAAAAAATACTATCAAATTTCTAGCCAAAAAAACCAAAAATAAACTTGAAACATTGCTTATACTGTTTTCCGTCACCTATGTTACCATATAAATTTAAATGGAGAATTTTATATCAGAACAGGTGATGATCCCTTAAAATTCCAGTAAAGTTCTCATAATCAACACTTAATTTCACCCAGGAACCAAAAAAACTCAAGCAAAAGAATCTTGTGATATGGAACATCTTGCACAAGTGAACTGCTCTTATTCTTCTCAGGCGTTTTGTATATAATTTAAATATTTGCGGTAATCCCTAACCCACCCGAGGCATTTAATGAATATAATATGCCAACATCAGCGGCACCCAAGAAATTGATTTTATGGCAGTAAATGTTAAAGTATTTATATCAATGCAGCCCCATCTGTTTCATTTACTACAGTGACGACTATCAGTTGCTTGCCAATCATGCAAAAATAACAGGAATTTTTTTAAAAAATCCAGACAACAACCACACAGATCAATCAGCTGCATCTAGAGGGTCCACAAGTTCATGAAAATCAGGCCACTTACCAAATTACCTTGTCAGGAAAAATTAAAAAAAAACACAAAGTAACTACAATCTTTGATTATTATATACCAACCTGTTAAATAGATTTGCAACCTCTTCACATTCACGAGCATTGTAGAACCATATTCCATTTACCTCTTGAGAAGCATTTCGATATAATAGATATGGAACCTGCACTTCATACTCAAAATCTCCCAAGAGATTCTCAACAAGATTATCTGCGTACAGCAACAGACGGAAACGTCTCAATATAGATGGAGAGATATAAGTGCCAAACGAAGTAAGAAACTGCAGCATGAGATGCTTCTCTGACACACTAACAATGTTAACCTAATAATTCACGCAACATCTTTGAAGATAAGTTGATATTCCAACCTTCGGAAGATTCATAAAGGTGAGACTTGTTATGCAGATACATAATGATCTCATGTCATTTTATTCCAAATGATTCACCTAACAGGCACCAATGGCTTTCTTCTTTTCCTGAAACTCTATACTTTTCAATAATTATTTAATTAAGAATGAAGCAACTTAAACTTGCAGCCTCGGAGAATCTTCAAGGAAGATGTCTCATGTGTCTTTTTCATCATTTACCTAGTCTTTGTCTTCTACTAGTGAGTTTTTCAGGTTGTAGAATATTTTCCCAATTGACTGAGCATATTTTTTAAACACTCTATCAAATGACAACATTGTGCATACTTTCAAAGCATTGTGTTATAAAATGAATTGGTGCGGTCTAACATGCTGCAAACATTTCGAGATAACGCCCTCCACACATGATATCACTACCATAACAATTTGGATCACGCTTCCACATCATCTTCTTCTTCTTCTTTTTTTTCCGATCAATCCCCTTCATAATAATTATTTTTTCACAAACTCCAAATTTTTTTCCTTGCCAACTCATGGGAGTTTTTGAAAACTTCTAAGCATTAAAGGGGTTTACTTATCTCAAAATTTATTAACATTGGGTAGATGATGCGGAATTTTAAAAGAACGAGAATCGGCTAATTGTGTGCCACTGACACACCATTCAATTTTTATCAGCCTCAAAAGGAGACAATAGGGAGAAGAATGATGTGTCGGTAGGCTCGAAATGCTCAAACGATTCAAAAACCGCTTAAAACACCCCTAAATCACTATAGTCTGTATTCTCGTCTCGAAGGGTGATCAAACCAATTCTAGATTGTTTTAACTTTTTCGATTTTTTTACACAATCAAATTGAATAAGTTTGACCAAAGTGCATAAATGGTGTTCAAAATTTTGATACAAAACTAGTTCATGCCTAAATCTCTCGATTACGGATACGACTCCTCTCAATCAAATCAAGAAATATAGCAATCTCTCAGAGTGATCAAAAGTCTATCATGCTAATTAATGTATCATGTAATCACAAGTGTTTTGTGCCAACCAACCATGAACGCAACACAACCACTTTAATGTAAATTTTAGTGTTCTTCAAGTAATATAATCAGAATGAAACTAAAGACAAGATTTCATCATCTCAACATTGTCTAACTTTTTTAATGTCTTAGACAATATTAAGCTTTGAGACATAATTCATCAAAAATTTATCATGTGATTGTGGCCAAACAATGATAATGTTCGGCAATCAAAAAGCAACAATACTTCATCAATGTCAAAGGTCTCAATGTCACAGGTCTCACGTTTCGAAAGAAAATCTAAATAACAAGAGTTGAGAGACATACCGGTATTCCGCCTATTCATGACTATAAACTGGAAACGTGGTTGGGTATTCCTGAAACGGATCAAAATTCACATATTTCACAACCCCAACCTCAAAACAATATTATGAAGTAAAATCCACCAAATAACCTGTCTCTTCTATCTCAATAAAGAAAACGAAAAAGCTAAAGTTCTCAGAAGCCCAAGTAAGCCCTCACCTTTTAACCACAAAGAGGGAACCTTCCACATCCTTCCGACTCTAAAAAACCAATATAAAGAACTAATCAGCATCACTACCCCCCAAGAAATCAAACTCAATCAATAAGGCGAAAATTTACACACACATCTATGCAAGCATACCCATTGGCTGGTGTCGATGTTGAATTCGTAGAAGGTGACGTGAGCGGCAGTGATGAGAATTTCCTCCACGAAGGGATCGATTCTCTGTAGCACCGTCAGATTCAACATCTTCGTGCTCTTCTCATCTAGATTCGGCGTCAATCTCCCGTTTTGAGACATCGATTAAGGCGCTTTCTCCCCACTCTTTTCTTACCATACGTGTGTGGAGAGAGAAACCCTCTGGGGAGTAGAATATAAGAAAAGGTAGCAGCTTCAGTTCGTGATCTCGATAGATGACTGTCTCTGTGTGTGGGCAGGTTTTTTTTGCTACTGACAAGGATCATATCTTGCATATTCCCTATATTGCCCTTCCGTTGGTCTAAGAAAAGGCAGCAGCTAGCGAAACACTGTTTTCTCGGTTCGTACTCGTCTCCTGGGTATGGAAGAAAATTCATCAGCCAACTTTCTGCAGCCTAATTTTTCTATATGTAGTTTTATTTATGAATGACAATGCCACTAAAAAATTTCAGATGATATTTTAGTAATTTTCCACGACATAATCCAATCAAGCTTACAAAAGTGAATTGAAAACGATCTCTGCATACAAAAAAAGTCACGGTTCTAAAATTTGCTTTGGTCGAGTGATTCGGCATTTATGAATTAGTTCAAAGCAGAGATGGTTTTGTAAAGAAACTTCATTTGATTATATTATTTCTCGAAATTAGTTTGATCTCGAGAGGATTGAAGACAATAAAGGATGAGAAATAACCACACAAAATTATATGCGTGTAGTGAGAAATGTGAAAATTCAAATGTTCATTTATTGAGTTTCCTCGTATTCAGACAGCAAGGTTAAAATCTACAAAGCGGTCGTGTAGTCAACGAAATAGGATGTGTCGAGAGCACGGAGATTTTCATCATTTGGTAGCCTTGCCTTTCCATCGTCCATTGCTGCTGGTTTCGATCAAGTAACAGACCATCGAGTCGATATCATCCCCGAAAATACTGTAAGCTTCGATCACCTGCAAATAGCTGAATCCCATAGACAACATAATATGCAAGCTGTCATTTCGAACTGAGCCTGGCAAGCCAAACTTTAGCCCCACTTCCTGCTGCTGTGTGTCACTTCCTGAGGATGACTCTGAAATTCGAAAAGGTCAAAAACGACCGGGTGAAGTGTGAATTTCCATTACGTGAAAAATAAAAATTTACAACAGTAATACATCTTAATGAACTAAACATTAGCTGCAAGAACAGCAGCTACAGAATCATGGTTCAACTAATGGTAGATGGATCGGCATAATGGAATTCTTACTAGCTGCAGAAGATGATGGTTCAGCTCTAGAAGTTGATGATTCCTTAAGAGGTAGCCGTTGCTTGAACTTGTTATCCGAAAGATACTCGGCCCTCGAAGTTTCCATCACCATGCGTTCTATTTCTTGTTCGGTGAGCTCAAGATCTGAGTAGAAGCGTCCCTCAGCTACGAGTGCCTAACAAAGCAAGCCTCGCATATTATTTGGCGTACATTACATAGTTTGTTTTGCAAACAGGAAATAAACTTACATGATCAATCTGTTGATCCTGCTGAGATTTGATAGCTGCTTTGACCTGATCCTTGTCAATGTTATCCTGTCATATAAACCAATTAAGCAAGATATTGTTAATAACAAATATACCCTAACGATGAGGGTAATAACACACTTTAGTACAAAGATAAAGAACAACAAATATCAGTCAATCACGTCCTGTGCTAGAAAATATTTGCATTGAGATGCAGGCTCTCACCCCCTGCAGACTGCTAAATCCAAGTCCAGCACCAATGTTCAGCCGACGTGGATCAACAAGGGAGTTATAATGGTTTCGACGATGGTAACTCAGCCGTATTGGAGGCGTGTCCGTATTATAGCTTCCATGGAATATGTTAATGGGTTCTATCAAAAGATTATGTCATTCAAATGGAAGAAAGACCAGAAGGGACAAATGAATGCTGTAGAGAACATAATCTTATACAGGTAAAACACCTGTGCTGTAAGAATATATGTGGATAGGCCGATTGTACATTTCAGACAGAGCTTGAATCTCCATATTGTTTCCGTATACCTGCAAAAAATATAAATGAACATATTACATATAATGACGGGAAAGAACTATAAATTCTTAAATAACCATTCTCAGCCTGGTATTACTCTTCCCTTTTAAACCTCCGCTTGTTTGGGAAGTGAGAAAACAGGGCAATGGAAAACATAAGTGGAGGCTTCTTGTTAACAAACCTTTGTTAAAAGCAGTTCAAGAACCACTAGAATTCCTAAGGACTATAATTCAGGATAAAAGCACAATAATGTGCCACATATATGATGTGAAACTTAAGACTGCGGATTCACTGTACCATAAATGACAGAGAGCAGGTGAGATTGTCAATTTTCATCCTAATTCAATAATCCGTTCCCCACTCCCTTTCTCTTAGTACGTCAAGTTTGATGCCTTACAGCAACGTGGTCAATATTTTAAACAAGGAAACGAAAGCAAATTCATTGTTTGTGCACCTAAAATGCACAACTGAAATCTGACAATCCTCAGACCTACAGAGTCAACAAAAACTTTAAATAAACAAGCGATGCTGCTTATCACTTCCATCCTAATTTATACAAGTGTAAGCTTACAATCCATCAACTTCCTCTTAATTTGACCTCTCGATGTTGCGTGATCAATAACATATGATGAGATTGCATATATTTCTTAAAAAGAAAACCAGATGGATTCACAAATTTAGCAGCCAAAAAGTTTTCTTGAAGTTCGGATATAACAGTTTTTTAAGAAGCTTCAGTTCTGTTTACCTCATTTCTCCTCTTCCTCTTACAGTAGGTAGTGAAACCTTCTGTGATAAACTGAGAGAAGTGATCTCTTTCTCGCTCCTGAACAAAAAGAAATTTTTTACTGGAGGAAATTTTAGTACAAGGAAAAATGCCCCTCTCAAAAAATACATGAATTTTATGCAGCCATTTTTTAAATGCAAAATATAAATCAAGATGGAAATTTAAATTGCAACTTGTTAAGGAACAAACAAAGTTAATATACAAAAAAAAAAGACAATTATAACAAATTTTACTTATCTCATACCATGTAATCAATGCACATCTGCCTAACCAAATCACACTGTTCAGAATCACCATACACTTGATCTGCAACAGCGCGAAAAAGACAATTTCCATCCTCTAACATTTTTCTCACTTCCAACCCTTTAACCCGTTTTAATTCAGTCTCAAACTGATGCTCTCTCTCCTGCAATAAATATAACAAACTTCCCTTATTCCCTTATACCACATTGATCTACCACAAATCTAACTCTACAACAAGGCCTTTAAGATAAGAATAACTTACCTGATTCTTTATACATATTTTGGGGAAAAAACATGGACAAAAAAATTGTACAATATTCTCTAAATAAACTGAATAAACCAAAGACAATAAACTTTACAACTATATAGAGAATAAATGAAACCAGGGCAAACTCACTGCATCATCATAAGAGGAACTAAAGCATGTGTGCTGCTCATCAGAGCTGTTATACCCTTCACCCTCACAATGAGATCGAGGAGAAGATGGACGAGACTCAGTTGGAGATGACATGCTTGACACACCAGGCCGACCTGCTCCTCCTCTAGACGAGCCTATCCGCACAGCATTTGAGTCATTAGATGCATATATCCAAGAATTCAAGTTTCCCGAAGAAGACCTTGGGGATGGGCCGGAAGGTGGAGGTGGATACAAAATACGAGAAACCACCTGGAAAGAACCTCCAGTTATTGCATCAGTTTTTCCTTCTGTGACTGCATCTTTGCTGGACCCTTTTAACATCTTCCCCGAATCCACAGAATCACCAACACAACAAACCTCACGATTGTCAGCAATAGTTTCAGAATCTTGATTCAGATCAGGGTTCAAACTATGTGGAGACAGATCTTCACTTTTCTTTTCCTTGTTTTCGCCTTCACAAATGTCACAGGACTCTGTTGACTCTTCCACTACAATCTTATGTTGCCCTTCCACCAAATCATCATCTTTCATAGCTGGAGCAACCGGCGTAGAACTAACAACATGCTCTTGCAGTGAAGTTGAAGAAGACAAGGGACCAGGCACAGGAACGGAAGTTGATGGTCTGTTATGGTTAGATGACGAGCCAGAAGAACCTCGCTGGACTAAAATACGAGTCATTATTGCCCTATTTCAAATTCCACGTGGGCAGTTTATTCCTTTACTTCCACACAAATTAGATATATAAAATTGTAGGTTTCAATTTGCCGCGTGTTCTAGCCTTGGGGGCAGCGACACCAACACCTTGACTGAGTGATTTGTTCTTCACACCTCCCTCTACAATTTGAGACTCCTGAAATAATTTCTGCATTCCCCTAACAATTCTCATGAAACCTTGAATTCTTAATCTTTTTTATTCTTGAACTAAACTCTATCCGAGATAAAGAACCGGAATTTACCTGTGATAAAGCTCCGATTACAAACTTCACTAACTACAAACTTCACTAACAATCTCAAAAGTGCAAATTACAGAGAAGAAATAACATATACCACACCAACAAAAAGAACGATTAAAGGAAGGAATGAAAATCTATAAACTAAAAGCCCAGAAAAAAAAAACATCAGCAAGAATTTCAAATTGTGATGCCCAATTCACAAACTTGATAATAAACAACGTATCTTCAGAAATTATAACCAAGATAATGAAATCTTAGAAATATATCAAGCGGATTCCCCAACTGAAATTAAAATAACTCACAAATCTTCCACAAAAACAGAAACATCAGACGCGAAACAGATGCGAGAATATCGATATCCAAATCAAAATAAATAAATAAGAGCTCTCGCGGAAGTAAAACAGAGTTCAAGATTCTATAATCACGTAGAACAACAGTCAAATCAAAACAAAATTAAAACATCAACCGTAACGCACACGCAAACCTAATGAATCAAATCAAATTCAGCAAAAAGACGACACGAGAGTTGGCCGGATTCCAGTAAACCCCGACTCACCTGACTATGGAGCAATAGCGAAGACAACAGGGGCTTTAAGATGCGTCAATACAAGACGGTAGCTTCACCGCAAAGGAAAATCCCCAGCGTGCGTGAAGACGATACATATATGGGAGTGTGTGTATAGATAGGTTTGGCGAGAGAGAAATGGGAAAGTGATTTAGTTGGAGAGAAAAAAAGTAGGCCACGTGACTCTGGAATTTTATTAAAAAGAAAGAAGCCCTTTATCCACGTGGCAGGGATTATTTGTTACACGTGTAATCGCAGAAACTTTTATTTATTTAATTATTTATTTTTCCACCATATTTGTTTGTTTTTTCGAATTATCGAGTTTTTTACATGTTAGTAAAAATAAAATAAAAATAATGATAGCCAAAGTATTGAATTATCATTTGAGTTATTAATTTATTGACTTAGGCGTTTCTTTAATATATTCAAAAAAAATTATTTATATAGTGATTTATACGTAAGTACACATCAAACCAAGAGAAGAAAACGAGTGATCAAATCATGAAAAACAATACATGCACGTAGAACACTTAAATGGAATTTCTATTAACATTCCTTCGATTTCTCAGCTTCTGCTAAGACCCACAGCAGAGATTAACACCAGGAATATGAAGATGACGGCCGTGATAAAAGAAGCTACCACGGCGCCGCTAACACGCTGGCAGAAGTCGTTGAACTGTTGGCAAATAGCAAGCCAGTTGGTGTTGGAGTTCCCGTTGTGAGCTAGATACACAATGGCCGCGGCTGAGGCGGCCGCCGACGTTGTAAAAGTCACCAGCACCTGCAACATTGTGAGATTAGTTTTGATCGTGTGAAGAAATATGAATATGAATTTGGTCGATGTCTTACTGTGTCAAATATGATAAGGAGAAGCTTCACTCCTCTTGCATGTGGACGAACAATGCTCACAATGGAGAAAGGCAGAGACAGCACCAAATATCCGCTAGCAATCGCATTTGCCACCACAAAAAACCTGCAGATGTCGTCATAGTTTCGATCAATATATCTCAATGTGTATATATATATAAGCGGTGAAGTACTAAAGACAGACAGAAACTTAGGAAGAATATGGAGCATAACGTGAAAGTGGGGAAGTCATCATATTCGGCTTGGAACTGAAAGAACTGAGTGAAGAAAGGGAGAGTTTGATCGGTGGTTCCCATGGTGGTTGTGGCAACCAGAGCGGCAACAAGAGCACATATCCTCAGTATGAAGTCGAAAATGGCGACTCCTCTCCCCCATCCTCGTCCCGCAGGTCGTACATATGTAGGATCTGTTGCCTTGGTTATGGAGGTGTAAGTCGCATGGTTTTTGGATTTGGTGGACTTGGATTCAGGAGGAGGCATGCTGATTGCTGTTTCCTCGGCTCTCTTGCTCGAATCCGCCATCGAGTTATATATATGTTTAGGTTGTGATGGGGTGTGAAACTTATATAGGAGGGATTGAGAGAATAGTTTGATGGATTAGTTTTTATAGTGATCAAATGTTGTACTGATTAGTTCATATTTCATGAGTGAGGTTACACTTGTGTGTCTGTTTCAATTGGTGGAGGAGTAGTTGATGATACTTGCTCCACGGTTGGCGATATAGAATGATAAGCAACTATTTATTACAGTTGGCATCATAACTTCAATCATATTTACAAGATTTGATTTAAAATATTATATAATACCTACATGTTCCAAAAAAAAAAAAAAACACTCACATTAAATCAATTATATGATATATTTAATATATCACTTTTGATATGCTGCACACCTACGTGAGCACCGATGAGGTGTCACTCACCCATTGGATGCGCAATTTTTTCTATATTTCATCACATCCAATGGGTGAGTGACACTTCATCGGTGCTCACGTAGGTGTGCAGCATATCAAAACTGTTTAATATATTATTAAAAAAATATAATAGTAAATGCAGTAAAAAAATTGAAATACTATCACACATACTTCCATAAATAAAAAAATGGTGAAGAAAGTGAACTCCAAAATTTACCTCACATGCATCAAGATAAAAAAAAAATGAATTCCGTTTGTATGTGTTTTACTTCGCTGACCCTCATTTAATTTTGCACCATGTTTGGATTTTAAAACCACGGAATTTAATTTTGCACCATGTTTCCTTTAACTAAATTCCGTGGTTTTAGAATCCCAGAATGGTAAACTATCGTTGCTTCACCTACGTACTGAGATGTAGAAGAAAGATAAGCAGGAATCCTGCATCAAATGGTAAATTTTTAAGGTATTAAATTTGGTAGAACTTTCAGTAATCCACAATAAATTTGATTCACTCAAAACTATGGCATGAGAACAAATTGATTAATAAATGCAAATGACACTTTCCTTCAACAATCAACCTTTGCTTTTCAAACAAATGCATGACCATGCAGAAACTCCAAGTCGCTACCACCTGCGTTTTGTTGACACGAATCGAAACTTTTTCAAAAAAGATTCTTTCCCGAACACCTATAAGAATCATAGAAATGGAACATGGTGATGAGCAGGGATGCCAAGAAACTTCTGTGGTTTCTTGTTTGAAATAGACTTGCACAGTAGAATACCTAAAGATCCATTTTTTCACCATGAGAACGGTGAACACAGAAAAAGGAGTGCGTGTTTTCCTCAATTTTCTTGCAGTGTTAGCAATCCTCTCTGGTGTTGTCATAGAGAAAAATGATGTTGCTTTCGCTCGAGTTCCAACTTACTGTGACTGGAAGCATAAGTTCTGTTTCAGCTTTAGTTGGCATCATTTTCCTCACTATTTTCCCCATCCATTTCCTCCATTACTGAACATTCCACCAGCTTACGTTCCTTCATTGAATCCTCCCCCCATGCAGCCACAGCCAACTCCACCAGGACAAAACCCCCCTATTCCAGGATATCAGCCACCTCTTTTGCCTAAACACAAGCATCTTCCTAAACATGTTAAACCATTGCCTGCACCATCGTACCCAATTTATCAGCCACCAAGTCCCCCACAAATTCCAATTTATCAGCCTTCTCCTAGCCTACCACCTCCGACTCCGGTATACTCTCCTCCACCAAGCCCAGAGCAAGGTCCACCACTTGTTCCGACATACAATCCTCCAACCAGTCCATCTCCACCACCAATTCAAGTATACTCTCCTCCACCAAGCCCAGAGCAAAGTCCACCCCCCATTCCGACATATAATCCTCCAACAAGTCCACCACCAACTCCAGTTTCAGTTTATAATCCTCCACCAAGCCCACAGCAAAGTCCACCACTGATTCCGACATATAATCCTCCTACAAGTCCACCACCAACTCCAGTTCCAGTGTATAATCCTCCACCAAGTCCACAGCAAAGTCCGCCACCAGGTCCGACATATAATCCTCCTACAAGTCCACCACCAACTCCAGTTCCAGTCTATAATCCTCCACCAAGCCCACAACAAAGTCCACCTACATACAATCCTCCTACAAGTCCACCACCAACTCCAGTTCCAGTGTATAATCCTCCACCAAGTCCACAGCAAAGTCCGCCACCAGGTCCGACATATAATCCTCCTACAAGTCCACCACCAACTCCAGTTCCAGTCTATAATCCTCCACCAAGCCCACAACAGAGTCCGCCACCGGGTCCAACATATAATCCTCCTACAAGTCCACCACCAACTCCAGTTCCAGTCTATAATCCTCCACCAAGCCCACAACAAAGTCCACCTACATACAATCCTCCTACAAGTCCACCACCAACTCCAGTTCCAGTGTATAATCCTCCACCAAGTCCCCAGCAAAGTCCGCCACCAAGTCCGATATATAATCCTCCTATAAGCCCACCACCAACTCCAGTTCCAGTCTATAATCCTCCACCAAGCCCACAACAGAGTCCGCCACCAGGTCCGACATATAATCCTCCTACAAGTCCACCACCAACTCCTCTTCCAGTCTATAATCCTCCACCAAGCCCACAACAAAGTCCACCACCGGTTCCGATATACAGTCCTCCTACAAGTCCACCACCAACTCCAGTTCCAGTCTATTATCCTCCACCAAGCCCACAACAAAGTCCACCGACATACAATCCTCCTACAAGTCCACCACCAACTCCCGTTCCAGTCTATAATCCTCCACCAAGCCCACAGCAAAGTCCACCATCGATTCCGACATATAATCCTGCTACAAGTCCACCACCAACACCGGTTTCAGTTTATAATCCTCCACCAAGCCCACAGCAAAATCCACCTCTAGTTCCAACGTATAATCCTCCTGCAAGACCGATACCAACTCAAGTTCCAATTTACACTTCTCCACCAAGTCCACAACAAAGCTCACCGCCGACTTACAATCAACCAGCCAGTCCATTTCCACCAATTTCCACTTATAATCCTCCACCAAGTACACCGGAAAATCCTCCTCCAAGCCCTCCAATTTATGAACCACCACCAAGTCCACAACCACCTAAACCAGAGTACGGCTTCCCACCACCTCCGCCGCCGCCATATACATGAATTAAAGTGTTGGTTAGTTCTGACAATGCATTTGACATTACCGTGGTTTCATTTTCCGATAACTTAGTAAGGTGCATTGGGTTGTTGTTCGAGTTCCTTCCGCTTTGCCGGCTTTGTGGCAGCTTGTTTGACTCAAATAAATTTGTTCATTGAAATCTCCCCATTTTCAACGAATTCTGCTACTATTTCTATCAGTTATTATGATTTTAACAAATTTTGAGTTTGTGACATTATAACGTCAGCTGAAAATATCGGAATCAATATTTTTAAAAAAGGATTATAAATTAAAGCATAAATAACAATAATCTTACGGAGAGAAAAAATTTAGTATTAAAATTTTTATTTTATAAAAATGAATTTAATAATAAAAATAAACAATTCTTCACGGAATCATGCTGTTAAATCGAATACTAAGTTGCTGTTAGAATCTCTAAAAGTTGATTACACATTGACTTAAATAAGTCAACAAGACATACGTTTAGTAAATTAATAATAATAATAATAACAATAAATATAATTGAGATAGACGAGTCTTGAAAAATGACATGATTGGCCACAAATCTTTCAAATTAAATACACAAAATATCCTCGTAAAAAACATAATAAAATATTAAAAACAACAATAAATACAAAAAATTATGATCATTTCACCATAAAACAAAGCATGTCCATCAATGACCTTCGGAGTTGCCACATTCAACTTGATCGTTCCCGGCGGCCTGAGTCGGACGTCGATCAAATGCCCGAAAACTCCCTGATACCACGTAAACTCGGCACACGTTCACCTCATTTCGCAACTGCAAATTCATCTTCATCATTGAGTAATTAGTTGACCCAAAAACCAGAACATAATTAAGAACCACATACCAAAGGAGAAAGAGTCTGGCTCAACTTTACAGCTTAGCCAAAACACTGATAAATGTCAGATAATTGAATTTCTCGATTGGACTGTGAATTAAAATTTAATTACCTGAGGAACGGAGGAGGGAGAATCTTGCTGGATGACCTTATACTCATTCATCTCCCATTTAGTTTTCGTTCCCTTAGGAGTTTTCCCCTTGTAAAACACAAAGCTTTTCTTCACACCGATCACCTTACCGCCAGAAGAGTACACGTGACATCTGCGAGCCGGTGTTTTTCCAGTAGCCAGAGGCGGAAGTTCGATTGGGCCTCCCTCCACGTACCTCTCTTTCTTGTCGCGGCACGAAGAAAAACCACTGCTCGGCATCCCCAAGGCAAACCTCCCCGCTCTGTTCTGCATTTTGAAGTTGTAATTTTTAACGTATAATTTATGTACTCTTGCATGCATGAAAGAGAGAGCTGTTGTCTATATATCTAATTTTTTTATACAATACTTGTAAGTATTTTTAGACAGAAAAAAAAAATACCGAGGCACGTACTGGGTAGATAGATCCCAAGGCTCGAACTGATGAATATCAAGAATTGGGATAACTCGATCTATTTCGGGATTCTTATCTTCGAGCTTACTGTGGAGATAGAAGGAAACAATTTTCCTCTTCCGTCGGGTAAAATCTAAAGCCCGGCAGCATATTTTACGACCACCCCGCCCTTTTATCGCAATAGTTGATGTATATATATGGTACTTGTTAATACATATGAAACTAAATAAAATAATATTGGTTGGAGAGTCTCCGAGTTAAATGAGAATTTTGGCGACAGATTCTGTGGGGAAAACTTTCACGCGTCCGGCAATTAGTGTCAAATTCTTTAATTTAGTAGTTGTCTCGTGCCTCATATCCACATTGACATGGTTCATATGCCCGGACAATTTATGTAAAACTTTAGGTTTGATTTGGATCGACTCGACAAAATTATAATTTTAGTCATTTAAGTTAGTTTATTTTGGATTATAACTATGTTTTCCTTCCTTTTTTGTACGTGGCTATAAAATTTGAAAGGTATCCCAATAAATGGGGTCGGACTAAAGTGTGGGTATATTTGTTCAGGCTTTGCTCTATTTTCCACTCGAAAGTTGAAAGCTTGTAGCTGGTATACCGGTCCTTATATAATTTAAAATATATTTTTATTTTTCTGCAAGTGGATAAATTTTAATTAATTTGCTACATAAACTTTTGGGTTTTTGTTAAAATTAATTTTTTTAAAAAAATTATTTTTCAAAATGAGGTAGATCGTGGAACGTCACCATCAATTGTACCGTCCGCGCCACTAGTAGTAGCAGTGGACGCTGCAAAATTTTAATAAAAGTTTAAAGCGGTGGACACTGCCTTGTTGGCAATTGTACATGACAATTACAATCAACACAAAGTATATAATCTTTCAATTTCATTTCCAACAGCTAAAACTAGCATGAAACAGATTCAACAATCCACAATCCTTCCCTTTGGAAACTAGTTTCAAGGACAATTTTTTAAATGTTGCTAAAATCGAAAAAAGGTACAAATAAAAACTGTTACAGTTGAGCAGGGCCGAGTCACTTGTAATTATCCATTTACTAGAAACTACTATTATGAGCCATTGACAACTTGAACAGTTTATGCGTGGCCGCAGAAATTATCACTGACGGCCAGGTAAAACCTTTTTTCCAACAAAATCTGAATGTGTTATGGTACTATTCTCATGTTACAGGATTCAATCAAACTTCTTGTTTTGGGAAGAAAGAAATTATTTTATTCCATAAAGAAAATAGATTACAGATTACACATACATATAAGGCAAACTAACCACATGTTTCCTGTAGAAATTATTTGATTGTAGATATATATTTGTTTATATTTGATAAGATACAATTGGAAGATTTGATAGGATATCTTAGACATTTAGAACAATATGATAATATTTTCTTGTTTCCTAAATTTATGGGATTGATTCCTACTGTAGTCTATATGTTGTAGCAGTGTACTCATCAATAATATACAGAAATTATTCATTCTCTTGTGTTTTCACATTTCCTAATAATCTAAAACTCTATCTATCTGAAACTCAAAATACTAAATATTAAATATCATATCTAAATGATATCTTATCAGATTTGCTAATATTTGACACCCTGCCTCAAGTTGGTGCGTATATGTTAATCATGCCCAACTTGTTAACAAGAAATTTGAAGTTATTTTTGGTGAGGATACCAGCTATTTGTTGAGTTGTTGGAACAAAAGATATACAAATAGCTCCATTGGAAATCTCCTCTTTTATAAAATGCTTGGCAATTTCCAAATGCTTCATGCAATCATGTTGGACTGGGTCCTGAGCAATATTAATGTCAGCCTTATTATCACAGTAACGTTTCATTGGCGTGTCTATTGGTATCTTGAACTCTTCTGGTATTCGTTTCAACTAAAAAATCTCGCAAACACCATCGGCCATAGAACGATATTCTGCTCCAGCGCTGCTTCTTGCGAATTTTGTTTCTTATTTCGCCAAGTTACCAAGTTGCCCCAAACTACGTACAATAGCCTGATGTAGACTTCCTATCTGTCATTGAACCTGCCCAATCTGCATCAATCATCAGTGTAAACATCATTACTCTTCTGTGTAACATCATTACTCTTCTGTGTAGTTTTCTTGAATAACAACACTTTCCCTGTTGCACTTTTCAAATACCTTGAGGTTCGATAGACTGCATTCAAATGTTTCTCATAGGGTGAATGCATGTACTAACTCACAAGACTTATAGCAAATGTGATAACTGGTCGTGTATGTGATGAATAATGAGCTTCCCAACCAATTTCTGAAATCGAGAGATATCTACATGGTTAACTTCTTTGTCATCTCCAAGTTTCTGATTGGGGTAATTTGGGGCGTCTGGTGGTCTACATCCACTCACCCTCGTCTCTTCAAGAAGATCAAGAACATACTTCCATTGTGAAATGACGATTCCCTTGATTTTTGACAAATTGAGAGAACCTCCCAAATCAGGCTCTCGGTGATTGTTCAGTCCATACAAAGATTTCTTCAGTATACATACTTTCAAACCAAATCTCCCCTCGAATCCAGGAGGTCCATCCATATATACTTTGTCTTCTAAATCACCATTAAGGAAGTCATTTTTCACACCCTATTGTTGTAAGAACAAATCTAAATTAGCTGCAAGTGACAAGGGTACTTTCACACTAATCAACTTTGCTACAGGCGCAAAGGTTTCTAGGTAGTCAATGTCGTGGGTCTGAGTTAATCCTTTGGCCACCAGTCTTTTCTTATCACTTATGTCTCCCAAGTGACCCATCTGACTTGTATTTTGTTGTAAACACCCATTTGCATCCCACAATTGTCTTTCTTCTTGGCAGATCGACCATCTCCCATGTCCAATTTTTTTCAGGAGCTCTCATCTCCTTGAGAACAGTCTCTCTCTGGAACCTTTGGAGCATCCTGCACACTTTTAGAAATCTCCAAACAAGAGAGTTTTGAGGTAAAAACACGAAAATTGGGAGAGAGTTTATCATATGACATAAAGTCGGACAAGGGGTGTTTGGTACATGACCTTACACCATTTCGAAGAGCAATAGCATGTCTAAGTCAATAAATTCCCTAGATTCATATATATGACCAAAAATTGCGCAGGTTCAATGTGAGTATCACATGGAGATCCTATGGAGTCGTGACCATGCAGATGATCATCGGATTTCCCTTTTTGAATTGTATCCCGTCGTGACTAGGCAATGTCAAATGGTATCACCCTTGTGTTTGTTATATCCCTCTTTGATTCATCAGCATCACAATTTTCATGTGTTGGCATTAAGGGGAGGTTTGCACTATTAACTGATCTCTCGCTTTCTATCTCAGGTGTAACTACATTTCGAGAAGACAACAACACATCAGGATACTCAAGTAACTCTAAGTCTAAGGATTCTAAGTCTTAATGTCTCTTCCCCCCTGAAGATGAGTATCAAAAAAAGGTTTGTTTTCAGAGGATTCGTCCGAGGAACTACAGGATCGATTATGATTGCTGCCTGTCATTGCTGTTTTTTCCATGGAAAGGGGAATAGATCGAATGCCTCTGATACCATGTAGTTTTGGGAAGAAGGAAATTATTTTAATCCTTAAAGATAATAGAATACAGATTACTCATACATATAAAGCAAATTAACCACATGTTTCCTAATAATCTAAAACTTCATCTATCTGAAATTCAAAATACTAAACAGTAAAGAGTATGTCTCTTGTGAGACGGTCTCACGAATCTTTATCTGTGAGATGGGTCAAGCCTACCGATATTCACAATAAAAAATAATACTCCTAGTATAAAAAATAATATTTTTTCATGGATGACCCAAATAAGAAATCCGTCTCACAAAATACGATCCGTGAGACCGTCTCACACAAGTTTTTGCCAATATCAAATATCCTATCTAAATGGTATCTTATAAGATTTGCTAATATTTGACAAAACTTCCCACAGCCATCATAAAAACTATCAACTTGAACCAACACAACATGAACACCTCACTGGGATTTACCGCCTAATAAATTATAGCAAAGTATTTTTTTTAATGGACAAATCTGAGGCAAGGGTGCGGAGGAGGTAGCATAAGCCTCAAATATATGTGTTGAAAGTTGATTCACATAACCCTTTAAATGAGGTTATGGATCAAATATTGCAGCCTGAGATAGGATCTAAGAGCCACAATATCTGAAAGAATCCAACAGATAAGAGCAATGAGAAACATGAGGCTTCAAGGTAAATAGGGTTCATCAATAGAAAGAAATGTATTGTCGCCTGTTACAAGGGTCTCAGCCAATTGCGAATTGAAGATAAAAATATTAATTTTTTAAAACAAAAAATCAAGTATTCTCAACCAAAATATTCAGAACGTTATAAAGCCCTTATTTCACCGGTAATTATATATATTAGTTTATTAAAAAAACACAAGATTTCTAACTTTTCAAAATTTAAGAGATTCTGAACATTCCAACCACAAGAATGAAACTATTGCATATCTGTTAGAGTAAACCCACCCCCACCCCCCCCACCCCCCCAACACACACTCACCCCAAAAAATTAGTTCAGACTGATTCAGAGACGGCTCTTTAAAACCATTTGAAGTGTTATTCTAGGTAGTCAAGGAGGACTCACTTGATCGATAGAAATATTTTGAACTCATATTCTCTTGACTGATAACAACGATTTTCAAAAGATATAAGCTACACGTACTTTTACAGTTGTAAAGTTCCCAACCTTGAAATTTAATGCAACTTCGATGACTTGAAAAAACAGAACTCGTGGCATCTCATGGGAATCTTGGTCAAAACTTTTGGATGCCAAGAATTCGTATGGATTACATCATTCCAACAAAATGAGTATCTCTTTAGCTTTCCTTCCATGCTTGAATCAGGCACATTATGCAGTTATTTGTATCTTCATTTTCTTTATCCAATTGTTCATTAGATATTGCGCCAGTAACCACTCGGAAAATCATTAGCAAAATCGTTTCATGACACGTGATTTAAGATTTCTAAAAAATGCATATGGGAAACAAGAAAATGACTTGAATTTCCTATCACATATAGTTCTCGTTACACAAATTCATATTCTACTGGGAAAAGGTACAAAATTCTTTTTCTGCCAGCTATCGATTTTTTTCCTAACGCCACTAAACCTTGACTAACAGAAACAACTATGAACTCACTAAAATTCATCGCTTCCATTCAGAGAAAAAGTTCCATCTTACTTCAATTCACATTAATAGTACTCAGGGCTTGAATATTTATTAGTGAAGAAACAAATTTTTCGTTCCTTAGCATGCAAATAAATCTTAAATTGACTGGAACTTGAGAGAATAAGCCAAGATTAGAAAAAACTCAAATGGCATGCCAATAAACGACAGATTAAATTTCAGTCTAATGAAGTGTATGTACAATTTTTCTATACAAAGAACATCATATTATTCAGTCTCAGTAAAAGAACATCACATTATTAATTTCTCAGCTAAACGGACACAATACACTGTAGCTAAATAAAGAATAAAACAGATGAATCAATTAATCGATGAAACCAGTCTTTCTCCAAATGGCATTGCGCACCTGCCTGAGATCCCTCCCTTTCAATGTCCTACCAGCCCCCTCGAGCACAGAAAAGGACAACATCGGAGAATCGCGCGCCGCCACCACCTCGTGCGGGGGCAGTATCACACCACTTTCCTCCTCCTCATCCTTTTCCGACAAGATTTCATCAATCTCCATCGCCCTCCTCCGCATTGCTTCAGGGATCACAGGCACGTTAACAGGTGCCGATTGGTGAAAAAGACGCATCCTATCCACCTGAGGGAGAGGAGGCCTTTTCGGAATCATTATCCTGGACGAGAATGACGCCGCGGGTGAAGTGGAAGACGATGAGGACAGCGACACAGAAGCGGGCACCTTGTGGTTGAACACGGGTCGGCCGCCGGATCCAACTTTCGTACCGATGTTGTCGTTTAGAGCTGCTAAGATACCGTCACTTTTGTTGCGGTTTGGGGCGGTCTGGGTGGGACTAGGGATAGGGTTAGGGTCGACGTTCGATAAGGAAGAGCTTCCAGAAGGAGAGCTGAAAATATCGTGTTCTGACAGTTCGAGAGGAGGCGCGGCTGACGAGGACTGGGGCTGAAACATTCCCAAAAGCCTGTCCGACGGGGATGGAGGGCTACGGTGGTGGTTGAGGATACGGTTGGCGATGCTTCCGCGACCTCCGCCGCCGCCGCCGAGTTGTTCCATCACAGAAGAGTGTCGATTTGTGTGTGGAGAGCAAAACGGAGGCGTGAGGTAAGAGGTGTGAAACAATAATAATATAATTAAAATATAAAAATATAGTCCAGTTGGGTAAAAATCATATGTGTTGGTAACAAGCTGTTGGCCTACGATGAGACGCAACATAAATTGTACGTTAACGTACAATTTTGTTCGAAAGTCAAACGACATCGGTGCACATGAGAAAAGTTCGGTGCTCTGTATGTAATCTATTTTGACTTACTAGACTTTTGGAAACTATGGTCATCACAAGATCCTCGGGTGATTTGATTGGCGTGCATCACTTTTTTTTTACCATTTCAAAAAGAAACCATGTGAGTACGGTAGATTTGATATATAATTATCATTAGAGTAGATCTCTTGTAAGAAAAATTTTTATCTATCAGATGAGTCACTCCTACCGATATTCAAAATAAAAAGTAATATTCTTAGTATAAAAAGTAACACTTTTTCATGAATGACCCAAATAAGATATCTGTCTCACAAAATACGACCCGTGAAACTGTCACCCACAAGTTTTTGACTTATCATTATTTTTCATGATTTGAAATGAGATATTTATCATATAAAATTATAATTTCAAAAAATTTTATAAGAATTTTTTGTTAAGTAAATAGATTTGAGTCGGATCAGATATTTATCATATAAAATTGTAATGTGAAAAGATTTTAAAATTATCCTTCAGACATTTTAGTTTTAAAACATACAATTTGTTCTTAAACTTGACCTAAAAAAAAGTAAAAATCATTTTTCACTAGATCTTATAATTTTTATTGATTTGTACTTTTATTTAGTGTAATAGAGTGTGACTGAATTTTCATAACTTATAATTATATATAAAAAATCTCATATCATATTTAATTTAATGTGTAGAAATTTTTTATTAAATTAAAAACTTAAGGAACAATATATTAACTATGTCACGCCCCAAAACTCATGGTGGACATCAGCATTTTTTTAACAATCACACAACTGAAAACAACCAGCATCGTACCACAATATAAACCAGAATCAGTTTATAACATAGTTCCAAACGAAATAACAAATGTCTTTACAAATAAATAACCGAAAAAAAGCAGAATATAATTCGGAAACGTTACAACTGAATAATAATAATAATTTAATTAAACTAAATATTGAAAGTTCACCAGCCCCAAAACTGGTCCGATACCTCTTCCTCGAGTTCTTCATCGGGTATATCTGGGAAATGGTTGTAAGGGGGTCAGTAAGTGGGGGCCGTATCGAGCACAATATAACAACATGCATAATTTGCAAAAATCACATGACTTGCATAACATCATTCATATCACACGCATAACATTTACCAGACAATGAGATTCCTCTACCTTCTATAGTAAATGATATTAATCCCTCCTCTAAAGGGGCGAGGCCATATAGAGGTTACATCTCAACCGCGTAAAGGTCATGTCATGGTTGGGATTCCCACCCATATACAGTCGACTCCTCACAGTGCTCAAAATCGTATGACAATCAACACAAGAAAGGAGTAGGAGAAGAATTGTACTCGACGAATTTTTGAAAACAACATATGCATAAATTCGAAATTTCAACTTTAAAAACAAATCCACTTACAGTATATCTTGATGCTAAAAACGTGGAGTGCACGGCTTTGGATTGGATTGCTTCTCGTTCCTTCGTTCGGGCAGCGTTCGGCTCACGACCTAGGCTAACTTTTGACAGTGTACTCGACCGCAATAATTCTAAACGTGTACTCGACCGTATTTTCAAAAAAAAAAAAAGAAATAAATATGCATAAACGAAATTTAATCTTTAAAACAAGCTCACTCGTGTACTCGACCGCATTTTCAAAAAAAAAGAAATAAATATGCATAAACGAAATTTAATCTTTAAAACAAGCTCACTTACAGTATATTTTAGTGATAAAAAACGTGGAGTGCACGGCTTTGGATTGGATTGCTTCTGGCTTCTTGCTCGGGCAGCGCTTCGGTTCCTTTTTCCAGCCTAATTCTTGGACGAACACAATCAGAATTTCGGCTTAACTATGCTGCTGAAATTTCCGAATTATTGCAGCTAGTGAATCTCGAAATTTGGGTGTGAGAATGGCTAGGGTTGATGGAGTATTTGTAGGTGAGGGGAGAGGAGCTTAAGGTGGCAGCCAAATCTTTCTCATTTGGTATCGAAATCACACAATTTGTCTTCCATTTCGTCACCAAATCTTACCATTATTTGATCCCAATCATTCCTTGATTCATCACCCTTTTGATGGGTTCAAAATTTAGGTGGCTACATCAAAGATTTTGTGAGAAAGGGTTGATGGTTCCAATTAGCTTAGTATCTACCCATCACAATAATTAGGCATTTAATCTAGGAGCAATTTCGAAATTTGCTTGAAATTCTTATGCCCCAATTTTCGAAATATGCATGCCTTGTTGTAAATATTATTGATTTGATACCTAAGATTTCCAATATATAAAATTTCCAATACAAGGATGCAAAATTATTCACTACAAGAAAATCTACATTTAACCACACTCCAAAGACAACGGTTTTACGAAAAACTGTTGTCTTTTTTTTTTAACAACGGTTTCACAGGAAACCGTTGTCTTTGTGCTTTTTTTTTTTTTATCTAAGACAACGGTTTTTAAAAAACCGTTGTCTTTCATGGGTCAAAGACAACGGTTTTAAAAAAGCGTTGTCTATGAGCGGATTTTTTGGTTGCTACGACAACGTTTTGTAAAAATTCGTTGTGTTTTAGGTGTAATAGACAACAGTTTAAAAAACGTGTTTTTTAATATATATGACAACGGTTTTGGAAAATTGTTGTTAAAAACCATTAAAAAACTAAAAAAAAATAATAATTAAAAGGGAAAAAATAAGATTGAGCGGAAAAAAACCCATCCCCACAAATATTCATTCCTGCCCCGTATGTCCAAGGAAGAAGAAAACCCAACCCTACTCCCGTTGCTCTCTCCTTCACGCGTACGACGGCTTCCGGCCAGCTCCGCCCAGAACACCGGACAAGAAGCGTCGAGCTCCTGAAGTTCTTCCCCAAGCCCTTGCACCTATTTTCTATACTGAATCAAGAAGAAATCGAAGTTGGCTTCGCGAGATTTGTGTTCGATTGAGGCGAGATTTGCCTTCGATTCTTGGTTGTTTGTCTTGTATTGAGTAAGGAATTAAGTTTATGTGGAATGATTAGACAATATATGTTCCCCTGCTTTATTTATTTCATTGAACCCGTAGGTTATGAGTCCTAACACTTTGTTCTTCGAATTTTAGCAGAAGAAAATGACTGTTTAGATTAACCAAACCTTATTGTAAATGCGGGTTGGATTGGGAATAGTGAAAGATGATTGATTTTGTTGTTGTATTCAGCTTTTGTTACCATGATCCTATATCTATTGTTTTGTTTCAAAATGTATTAGCTCCATGTTCTCTTTTAGTTGAATCCCATTTTTACACAGCTCAATACCAGAGAATATAACATGTCTGTTTATTGAAATTTGCGCATCAAATACGATATCGGGGCGGAATTGGAAATTTTTTTTGGTGTTGAACAAAATCGGTTGCTATAATATAGTATAGTATAGTATATAGATAATAAGTATCTCTGTTTTCTGAATATATAATATAGTATAGATATAGGCTATATTATTTATTTTAATATTATATGTTTTCCTTGACATAGGCTATAGATATAGGATATATTATCTGTTTTCCTTGACATAGGCTATATTATTTGTTTTAATATTTACAACTGTTTTGAAGGTGTTGGTTGATTAGTTTTACCAAGAATGGAGAAAGAATGAATGTCAAAGGATAGACTATCACATGAATATGAATTTGGAGTAGAGTCTTTCTTGCAATTTGCAATGAAAAACGCAAAGGATCCTGACACAATATGTTGCCCATGTGCAAAATGTGGTAATCTAAAGAAGACAAATTTAGAAACTATACGGGCACATATGTATTCTAATGGTATAGATTTGACTTATCATACATGGATATGGCATGGGGAAAGATCTACGATAGGGAACTCAATGAATGGTAGTGATCAAGTAGGGCAAGATGGACAAAAATCTTTTGCTCAGGAACCGATAGATATGGTACATGATGCATATGATAGTTATGCTGGGAATCCAACTCAATTCAATAAGCTGCTTGAAGATGCAGAGAAATCTTTGTATCCTGGATGCATTAAATTTACGAAGTTATCTGCACTTGTGAAATTATTCAACTTGAAGGCAAAATATAGTTGGAGTGATAAAAGTTTCACTGACCTACTCAGTTTGTTAGGAGAAATTCTTCCAGATGACAATGAATTACCTTTATCTTTATACGATGCGAAGAGAAGCTTGTGTACATTAGGGATGAATTACGTGAAAATTCGTGCTTGCCCTAATGATTGTATCTTATACCGAAAGAAGTATGCCAATTTGACCAGTTGCCCTACTTGCGGGATTTCAAGGTGGAAGTTGGGCCAAAAAAATACGGTAAGGGAAGGAGTGTCTGCAAAGATCCTGTGGTACTTCCCACCTATTCTTAGATTTCAAAGAATGTTTCGGAACAAGGAGATATCGAAGGATTTGACATGGCATGCTGATAAAAGACTTCGTGATGACTACTTACGTCATCCAGCCGATGCGCCATCTTGGAAATTAGTTGATCGCAAGTGGCCTGGGTTTGCTAATGAGTCAAGAAATCTTAGATTGGCCATATCAGCTGACGGGATCAATCCCCATGGTTTGATGAGTTCTGCATACAGTTGTTGGCCAGTTTTAATGATCACTTACAATCTTCCTCCATGGTTGTGTATGAAGAGAAAATTTATGATGCTCACTTTGTTGATTTCTGGTCCCAAACAACCAGGAAATGATATTGATGTTTACTTAGCACCTCTAATTGATGACTTAAAATGCTTATGGGATACAGGCGTTGAAACATATGATGCATATCGACAATAAACTTTCTCACTTAGAGCTGTATTACTATGGACGATCAATGACTTTCCTGCATATGGGAACCTGTCAGGATGTGTTGTGAAAGGATATCATTCATGTCCTATTTGTGGTGAAGAAACCTATTCAACAAGATTGAAGCATAGTAAGAAAATGTCATATACAGGCCATAGAAGGTTTCTACCTGCAACTCATCCTTATCGACGGCAAAGAAAGGCATTTAACGGGAACCAAGAGTTCAACCCCGCTCCAAAACCATTGAGTGGCCATGAAGTTTTGGAAAGAGTTGAAAGAATTAATTGTCGCTGGGGAAAAAGTATTGGGATCCTTAAGTCGAGCAAGGATAATGTCAAATCTTGCTGGAAAAAGAGATCAATATTCTTTGAACTTGAGTATTGGGAACATCTACATGTTCGACATGTTCTTGATGTGATGCACATTGAAAAAAATGTATGTGAAAGTCTCATTGGCACGTTACTTGACATTCTTGGAAAAACAAAGGATGGAGTAGCCGCGAGATTGGACCTTGTGGAAATGAATGTGCGGACAGATTTAGCACCAAATATGGGGGAGAAGAGAACGTATTTGCCAGCAGCATGTTATACACTTAGTAAGGACGAGAAAAGAAAGATTTTGAATACTTTGGGTGGAATACAAGTCCCTACATGTTACTCATCCAATGTTAGAAACCTTGTATCGATGAAGGAATTGAGACTTGTTGGCCTTAAGTCACACGATTACCACACTTTAATACAACAATTGCTTCCTAGTGGCCATCCGTGGTGTCTTGCCCAAACATGTCAGAGACACTATCACTCGATTGTGTTTTTTCTTCAATGTGTTATGTAATAAAGTGATAGATGTGTCAAAGTTGGATGAAATGCAAAGAGAGATTGTGACGATATTGTGTTTACTTGAAAAGTATTTTCCACCTTCATTTTTTGATATAATGATTCATCTTACTATTCATCTTGTGCGGGAGGTGAAATTGTGTGGACCGGTTTGGTATAGGTACATGTATCCGTTTGAAAGATACATGAAGATTTTGAAAGGTTATGCGCGAAATCGCAATCGACCTGAAGGTTGTATAGCTGAATGTTATATTGCTGAAGAGGCTATTGAATTTTGCTCAGACTATCTGTCTAGTGTGCACACAATTGGGATCCCATCAAGTCATCGACAAATAGAACTTACGAAGCCTTTATCTGGTGCAGTAGTGCACTCTGCTTGTCACGATGAGTTGCAGCAAGCACATCGTTATGTGTTGGCAAATAATGTTGAGATTGATATTTATATCAAGTAATTTCTCCAAATTAATAATACTTTCATGCGCTTTGCTTACATTCTATTTGTTTATTTATTTTTAATAATAATTTAATTAGGGAACACATGGAGTATTTGATCGCCAGATTTTCTACTAGGGCTAAGTCCAAGAAGTGGTTACAAGATGAGCATAATCGAACGTTTATTATTTGGTTGCGTGATCGTGTAAGTTCCTTATGTATTACGTATTTACATACATTCTTTGATTCGATTTACGCAAGACAAATAATTTATCACATACAAAAATATAGGTTGCACATGTTGTTGACCATTCAACACATCAAGTATCCGAAAGATTGAAGTGGATATCGCGCGGACCTAGCAAGCAAGTCTTAAAGTACTCTGGTTATTTGATTGATGGGGTTAGCTACGCAACAAAAGAGCAGTGATGATGTACGAGTTGTTCAGAACTCTGGAGTTAGCTTAGTCGCAAAGACAATGCAAGTTGCTAGTGCAAAGGATAAAAATCCTATCGTCACAGATATGATTTTTTATGGAGTTATAGAGGAAATATGGTTACTTGATTACCACAAATTTCAAATTCCAATGTTTAAATGTAAATGGGTGGAGAATAATGGTGGTATTTTCATAGATGATCTTGGGTTCACGTTGGTAAACCTCAATAGAATTGGATTCAAATCTGACTCTTTCATCTTGGCTAGTCAAGCAAAGCAAGTATTTTACATTGAAGATCCTGAAAATCCTTTATGGAGTGTTGTACTTGCAACACCAAGTAGAGAGTATTTTGAATACATAAAGGGTGACGAGTGTGAAGACACTATTCTCCACTATCAATGTTTTAGCAGAGGGTTGCCATCAATGGATGTTGACGGAGCAGATGATAATGAACCACCATGCGTTCGTGAAGACTGTGATGGGACTTGGGTTAACAATATTTAACTAATGATTTGTTATCTTGCTTTTGACTAATGATTTGTTATCTTGCTTTCGACAATTGACTTGTTACCTTGATTTTGACTAATGATTTTTTATCTTGTCTTCGTTTTTATCGTGGTGTTGTGGGTTCTGAATTTGTTGTTTGGTCATCAATTGATTGTTTAATTATAAACATATGTTCAATATATTATATGTTGAAATTGTTCCTTTAGTGTTGCAACATAAAAGTTGCATAGATTTGTTGTGGAACAGTGGTGCGATGTGTTTTCGAAGTTCTCAATGTTGTAGTTTCCATAGCAAGCATATTATTTTTCAAAATTATGCCCGTAAATTTTGCCTATAAATTATGTTGCATATATCAATTGTTAAGTCCAAATTTTTTTGTGAACAGATTTGTGGACTCAATGGCATCCAATACCAACTTTGAAATAGGTTCTCCTGGTGATGACATGGTTGGAAACAATAAGAGATTAAGACAACATGCAAGTATTGGGAAAGGTAAAGAAAAAATTACGTCTGTTGGCACGAGAGAGAGCTTGGAATGCAACACAAATTTGGAATCAACAGATACCGACACCACAAGAAATTCTAGTGGTCGGACACATATGGATAAGCTTGCTAGACAAAGGGTTCAAGGAATCAGAAAGGATGTTACATTCAACGAACTGGGACAACCAATAGGAGAAGCTGCTGTTGAAATGCAAAGTTATGTTGGCGTACTTTCTCGAGAAAAGATTAAGATTAGTTACAAAAATTGGAAGCGTGTTCCAAGTGATGTTAAAGAATTGATATGGGAATCGGTTAATGTAAGTAAGTTGTCATGTTTTTACAGCTATAATATTTATATTATATGGTATATTTAATGTTGTTAGTTTATCTTTTGAACTTATTTCCAATTTTTTATTTACAGTTGATGTACAATGTTGACACAACATGGAAGAAGGGCTGTTTGAAATCAGCAAATAACAAGTGGCGTCAATACAAAACTCATCTACTCGAACATTCATTTTTAGCAAGCTTGACAAGCCAGAGGAGTTGAACGAGCCACCTACTGGCTATGGAATTAGCAAAAATGATTGGAGTTATTTTGTCATCAGTCGCATGTCCGACGACTTCATTGTAAGATTCTTAATTTATTCTTTCAAAATCAGTCTACCATAATTCATTATTTATATTGAAATTTGATTGTGGAATTTCTGAAATAACTAGAGACAAAGTGATCAACAAAAAGAGAGAAGAAAGTAAAATATATACCCTCATAGGCTTGCACGTAAAGGATATGCACGCTTTGCCGAAGAAATAGTAAGTCAACCAATTGATAATTGTGGTGTCCTCTCTTCTCTGTAGCGATTGGTTAGATTACGGATTTACAATTGTCTGTAGTTAATTTTATTTTTTGATGTTCTTAATCTCTTTGTTTTATCTGGGGTTTTTTTATTTTGATATTCTCTGGACTTTGATAAGTTACTAATTTCTTGTTGTAGGCTGATGAACTATGTGATGATGATGAGATCGATAGAGCTATTATTTGGAAGAAAGGACGACTTAACAAAGAAGGGAGCTTCGAGGGCGAGGATTTGATGAAAACAGTGGATAAGATTGTAAGAAAAATGAAAATAAGTCAACCAATAATTTTATTGCAACTGTACTCATTCAATAAAAAAAATGTTTTCAATATTACAGGATGCTTATATACAAGAAAAACGGGAGGGTAAGCTGAAAATTGAAGGGCCAAAAGATGGTATACTTACAAAAGCACTTGAGACTGAAGAACATGCTGGGCGTGTGAGAGGTATTGGAGGTCATATCACTCCAACGATCTACTTCAATGTTGGTAGAAACTGGAAGTGTTCTGATGTTGCGAAAGATGTAATCACTGAACACAAAAGGGAGTTGATGGAAGTAAAGAAGAAAATTTCATAACAAGATGCACGTATCAAAAAACTTGAAGCAATTGTTTATAATAGTGGTGTATGTGACATGTCGATCGATGACAAAGGCAGTTGCTCAGTGAAGTTAAATCAAATGAATGAAAGCGACATGAAACATGATGATGTGGAGTTGCAAGTCGTTAGCAAATTTGGTGTTTTACAGGTATGACAGTAGCTATAGGTAAAGTAATTACAACATAACATAGAGTAAGTAAAAGTTATCGAAATGCCTATTTTGATTTTAGGGTGAACAAGTTGCATTGACTTTGGAAGGTAGCAGAAATATTGTTGCATATGGTACAGTTGTCTGTGTCAAAGGAGAAGATAAATTGATCCATGGGTGTTCCGTTACCCCCATTATTGCATACGGGTTTCCATTGATGAAGCAGTGGACAAATCAACACCTTTGCCAGTTCCGATTCCTAGTGAATGTGAAACTATTGGTGATGCCGTAGGAACACTTGTGGCTTGGCCAGAACACTTGACATTGAAGTCCAATGAGGTACATGTGATATTCGATTGAAAATTAAATTGACTAAAAAGTTTATTATTAACTCTATCTAACATGTTTACATTTGCAATTACAAAAAATGTCGAAAGGAAGATAATTGAACAGTCAATGAAGAAAAATCATTTGTCAGCAAGTGTCCCAAGATCATTACATATGCTGTATTGTTATAGTAAGCGTGCTCTTCAAGAAGGAAGATACATATCAATGATTTTAGATCGTGATGTATTTGGCAATGATTACAAACTTATTCTGCACATTGACGACATCATTCCTTTGTATCATTTGAACCCAATTTCGGCGAATTGTGTAGTTGGCTACATATGGTAAGTGATTTGTTCTGAGTTATATGAGCAATTTATTTTGCCAAAATACATTATTGTTTTGTATGCTACTTATGTTTTAAATGCCAGGCATCTTTACAAAAACCTATTGAAAGATAAAAAGATGGAAAAATTCAGATTTGTCAATCCACATAGCATTTCATATGTGTCAAAAAATACACAAGACAAACAGGTAAGCTTGAAAGGATGAACCACAATGCAAGTGTTTTAGCAGATAGGCTCAGTGGTGCATCAGTGGATCAATTAGTTTTTGTGCCGTATAATGTCGGGTGAGTAAGAATTGCAATATCACTTTCAATCGCTTCATTTTCACAATTTATTGCATTTTATGCACTGATTATGCGTTTGTGCGTAGTTTTCATTGGATCCTCGTTGTCATTGAACCTTACAAGGAGGTTATTTATTTGTTGGATTCCATGTATCATCGCATTCGCGATGAGGACTGGAAATATGTAGTGGAAATGTGAGTTAATATTCTTTTTTTATTAAAGAAATTAATTTAGTCAATAAAAAACTCATATATTAATTATTGTTAATGTATGGAGGGCCTTGAGATTGTTTAATTCAAACAAGGGAAGGAAATGCAGGAAAAATGCTTTGTGGGAAGTGGTAAAGGTATGTGTAATTATGTTAAACAGTAACTTTAATGCTTATATTTTTAATTAACAATTTGTTTCTAATTACCATAGGCTCCTCGACAACCAGATGCAAAACAATGCGGTTATTATGTGATGAGATTTATGAGACAAATTATTGAAGAAATTGCAACTATCGAAAGAGATTCACTACGATTAATAGTAAAATTATATTGCTTCTTTGAAAATTTACATTATCGATTTCAACATTTTGAAAATTCAGTAATGATTGTTTTTTTAGTAACATAAGATGTATGTGTATTCACAGTTCACAAAATCGGAGTACTCTCGGGAAGAAATCGATGAGGTGCGTTCTGAGTTGGCAAAATGTATACATGATCATATTTATGAGTAGGTATGGAACGCTTCCCTCCATAATTTTATGTTTCTCTTTTCATTTCACAATTGTTTGATATCAGTAAATGAACATTCGCAAAGTTTCAAAAGTATAAATCCTCCATTTCCAGGGAATTGCTACTGTTGCGCTATTGAGACATTTCAGATATTTTTGTTGGTAAGTACTAAATAAATACATCTTCAGTCATTTGCCGAGGACATACCCCGTGTATTTGTATATATGGTGTGATACTTGATTGATTGATTTTATTTGGAATGATCGAGCTTGGCCGGCTCTGCATGCGATTTTGTTTTACGTTTGAATCGATGGACTTAATTTTCGAGTATACAGTTGTTATGTTGTTTTGATTTTTTTCGGGATGTCCTATTTACGGGGAGGTCATGCCGAAATTTCTGGAGAACTAAAACAAAATATTTGTACCATTATTAAATCCTTATTTATGTTCCTGGATGAAAACCTAACCAAATATGTCTGATATATCCCTTTTGATGATGACTTGATGATTTCCCCTTGGGAACTGTATGGTGTCATTTTAGTTTCCACATGTACTTATTGACGTAAATTTGTAGATATGCCAACCTAAATGATATTGTGTGAAAGGCGTGAATTTTATCATTAGAAACAAAGGCATGCATTCTATAATTTTATTCTTCAAAGCTCTTATTTATTGAAAATATGTTAGGTTTGGCGTTGTTTTCGCTAGCAACGGCGAAATAGTGCATGGAAATCTATGTGTTTTTGTTTTTGCATCTGGTGTTTTTTTTGGTTTTTGAGCTCAGCTAAATATTTGAAAAATATAACCATGGTTTTTGTTTTTCAAAACAGGATAGGTTCGAAATGATAAACACTTTGCAGCTTCGAAAGAAGGAGAAAGAAAGCTTCAAAAAAATATGCACATCTAGTGTTTTTGGTGTTGTAAGACTTATTTTGGATCAAATATTATGGATTATGGTACGTGGATGTGGGCACCATTTATGTTTTACTTTTGAGCTTAATTGTTTTAGGATGATTGTATGCTTTTATATTTTATTAGTTCTAATTGCAGGATTTTTTAATTTGTGTTTTTATATAATTATTAATTAATTTGTTCATTGTATATAAAATGTGAAAGACAACGGTTTTTAAAAAATTAACGGCAACGGTTATAAAATGACGCAAAACTGATTTGTAATCAAGGTCGAAGACGACGGTTTTCATTTGTTCTTAAAATAACTTACAACAACGGTTTCTATTCGTTGCGTAAATGTTGTTATAAACAACAAACAACAACGTTTTTTCTACATTTTTAAAATGTTGTCGTAACTTCGTAACAACAACGTTTTTAATTTGCATCGAAAAGGTTGTCGTAGTTGATATAACACAACGGTTTTGAAGCGTTGTAAAAGCGTTGTCGTAGCTAACATTACACAACATTTTAAAAACGTTGCAAAACCGTTGTTTTTGTTATATAAGACAACGGTTTATATCCGTTGTTGTTGACCAGAGTTTTTAACAACAGTGCTTACAACATCAGTTTTTCACCCTAAAAGACAACGGATAAAATCCGTTGTGTTTTAGCGTTTTTCTTCTAGTGATTCCTCAATTAACTCAAGAATCAATATTCTAATTTCCTTTAAAAGATTAATTACAAGGTTGATTAATAGAAATTATATTCGGTCCTCACAAACTAACACCAACTTTCTTCAAAAAATTTATACTATATATTTATAGTTAACAAACATCTAAATGTTAACGTAATGTTTGAAACTTATAGTAATTTCTATTTCTCAATCTTTTGAAAAGAATTAGTAAATGGATATTTTTTCCATGTGGTATTAAATATAAAAATTTTAAAAAGGTACTCCCATACACTTTTTTAAGATTAGATTTTCAGTGTTCGATCTGTGAACATGAAATTGATACTCGATCATGTTTTTTTTAACAAAGTATTATCCTTAGATATGATCTTTAGCAGCTAATTCTAAAGAACTCATAAGTCACGACTTTGCAATAAGATTTAATTAAAAACTGTTTTCCAGACAAAGCAAATCCTCGTATTTGTTGCGGTGCTCTTACAACTCCGTACGTACAGAACAAACTCTGCACGTATTTCAGCTCATGACACAGAAATGAGAAAACCAAAAGTGATACTCACGGGAAATTTAGGGTCCGCTCCCAGCAAGTGTCACTAGTACAGACGCAGGGTTTTGAAATGATCCTGAGCCTGAAATCACGAAAAAGATCGTTAAGAGGGGGCCAGGAGGGTGTCCTGGCGTAGCCCCTCCGACGCTCAAGTCAGTGACTGAGGATATAAGGGGGAGCAGCTAAGGGTGCTGCTGAAAACAATCTAGTGAATGAAATATCGTACGCTCAAACCTGGTATTTATAGGAAAATACCTGGGCTTGTCATGGGCCCTTCACCTGTGGGCTACCTGTGGGCCTTAGATAGGGGCCGGGGGTTTGGGCCAGATCTTGATGGGCTCATCCATGGAGTATCACCAGTCTCCCCCTCCCGAGTCGAACTGAATCGTAGGTTCAAAGTTCGACTAATGGTGTTGTCCTTGGTTCGTCGGCGATGAGGATGTATCGTACCAGAAAAAATTAATTTCGTTTGCCGTTAACAAACGATGTTCACCGCTGCAAAAATTACGGGGATCGACCTGCCCGGTCAGGTCGTGGGGGTGTGGGGGCAACGCCCCCAAAAGATTTTTTTTTTCTGCCGTCCTCCAGTCTCCAAAGATTTGGAAGCAAATCTAATAATAATCCTGCTCTGAAAGAAAAAGATATCAAATCAAATCACAATCTTGATAAGATTTGTGCTCCCCCTATAAATATAGGCTCCTTCCCCACTTCATTCTCGCTTCACCCCTACATAATTTTTCAATCACACTCACGCCCTGCTCACGCAACCCATCACCACACTCGGCCAGACGCCCATCACTCCAGCGCGCTCCCACCCTCTTCGACAGCTCACGCTCGAGCCACCGCCCAACTCCCTGCCTAGCCAACGCCTCGCCTCGCCACCTTGCCTATACCCCGTCCGCCCGAGCGCCCGAGCGCCACGCTCGCCTAGCCAACGCCTAGCCCCGAGTTCGCCTCCTTCCAAGCTCGCCCCTCGTCGAGCGCCCTGCCTACGCTCGCCCCGCCGGGTGCAACTCACCTTTCGCCTCGCCCAGCGCTTGAGCGCCCCGCCCAAGCCAGCTACACGCTCGCCCTGCCGAGGCACTCACCCGGCGTGCGTCTGCTCTTGCGCGCATCTCTCGCTTGAGTGCCCTGCCGAAGTGCTCGCCCCCTCGCGCATCACGCTCGCCCTGCTGCCCGAGCGTCTCGCTCGCTCCTGTCACGCTCGCCCGAGCGCCTCGCCCCTTCCGTGCACATACCCTGCCACGAGCTCGCCCGGCCGCACGCTCGCCCCTGCCACGAGCTCGCCAAGCCGCATGCTCGCCCCTGCTGCCCGAGCGTCTCGCTCGCTCCTGTCACGAGCTCGCCCCGCCGTGCCACACTCGCCCCTGCCACGAGCTCGCCCTTGCCACGAGCTCGCCCCGCCGTGCCACGCTCGCCCCTGCACCGAGCTCGCCCCGCCGTGCCACGCTCGCTCGAGCGCCGAGCGTCCCACGCTCGCCCAGCACCCGAGCACCCGCTCGCCCCTCGCCTGCCGCTCTCGCCCTCTCCAGCCGAGCGTCTGCCTGCCGCGCGCCCGAGCATCACACGCTCGCCCATCACCCGAGCACCAGCTCGCCCCGCACCCGAGCACCAGCTCGCCCCTCGCCCCTGCACGCCAGCCCTCACGCGCCGTAACGCACCTTGCTCAGCCATTCTTGCGATTCTATTGCTTTGAGTATTTTCCCCTGCCTCATCCGGGTCAGTTCTCTCCTCTTCCTGTTTGATTATCCTTAGCACTTATGTCTTCTTCCGATTCCGATTCCGATTCCGAGTCTAGTTCTTCGAGTGGTTCTGAGGGGTTTAGCGAGTCTAGCGAGTTCAGCAAGTCTAGCAGGTCTAGCAGGTCCAGCGAGTCTAGCCAGGGTAGGACTTCCCTAGATGATCCTGATTTTACCCTTGATCATTCTGAGGAGGAAGTCACCGCTCATAGTCGTCCGGGTAAGAAAGTTCGTCACGTGACCCAACAAATGAACATATCTGAGGCAGATAACTTATGGTATGGTCATTTGTCATCCCACATCCCTTCCGATAGCGAGCCAAAACTTAGAACTTTATGGCACATTCCTTCCTCCCACCAGATTATCATTCCTAGCCCAGAGGACCGGCCCTATTTAGCCCCTAAGGGCTATTATACCTTCTTTCAGCATCACTTTGATGCAGGTCTCCGTTTCCCTTTGTGCGATTTCTTCCAAGAATTAAGCAAGTACTACCAGGTGCATTTAGGTTTACTCACGCCCAATGCTTTCCGTTTGATAAGCTGTTTCGCTGTGTTATTCAGAGCTTTAGGCCTCCCTTTGAATTGCACCACTTTTTCCTACTTCTTAGTTTTGTCCAGGTCAAAAGATGGACCTTTCTATGTAACCTCCCGGTCTAGCCACAAACTGTTCGATGGGGCCCCCAGTCATGTGAAGGACTGGAAAAAATACTTCTTCTTTGTACAGCCACCCAAAGAATTGACTTGCTTTACCGATTGGTACCCTGTCTTCACTAAACCCAAACTTTCCAAGAGTTATAAGAAAGATGAGGAGTACCTGCAGATAATGAGTGTACTAGGAGATCGATGTTTTAACATTCCCAAACTTCTATCTGAGGATCTCCTATGTCATGCCGGGTTAAGTCCCGCTAAAATTAAGTTGAAGGAGAATGCTGGTAGATATTCTCATCTGTCCATACTTCTTGTTTTTCTTTTATTTATTATGTTACTTGATAAAATTCTCATTTGGTTCCTTGTCTCTGCTTGCAGGTACTAGAGTCATGAACGCCCTATTTCTCCGTGAACTTTCCAAGACAAAGGCCGGGGGTTCTTCATCAGCTTCCCAGAAATCCATTACCCCGGCAGTCACGATGGGCCCAAAGGGAGATTGTTTTGCTGCTGAGAAAAAGAAAACAGGTTCTTGTTCTACTACCGCGAAGAAGCCTGCTAGCTCCCCTAGCTCCCCTACTGCTGCGAAGAAGAAGAAGGCAGGCTCCTCCTCCTCCGCCTCAGAGTGAGCCTCCTCGCCACCTCCTCGCGCCAAGTCCCCTCCTCCGTCTGGTAAGAAAAATGCATCCACTGATCTTAGCCCGTCAGCCCCTCAGCATGGCAAGCGCAATATTTCTGAGATTTTTGTCGTATCGGTCTCTTCTCCAGAGGGGTCCGAGCCCGATGAGGGGCCTCCCCTCGCATCGGCGGTGCATCCTCTATACACTTCGGATTCGGCCATCGTGGGGCGGGGTCCTACTCCTCTAGCTCAGAAGATAATGTATCAGCTTCCTTCCGACGCCGATGCAGCGTTCATGGGTTCACTGGGGTGGTCAGACCTCCTCCGCCGGACATGCAGCAGTGTCATCGAGGTATACTTCTCCTTATAACCTTTAGATTGATGTTTAATATACATTTGATCTTCTTATCGTCTTTTCACCCTTGTCTACTTATGCAGGACATGATGTACGTCGGGGAGTTGACTGAGCGCGCTCACGCCGCTCGATCTGACTCTTGTCAAGAATTACGCGAGGTTCAGGCTCTCCGCGAACAGCTCCAGGCTACTATTGATGAGATGAAAGTGTCGCATGCCGAGGAGCTTTCGGAGTCCCAAGCTCAATTGTCGGAGTCCCAGATCCAGTGCGGCGAGCTCTCAAAACAGAAGCAGGAGTCTCAGCGGCTGATAGAGGATCAAGCTAAAGAGATCAAGAAGCTGAAGAAAGAATTAAAGAACTCACAGGCTGAGCTTAAAGACGCCAAGGCACGACATGTTGCAGAAGCCTCCTCCTTCAAAGAGGAATTTCTCAAATCCGAAGAATTTGTCGAGATCTGTGGCCCGAAAGCTTTTCACTACCTGGGGGTGGGTTTCGAGGGTGCAGTCGGCCTTTTCCATGCTCAGGGCTATCCTCCGCCAGGCGCCCCTACTGACTTTATCGACTTCGAGGGCTTCATATCGAGTCTCCCCCCCGATTCCTAGATTGAGCTCCTTTATTTATGTTATTTTCTGCATTGTTTTATTTTCCATAGGATTATGCGACTTTTGGGACGTTTACATTTGGTTATTTCCTTTTGCGCATTTTTGACATGTACGAACTCGTTTTATTTATGCAACCTTGAGTATTTTGCATTTGAATTTACTGCTTCTCACGAGTTTGTCTCTGATACTATTAACCTGTTAGGGCAAATAAAATCATCACCCTCTAACTCCTCTGCTAGATCATACCTTAGCAGAAAAATAAAAATCAACCACCTTCCCCTGCTAACTCCTCTGCTCGGTGTCAGGAAAATAGAAATTCACCATCTCCACCCTCTAACTCCTCTGCTAGGCGATGCCTTAGCAGGAAAATAGAAATCAACACCATCACCCTCTAACTCCTCTGCTAGGTGACACCTTAGCAGGAAAATAGAAATCAACACCATCACCCTCTAACTCCTCTGCTAGGTGACACCTTAGCAGGAAAATAAAAATCAACCACCTCCCCCCTCTAACTCCTCTGCTAGGTGACACCTTAGCAGGAAAATAGAAATTCACCATCTCCACCCTCTAACTCCTCTGCTAGGTGACACCTTAGCAGGAAAATAGAAATCAACATCATCACCCTCTAACTCCTCTGCTAGGTGACACCTTAGCAAGAAAATAGAAATCAACAACATCACCCTCTAACTCCTCTGCTAGGTCATACCTTAGCATGAAAATAGAAATCAACACCATCACCCTCTAACTCCTCTGCTAGGTGACACCTTAGCAGGAAAATAGAAATCAACACCATCACCTCTAACTCCTCTGCTAGGTGACACCTTAGCAGGAAAATAAAAATCAACACCATCACCCTCTAACTCCTCTGCTAGGTCATACCTTAGCAGGAAAATAAAAATCAACACCATCACCCTCTACTCCTCTACTAGGCGATACCTTAGCAGGAAAATAAAAATCACCCCCATCACCCTCTAACTCCTCTGCTAAGCCATACCTTAGCAGGAAAATAAAAATCAACACCATCACCCTCTACTCCTCTACTAGGCGATGTCTTAGCAGGAAAATAGAAATCAACACCATCACCTTCTACTCCTCTCCTAGGCGATGCCTTAGCAGGAAAATAGAAATCAACACCATCACCCTAACTCCTCTGCTAGGTGACACCTTAGCAGGAAAATAAAATCAACACCATCACCCTCTAACTCCTCTGCTAGGTCACCTTAGCAGGAAAATAAAATCAACACCATCACCCTCTACTCCTCTACTAGGCGATACCTTAGCAGGAAAAAAAAACACCATCACCCTCTAACTCCTCTGCTAGGTCATACCTTAGCAGGAAAATAAAATCAACACCATCCCCTCTACTCCTCTGCTAGGCGATTAGCAGGAAAATAGAAATCAACACCATCACCCTCTACTCCTCTACTAGGCGATGCCTTAGCAGGAAAATAAAATCAACACCATCACCCTCTAACTCCTCTGCTATGACCCTTAGCAGGAAAATAGAAATCAACACCATCACCTCTAACTCCTCTGCTAGGTGACACCTTAGCAGGAAAATAGAAATGTACCACCTCCACCCTCTGCTCCTCTACTAGGCGATGCCTTAGTAGGAAAATAGAAATTTTTCACGTTGCTCCTCTACTAAGCGATGCCTTCGTAGGAAAATAAAATTTTTCACGCTGCTCCTCTACTAGGCGATACCTTAGTAGGAAAATAAAATAATGTTACCACTCTCACGATACCACAGCATTCATGAACTAAAAGGAAGAACTTGATTTTATTGAATTCCGATGGATTACACAAGAAAATTCAGGAAATAAAATACATCAATGACAGAATCAAGAATAATACTTCCTAAGGTGATAAGCATTCCAAGGCCTCTTCAAAGCTTTGCCTTGCGCATTCTCTAAGTAATAGGCTCCAGAGCTCAACCTCTCGACCACCTTGAAGGGACCCTCCCACTTTGGGTCCAATTTTTCCCTCTGCTCTTCTGGCACCTTCCTCAGGACCAAATCACCCACCTGAAAGTTTTTTTGCACGACTCTTCGATTATAAGACTGTGCAATACGGTTCTTATAAGCTTCCAATTGAATGTTGGCAGCCTCTCTCTTTCCTTCCAAAAGATCAAGGTCAGTAGCGCGTCTCGCACAATTGTCCTCGTCATAAAACATCACCCTTGCCGATTCCAACCCGATCTCAGCCGGGAGCACTGCTTCATTACCGTAGACCAAACTGAAAGGAGTTTCTTTGGTTCCATCTCTCGGAGTGGTTCGGTATGCCCATAAGACACTTGGTAGCTCATCCACCCAATTGCCTTTGGCTTTGCCCAGTCGAACTTTCAGACCCTGTACCAGCGTCCGATTAGTCACCTCCGCCTGGCCATTACTCTGCGGGTAAGCTACAGAGGTAAAGACTTGTTGGATCTTCATCTCTTTACACCAAGCTTCGATTTTGGCCCCTTGGAACTGTCTCCCATTATCGGATATCAGCCTCCTAGGTACCCCGTACCTGCATACTATACTCTTCCACAAGAATTTCAGGACGTCGTTCTCAGTGATTCTGGCCAAAGGCTCTGCTTCCACCCACTTTGAAAAATAATCAACTGCTACCAGTAGGAATTTTTTCTGAGCAGGAGCTATAGGAAAAGGTCCCACGATATCCATTCCCCACTGGTCAAAGGGATAGGCGGCCGTGACAACCTTCATCATCGCGGCCGGCCGGTGATTCAACCGCGCATGACGTTGACAACTATCACAAGACATTACCAACTCTTGATCATCATGCAGCACTGAGGGCCAAGAATAACCGGCGAGCAGTACTTTCCTCGCCAAGGCATATGCCCCCAAGTGATTTCCACAACATCCCTCATGAACTTCTCGGAGCACATAATCAGCCTCTTGGTAACTCAAACACCGAAGAAGCGGCCCTGCAAAAGATGTTCTAAACATCACTTCCCCAATCATTACATAACGCGAGCATTTCATCTTCAACTTACGAACTTCACGAGGGTTATCAGGAAGCTTTCCCTCTTTCAGGTAATCAATTATGTCAGTCCTCCAATCCTCTTCTCCATGGTCAACTGCAGGTGAACTCGTGTGAGGTTCCCATCGTTCCAGCCATTTTGTCTAGAGTGTCTGCCTTTTCATTTTCTTTCCTGAGAATCTGTTCAAATGTAATCTCTGTGAATTTCTCTCTGATTCTGTCCACTTCTCGAGCATACTCAATAAGCTTCTCATCTTTCACATCATACATCCCCTTCATCTGTTGCGCTACCAACTGTGAGTCAGAAAAAATAAGTACCCGGGTAGCTCCCACATTTATGGCTGCTCGAAGTCCTGCCAACACAGCCTCATACTCTGCCCCATTATTGGATGCTCGAAAGTCCAACCTTACAGCCAACTTCACTTCTTCCCCAGCTGGTGAAATCAGTACTACTCCCACCCCACTTCCGTCCTTCGACGAGGAACCATCCACATACACCTTCCAAGGGTCCTCATTCTCCTGATGTACAGTTTCAGCCAAAAAATCGGCTAACGCTTGTGCTTTAATAGCTGTTCTCGGCTCATACTGGATGTCATATTCTCCCAACTCCGTAGTCCACTTAACCAGGCGGCCGGACATATCAGAATGAGTGAGAATTCTGCCTAATGGACTGTTAGTGAGCACCACAATCGGATGAGATAAGAAGTAAGGCCTCAAGCGTCTGGCTGTCATTACCAACGCCAAAGCCAATTTTTCCAACCCCGAGTATCGGATCTCTGCCCCCTTGAGTGCATGCGAAACATAGTACACCGGCTGTTGAACTGATCCATCAAGCTTGACAAGGACCAAACTCACGGCCCCTTCAGTGGCAGATAAATATACCCACAAAGGCTCCCCTGCTGCCGGTTTGGCTAGAACAGGAAGCTCGGCAAGGTACTCCTTCAGTTCTGTGAAAGCCTTCTCGCAATCCGGCTCCCACTCAAATTTTTTCGCCTTTCGCAGGGTCCGGAAAAAAGGTAAACTTCTATGGGCGGATCTCGAGATAAAACGTGCCAGCGCAGCAATCCTCCCTGCCAACTGCTGAACATCTTTGGGCCCCTGAGGAGAGACCATATTTTGGATAGCTTGAACTTTCTCAGGGTTAGCCTCAATTCCCCTCTCCGTCACCATATAACCCAGAAACTTCCCACTCTTCACCCAAATATACACTTCTGAGGGTTCAACTTCAGCCCATAGGACCTAAGGGTGGAAAAGGTCTCCACTAAGTCAGGTATGAGCAGGGCTGAATCCTTAGACTTTACCATGATGTCATCACATACACTTCCACATTCCTCCCCACCTGCTTAGAAAAGACTTTATCCATCAACCGCTGATATGTGGCTCCGACATTTTTTAGTCCGAAGGGCATGACCACGTAACAGAAAGTTCCTTAAGAGGTGATGAAACTTACTTTACCTTGATCCTCCACGGCCAAGGGGATTTGATGGTACCCCTGATAAGCGTCCAGCATGCACAAATACTGGTGTCCGGCTGTGGAGTCCACCAACTGATCTATCCGCGGCAAGGGATAACAATCTTTAGGACATGCCTTGTTGAGATCTCTGAAGTCCACACACATCCTCCATTTTCCTGAACTTTTCGGAACAAGAACGACATTCGAGAGCCAAGTAGGAAATTGTACCTCTCGAATGTGCCCAGCACTGAGCAACTCTCCCACCTCCTTTTTTATAACTATATCTTTCTCGGGCCCGAAGTGTCTTTTCTTCTGCTTCACGGGACGAGAATTCGGCAAGATGTTTAACCGATGTTCTGCTACATCTGGACTCGTCCCTGTGAGCTCTTGGGCTGACCAAGCGAACCTGTTGAGATTAGCTTGTAAACAAGTAATAAGTTTTTCCCTTACCTCTGGGTCAAGGTCAGGGGCTATTCTTAGAGTTTTCTATTCAGGCCCCAATGTCACGATCTCCGGCTTCTCATCCATCACCTCATGAACCTCCCTCCTTACCACGGGCAACCCGCTTCGCCCCCTTCTAATCATATTGACCTCCACACGTGCCCTCTTCCCCTCTTCTTTCACTATCCCCTCATAACACCGACGAGCGACTTTCTGGTCCCCACATAAGACTCCAACCTCCCTCCCCACAGGAAACTTCAACTTCTGATGATACGTGGACGCTACAGCTCTGAAATCCTTTAGGGCTGGTCGCCCCAGAATTCCATTGTAAGCGGATGGGGTCTCCACCACAGTAAATGTCGTCATCTTGGTCACCCGCCGAGGCTCATGCCCCAAAGATAAAGGAAGGACAATTTGACCCAGCGGCGGGATGGCATGTCCTGCGAACCCATATAGAGGAGTGGAGATTGGCTCAAACTCAAATCCTTCCACCTTCATCTGATCCAGAGTACTCTTGAACAGGATATTAACAGAGCTTCCATTATCAATAAAGATTCGTGCCACATCATAATTGGCAATGGTGGTCGTCACCACCAAGGCATCGTTATGAGGAGCCACAATGCCTCGGAGATCCTCTGGCCCAAAACTGATGACAGGATCATGGGGTAAGTTCGCACTCCTCGATATTTCAAAATTCTCCAACCTCCTCCCATGCGCCTTCCGCGCTCGCCCGGAATCCCCATCAGTAGCACCCCCCGAGATCATATGAATCATTCCTCTCGTCGGGTGATTATCCTCATTCGTTCTCCTCCTCGGTTCAGCGGGCTCCCGAGGGACATCCTGACCTCGACCCTCTCTCCTCGGCTCTTCGATCCTCGGATGTATCCATGGAGGGCCTCGACCCCGCCTAGAAGACGGGCGAGATCTCAGCTCACTCCCGGACGAGGACCCTTCTTGTCTACCCCGTGGCGGAGGTCGAGCACTGCTCTCAACCCTCTGCGACTTCTCCCCCCTCTCCCCCGACTCCCTCACCTCCATCAACTTATCCCGACTCCTACTCAGAGGAACATGTGATGAGAATTGTCCTCTACTTTTGGTTCTGTCCTCATCTCTTTCCCCTACACCCCTCTTCTTTCCACCTCTCTCGGCTCCCTCCACCCTACTTCCTCCGGGCCGGTTTTCCATCCTCCTGTATCGTTGAGCATTCTCCAAGTTTACATATTTCTCAGCTCGAGCCAACAAATCATCATAGCTCGACGGAGGCTTCTTGACCAACGACTTAAAAAACTCTCATCCCCTTAGTCCTTGTGTAAAGGCACTTATCATGATGTCAGGTAGCCGCTGGTATTTCTAGCGCTGCAGTGTTGAAGCGCTGGACAAACTCCCGCAACGTTTCAGCCTCTTGTTGTTTCATCACAAACAGACTCAAATAGTTCTTTTGATGCCTCTTGCTGCTGGCAAATCGGTGCAAGAAGGCTGCAGAGAAATCCTCGAACGATTGTATGGAGTTGGGCTGCAGGGTATTAAACCATTGCTGGGCTGACCTCACCAACGTGCCCAGAAACACCCTGCACCTGACTCCGTCCGAATATTGGTGCAAAAGAGCCGCATTCTCAAATCTCGCCAAGTGTTCCTCAGGGTCTGTATGTCCGTCATACTCTCCAACGTTTGATTGTCGGAAATTCGGAGGAAGCCCTTCCTCCAAGATGGCTAGTGAAAAAGGGCTTCCTCTCTTGGGTACCGGCACCCTGCTTCCCACCTGCTCCCTCAACCTCCTTATCTCTTTCCACATCTCTCCCATCTCACTAATCTCCCCACTCTGGAGGGGTTGCGTCTCTTCAACCCTGCTATGATGGACCTCAACATTTTCCTCCCGCTCCTGATGGGCGGCCTGTTCCTCTACAAACATAGACTCTTGATTCCTCTTCATGGCCTCATCCACTGTTAGGGTGATAAATTGGCCCAACTGTTCCAGGGTCAAGTTTCCCACATTCTCATTGGGACGGGTTTGCTCGACCCTCGTCTCGTGGATGGGCTGCTCAGTTCTGGCCTCTTGACGAGGTTGTTCTTGTCTCGTCTCAAGATGCGGTTGTTCCTGTCCCGCCTCAGCGCGAGATGGTTCGGGTCCCCTCCGAGGACGCGATGATGCTGAGGTGGCTCTTCCACTCCCTCTCATCCCTACCATCTCTACGTCTTAACTCAAAGTTTCCCACAGACGGCGCCAAGTGATACTCACGGAAAATTTAGGGTCCGCTCTCAGCAAGTGTCACTAGTACAGACGCAGGGTTTTGAAATGATCCTGAGCCTGAAATCACAAAAAAGACCGTTAAGAGGGGGCCAGGAGGGTGTCCTGGCGTAGCCCCTCCGACGCTCAAGTCAGTGACTGAGGATATAAGGGGGAGCAGCTAAGGGTGCTGCTGAAAACAATCTAGTGAATGAAATATCGTACGCTCAAACCTGGTATTTATAGGAGAATACCTGGGCTTGTCATGGGCCCTTCACCTGTGGGCTACCTGTGGGCTACCTGTGGGCCTTAGATAGGGGCCGGGGGTTTGGGCCAGATCTTGATGGGCTCATCCATGGGGTATCAAAAAGGAAATAAATTAAGTACATTTTGATGCAGACTTTCCTCTGCATAATCTCAAATTCACACACACGATAACTTTATATGTCTTGATTTTGTCATATATCTCTTATTTGAATCAGGAACTGAGCGTAGCGTTGCATACGCGCCTAATCTCTCCTTGTTTGCCAGTGAGCACTTGAACCACGCCTAACTTCATCATGGCTTGGGCAAAACCCGCAGAGAAACCGCTCCCTTTAGCAATGGTGTTGACTGTGGGACTCGACAGCGGGTCCAGAGCCAATTCTTGATCGATTTGGAGAACCCCTCTTCTCATGAGTATTTGTTTGAAGTAGGAGTTGTCGACTGTGAGTGAACTCAAAGGGTTCTGATCAAGATTTGCGGTGTTATCAACGGTAACATTTTGTGGGCATCGCGCTCTCAATGTGGCGAGTAGTGTTGCATTCATGGTTGGATCAGGTTTCTCCGGTGTTGTTGAAATTGTAGAGACGGTCCATGAAGAGCGAGCAGTGAGCAACTCCAACGGTGTGACCACCTGCATGCGTTTATAGTTCTTACATAGATCCAAAAACGTCAACATTTTGAGAATGGCCTAGTCTAAGTAATCGTATAGTTTGTTTAAGAATTATATATATTTGGAAGAATTCAGATTAGAAATCCAAGTTCTTGATCATAGTGGACATACCAATAAGATAAACCATATCGTCGGCGTTAAGTCCTTTAGCTGCAAAGGCTTTGATTGAATCAGAGACCGATACTGAAGGGGGCGGGAGATCCACATTACTAGCAAGAGATACCGTCCCATCTTTCCTCCCCGTCTGCACCGTGTATCGCCCTCCTCCGCTCTGTATGTGCATGCACACAATATAATGTATAATAGCCATATATACATAAGGGACCAAATAAGGCAGCTTTGTTGTGTATCCTATTTATTAATGCACTATGCGTACTAGTTAAACACAAATTTAGATTATTTCGTATATTTATAGAGAAGGGGGTGGGACATCGAGAAGATATGGATCGATCGATCCCGTGTGTTTTGGCCGGGGCCCGAAACTCAAATGCTAATTAGCCAGAAAGATTTGTTTATAGTTACCATGGAAACAGCATCTCTTGTAGCCATGACAATTATATCAGCGCATGAAACAACTCCAGCACAGATTTTCTCCAGCACGCGTTTGGCCGATTCGATAATTTCGTACCCTCGGACGCTTAGATTTGGGATAGCTGTTTTCTCGCTGTTGCTTCCATCCAGGAGAATTGATGCATCACACCCCTTCAATCAAACAAATATTTTCAATGAATGTGTAGCTTCTTTTATTATAAGATATATATATATATTATTGGTATTATTATCTTCATCTTACATTGACAAAGCAATCGTGAAACTGCATGCGGAGGAGAGCAGCGGTAATGGTGGGATCTCTGCGGTACGAAGCAGAAATGACAGCTGCTACGGCGGTCTCCACATCAGTGAACCGGCATTTTCCTCGGTAGAACCCTACCTGAAGACCGTCACCATTGCTCCGCCCACACAAGGCCGCGAAGAGAATTATAAAGACAGCGGCTAATGTGAATTTTCCGACACCCTTCGACATTTTTTAAAAATTTAAAAATGTTGGTATAACTCTTAGAGCGAGACTTGAAAAAGACTGATGGATTTGAAGTTCATTTTATGGCTATATATACTAATGCTACTAAATCATGTATGACGAATGTGCTTGTGGCTTGCACGATGGGAATGTGATTTTTAATAACAAACGTGCGTCCACGAAATTGAAAATACATGAAAGAAAACCAAGAATATAACCACTTCTTATATAGCTATAAATCTAATACATTACTAATTAAATCTTCGACATTATACATTCATGATAATCCATACCAATTAATTTACATATCAGCTAATGTAGGACTGCACTTTACCAAAAGTTATAGTTTTTGGTTACAGTCAACTCAAATCTTTTAAACCACACAACATTTCAATCACCACGTTTCGATTGTTCTACCTAGCATGAACAATTATTGCACACAACAATCTCATTCCCAATAATTTCACTACTTGCAATCAATGAGAATCGAAATCGTGACCTTGACTTTGATACCAATTATAGAATCGAGCGCTTGCCATTTTACCAAAAGTTATAGCTGATGGTAACCATGCAACTCAAATCTTTGAAACCGTAGAGCAGCTTAATCACCGCGTTTCGTTTGTTCTATCCAACATGAACAATTATTGCATCCAACACCTAATTAACATAGCAAGTGAAATTAAGATTTATAATTAAATTGTCAAAAAAAAAATATGGGATTACATATCTTCAAATTAAGCGTAGCCATATATAATGTTTATTTATTCTTCGAGGAATATATAATTTATTTGAAGTAATTAATAAATGATCATTGGTTGTTGGTGTTGTACCTAAAAGTAAAATGATATAATTAATGTATATTTTGGTTTTGAGCCATAATAATGGAGATTAACACATAAATAATCAAATTCTTACATTGACTAATCAGGACTTTTGCTCCTCTGATTTGTGCCCCTCACCCCGGCCCGACAGGATTGTGAGAGTAGGTAAATCATGGTGACACAGCCAACCAGCAGCAGCTAAACCTTATGCTACGCCGCGCACAAGGAGCTCCCCCTCATTGGAGAGAATTTAACTCCCACACTGCCGCTTGCGAGACTTGATCCCTGGTCATTGCTCCAAGATTCACTGCTGCTGACCAACTGAGCTAAGTCCATGCGGGCTTGTACTTTAATTTATTAAGAACGTTGATGTGTGTCGGTCGGTCGAACAAGAATTGACAGTTGTATAAGAATTCATTTGGTTAAAATGTGTTCGCAATTATTTTTTAAATAAAATCTTTTCTTAAAAAATGTAGTGTTTGTTTATAAAAGTTTTAAAAAACACTTAAAACTTTTTACAAGACGGAATTTATGGTTTTTTTTGTATTTCTATTTATTTAAAAAAATATTTTTTAACGTTTATGGAAACGCTATAACCGCTTCTTATTTTTTTAATACAAACACATAAATAAATTGGACTTATTTAAGTGTTTTTTTAAGCTAAAAATTATATATCCAAACTCACTCTAAAAGACCTGAATGTCAAAAGTGTCATACTAATATTGATCAAGTTGTTTTACAGTCATTAGAATAATTTAATTACAAATATTTAGAATAATAAGTTAGGTCGAGAAGAGTAAATTCGGTTGACTCCGAAAATTTTAGGTTGCATTATATTGGATGGATATGAAGTTAGAAATTTTAAATCTATAATAACAAATTTAGTGATTTGTCTGGCAAATTCAAATACCTATGCAAATCCAAATCTTTTCGATATAAGCGCAACCTAAATTGATACTGATGAGGACCGAGTGAATCGGGTGGGAACTTGGTAGAGGTTTCACCGAGTCGGGTTGATGAGCTTGAGATAGTTGTCCGGGCACCTGGACCTGTACTTTCAAGAGAGAAAGACGTTAATGGGCGCTGAAAAATTCTCCGACGTTCAAGTCAGTCAACGATTATTTGGAGAGTTTTGTAATAAATATTGTAAGCAATATGTAAGTGAATCCCTCAATGTTTTAACAAACCTGATATTTATAGAAAGAAAGTCAATGATGACCTTGTCACGCCCCGAAACTCGGGATTGACACCGACGTTGTTTAACAATCACACAATCGAAACAACAAGCCTTTCGTAGTACAGTGTAAACCGAAACCAGTTTATCATTCATAATTTCGACGAAATAAGCCTTTGTCTTTACAATTACCGAAATAAATAAGACGACAGAGTTTTAATGTGGAAACGTAAATCTAAATACTAATAACTTAAACATAATCAATTTCCTTGAGCATTCACCATCCCCAAAACTGTTCGAATTCTTCCTCCTCAATCTGTTCTTCGGACTTATCTGGGAAGGGTTGTAAGGGGGGTGAGTATTTGAGAATACTCAGCAAATGGGGGAAAATCGAGCACAATAAAGACAACATGCATAAATTTCGAATCATAATCATGAGTTCATACGTATTTCATAACACATGCATAAACTTTACTAGCCACTGTGATTTATCTAACTTTCTATGGTTTACTGACGTCAGTCCCTAATTTTTACTCCTCTAAGGGGGCGAGGCCGTATAGCGGTTATATCCCCCACCGCGTAAGGGTACGTCATTGTTGGGATTCCCACCCATATACAGTCGACTTCTCACAGTGCTTAAAACCGAATGACACAACGCAAGAAGGAGTAGGAAAAGAATTGTACTCGACCGAAGTTTTTATCAAAAACCGAAAATCACATATGCATAAAACTCGAAACTTTAAGTTTAAAAACAAGCCCACTTACAGTGTTTTTAGCTGCGAAAAACGTAGGTGCTCGGCTTCGGGAAGTGGATCGTTCCTTGTTCTTCACTCGGCGGCACTACGGCTCGATTTTTCTTGGAAGATTTTCAGCAGAGTTTGACTAGGAAAAGCTGCTGAATTTCGAGATTTCAGCAAGGGGATTTTCGAAAATTAGGTGTGATGAATGGCTAGGTATGGTGCACTATTTATAGGGGAGAGGGTTAAGCTAAATTTGGTGGCTAAATCCTTACCAAAATTTGTGTCCAAATCTCATAAATTGGCTCCAATTATTCCTTGCCATGGCTGATGATGTATCTTCCTAAATTGTGGATTTTTTTCCTTGATTCCCCACCCCTTGGATGGCTCGAAAATTGGTGCAAGGGAGAGGGAGATTTGTTTCCATTCTTGTGGCTTAATCTTGCATTCATGGGTCAAGATATCTAGGCATCTATCCTAGTAGAGATTTTCGAAAATCATGCAAGATTTATGCCTTAGTCTTCTAGTCCAGTATATTGCCTTCCAATCTTGCACTATATTCCCCAAATTTCGAAAATATGCATGATATTCTAATGACTTAATATTGTATCTCCAACGTATTACAATATATCTCCTCAAATATAAGTTCCCAAAAACATAGCAATAAAATCCTAAAAAAATCCCTTACAAATATTTAATTACATGGTGGGAAAATCCTGGTTCTTACAGACCTTGTTTTCATTACCCACTTAATAATTATGGCAAGATGGTTGCTCATACCTTGCTTTTCTAACACGACAAATTGTCCATTTCGCCTTGTCAAATAATTGTGATTTTGTCAGTAATAATTACCAAGATAAGGTATCACATACTTGTGCACTCGAGTGAAGTGCTATTATCGAGGTAATCCGGGTAGAGAACTATCACCCGGGAACTCGTCTGGAAGCCCGGTTTCTGGCAGCCCAGGGAGATATGTCTCGGGCAGTCATTTGTCAGGCTATTATCAACCGGCCCAAAGCTTGTCAGGACCTAACCCATGACCCGAGATCATCCAGTACTCATGACCCGGGCCTCCTCAGTGGTATCACCATTCCCTCTCTAAATAATCGGGCTAGAGTCTTTCTCGTTGTCCCGATCACTCTCTTGTTCCCGGTTATGGAAAATTTTTGTCGTTTCATATTCTTGGATCGGTAGTGTTGATGTCATGATGACGTATGCCCTAGAATCTGAACGGCTCAAAACGCTTCGAATTCCGAGAAAGTAAATAGACTGAGACGCTTCGTATTCCGAGCATGTTCTTTCATATCCCTACACAATTTCCAAGATCCATCCTGACCGCTCCTTTCCTTCTTAGATCAACAGTTAAGATCAATTCCTTTTACCTATATAAAACAACAAACCCTCCTCATTTGTCACTTTTTCAATCTCGCACTCTTTCCACAACCTTTCCTCACATTTCCAGCGTGTTGTGCTTCTCCTCTGGCGACCGCTACCATCTCCTTCAATTCTTCCAACAACTCGTAAGTTTCTCGTTCTTCACCATTTTCTACAATATGTCTGACTCTACCTCGTCTATTTCTCGGTCAAATGAGCGAGGCTCGTCTGGTTTACGAGTCTACCACGATGCCCTCTGATTCCCCTTCTTGCCCCCCCCCCCCCCCCCCCCAAACCCTCTTTTTCTGGCCCCTGCCAAGTTCTGAAAAATGGCAAAAGTAAAGCTCGGGCTTCCAACACTTCTCACCATTGATGGTTCGAGTTACCTTATATGTAATGAATACTGTTTTGATCTTATGTGGAATTCGTAATGATTCGACATGATATATATTAGGTTTATATGAATTTTGCCCAAAAAAAGCTTAATTGAACACGATCTAAAGAAAAAGTCAATTTCAACTATAACTTAAATTTTTTTAAGTTCATTTATTATTATTAAATTCAAATAAATATATATTTTTATTTTCAAGATTATTTTACTAATTAATTTTTATAAGAAATATATTTATTTATTTAACAATTATTATGATAAATAATTAATACATTAAAATATTAGAGTTATTAATTAATATAAATATATCTCAGTAGATAGATAAATTACATACTCGAATATAATATAATTTTTGACATATTTATAAACATATAACAATATTCTTCTTCTTTATCAATGTTATATTACTTCTTTATCAATGTTATATTATAGTTGTATATTAGTTAAATTAAATTCAACAAATAAATCACATATATTTCTATAATATATTTTTATAAATTAATAAAATAAATAAATGTATGTCACCCGAGTTCCGATGTATTATTATTAGACGATCAAAACAATTCTGGTCATTATTTTACTAGTATCGATTTTTTAATGATTCAAAAAGTTATTCAATATGAAAAAAAAAAAAAAAATCCCCTGAAAAAATCCACGCTTGATTTATAAAACGTATAGTGGTTTTTAGACTAATATTTTAATTTAAATAAAAAATAGTTATTTCATTATATTTGTGTCAATATATTAAAATATATTTTAGTTGTGTATATGATTTATTTATTGAGTTGAATTTTATTAATATAATTATTTATAAATATAATTTTAATCAATATAAATATAATTTTAATCAATAAAATAATATTTAGAAATAAAATATATATTCGATTAATTTAATATAAATAATTAGACTTGAAATAATTTGGTTAAGATTAAAATTTAACTATATAGTCTAGTGTAATCAAACCACTTGTTCAATATAGCAAATTTAAATTTACATATCAAAATTAGAGATGTCAATGAGTCCGAGTTTTATCCAGATCCACAATGGACTCGCGTGTATGGAACGGGTTTGGGCAGACTAAATGGGTCATGAAACAGGTCTCGGGTCCAATTTTTCATACCCGTTCGGATATGAGACGGGTCATGGGTCCTATAATACCCGCCTCATATATGTGGATATAAATATTATAGAGTTTTAGTTTTATTAACTTTCATTTTTTTAGTAGCTCACCTCAACCATAACGGTCTTAGCTAGGACTGTTGTATTTGAATATGCTTTTAGCAATAGTAGAAGAAGTTTTGGCCTCATCTTATTAGGCTTAATCCAAGGTCTTTGGAAGCATTGATGTGCTCGCGAAGATGGTTGTGGATGAGATGAAAGGTAAATAAATTACAATTTTATTTTGTTATGTACTTTCATTTTAATTTTTTTATAGTACTTTCTTTATTTAAATTACTTTTTTTTTTCAGTTTGAAATTACAGTTTTATTTTCTCAATGTATTTTTTCTATTTAATTTTGTAGTTAATTCTTCAAATAGTTTACCAACTTGTCATACCATTCTTGATGAAGAGGAAGACGATCCCGAAGACTGTGTCTGAAATATTGCCTACTCGCTGATTTTATATTGATCTGTTTAAGTTATGTTATGACTTATTTTTGGGGATATCAAGTTTTTGGGAGAGCTAATAACTCTTTTTTTGATATCATTATTTATGTCGTGAAAATAATTTGTTTGTTATTATTAAGTGTAATCGAAGACGTGAATTAATTTTCCACAATGTTGTATTTTGAGGCTTGTCTGTTTCATAATTCAGTCATGTGAGAAGAAATATTACTTTTTATTTTAAAAAAATTCGGGTCTCACGTGTCTACTCGACCCCATTTCATATTCGAGGTGAAGTAGATCCGAAGAATATTTAACCGAAATGGAATGAATATTAATGAGCCAAAATTTTTTAAATTTGGCGGATATAAGAAGTTATTGGGTTTAACCATACTCACCCCCATTAACCGCCTCACTGATATCTCTAACCAAAATACCTTTGTACACGATTTAAATCCCTTCAATTTTATCAGCCGCTGTGATTTTAAGAAATTCGGTAGTCGGTTCTTTGTTGGTCGGAAGAAGAGAGACCTGTGGTGTGGTAGTAACGGGTACGTGGCAATGGACGGAGCTTTACCATCAAACTTTCGGACGTGGTGGTGGGCTGGTGGCTGCCGGTCTAATTTTACAGTGATTCTTAGTCGTTCTTTTATCCGAAAAAACTAGTAATTTTATGGGTTTTTATTTTTATGCCCGATCCCCCTCCTTGTGGTTAAGGTAACGACTTCGAGCATGACGAGCTCCCATAGTGTGACGAGGGTGTGTACAAGGCCCGGGAACGAGTTTTTCCGGCCAAATTCTTGTCCGTATGTGGGTTATTAGCATGATTATCATCTCTGTTTGAGAGGTTGCCTGTTGACTTCATGATTTCGGAGAGTATAGCAAAGCTTGCCTTTTTAATTATTTTTTGAATGAGCAAAGCTTGCTTTTAGGGATTCTTGTTTCCCTATATACAGAAGAGACTGTTATCGGATTTAGGAATCGAGGCGAAAAAATCCCTATTCAGGCTACTTCCGTAAATTGTCAAGCTTATCTTTTCTTTGTTGTTCTGGGAAAATGAACTTGATCTCTCTTCGTCCTACACTGGTCTCAAAAGCTCGCGGTTTCTCCTTCTCGTACTGCTTTCTATCAGGTAATCACCATACACAACTACAACGGCATGACACATGTGGAGAAGATGTCCATGAATTGAAGGAGAACCAAGAACTTTCAATTGGCTCGCCACTTCGAATCCAAAAGTTGATTGCCTCCCAGTCTGATCCACTCCTCGCCAAAGAAATCTTTGATTTAGCTTCACGGAAACCTGGTTTTCGGCACTCATACGGCACCTTCCACACCCTTATCCTGAAACTTGGTCGCTCTCACCACTTCTCCCTCATGCAATCTGTACTATCCAGTCTCAAGTCTCAACAATACGCCATCTCTTCTTCTCTCTTTACTCGCATCATTCAAATCTATGGTGATGCAAAAATGCCAGAGAAAGCTCTCAAAACATTCTATACTATTCTCGAGTTCAATATCAAGCCTTCTCCGAAACACCTAAATCGTATCCTCGAAATCCTTGTTGCTCAACTGAACTTCATTCGCCCTGCATTTGACCTCTTTAGATCTGCCCACAAGTATGATGTCGCTCCTAACACGGAATCTTACAATATCTTAATGCGAGCTTTCTGTTTGAATGGTGATTTAAGCATAGCTTACTCTTTGTTGAATCAAATGTTCAAGAGGGATGTTGATCCTAATGTGGAGTCATATAGGATTTTAATGCAAGCTTTGTGTAGGAAGAGTCAGGTGAACAAGGCTGTTGATTTGCTGGAAGATATGTTGAATAAGGGGTTTGTTCCGGATACATTGAGCTATACCACTCTATTGAATAGCTTGTGTAGGAAGACAAAGCTCAAGGAGGCTTACAAGCTTCTTTGTAGGATGAAAGTGAAAGGATGCAATCCTGATATTGTTCATTACAACACGGTAATTTTGGGGTTTTGTAGAGTAGGTCGTGGCGCTGATGCTTGTAAGGTTCTTGATGACATGCCTTCAAATGGGTGCTTACCGAATTCGGTGTCATACCAAACAGTAGTTGGGGGTTTATGCAATCAGGGAATGCATGACGAGGCAAAGAGCTATTTAAAGGTGATGATTTCAAAGGGGCTTCTTCCCCATTGTTCAGCTGTCCATTCACTAATTAAAGGTTTTAGCAATATTGGTAAAATTGATGATGCTTGTGAAGTGTTATTTGAATTCTTAAGGCATGGGAAAAGTCCGCATGTTGACACATGGAACGAACTTTTACCTAGGATTTATGAGGCAGAAGACAGGGAAGATTTGGAGGAAATTCTAAATAATATAGTGAAGGTGGATATGAATCCAAACACCAGAATAGTGGATATTGGTCCCCATTTGGAGGAATACTTGATCAAAAAAATAAAAGCTAGACCAAGGAGCGCTTGATTGTACATGTGGAATTGCTGCTGGAGTTGAATCATGCATTCTTGCTGCTTGTGCTGCAGACTGCAGTCAAGCAAGGGGTTTAACATATGGTTGAGCTTTTCTTTGCATTTCATCCGATACAGCACATGTGAGATGCTTGTATTTATATTTGTCATATTTTTAATGTCTTTGTTCAATTATTTCTGTGTTTCGTGTAATTGAGAGATATACATGCTGTTAAAAGAAAGATCAACGGTGATTGCTACTCATTGTCGCTTCCCCAGAATCAACTTACTCATCCATTCTGTTCTTGTAAGAGGAACATTAACTGGAAAATCTAACATCTAACAAAGTTAGGCGCCTGTTTTTTCTCCACCTTTAAGATTATGTTTTCCCACTTAATACAGGCCATGAGTAGTTACTTAATGGCCTGGTCTTATTGCCGTGTGTGTATGACAAACAAAGTTTTTCTTATGTAATATGTAGCTGCAAAATGTTCCTTGCTGTATAGTTGTGGTCTCTCGCAGATTACTTCTTCCATAGTTATTAATCTTACTATAGCCTCTCGCAGATTACTTCTTCCATAGATACCAATCTTACTATAGCCTCTCCTGTCAATGGTGATCTATCGTCAACAATTTATCTCTATTAAGTATCAACTCTAGTAACAAGTTACAGTTTCTTCCTGCCCTGCACTATCAGTCGGATTTTATTTATGAAATATTAAACTTCTTGTAGTCCATGTACTTGTTCTGTTTGCAGCCTGTAGGTGTGCTGGTTCCACGTTGAAAATTTTATATTGAATTTGAATTTATTGCTTCTGTTACAGTTTAGGGAGGAAAGATATATCCACAGAGATAGAATTGTCTATCTTTGACTAAGATCTGGATTAGCTAGGCCATTATTCGGGTTTGATTTCATCTGCTATGTTTATTTTTCTACTCTAAACAATTTTTTTGAGCTATCTAATTTATATGATGCAATGATATAAAGTTTACATTTGAATTTCTGACCATCACTAAATCATTTTCCTCTGTTGCACGGAACTTATTTGCTGTTATTTTCAACTTCTGTTTCAATGTTATTGACCTTGGATATCATATATAGAATGGCATTGGATTATTAAATTCGACAATGTTTTCTAGATTACATATTCAGAGATCTATTAAATAAAAAGACCAATATTCTTTTCAGGATAAAAAATAAAACAAATTTTCACTTCCTATCTGTATGCTCCTCTGGTTTGGGTATTGGTGTGTCTTGGAGTTTTATTTTTGAGGCCTGTAGGCAGTGGATGTTAACCGAATTGCTTGAACACAATGGCTCTGTAAAAACTCGTGTTCTGAGTATTAGGTAATGTAGCTGTTCTCTGGAATCAAGATTGTAGATACGAGACTGATCGAGTCAAGACCACCCAAAACACTATTGACATAAATGACGATACAGTTTTCAGTGGTGCAAGATAGCGAAACTGCAACCATTTGGCAACTAAGAAATTTAGGAATTTGATAGCTATTGTGATTAGGTTATCATGAACACTTCTCCTTGCAACATCTGCACATTTCAAAACCCAAAAAACATCAGTGCCAAACATATTTATGCAATATTGCATTTTTAAACAAAAATTCACCAAAAGTCATCATACCCATTGAAATTTCGGTCAAATATGATCCTACGTTGAACGCGAAAAGCATTACTCCGATGACGATGACGGCTAAATGTAACTCCATTTGGTGTCTTTCATCCTGTTTTTAATTAACTCCATCTTTATCTTTTGTCACACTTGATCTTCTACTTCACAATGTATCAGTTCTGTTCTTGTAAGGATTATTTATAGGAGGGAAATCGAACTCAATAATGTTTGTTGGAGTATTGTTTCTTGAGGTGCAAGAAGTCAACTTTAGCTGGAAATGATTTTTTTATGTGTTGTTTAATGAGGAAATGAAGTTAAAACTTGTAGAGAACGGTTTCGAACAACTTGCTTGATTCCAAGAGATCAATTCATAGGTCTCTTGTGAGATGTTCTTACGAATCTTTATTTATAAGACGGGTCAATTTTACCGATATTCACAATAAAAGTAATACTCTTAGCATAAAAAGTAATATTTTTTCATGGATGACCCAAATAAGATATCCGTCTTACAAAATACGACCCGCGAGACCGTCTCACACAAATTTTTGTCTCAATTCCACGCTACTTGAAACTATATATGTTTTCTAAAAAAAAAGAAAAAAAGAAAAGAAACTATACATATTTAATTGGTCTTAGACATTTTACCAACAGTTTCATTCTTCGAAAGTAACACATATTGACCTCTTGATTTTGGTTTTGTCCCATTCACCCTTTGTTTGGTTGAATGAGGAGTTTCCTCGTTGGTTGGTTGAGTTTGTAATGAACGATTTATCTTAATTTAATTACAAGCTTACCTTTAAAAAAAAAGCAAATTGAATATTATAAAATAATTAATTTAATTTAATGAACATAAATGATTTATCGAATTAAACTTTGACTAACTTCGTAGCAACTTGGTTAGGGATTATATATCAACTTGTCTGCTTCATTCCAGTTATCTGAAAGCTCATAGTAAATTGAAATGGTTTCGTAGGGCGGTAATCGATCGTACTCCCCATCTGCTCCTACCGCAATCAACCCGCAACAACCCATGTGTTGGGCATAGAGCATTTGGTCTATTAGATTTGTTTTTTTTTTGAGTGAGAAATTGGACAAGTAAGGTCTAGATAAGTGAATGGTAAATGAGAAATGTCTTACATAAGAAAATAATCATAGTATTGGTGAGCTTATATTGAGTTACACTTTGTGAAGGTGTAAAAAAGATTGGTCAAAAGGCTTTTTCTCGCGCACGTCGACGCAGGGAGGCCCAAATCTTGGGCCCGATTTGCAATGGAAAAATGCTTGACTTGTGTGCAAGCGTACGAACGCGACCTGGGTGTGTCGAATATCGGACCGATCAAGACAAAATTTCCCACTAAGGTTTACATGGCTTTTGCTATTTTTTATTTTCCAAAATTCTATTATGGATAATCTTCCATCTGTCTGACTCTCCATATGGCCTACCTGTTGGTATGACCTTCCTTTTTATTTTCCAAAATTCTATTATGGATGACCTTCCATCTGTCTGACTCTCCACATGGCCTGCCTGTTGGTGCTCCAGCTGGACTGACCTTTGGTGCTCTAGCTGGACTGACATTTGGCCTTTCGGATGACCAACAGTGACTGTCCATATGGAACGTGAGTGCTTATATATAGATGTAGCCTCAAGTTCTTCAGAAGTATGGAACACACTCCCCTGCATTTTCGTTCCTTCAACACTTTTTTTTGTTGTCTCGGCTGTTGTTGCTTCCTCCGGTTGCTGCTCCTCTGCCTTCGTGATAAAGTTCAGGTACCTTTCAGTTTGCCGTTGTGGTACATCGTGCTAGGTTAATGTTTGTTGTTCCGTTGTATCATGAGAAACATACGTCCAAATACATCGTCGAAGCATATACCGGAGGGAACGAATATGTCTTGAGGACACTGTATTTCGTACAGGCCTCGGTTTAGATCATTTCAAGCTTTTCACTACCGTTTCCTTCACTATATTGTTCGCTGGTTTTCTTCTCAAATGTTTTTTGTATTATATCATTCGATATTTTGTGTAACGCAATGTTGGCCCATCCCTACCACACGCCTGCAGCTCAATATCCATCCAACCATTCTTCGTCGTATGCACCGTACGCCTACCCGCAGGGCAGCACTACCTCGTGCGGGTCGGGTCAGACTCCGCCGCCGCACGGTTTTGGTTCCTAACAGTATCAGCAACCGCATAATGTTTACATTTCGTTTCCTCCGGGCACCCACCCGGATGTGGTTCGAAGCTTCCAGATGGTGGACAGAAACCAAAATGGTTATATTGAAGAAATGGAGCTCCAACAAGCTCTCGCTTGGAATTACCAAAAGTTTAGTCTTAGGACTTTACATTTTCTCATCTTTTTGTTCAGGAATCGCAGAGAATCTTCTTTTAGAATCGGTCAGTTTTCCCGTTTTGGAATAATTTTCAAATCTAATTTTGGGTTCAATCTGCTTCGGCATTTTCCGTGTCTCTAACATTACAAAATCTTTAATCTTTCTGAGCGGGTGTGACTGATTTTGTTTTACAACATTTCTTTTGGTTCACGAAATCTGGTGGCATTGACGATTGAGTATTGAAATATTTAGGACCAAAAGAGTTTACTGAAGTATGGAGTTGCCTTGGCCAATGGCGGGTGAGTACCTTTGTTAGTGTCGGAAATAAAAAAGATCGTCTTTTCTATGTAAATAGTTTTTTTTTCCAGCATATTGTAGGACAGTTCACGAGTTTTAAATTGTTTAATCCCTGAAGGAAGAATCCCTGTGCTATGGTTGTGATCTTATATGTGAATGCTTAGTACTTCCATTCTTCAAGAATGTGATTTGTTTTGTACATAATCATCACCTCACATGGTTCGCGTCGCTGAACGGGCCGCGATAAAGTTCTACTTGAATCGGTTGTGTAACTATAACACCACATTTTTTTTGAATTTTGGCGATTTCGCTGTCGTCGCGGAATGGAACAGCGATTTTGCAGCAGCTGCCATTGCGGAATGTTTTCTGTAATTTTTTTCAATTAATTTTTTTTCAAGTTATATATTTATTTCTATTTTTCAAATAATTTTTTTCTATTATAGAATGTGCAACAGACATTCATAAAAAAAAGTTTATTTCTTGTAGGCCATTTTTGAAAGATTTGCAGGGATCGCGGTGGGAAAATTGATGCTACAGAATTGAGGGATGTACTATATAGCATTGGATTTGCCTCAGTTCTCCAACTTCTGATTTCCAGATACGATTATGGCAGTGGACTGGGGAGGGTAGAGCTGAATTTTGACAGTTTTGTTGAGTAAGAAGAGCTTATTTTTTAATATAATCGAAATTCAATTGCTTTTAGATTGTTGACCTGGATTAAATCTGTTAACGATCTTTTTTCCAATGCAGGTCTGGAATGATTGTGAAGGTGAGCTATAATTACAATGAAGTTGACTAATCCGACGGATGCTCGAGCATTTTCTATACGTCCGCATGGCTATTTGCATGTTTCTGTTTTTCTCCGTTTTTACTCATTTGAGTCGTAGTTGGAGTAACACTCAGGGAGCAATATAACGAGACAGAATCAAGATATACTTTTAATTTTTTTGGAAACAGTGAAAGTAAATTTCTCTCTTCCGAGTGAATCGGGTATAAGATATGTAGACAATCCACCGGATGATGAAGATAATTTGTGTTTAGGAAATTTGAGTAAGGATAATGGCTTCAATCAAGACCTGTAAAGAAGGAGAGGAATTCGTGAATGGGTGCCGGAGGGGTGTTCGGCGTGGCCACTCTGATACTTAAGTCAGCAGGTGAAGAAGAAAAGCAGAGTATCTATATATGTAATGATATACGTGCAAAATACTCAAGATTTCAAAGTTCCAGCCTCCTTTAAAGGAGAAGTATACCTGCTATTTATAGGAGGAGATCTCATTATTACCTTGTTTTCAGTGCTTACCTGCTAAGTATGATAGGGCGGTTGCCCATACCCTGTGCTTCTGATGGCTTCTATAACACGCCAAACACATGCTATTCTGACAGATTAGATAGCACATACCAATACACTCGAGTTCGGTGTGCTTCTCGAGGTAGCTCGGGTAGAAGTTTCCGGAAGCTTGCATAAGAGCACGGGCGCTCGATTGTTCGGGAAGAAAATATCCCGGTTGTCCCCATGCTCGGTCTTCCCGGGCATCCCCATGCCCGGCTACTGAAGAAGGTACTATGCATATTGACTCTGATTTGGGTTATTTAATTAGTCCGGACCCTCATGAGATATCATCAATGATATTAATTATAATCTCAAAATTAGTGGCAATTTATTTTATTTTTTAAAAAAATGAAAGAAGCAAATATGTTTTCGAACCTCTTAAATCTAAGATATAATTTTTTTACATAAAAATAAAAGAAAATAGTAAATATTGTGAATTTACTCCTCTTTAATTCTTCTGTAATATTAAATTTTAAACTAGAACTGAAAATTGTTTTAAGGGAGTGTTTGCAACCGTTTCAAAATGGTACTCTCGACTTTCAACCTTTTTTTAAAAAAAGTAAACAAATTTGGGTGTTTTACTTAAATTTTGCGCTAATTTTTACTTAATTTAATCGAAATAAAAGAATTATCGGATTGTTAAATCATGTTTATCAAATATTATCCACTTCCGATTTACAATATTTCACTTTTGCTTTCAAACACTCATCCACTTCTAATTTTTTTTCATTTCTTCGTAATATATAAATCTAATCACTCCTACAAATACATAAAAAAAAAAAAAAAAAAAAACTCCATATTATTGTTTGTCTATGAATATTATAAATTATAACGCACTAGAAAAAATAGATTGGGTTATTGGAAACTTTTAAGACCCAAATTTCACTACAGGCCCAAATCCTCGAACCATGCTAATGTCGAGGATGGATATTTTATATCAAATGTTATAATTCAAGAAAAGATTCTTTAAACCATTGACAATACATAGCAGTTAATGCACTCCTCGTTTTTTGGAGCAAAATAATTGCTAAACTTTTGATTTTGTAAGACGATCTCACGTATATTTTTTCTTAAAACTTGGTCAATCTTACAATAAAAAGCAATATTTTGACATTAAGAAATAATTTTTTTTCTATTTATGACCCAAATATAAGATCTGTCTCATGAAATTGACACATGAGACCATCTCACAGGAGTTTTTGTGTTATATTTTTTGTGTAGTCATACACAATCATGTTAATGATATGCTACTCGTGGGACAATAATTTAAGGGTGTATATTTATCAATAGATACAGGGTATACAATTTTTTTTCGATACAGTACTTCACATGTGAGGATAAATGAACTCTTAATTACAATTCACATACTCTTGAATCATTGTGTGAAGGATATATCACACATAAATTTTACGCACAATTATTTGGGAGGCAAATTCTTCCAACCCCAATAATTGTGCATGAATATCTTCTCACTTGAATATATTTTTGTTCAAAGAAAAAAAAATTTATGTATCCAATGAAATTACATGTCCTCTGAAAGAATCTTTTTTGTAACGAATATGTAAAATACATATTTATTTTAAATGTCCAAAACAAGAAATTAAAATATTCTTTAAATAAGGAAAAAAATAACCTATCATTTAATGATTTATTCGAGATAAATCAAAAAAAAAAACTACAGAAACCAATAATTGAAATTCAGGAAGGAGAATAAGTGGTAGGGGATATATCATCCCAGACCAAAATGACCTGATGAAACCACCAAACATTTACTCTCTCTCTCTATATATATATATATATATATAATTGACCATATTAATGATTCATCTCTTCGACGAAAGACATCAAGGATGCACTAATAAAAGTCAATTGTTTGAGCTGTGATTTAAAAATTTTAGTTGTATTATTATTATTATCAGATATAATTTATGATAAAATGACAAACGTTCGATGTTACACGACAGTTTACTATTGATATTTGAGGAATAACAATTTTATGGATTCTTTCAAGTAAGTTATGGAAAATGCCAACTACAAATTTTAGTTAATTACATTAAAAAAAAAGTATCCCACATCCTCATACATTAATGATAAAGTAGGCATAATTTATATTTAATTTTAGAGAGTAACCATCTTCACTTTAAATTATTTCAAGTTAACAGGAGAAGAACACATGTCCACTTGAAACATTTAATCTAATGCATTATATATGGTATTAAAATATGATCTAGAATATTAGTTTGAATTTAAAATCAATTTGGAAATTAATTTCCCATTAAAGGAAAAGAATCTAAATTAATTTATTTGGAATGACCTTGTGTGATTACACGGAAAAGATGGTGACCCATCAACAAAAGCCGATAATACCAAATAAATCCATTTCAAAACCTGGATTAATAATATGCCCAAGTTGGTGATTATTATTAATCTAAAGATATGATACAAAAGTATCTTAAATGCAATCATAATTAATTAATAAATCTTGTCAAGTGCTAGACTTGTCAAATGCTCAAAACAATATTGCCAAAAAGTAAACTCTTTATTTTAAAACATAAAATAAATGCCAATAAACCTTCTACAGTGAGCAATAGGAGAATCCAACTATAGTTATCGAATTTCAGTTTTAGTTTTTTTTTTTTAAAATTTTTCCTCATTTTTTTGATCTGATGTCAAGATGGTGTCGATCCGATGAAATATGACACTCAATTATGTAGTACTACCATCAATATTCCATATAAAAAATGGTTAAATGAATTTTTTTTTTAAATACAAAGTGCGTGTACACATTCGACATGAGTAAATACAGACCATTTGCAGCTCAATCGACATATAGTGGAAAAATTGCGGTTGAAGTACCTCTTGTCGTCAATGTTTTCATGATCAGAACCAGTTTATCTTATAAAACGATTCAATTAATTTGATTATTCAACTAGAGAGTCAGAACAGAAATGTTCGCGGTCTGTTCTAACCGCGGAAATTTTGAAATATTTGATCAAGATTATTTTGTTGACTAACTCATTTGACTTGTCTAGCTTTGATTCCAAAATTTTTACCTCAAACAAAGAATGACTCTTACTCATTCAGTAAATGAAAAAATTGAAATCTTCTGTACTTTTAAAATTTTGAATAAACCCATAGAAAGGCCAATTAAAAAGCAGAGTCGGTCACCTACAGTGGAGTAGGAGTCATTCATGAATCTAGTGCCTTTTTTTATTATCATTTTATTATTATATTGTTTCCTTTGGACAAAATATTTTTTCTTTTATTTCCATTAATAAAAACCCCACAAAGACTGAGGGCCTCGGAGCTAAGACAAGTTTACGAAATTACAAGGACAAGAATTACTGTGCCATATGATGAATCTCTCATTTCTGATGCTACTAAATCTAGCTACTACTATACAGAGTAATCGCGGTTTGATTTAATTTCTTGGCAGAGGGGAAGAGAAAAGAAAGCTGGACAGGGACCCCCTAAAATATCAAATTCTTGCCAACCGGATAGAGATATATAGAGAAACGGACCCTTCTCTTCTCATTTGATGGCTACTGAAAAGAAAGATTGATCCAAGTTGTTCATCTCAAAAGTGTTGGATTGCCAGTTGGGTTTTTGGAGACAAGGGGATTTTTCCAAAAAAGAAAAAAAGAAGAAGCCATAGTTTATTCGTTCTCCCTGTGATAATCTTTGGACTGAAGTTGAGTTGCAGTTTTCTTTAAAGCCTGAAGATGATGTGAAGCTGTGAAAATCATTAAGTTTGCATGGCGAGTAATAGAGTGGGAGAACCTTCATCTACTTTATCAGACTCGGGAGCTTCACACCATCATCATCAAATCCCATTCGGGATTCCTCACATGCTTCATCATTCCAACACAAGCTTCATGTAATCGAATCGCATGATCAGAATTCTATTTACTTGTTCTTTTTTTCCAGATTCATGATTCGTGCGGTGTTTCATACTTCTGACACGGGTTTTTGTTTTTATTTCTTTTTATGACAAAAAGAAATCACGAGGTATCTGATTTTGATTTTGGAGAACTGGAAGAAGCAATAGTACTGCAAGGAGTTAAGCTCAACAATAATAATGAAATCAAACAAAGTATACCCTCTCTCTCTCACACAGTGTAACTGGTCTGTTTGTGTATTTTTTTAATAAGTCTGGGTGGGGCGGGGAACTTGCCATTTTTGATAGAGAAATCATTTTTGAGCAAAGGTTCGAATGGCGTAAGATTTCGAATAAGGAAGGAAACTTGATCAGTTTTCATAATTTTACCGACTCCATAACTGCTGCGAGAGTATAAAGGGAGATTAGGTTCCTCCCCTTTCTATGAAATGCAAATTAAAGCATGTAATTGATCTGCTGAACGATTCTTAAAGAATTTGTTTTTCGTGATTTTTCTGCAGCTTTATATTCTACAGTCAAGCCTGCAGCAACTCTGGAGATGTTTCCTTCTTGGCCTATCAGATTCCAGCAAAGAGTACTTTCATCCCTTTACAATAATCTGCTTCATATTTTGACCATTTGAAGCTTTTATCTGTTAGGATCACTCTCTCTTTTTGCATGAAGCTCCGGGGGAGGGATGCATAAAATTTATCTTTTAAAATGCTTGCAAAAAAGTGGTTTCCAAATAATATTATTTGACGTGTTCTCTTCTGGTGATTCATCTTTTTACAATGCTGCAGGGAAGCTCGAAATCTGGAGAGGAGAGTACTGATTCTGGCCGATCACCACTGAACACACTTTCCTCCACCAGATTGGAGACTGAGTGCGAGTCTCCCATCAGCAGGAAAGCATCACCGGACCACCAGACCGCGGCGGCGGCGGCCTTTGACCACAATCACCGCCACCTTCAGCCGTTGCAACCGCCGCTACTGCGGATACAACAAGTGGAGATGGCGAGTGGAAGTGATAGCCCCGAAACGGAAATCTCACAAGCTATTGCAGCTGCAAAACAAACCCCAGATAAGGTGCTTATGTTTTCTGTCTCTCAATCTTTAATTCTTCTTCTTAACCTCACAATAACAACAAGAACTCATGAATAGCTGCCATCTTCCATATTAACAAGACAAAATAATAATATACTTATAATAAATCTATCCGAAAATCACAAAAAAACAGCAGATCATTTATATCATAACTTTTGTTCTGAAGCTTCTGATAACGTATGGATTTTCTGATTTTTTTAATGAGTTTTCTCTGTCATCTATCCCAAGAACTGGAGTTTCCTTTCTTTCTGTTTTTCTTTCACGCTGCTTTTGCTTTAATCTTCATAGGTAATAGAGCAACCAAATCCAAGAAAATTTAATGGCAGGCTATGGGACTGAATATAGTGAATATTTTTTGGGCCATTTTGCCGGTCAGCTTATTATTATTTTTTCAAGAAACAGTGTACATATCAGCATCACAACTCAGAAAATGCCCATATAAATATTCTCTAATAATTACTAACTTCGTATAGTTGGTAAAAACAAAAAAATCAAAAGATCTTCCAAAGATTTTGCCATTTATGATTAATTATGTTTTTTTTTTTTGTAAATCTCGTTTTCTCCACGTCATAATAATAATGAAATTATATAAATATTTTCAACATTATCAATTACAAATATGTAAAATACGGACCAAAAATTTCTTGTCAGTACCATTTATACCTTCTTCTTTTACTGTTGTTTATTTTAGAAAAAAGACGACTTTTCTCTTAATTCTTTCTTAAAAATATGCAGAGAAGAAGGGGGCCGGGTTCGAGTTCAGAAAAAGTTCATGATGCTAAGGTGATGATGATTGGTGAAAAGAAAACAACGTTTATATATATGCACATGGGGGCACACACCAATATAATCCTGGATTTAAATATCTTCGTAACATATCAATATTTATTCAGAAATAATTAAAATCTAATGTTGAATCTCATGATTTGCTCTCTTTTTTTAGACATTGAGACGTTTAGCTCAAAACAGGGAAGCAGCAAGAAAGAGCAGGATCAGGAAAAAGGTCGAATATATATATAAAAAATATTTATTAAAAATTTGATTCTTTGTTATGAAAATTAAAGATCAACTACATATCTACTCTTCACCAAACCAAAATTTGCAGGCGTACGTACAGCAGCTAGAATCAAGTAGGATCAGGCTCTCGCAACTTGAGCAAGATCTTCAGAGGGCAAGGTCACAGGTAATGAATAGAAGTTTGAAAATCGTGACCAAGAATTAAATGCCCGCAAAAAATAATTTTTTTAACGAAAAAAATTTAGGAAATGCTCCGAAATTAATTTTCTGAATATCCCTTTAATCGTCTTCTCAATTATTGTGGTCAACAGGGACTTTTCTTAGGAGGTGGGGTCGGTAATGGTAATATCAGCTCCGGTGAGTTACACACACGCTGAACTACCTACCCTCTTCTGCATACTAGACAACAATAACTTTCTATATTTTTTTAACATACTTTCCATGAATATTCCTTTCAATTTTTCTTTTTCTGCTGAAAACTCGTATGTTAAAAATATGTAAAAAACCAACTTTATAATTTGTCACTTTTTTCTTTTATTATGTGGTTTTGAGATGATTCCCTAAAAATTTCACCTTTGTGTCAGCATGGTAAGAAACAGAGAATCTTTGAGGCAGAGTTGTGTGTGGTGGGGTTTTTAGGTTCATAAGGTTATAATATTGGTCATGGTGCAATGTTGTTTATTTTGATGTGAATTTATAATATTCACGAATATAATTTGGAATATTTTTAGTTTAAATATTTTATAAGGCTCTCTTCTTTTATTACAAAATGATGATTATAAGTAGGTGATATTCACTGTAATTAAGTCTTCCATTCAAATTGATTTGGTAAAGATACCATACTGTCAAACATTGTAATATAAAACTTCTACTTTTAATGACAAACTATGGTGATATTCATGTTGCTTAAGTCTGCCATTCGCATTGGTCAAATATATATATATATATATATATCATATTGTCAAACATTGTAATTATTCAACTTTTATAAACTTTTGATTTAAGTATCCACAATTTTTAGTACAACCTGCAGCATCCTCAATTTACAATCTAATCAAAGAAAATCTAGATATTTGTTCAACTATATAAATATTATTAGCTAATTAAGTCTATGCTATATATATATATATATATAAACGTTTAACAAATATATATTTCATTGAATTAATATTGTAGGTGGTGCAGTATTTGACATGGAATATGCCAGATGGACAGACGAAGATCATGTCCATATGACGGAGCTGCGAAGCGCATTGCAATCACATTTATCAGATGGTGATCTGAGGGTGATAGTTGATGGTTACATAACACATTATGACGAAATCTTTCGTTTGAGAGGAGTCGCTGCTAAATCTGATGTCTTCCATCTCATCACGGGAATGTGGACTACACCGGTCGAGCGTTGTTTCCTTTGGATAGGTGGCTTTCGCCCTTCTGATTTAATCAAGGTTTGGATGATATATTGCTCTGGTTGGATGATCCCTAGAGCTTGTAACCATGCATTGTCTTACATCTGAGATATGACGTGTTGTTTTTCTTTTGTCAGATGTTGATATCGCAATTAGACCCCTTGACGGAGCAACAGTTAGTGGGGATATATGGTCTCCAACAGTCCACACAGCAGGCGGAGGAAGCTCTTTCCCAAGGACTCGATCAATTACACCAATCTTTGCTTGATGCCATAGCCAATGCCTCTCTTAACGATAGTATGCATCATATGGTGGTTGCTCTCGGCAAGATTTCCAATCTCGAAGGTTTTGTTCGTCAGGTATTCGACATGCATATCATGTGGATTAATCTTTTCAAGACTTCATGGTTATTTGTGATTGATATTTTTGTTTTCCAAAAAGCAGGCCGATAATCTAAGACAACAGACCCTTCACCAGTTACGGCGTGTGCTAACCATTCGACAAGCTGCGAGATGTTTCTTGGTGATCGGAGAGTACTACGGTCGATTACGAGCTTTAAGTTCTTTATGGGCTTCTCGTCCAAGAGAGTGAGAACAAATTCATAATTTCACGTATTTTGTCGGAAATTTCTGCTAATTATTTATAGTTCGTTTGATATATATCCGATCCTGAACAATTTCAGGGCTTTGATCACGGATAATAATGGGGAAATGACTCCGAATATACAAATGGTACAATCCTCTCATCAGATTAATCAGTTCTCACACTTCTGATAATTACCAGTTTCTTTAAAATTAGATCGATGGAATTTATGCTGTGTCAGCATTCAGATTTATATTTAGGGTTTTGCTTCTCTATTAATTTTCTCTAGCTTTTAGTTAATTATTATATATTAAAATCTTATATTATAAATGTAGTTATTAATCAATTTCATGTACATTAAAGCTAATAGTCCACCGGAATCATGATCACAAGTGGCACGTTTTCTTCAACTAAATTAAAAGAAATCAAATTTCCGTAAATATATTTACAAAAAATATTTAGACAGATCGATTGCCAAATATATATTTAAGACATGGGATGTCAACTGAACTAAAAAAAAAAATTATATCTCGTATGCTATTATTATAGGCCTGAAAATTGTTCAGTATCCTACTATTTTAACTGAATAGATCATCCTAAGATAATTAATAATTATCCTAACTAATTATTATAATTTGTCTTATTATTAATTTTTGTGTTTACATGTTATAATAACCATAAGATTATGCTATATATATATATATATATATATAAAAGATGTGTTTAATGGTAAAAATTTGTGTGAAACGGTCTTACTGGTGCTATTTTGTGATACGAGTATCTTATTTAGGTCATTCATGAAAAAATATTACTTTTTATGCTAAGAGTATTACTTTTTATTGTGAATATCAATAGGATTGATCCGTCTCACAGATAAAGATTCGTGAGACCGTCTCACAGATAAAGATTCGTGAGACCGTCTCACAAAAAACCTACTCGTGGTTAATAGTAATCTTTTACTTTTATTATTTAAAAAATAAACAACATATGTATCCAATAATTTTGGTGAATTAAAATAACTCACGTGTGAATTAATAATAATTTACATTTTTCAATAAAAATCAGAATCCAAACTTTACAAATACAAACCGAAAAAAATTATTTATTATAAGCGGAGGTAAAATCGTAACATGTCACTTAATCATAATTTCAATCATAAAATTTATTAATCGAAATAAACATTTTATTGCTTATTCATCATTATTTCACATCTTACAAAATTAATTTAATAATATCAGTATCATTTATCCATATATATTAGTCTCTGACAATATTACATACGCCACAATATACACCCAATAATCGCTAATAAATGGTTAATGAATTTGAGTTATTGGATCTACCCTGAGGTAATATCGTCCCGTTGCATTTACGGGGCTGAATCCGCTCTAGGTTCAAATCCAACCCGATCCGTGGACAGTTCTCTGAATTGCGATTGTTTACTTATGTTTCTTGTAAGAGGTCTCACGAATCTTTATTTGAGAGACGAGTCAATCCCTACCGATATTCACAATAAAAAGTAATAATATTAGGATAAAAAATAATATTTTTTCATAGATGACCCAAATAAGAGATATGTCTCACAAAATACGACCCGTAAGATCGTCTCACATAAATTTTTGCCTAATTTGTATGGAATGGTTGTTTGGTCGATGGAGTACGGTGTATTTATTATTTAAGCACCAAAGGACAACGTGTATTAAATTAAGCATTATTGAAGAGGTTGCGAAGCTTTGTCTGTTTTCTGGTTTATATCTTATTTAATTACAAACTTTATACATTATAAAATATAAATAATGGATCCTTTGTTTACATTTATTTAAATCCCTTTTCAATTTTTAGTTGAATAATTCAATAAAGAAATCTCAACATTATTTACATAGTATAAATTGTTTGATTATAATATTTACATATGGTATAAATTTTTTTCTAAAAGTAATTTATAATGACATCATAACGACGTAATTAACATGCAATTTCCCTTCACATTTAACAACAATTTGTGTCACAATCAGCGTGCCTTGTCAAATTTAATTAATTTGTATATGGTAGCAACCTTTTGTCAAATTAGGTTATGCCAATCCAAAGTGAGACCAAACATTAAATACTATGTTTTTATATTAAATGAAAATTCTAGTGCTTTATCTTGTTCCATCAAGTCCAAGTTATTGATCATGGGTTATTTTATTTAAAAATGTAGCGATTTAATTAAAATATTACATAAGAAACACCCATAAGAATTAAAGAATAACAAAATATCCGAGAAATTATATTATGATTTCATTTTTTTAAAAAAAAGATATATAATGAAAATATGTTTAGAAAGTCACTCACACAACATTCTATACCTTTTTTCGTATTCAAAATTGATAAAATGTAACCGATTATATATTATAGTTTCATCTTACTCAAGTTCCGTAAAGGATTCGAAGTATAAATCATTATGTTATCTTATTATATAGATTTATCATTTTATCATTCGAACAAACAGTGTTATATATAATCTTACGTCGTCATTATTTTGGGATCGGTAATGAGTAGGTCTCTTGTGAGACGGTCTCACGAATCTTTATCTGTGAGACGAACCTTATCGATATTCACAATAAAAAATAATACTCTTAGGTACCGTTTGGTTCATGGGATGAGATATATAGTATGAAGATAATTAATATTTTGTAATAATAAAATAAATAGAAAATGATAGTTAATATAGTGTTTGATTTAATTGATTTGATTGATTAAATTTGAGATAATATGATATTATCATTATGTCATTGTTGAAAATATTAATAGAATATTAATAATATTTATTTATTAAGGGTAATATCGTAATTTTATATTATTGATTTGATTGATGTGAGATAAATTATTACGAATTTGATTGATGTGAAATAAATAATTAATAATTTGATTGATCGAGATAAATAATAATTGTACAAAACAAGTGATATGATATGACTATTTATATTAGTACTTATAAGTACTTGAACCAAACAGTACATTAGTATAAAAAAGAGACCCGTTTCACAAAATACGACCCGTGTGACCGTCTAACACAAGTTTTTGTCATCATTCATAGTTTTTTCAAATTAAAAACGTTTTGATCTTGTCAAGAGTGACCATCAAGCTAAGAATTCTGGCAAGAAAAGGGTATTATTGTATCATAAAAATCAAAATATATGACAGTATAAATTATATTTGTGTCTCCCGACATTGAATCGGCCCTTAATTACCTGCAAACTTGGAAAAATTCAATGCCGAAGTGGTTTGAATTTTGTCAAATTACAGCTCATATATACGATTTGTGATTTAAAACAATCTTGTATTAGTTAGTTGATGTTATAAGGAAATAGTCAGTCAACAAATTAAGTATTTTTTTAGCGTATTAGATGAGCGGTAGATATTTGTTCTGATAATTTGTTGCTATTATTATTTGAATTTTGTCATCATCATAAAGGTTGACATTTGCTTAAATAATAGATATATGTAGATAATAATTTGATGATTGAAATAAAGTAATTCATTTTAGTTTTGTTCATGGTTGGTACTGAAGATTATGGTACACTTGGATGGATTGAAACTCTTTTGAAGTTGATGGGTGAAGTTAGTTAAGAATAGATCTCCTGTGAGACGGTATCACGTATATTTATTCGTAAGACGGGTAAACTATGCACGTATTTACAATAAAAAGTAAGCAAAAACTTGTGTGAGACGGTATCACGGATCGTATTTTTGTGAGACATATATCTTATTAAGGTCATCCATAAATTCTTTTTACTTTTTATGCTAAGAATATTAATTTTTATTATGAATATCGGTTGGGTTGACCTGTCTCACAGATAAAGATTAGTAAGACCGTCTCACAAGAGACCTACTATAAAAAGTAATATTTTTTTTATGAGTGACCCAAATAAAATATATTTCTCACAAAATTAACTTGTAAGACTGTTTCACATGATTTTTTGTGCTTGTGAGACAAGATTCTTGCCATATTAAATTTTTTGTGTAAAAAATATGTATTATTTTATTAATATAAAATTCTTATAGATCAGTGATTAGATAAAATTTAATGAGATAATTTTAACTTTTAAATAAATTAAAAATAAGTTAGAGAAAAAAAGAAAAAAGACAGGAAGATATTCAAAAATTACTACTAATATCATCAAAGTTAGCTAATAAATATCATGAACTGATAAAATTACAGAGAAACATTGACGTCGGACATATAAAAATTAGTTATTATGAGATAAACTTGTTGAAAATTTTAAAAGTACTTCTGAACTAAAATTCAACCCTGTCTTGTCTAAATAATAATAATAACAAAATATTCAAGCCTTTTTAGATTCTTCGGCCATAAGGAAGGGCCCACTTGAAGAAGGACTGATAACCAAATTATTGGGGCGTCCAACTGGGAAAGTGGGCCTAAAGTCATTTAACAGGCTCCATTTTCAATGGTATTAATTAAGATTAACTCAAAATACATGTTCCATTTCTTAATATGAATTAATCACTTAATTTTATAGATAATTTTCTCTTTTATCTGATTATCCTTATTTAATTATATTTGTGATCTTAGTAAATACGACAAGATAATATATGCAAAGATTTGTATTATGTTATTTATCCTAAAAATAGGGTGATTGTCAGACTCTTAGACACTTTCTTTATTCTCTTATGATTTAGAACACTTAAATTAATGTATTATATTAATGAAGAAATTGAATCCAGCATTAACAAAAGCATTAAATCGTACAAGGTAAAATTTTTATCCCCTATGTGTCATGTGTTAATTATTATTAAGTAACAAAATGCAATCATAATTGGCAAAAACTTGTGTGTCACGGATCGTATTTTGTGAGACATATATCTTATTTGGGTTATCAATGAAAAAGTATTACTTTTTATGCTAAGAGTATTACTTTATATTGTGAATATCGTTAGGATTGACCCATCTCACATATAAAAATTCAAGAGACCGTCTCACAAGAGATCTACTCATTATAATTTATCCAACTATCATGTATAGATTACCAATTACAAGTTAAAACGAAACACAAAAATTCTTATGAGATTATCCTACTGTTCATTTTTGTGATATATATCTCATATTCGACCCATGAAAATGTAATATTTTTTATGTTAAAAGTATTGTAATCCATGTACGAAGGATTTAAATTTATGAGACCGTCTCACAACATATACGATACTTGAAATGAAATTAGTTTCATGCTTGTAGTGTTAGATATAAATCGCCAAAAAGAAAAGTTAAAAAAGGGAAAAATTTAATGATAATCGTTGGTTTATCAGTACCACTGGAATTGGATAGCATGTACTATCTTCTGCTGTTGGGTTTTTAATAATAAATTTTAAAATAATTTTTTTTCCAAAAGTAATGCAAGTCGTGGCGTTTTGCAGTACCAATAGGGGACGATGCAATTAAATTTGTAATTTTTTTTTGTAATTTTTTGTTTCTCTTTCATATAATACATGTTTATTTATTTAATAAATTGAGATTTAAGGTCACGTACCAAACACGCTGATTTATTAATTCTTTAGAAAAATAATTTTCAAAAAGTGAGATGATCTCATAGATTTTTATGTAAAACGAGTAAAAAATGTCCATGCCTACAATAAAAAAAATAATTTAATATAAAGCAATAACTTTTCATAAAATGGGTTAGGTCCGAGAACCATATTACAAAATTGGTACGTAAAACTATCTTATTGAAATTTTTGTTATTTTCAAAAGTGTTGTGAATCGGTAAACCACATTTTTTTAAAAAAAAACCATATATTTTTATAATTTATCTTAGAAAAAGTTTTAATCTTTTTACTTTTTTAAAAAACGTTTACTCATATTTAAATATAGGTTGGTTTAATTTTTCTAAAAAAAATAAAAGGTGTATGTGTGTTAGTTTAAAAGATACATGTGTGTGTCCTTGTTATGCACACGCAAAATTCTCGAAAAATGAAAGAAAATGTGTATGTTTTCTTCTTCTTTTTTTTCCTATTATTATTCATATTTCTAAGAAAGTGTGTATGAATGTATGTGTGCATGAATAGACACATATTCTTTTTATAATTTTTTCGAAAACTAAAAAGATATATTTAAATATATGATTTAAAAAAATAAAAAGAGCGTAATTTCAAGAATTTTGCGTATTTTGACGATTATTATCCCGATACCATTATTATTTTTTATTAATCATGATAGTAAAAAAACTTTACTAAAAAAATAGTGACACATATATATAATGTGTGAGAACCCGAAATTCCAGCAGTAGCTAGCATTTTGCAGCAGCTAACAAAATTTAGCATCAAGGCAAAGAGTTCAGCAGAAGCTTCCAGCAACAACTGATATTTCAAAAGCTGTTATTTTCCAACAGACATAATCCAGCAGCAGGTATAATCCAGCAGAAGAAGAGTTCAGTAGCGTGAGATTCCAGCAGACAGCTACTGATTCTGCTTATGACTTGTAACTGAAACATTTATCATGGATTAAAGGCTATAATGACACATAATAGCAGATTATGACCATTAATTGAGAGGCTAACAGTCAGAAACTTTGCCTATAAGTAACACCCTTAAATATCTGAATTGGTGTTACACAAATCTTGAGTATCATTTGAAAATTCGAGTTAAGAGAGTGCCTATTTTCGAGCAATAGAAACCAGTAGCAAGAACAAGCAGATTCCAGATTTCAACCGAAACTTTCTAGCAAATTACAGTAAGTGGGCTTATGTATAAATATCTTGAAATCAGTTTGATAATTCCCGTTTTATGTATTTCTGATATCTGATTTTGAAGCACTGAAACCTAGTGAACTAATGGTAGGAATATATATTCTGAACATTACTGAATTCTGATTACTGATTACCGGCCTCATCCCTTAGAGGAGAGAACATATAGGTGATTGATATCAGTTTAGCCATGAAATTCACAAAGAGCAAGAGTCCCAAACTTCGATGGAAGCTCCGATCCTGAGGTCGGACAGAATTGGATGAAGGAGGTGGAGAATCATCTTCGACTACTTGAGGTTCCACAAGGGATCAAGGTAGATGTAATTACACATTTTCTTGTGGATAAAGCAGCCAAATGGTGGGAAGGAGTATCACCAGCTATGTTAGGAACATGACCTATCACGTGGCAAAGGTTCCGAGAGGCATTTCTAAAGCAGTACTTCTCGACAGCAGTTCGAGTGCAGAAGCTGTCAGAATTTGAAAGTTTGGTTTAAGAACCAAACATGACAGCAGTGGAGTATTCATCTAAGTTTCACTCATTAGGAACTTACTCCCCAACTATCATGAGAGACGAAGCCTTGAAGATACATCGCTTCAAGAAAGGATTGAATAGTCGTATTCAATCTGCCCTTGCTGTTATCGAGCCCAATAGCTTTGATGAATTGATGGGAGCCGCCACCAGGGCTGAGAATGATATCAAGAGGCGTGAAGGTGAGAACAAACTCAAACGTCCTCAGTCAAGCCAGTACCAATCGTGCCAACAATTCAAGAAGCCTAGGTTCTCAAGCAATCAGTTTACCAGTGCTCCAGCCAAAGGAACCACTTCTTCTCAATCAAGCAGAGAGTAAGTCAAGTGCCAAACTTGTGGATTCACTCACACTGGTGAATGCCGTAGGAATTCTAGAGCTTGTTTTCGTTGTGAAAAGATGGACCACCGCATTGCTCAATGCTCTTTTCCAGATCCAAGGAATGGTCCTGCAGGAGGAACAACTCCAAACAAGCCTAAGGAGAACAAGCCAAATGCTTGAGTCTATGCTATCACTCAAGAAGAGGCTGACAACTCAAATGATATCGTAGCTGGTACCACTCTAATCAATAATATACCTGCTTATGTGTTATTTGATTGTGGTGCTACGCATTCATTCATGTCTAAGAGATTTGCCAAGAAGTTAGGAGCTAAGTCTGATAACTTAGAAGAATCATATAGAGTAGCAACTCCTGCAAATCGAATTTTAGAAACTCGCACTCTATATCGAGATGTTATTGTACTCATAGAAAATAAGAATTTCAAGGCAAACCTAATCCAACTAAACATGGTAGAATTCGATGTAATTCTTGGAATGAATTGGTTAGCCAAGAATTATGCTTTAGTAGAGTGTCATGGAAAGACGACAACCATCCAAGCTCCACACCAAGAGAAACTGCTATTGCATGGTAAGACAAAAGAAAGAAAGACTCTTCTTTCTGCTTCTCAAACTTGGAAAGCCATGAAGAGTGGAGAAGAAGTTTACCTAGCTATGTTAAGCGAGGTAAAGGAAGAAACTACACTTGCCCTAGAAGAGATTCCGGTAGTACAAGAGTTTCCGAATGTCTTTCCTGATGAACTACCTGGCGAAATTCCCTACCGCGAAGTGGAATTTGAGATTAATTTAGTACCCAATTCTACACCAATCTCAAAAGCACCATACCGTATGGCTCCAGCAGAGTTGAAAGAACTCAAAGAACAACTTCAAGAATTGTTGGATAAGAAGCAGATCCGACCCAGTACATCTCCGTGGGGAGCCCCTTTACTATTTGTGAAAAAGAAAGACGGGATTATGAGGTTATGTATCGACTATAGAGAGTTGAACAAGATTACAATTAAGAATAAATATCCTCTCCCGAGAATAGATGACCTTTTTGATCAATTGAAAGGAGCCAAGGTCTTTTCAAAACTCGATCTGAGGTCAGGATACCATCAACTGAAGGTCAAAGCGGAAGATGTCCCTAAAACAGCTTTCAAGACAAGATACGGCCATTACGAGTTTACAGTGATGCCGTTTGGACTGACCAATGCTCTAGCAGTATTCATGACCTCATGAATAGAGTCTTCAAACCATACCTCGATAGGTTCGTGGTCGTATTCATCGACGATATTCTGTTATATTCTCCAAGTTAAGAAGACCTACAAAGAACATCTTCGTCTCACCCTCCAGACGCTGAGAGAGAAGGAACTGTACGTCAAGTTCAAGAAATGTAAATTCTGGCTAGAGAGCGTCACATTCTTGGGACACATAATATCAGCAGCAGGAATATCTGTGGATCCTAAGAAAGTTGAATGCAATCTCAGATTGGCCTAAACCAAAGACTGTGACAGAAATTCGAAGCTTCTTGGGATTAGCAGGCTATTACCGAAAGTTTGTTGAAAGATTCTCTTCAATAGCAATACCTCTCATCAAACTCACACAGAAGAACTCAAAATTTCAATGGAGTGAACATTGTGAGAAAAGCTTCGAGACTTTGAAGAAAAAGCTTACCTCCACGCCAGTGTTGGTATTGCAAACTGAAGGCAAAGACTTCACCATCTACAGTGATGCATCTAAAGAAGGTTTAGGATGTGTACTTATGCAAGAGAGAAGGGTGATTGCATACGCGTCGAGACAGTTGAAGCCCTATGAACAGAATTACCCAACAAATGATCTCGAACTAGCTGCAGTGGTGTTCGCATTAAAAATTTGGAGACATTATCTTTATGGAGCCAAGTGTGAGATTTTCACTGATCACCAAAGTCTCAAATATTTGTTCACTCAAAAGGAACTAAATATGAGACAAAGACGGTGGATTGAACTCATGAAGGATTACGACTTGACGATAAGCTACCACCAAAGCAAAGCCAACAAGGTAGCAGATGCTTTAAGTCGAAAGAATACGAATAAGGTGATCCTGACATCACTTTCAGCACAACCATGCCTTCGAGAGACAATCAAGATAAGTCAAGATAGAGATTCTGCTTTAGTGAAACTGAAAGAGCAAGCTAAAGAAGGGAAAATCACCAGATTTTGAGATATACAACAAAGGAATCTTGTGGATGAAAGGACGATTGTGCGTACCAGACATTGATAACCTTCGACAAGAAGTAATGTCTGAAGCACAGTAAATCAAAATTTTCAGTTCATCCTGGCAGTACCAAGATGTACAAAGATTTGAAGAAAAATTTCTGGTGGAGCGGAATGAAGAAAGACGTGGCAATGTTTGTTTCTAAATGTCACGTGTGCCAGCAAGTCAAAACAGAGCACCGGAGACCTGGTGGACTTCTTCAACCATTAAAAATCCCGATTGGAAATGAGAATATATTTCCATGGATTTTGTAGTTGGTTTACCCAAGTCGAGACAAGGTTATGATGGAATATGGGTAATAGTAGATAGACTCACGAAATCTGCGCATTTCTTACCTGTCCGCATGTACTATAATTTGGACAAGTTAGCCACATTGTACATGAATGATATCGTGCGATTACATGGAGTTCCAGCTAGCATATTGTCAGACAGAGATCCTAGGTTTACATCTCGATTTTGGAAGAGCTTTCAACAAGTTATGGGGACGAAAGTTACTCTTAGTACGGCATATCACCCTCAAACTGATGGCCAAACTGAGAGGACAATACAAACTCTTGAGGATATGTAGAGAGCGTGTGCTCTAGACTTCAATGGTAATTGGAGTGAACATCTGCCCTTAATCGAGTTCGCATACAATAATAGTTACCACAGTAGTATTGAAATGACACCATACGAAACTCTATATGGACGAAAGTGTCGATCACCACTGTATTGGGATGAAGTAGGGGAAAAAGCCATCGTTGGACCCGAACTAATCCAAGAAACAGTGGATAAAGTTGCTATGATCAAAGAGCGACTAAAATCTGCACAAGATCGACAGAAAAGCTGGACTAACCTGAAAAGAATGACACGTGGAATTTGTAGTGGGCGAAAAGGCATATGTGAAAGTGTCACCCATGAAGGGTGTAATCCGATTCAATAAGGCTGGGAAACTGAATCCCAGATATGTTGGACCTTTTGACATTCTAGAGAAAGTGGGAACACTTGCTTACAGATTGGCACTTCCCCCTGATATGTCAAGGATCCATAATGTTTTCCACGTGTCACAGTTAAGAAGATATATTTTCGATCCAAGTCATATTCTTGAAGCTGGACCACTGTTGGTTGAGGGAAATTTAAATGAAGAACTGAAGTATGAAGAAATTCCGATTCGGATTGTGGATAACAAAGACTAAGTAATAAGACGACGAACTATTCCATATGTCAAAGTACAAAGGTCCAATCACACCGAAAGAGAATCTACTTGGGAGTTGGAAGAAAAGATACGATAACAATACCTTTACCTCTTTGAGGATCATGTATAACCAAGTTCCGGGGACGAAACTTCTCATAAAGAAGGAGGGATGTGAGAACCCAAAATTCCAGCAGTAGCTAGCATTTTGCATCAGCTAAAAAAATTCAGCAGCAAGACAAAGAGTTTAGCAGAAGCTTCCAGCAGCAAGTGATATTTCAGGAGCTGTTATTTTCCAGCAGACATAATCCAGCAGCAGATATAATCCAGCAGCAGAAGAGTTCAGTAGCGTGAGATTCCAGCAGACAGCTACTGATTCTGCTTATGACTTGTAACTGAAACATTTATCATGAATTAAAGGCTGTAATGACACATAATGGCAGATTATGACCATTAATTGGGAGACTAACAGTCAGAAACTTTGCCTATAAATAACACCCTTAAATATCTGAATTGGTGTTACACAAATCTTGAGTATCACTTGAAAATTCAAGTTAAGAGAGTGCCTATTTTCGAGCAATAGAAACCAGTAGCAAGAACAAGCAGATTCCAGATTTCAACCGAAACTTTCTAGCAAATTACAGTAAGTGAGCTTATGTATAAATATCTTGAAATCAATTTGATAATTCTCGTTTTATGTATTTCTGATCTCTGATTTTTGAAGCACTGAAACCTAGTGAACTAATGGTAGGAATATATATTCTGAACATTATTGAATTCTGATTACTGACCTCACCCCTTAGAGGAGAGAACTTATAGGGGACTGATATCAGTTTAGCCATGAAATTCACAAACGTGCTCAGTGCTTACTTGTTAAATTTCTGATTTCTGTTCTGAAAATAAGAGTTTCTGTATAATATTTGTATTACTGCTACTGTTGAAAATGACTTTGAAAACTGGGAGTTATTCTCGCCCCCGCTTACTGAGTGACAACCATACCACTAACCCATCAAACCCATCTCAGATAAGAACGAGGAACAATTATTAGAAGAAGAAGAGCAGATCCAGTTCTAGGGCTGGTGAAGAAGACTGTCATTTCTCAGTTCTAGTTTATGTTTTTTCGTTGTATCTGTTAAGACGTTGTTATATTTGGTTTTATATTTTCGCTGTAAAACATTAATCATTTGACTTTGTATCAGACAATGGATATTCAGTATTATGAATAAAAGACTGATTTCTGATTTTTTACTTCTGAGGCTTGTTGTTTTCGAATGTAAATTTGAGAGCAACGCTGGTGTCGACCAACCCCATCCCAGGGGCGTGACACAAGGTCTTTTACTTTTTTTTAAAAATCTGCATATTCCAGTTGTTACTATTATGCCAATTAATAATCATAGTACTAGTGAAATAAAATAAAAATTAAGTAGACCGATACATATACGTCTTTCTATTTTTTTATAAAACTTAACCAAATATATTTAAAGATAAGTAGAAGAATTTTTAGAAGATTAAAATGAATAAAGTTTAAACAGTCTTTTTTAAAAATAGTTTACCAGTTCACCGCAATTTAAGAATGACAAACACTTTAATTAAACGGTCTCGCGAATAAATGATTTAGTGGAACAACCAGCATGACTTTTCTCACGAACCATGTAGACATTATGCGTAGCTAGGAAATTAAGCAATTGAGTACTACTTGTCGTCTGTCCAGGACATAAATAAATGATATATGTATAGTTTTAATTTGTAGTAATTATTACATAAAAATACAAAACCTTATAAAAAATATTATCAAGTAAAAAGTTTTAATTTGTAATACTAACTACAGTGTAAATTTATTTTCTTTCGGAAGATAAAATTTGTGGGAATATTGTTCAATTTTTTGGGGGATAATTATTAAGTTATTTGCTTATTATTAATTAATATAACAATTGAGTGATTATATAAACAATATTTCGATCTGCTAATTGATACGACATCCAAGAATCTGCATCAACATGTTTAACGTTGTGGTGTGAAAAAATCTTGGTACTTATTATTATATTCACTCGATATACGCGTCTGAGCAATGCAGCTGAGCAATCAATCTTAAATTTTTTATTCTAACTTTTAAAAACTATATATAATCTTTCGAAAATTATATACCAAACCCAAACCTCTGAGTTTATTACCTATATTAATAATTAATTACTACAACTCATAACATATTTATTTACAGTCCAAAAATTGGATTTATATATATATTATTTATTACTGCAATTCATAAAATATTTATTTACAGTCCGAAAATTGCAATTCATAAAATATTTATTTACAGTCCAAAAATTAATAATTAATTACTACAGTTCAGTAGCGTGAGATTCCAGCAGACAGCTACTGATTCTGCTTATGACTTGTAACTGAAACATTTATCATGAATTAAAGGCTGTAATGACACATAATGGCAGATTATGACCATTAATTGGGAGACTAACAGTCAGAAACTTTGCCTATAAATAACACCCTTAAATATCTGAATTGGTGTTACACAAATCTTGAGTATCACTTGAAAATTCAAGTTAAGAGAGTGCCTATTTTCGAGCAATAGAAACCAGTAGCAAGAACAAGCAGATTCCAGATTTCAACCGAAACTTTCTAGCAAATTACAGTAAGTGAGCTTATGTATAAATATCTTGAAATCAATTTGATAATTCTCGTTTTATGTATTTCTGATCTCTGATTTTTGAAGCACTGAAACCTAGTGAACTAATGGTAGGAATATATATTCTGAACATTACTGAATTCTGATTACTGACCTCACCCCTTAGAGGAGAGAACTTATAGGGGACTGATATCAGTTTAGCCATGAAATTCACAAACGTGCTCAGTGCTTACTTGTTAAATTTCTGATTTCTGTTCTGAAAATAAGAGTTTCTGTATAATATTTGTATTACTGCTACTGTTGAAAATGACTTTGAAAACTGGGAGTTATTCTCGCCCCCGCTTACTGAGTGACAACCATACCACTAACCCATCAAACCCATCTCAGATAAGAACGAGGAACAATTATTAGAAGAAGAAGAGCAGATCCAGTTCTAGGGCTGGTGAAGAAGACTGTCATTTCTCAGTTCTAGTTTATGTTTTTTCGTTGTATCTGTTAAGACGTTGTTATATTTGGTTTTATATTTTCGCTGTAAAACATTAATCATTTGACTTTGTATCAGACAATGGATATTCAGTATTATGAATAAAAGACTGATTTCTGATTTTTTACTTCTGAGGCTTGTTGTTTTCGAATGTAAATTTGAGAGCAACGCTGGTGTCGACCAACCCCATCCCAGGGGCGTGACACAAGGTCTTTTACTTTTTTTTAAAAATCTGCATATTCCAGTTGTTACTATTATGCCAATTAATAATCATAGTACTAGTGAAATAAAATAAAAATTAAGTAGACCGATACATATACGTCTTTCTATTTTTTTATAAAACTTAACCAAATATATTTAAAGATAAGTAGAAGAATTTTTAGAAGATTAAAATGAATAAAGTTTAAACAGTCTTTTTTAAAAATAGTTTACCAGTTCACCGCAATTTAAGAATGACAAACACTTTAATTAAACGGTCTCGCGAATAAATGATTTAGTGGAACAACCAGCATGACTTTTCTCACGAACCATGTAGACATTATGCGTAGCTAGGAAATTAAGCAATTGAGTACTACTTGTCGTCTGTCCAGGACATAAATAAATGATATATGTATAGTTTTAATTTGTAGTAATTATTACATAAAAATACAAAACCTTATAAAAAATATTATCAAGTAAAAAGTTTTAATTTGTAATACTAACTACAGTGTAAATTTATTTTCTTTCGGAAGATAAAATTTGTGGGAATATTGTTCAATTTTTTGGGGGATAATTATTAAGTTATTTGCTTATTATTAATTAATATAACAATTGAGTGATTATATAAACAATATTTCGATCTGCTAATTGATACGACATCCAAGAATCTGCATCAACATGTTTAACGTTGTGGTGTGAAAAAATCTTGGTACTTATTATTATATTCACTCGATATACGCGTCTGAGCAATGCAGCTGAGCAATCAATCTTAAATTTTTTATTCTAACTTTTAAAAACTATATATAATCTTTCGAAAATTATATACCAAACCCAAACCTCTGAGTTTATTACCTATATTAATAATTAATTACTACAACTCATAACATATTTATTTACAGTCCAAAAATTGGATTTATATATATATTATTTATTACTGCAATTCATAAAATATTTATTTACAGTCCGAAAATTGGAATTTTAATTATTAGGCTAGAAAAGAACACAAAATTTCACGTCAGGGGATGTCATTCAACATGCGTGATTAATTGGTCAAGTACTGAAATAATGGGGAATTGGGCCTTCTGTTACTTTGTCACATGTTTCTTGAATTTGCTTATTAATCGAGCAGCACAAATACAATGCATGTAATTATTTTTATTAAATAGATGAAAGCCAAACAATTTATGACACATCGAACACGCACAGCGCCATATAGGGTTTCTCAATAATTTGGTCGAATAAAGAAATATTTGCTAATATATTCCTTTGGTTGTATTTGAACAGGATAATATTTTGGATTTGTGGATGAATTTCAAATAAAATGATTGGAATTCCAGATAACTTAATAGGTTGTAGGCCGTATATTTGAAATTCAATCAGAAAAATAATATACTTGAGAAACATAAGTGATTTCAAATCACACATTTTATATATTATTTTCTCTAAAAATAGTAATGTAATATTGAATGATACTGTGATACTTTCAGGAAAAGTTTCTGATAAATTCTCCTTTTTAAGCCTTGAATATCAATATCACAATTTGTTTTTAGCATATGCAAAATAGAATAAGTTAGCGGAAAAAAATATGTTCTCTTTTTTCCTTCACATATTTGCTTAATTAAGAAGACACGGAATTCCGGTATAGAGATATATCTGAGTAGGTCTCTGGTAAGACTAAGATGGATCATGAGATGGATCTATCCGATCCATATTTAGAATAAAAAATAATATTTTTGAGATTAAAAATAATATTTTACATGAATCGGGTCGGATATGAAACACGTCTCAATAAATTGATTATGTATATATCTCTTCCAAGACCATCGTATCGTGCCTTTCTTTCCACATTTATCAGAGAAGAGAACAGCAAGTACTGGCCCTGTTCAATCAGTCTTGCCGGCCCGAATTAACCTAGGGTATATACGATCTTTATCCAGTTTCTATCTCTCTTTTTAAAAAACACCGAATGAATATTAAAAATAAAAATCTATTTATGAATAAAATGAGACTTTTTTCTAAAAATAAAACCTTTTCAAAGAGCTCTCATGTTATTCGATTTTGTCTAGGCTAGGTATAAATCAAAATTATAATCATTAATATGAGCTAGTAACTTAACATGTTTTCTTTGTTTTGTGATATTTCTAAGTTCACGCAACACAATATGATTGTAACTACTTTTTGGAGTATTATGTTGAGCATTCATTTGCCATGTGTGTATATGGTTTTTTTTTTTTTAAATTTCGTTTTGCACATATGATTGAATCTTTGTGAATTTGGTATTTAATATTGTCAGAATTAAGTTTTAATTTTGTATTTTTCAATTTTAAGCAATTTTATATTTTTTATGGATAGTCTAATGTGTCATTGCATACGTGAGCATCATGTCGACACTGCATCAACATTGCGTCAAAAAAAAAATGAACAAGATTGCATTAATATGAGAAAACTATTTTTTTGGTCCAGTTTGTACGACTCTTTGTGATTTTGGTCCTCAATTTTATCAAATTTTAGTTTTAGTCTTGTATCTTTAATTTTTTTAGGTATTTTTATTTTTTTAATGGGAATGCTAATATAGCACTATAAACATGGATGTCAAATAATTGACTGGATTGATGTCACATCCGAAAAAGGAATAAATTTGCCCCAAAAAAAAAATACGGCGGACCGGTAAAAATGAAATTTGACAGTTGAAGACTAAAGCCAATGGGCACATATTGAAACCCCTATTCCAGTACTGAATTCGAAATGATTCGCAAGTAACTCAGTAGCGTCTTGCTGCCACTATAAATATTCGGGGTGGCCGGGTTTAAATACCATTACCAGAAAAAGTGTCATTTTCTACCACTAACTGTTCAAGTACGATTTAAATGGCGAGAATCTCATCAGATCCTCTTGTTATCAGTAGAGTGATCGGAGATGTTGTTGATCACTTCTCCACCACTGTTATAATGAGTGTCACTTACAACTCAAACAAGCAAGAACTGCACAATGGCTACGAGTACTTTCCTTCTGCAGTCACTTGTAAACCTAGGGTTGAAGTTCATGGAGGTGATCTCAGATCATTTTTCACCCTGGTAAGTTACACTTGTTGATTTTACTGTACAAGTTACTGGTGATAACTAGTTATGTTCTTCGTTTAGTATCTTAACCACATGGTTGAAATATTTACTTTCTTTTGTTTTTGTTTGATCAGGTTATGACAGACCCGGATGCTCCAGGTCCAAGCGATCCGTACCTTAGGGAGAACTTGCACTGGTATACATATATATATACACATAAGACATATATTCTTTTGTGTATATATCGAGAACAAGAAGAAGAACAGCAAACTAAAATTTTATGGTGTAAATGTATATGACCTAAGTTCATTAGCGTACTAGGGTTCTTCCAACTTCATGGAGTAATATTTTTCGTTAACAGAAGTTCATAGAAGATATATACTCGAACATCTTCTGTCATACATAAACTATGATTTTAATGTCATTCAACCCATTCTATGGTGATCAGCACATCCCTAAAAATATTCTTGCAAAAAAAGTGAATCTGGAGAAGTGATAAAAAGAAGAGAACTTTCAAAGATACCGACCTATTTGTGAAATCGAGATAAGGTTTCTTGCATATTATATTTCATTGTTGCTTTTGTTTTTTGAAGTTTTCAGATATATATACATGTTAATTCGATCATTCTTAATTAACTTTTAGAATGCTAGAAAGGAAATAAACAACTTACTATTCGCGGTGATGTGTTTTATATATTTTGGAGAAGGAAATTATATGTTTATGATTTGACAAACTGACAGGATGGTCACAGATATCCCAGGCACCACGGATTCCTCATTCGGTATGAACAAATTATTCTCCACCCACTAGCACAAATTAGAATAAACTAATTTTTTTAAAAAGGGCAATAAATGTAAAAAAATTTCCAGGGAAAGAAGTTGTTAGCTATGAAAAGCCAATGCCAAACATCGGAATCCACAGGTTTGTATTTCTTCTGTTCAAGCAACAGAAGAGACAATCAGTTAACCCACAAGTCTCTAGAGATTGCTTCAGTACCAGGAAATTTGCAGAGGAAAACGGGTTAGGTCTTCCTGTTGCTGCTGTTTTCTTCAATTGCCAACGCGAGACTGCTGCAAGAAGACGCTAGCTAGCTAGCTGGATCGATGGATGTGGGCATGTGGCTACATATAGAATATGGGATTCGGCTAGCATGGAAGAAAAACTGGGAAATCATAATGATTAACGTAGGTTCTTGTTGTAGTGGGAGCCAAATTTTCCGCACAATTAATTGGTATCCATGAATTGTGCTAGTAATGCTTGATGATTTCTACTGTTAGGAATAAGTTTCTAATTTCAATCCATCTTGGAATGATTTCTTCTTCTTGTTTTTTTCTTTTCAAAAACTTGCGTTTGTGATTAGATGTGGGCCATTAATTATATGATATTTATCCCTTTTAACGATCGAGGACTGTGGAATGTGTGCTCGTAAAAAATATCGACCAGCGAACGAGTCATCTTATATTTTAAGTGTTTGTACAATAAATTATGTTTTTTAAAACCTAATATAAGTATTTATTCTTTGCATGACTCATTGTATTTTATAAAATTTTATGCATATATGTGCATACAAATACCCACACACACTATTTCTCTTTACTTTAGTGTGTGTATATCTATAATATTTTCCAGATCCCCACAATATATCCATCTGAATACAGATTTTCCAGATCCACATAGCAAAGTTGAGCAAGAAACCATAGAATCTATCAGCAAGAAACTATGAAATCTTTCTCGTAGATTTCATGATTTCTTGCAGGGGAAAATCTCAACTCAAGTTAGGCTTCACGTTGGTTTTTCAGTTACGTTGCAGCACAATTGCGTTTCAAAAAATCGCGTTAATACAAATTTTATAAAAAGTCAAGGGCTGAAACACCTATTTAATTTTCACGAGGATGTAAGTGACACTAATTACTGATTAATTACAACAAGGTATATTTATAGTATTTTTAATTAATTTAGCCGTAGCCAAAATAATATAAACTACATTTTATAACATATATCCAACAAACTCCCGAAGTACTATTTTGACTATTAGGTATATATAAGTTTTATTTCAAAACAAAGCCCCCCAATTTTATCACTCGAAGTGAGAAAACATCGCATTGATCACTGTTAATATGGAGAGTGAGCCTCCCGCATATATGAACATACCATCAACCTGGAAATTATCAGCATCTTCTTCTCTATTTGGGTATAACAATAAACACTAAAAAAATTCTAAAATAGTCTACGTAAACTACCATAAATCTAGCAAATAAACCAGAAATTTTTATTTCAAAAATGATAGCGAATATACATATATACATTCTGATTACGGACTCTTCCGCCACGATACAATGTGGTCTTGTTCCGAACCGCACAACTAGTGAGTGGTATGTGATCAACGAAAGAATTTGGTTGCCATAAGTTACATGTAACGCGATCCATTGTACTATATATCGTGTTTAAGAAGGCGAAAAGGCTTACTTGTTTAATACCACTTCTCCGATAGATGTATCCTTCAAAATTTGTTTCTGTTTGCACCAAAAAAAGAAAATTTGTGCAAACAGGATCGATTCACCCAACAGAGAAATCTTTAAAATATTGACTTTGATGAATTCTAATTCTTAATATTCATTAAATGAAAAGATATATCAAACAAAGTTGTAACAAGGAACAAAAGCACATATTGTATTTACACACACATACAAGCACACACAAATTTCTATTACATCTCCACTCGAAATTTTGAGCTCCAGAAGATATGACCAAGTATTGGATGATTGGAAACTTATCTAACCTTGTCGAAAACGAACACAAAATGAATCAAAATTCAAAGACAAACCAACCAGCATGAATTAATATTATCAGCGTACGTGCAGTAGAGCGCCCTAATGTATAGCCAATACTAGAAGAATGAATTTCGTGGTAGGTGTCGTGTTTAATGAAGAAGTTGCAAGGTACAAAATTAGACGAGGGGACTACCTCTTCCATTTGTTGACAATATAATATATGGCAAAAACTTGTGTGAGACGGTCTCACGGATCGTATTTTATGAGACAGATCTCTTATTTGGGTCATTCATGAAAAAATATTACTTTTTATGCTAAGAGTATTACTTTTTATTGTAAATATCGGTAGAGTTGACCGGTCTCACGGAATAAAGATTCGTGAGACCGTCTCACAAAAGACCTATTATACATATATACATATATATATATGTATGTATGTATGTATGTATGAGTTTTTTGTCCCGGTCACTTGCACATGGATGCACAATATTTATTATTGAACGACTTCAGGAGAATAAATGGAGTATGAAGGAAATACGTTTTAGTTTTCGAATTAACGAATAATGCTTATATCGTGGTAGGATCCAAGAGCGGAGCCGTGGCACCGCGCTGTCCCTGCCGGAATCTCAGGACGAAAGGAATGTCAAGCCCACGAGATACTGGATGAAAATAGATTATTTACGTTTGCTCTTCCATCTTAATTATATTTAATCTTTATTGTCATGATGTATGAGGTAATTTACACTTTAAATATATAATTTAGTGGATTAAATATGATACAGTAACTGAGTATATTTATGAAGTAGTGAAAAATCAAATTTAAAATAATGATGATTTTTTGGGAAGTTATGTAAGGGCGAAAATGTTTTCCAAATAGAAAATCTTATTATGTGGCTTTATTTTCTGGAAAGTTGAACGGAGAGACGAAATAGGGCTAAAAATTTCTTTGTATATTCCAGTAGTAAAAGTCATGTTTATATTAATAAATATTAATATTATTATGGAGATATTATTTCTTCGTCGAGGCCTGCGAATATATTTTTTAGTAAAAATTATAATTTTTGTTTTGTACTATTGCTTCTATACAATTTTGATAATTTATGTTATTGAAATTGAGTTTTAGTATTATGCTTTTCAGACTTTGATAATCTTAATTTTTTTCATTGGAAGTTTAATATGAAACACCGCATACATTAACAATACATTGGCTCAATTCAACGTCTCATCAGTGTCACATAACGTTATGTTTGAAAAAATAATTAAAACTGTAAAAACAATATAAAGATAATGGATTAAAATTAAAATTGGACAAACCAAAATCATAAATATTTTTGGGCCTTAGATATTGGGCCTTCATATACTTTTCTTAATTGATAAACCTTTATCAAAATCCTTATTGGGCTTGAAATTGGACTCAAATTATATGACATTGCATAGAATCCCCAGTCACGCGAATTCCACGTGGAAATGTAAAAGCATGGTCTTACGTTCCGTCTACTACTACTCGGAGTCACTCCTACTCTGATCTAAACGTAATTCGAGAATCTACATTTCCAGCAAACCTTCATCTAACCACCATCTTCCGAATTCACACGCAAAAAGAAAAACAAAAAATTAAGACTAGAATTTGGATCTGCTTGTGCAAAAATTTATGATCGGAAGCGATGCATGGCAATTTCAAAGAACAGACAATCGAATACGTACTTGCGGCGGGATGGGAGATCCTATATGTGCTCGATCAGGGCGGGTTGGGTCCTACATCGAACGGCGATGCTGCTGTAGTGACCCGACCCAAGACCAAAGACAAGGATGAAAATGACGGGGAAAAGCTTCGGGCTAGGTTGAATTCAGCTCTTATTAGGGGGAAAACCCAATGTTAAGTGGGGCGATGTCGCGGGTTTGGAGAGTGCTAAACAAGCGTTGTTGTAGGCGCTGATTATTCCGGTGAAGTTCACCCAGATCTTTATGGGTTAGATTTCTGATTTTGATACCCTTTTCCTCGATAAGTTTTTTTGTTTGTTTGATTGAGCTGTGTGTGAAAATTAGTAAGTAGACCTCCCAACTATTTCATTTAACAAAATGAGTCGTTGAATTTTTCTCCAATATGAAAGGTCACATGAACTCTGCCCATTGAAATAGTCGGTCACAAGCCTGGATAAAGGAGAAGTGTTGGAAAAAATATATCATCGTTGGTGTTATGCCTGTGACAGCCAACCAACTATGGCGTCACACCTCTTCATATGGAGATTAGTTCAAACAGCTTAACGCAAAGTGCTAGGTCGTCGCCCTCAGTGGCATCAGGTTGCAGTGATGGTGTAATGCCCGAAAATTTTGTTATTGTAATCTGAAATAATTTATTGATAATTGATGTGATTATAGACGGAAAGATCAGATCGAGAAAGATAAAAGAAGACTTGAATTATGTGCGAGGACTGAACCCCTCGCACATATGCGCGACGGAGCAGGACGCATATGTGCGAGGTAGGCAGAGAACCTCACGCATATGCGCGACTAGGACCCGCGCATATGCGCGAGTATGGCAGAGAACCCCGCGCATATGCGCGAGTATGGCAGAGTACAAGTATAGAAGATATGCTTAGAGCTGTAGTGCTAGATTTTGGCACTAGTTGGCAAGATTCTTTGCCTCTTTGTGAATTTTCGTACAACAACAGCTATCAGACGAGTATAGAGATGGCTCCATTTGAAGCGTTGTACGGCAAGAAGTGCAGATCCCCTCTTTATTGGGACGATATCTCCGAGGTACCTGAGATTAGGCCTGATATGATCCGAGATATGACTGAAAAAGTGAAACCGATTCAGAAGAGAATGAAGACAGCTCAAGACAGACATGCCAAATATGCCAATGTTCGTCGTCGACCGTTGGTATTTGAGGCAGGAGACATAGTATTTCTGAAGATTTCTCCTTTAAGAGGCATTGTCAGATTTGGCAAGAAAGGGAAGTTATCTCCACGATATATCGGTCCTTATGAGATTCTCGAGAAGATAGTAGATCGTGCCTATCGACTCGCCTTACCGCCTTCTCTATCTGGAATACATGATGTCTTTCATGTATCTTTATTGCGGAAGTATCTTCCTGATGCATCTCATATTCTTCACCCAGACGAGGCAGAATTTGATAAGACACTGAGTTATTTTGAAAAGCCGATCCAGATTCTTTCCGCTTGTGAAAATTCAGTGGAGTCGTCATGGCATCGAAGAAGCTTCTTGGGAGATTGAGTCAGACATGAGACAGAAATTCCCAAAGTTATTTCACTGATGTGAGTTTCCTGTTTAACTTCTGTTATCCATTTCTTATTGTATCTGATTTGATTGCCTGTGATTTCGAGGACGAAATTAGATCTTAGAGGGGGAGAAATGTAATGCCCGAGAATTTTGTTATTGTAATCTGAAATGATTTATTGATCATTGATGTGATTATAGACGGAAATGATCAGACCAGGAAAGATAAAAGGAGACTTGAATTATGTGCGAGGACTGAACCCCTCGCGCATATGCGCGACCGAGCAGGATCGTATATGCGCGAGGTAGGCAGAGAACCTCGCGCATATGCGCGACCAGGACCCGCGCATATGCGCGAGTATGGCAGAGAACCTCGCGCATATGCGCCGGGAGAGAACGCGCATATGTGCGAGCTGAGGAAAGAAAGATTGCCGAGACCAGTAGGTCTCGCGCATATGCGCTTAGGGAGGTCGCGCATATGCGCGAGACGTGCAGTTCAAAGATGAAGCCACTTGGACTTGGCATGCATATAATATGATAAGTTTCTTATTTCTTCAGACTTGCAAGGAAGAGAACGAGAAAAGTGCCAGGGAAATTTCAAGTTCCTTCGAAGATTATAATTTGAATTTTGCAAGATCCGTCCGTCATAATTTCAATCCGAGTTCAGTACCGTGTTCCTATCGACAAAGACTTCAACTGGACGTAAGATTTTTATGTTTTGATATGATTTGAAAATATGATATGGAAGAAATCCTGATATGACTGATATTATTTGTTCCTGAGATTGTTATCGTTGTATAATCGAAATCAGATTGAAGAACGGATACCGTATGGAATTGTTATGATTTTCAGATTGAATTTGATTGAGATTATACAGATCTGATTTCAGATTGAGTTTGTTATCGATTATGAGTTGTTGAGATTGATATCTGTTGATATCTGTATTGCTGGGTATATTGAGATTGTGCAGTTATGCCGTTGAAACAGAATTAGATTGAGTTCTGATTATATCAAGTATTGATTGAGTTGTATATTGATATTGTACTCCTCAATATTGTCATTGCCAGATTGAGTATTGACAAATTTGAATTCAAGACTTCGACTTCGTCAGATTGACAAGAGAAAAGTATAAATCAATGTTGAACCGGGAAGATATGACTCGAGTTAGATCTGACTTGAGTTTCCCAAAACCACATAATTTATTAATTGCATTGATGTTTGCAATTAATGAGATTGATATGCTTAGTCTATTGATTTATATTAAAGCATGTACAGAGTTTGGGCAGATGTGCCTACTCTTTGGCAGAGCCGCCAAGACACTGGACTTTTGGTGTATCGATGTTGCTTAGACGTAGATCGACTTCTATCGCTGAGATTCGATACAGAATGCCAAAGTCTGAGTTAGACCGGGATCCCTAGATTAGAGAAGAGTCGAGTATGAGATTATGAGTCACGAGTTGATTTACAGTTTTATATCGATTCATATCTTTCAGATTATGATACATGTTATTGATATCTGTTTCTTGCTTTTATATCTGTTTATATGATTGCATGTATACGTTGTTTATACTGGGAATATATTTCTCACCGGAGTTATCCGGCTGTTGTTGTGTTTGTATGTGTGCATGACAACAGGTGGGACATGATCAGGGTCAAGAAGAGGATGGGTGATAAAGATTAGCGTGGAGATCCGGACTTAGAAGTAGATTTGTTTCATTACCTGATATGTAGTGAATGAACAATTGTTTGTTATGATTTACTTTTGTACAAAACTTGTACTTTAGATCTGGATGTTGATCTTGTAAATGAAATAAGAATTATTTCATATGTTGCGCACTCGTGTATTTAAAAAAAAATAATTTTAGACCCAGATTAATTAATTGATCCTAATAATGATTAAGAAAATGAATTAAGTTCGTGTCCCCACAGCAGGTGGTATGAGAGCTGTAGGTTTATTTGACTGAGATAGAAGCTAGTGAGCGGGGTGGATTGAGTTTTCTTTCCTGCTTTTACATGCTAGCATTGCATTATGTTGTGATGTTTTACTGCTTTGAAATGCATGTTTATCTGAATATCTGATTTGATTGGAAATATGTATTGTGAGAATGAATCAGAATCGATTCTTGATCAACAGTAAGATGATTAGAGGAGGACTGAAACAGAACTGTTGTATTTGGTTACTAATCCTTTTGATAATCAGATATGCCTCCTTGAAGAGTCGCAGAACAGGGTAATACCTCCACCAATCCAATGGATGTCACAACAACTCCGATGGAAACCCTACTGAAGAGATTTCAGTCGCTCAAACCACCGACTTTGAAGGGCACAGAGAATTATGTTGAGTGCGAGAGTTGGCTAGATGACATTGAGATGCTGTTTGATTCCTTGGATTATATAGATGAGCGCCGAGTCAGATTGATTGGGCACCAGTTGCATGATGTTGCGAAGAATTGGTGACTTACGACTAAGAGGGCTTTGGAGCATCGAGGTACAGTTATTACTTGGAAAATCTTTAAGACTGAGTTTTATCAAAGATTTTTTCCAGTATCCTACAGAAAAGACAAGGGAGCGGAGTTTGCTAATCTGAGACAGGGTCAGTTGAATATTGAAGAGTATGTGACTAAGTTCTCTACCTTGTTACGTTTTGCTCCGCAAGTTGCTGAGAATGATGAAGCTGTTGCTGATCAGTTTATCAATGGGCTGAATCCTAAGATCTTTACACTAGTGAATACCAGGCGACCGAATAACTTTGTTGATGCCTTGAATAGAGCAAAAGGAGCTGAAACTGGCCTGATTAGGCAGATAGGAGCTTCGTATGTTGCCCCAGCACCGAAACAGCAATAATCTCCCACTCAGTTCCACCAACCCCCTCCCAGATTTGAGAGTGGCAGTAGTAGCAGTGGAAAGAAAGATCAGTTGAAAGCTAGGGGAAGACAGTTCAAGAGGCCTGGTAGTAGTTCATCTAGCTCCAGTGGTTCCACACAGAGTTATACCGGAGCTTATTGCAGTACTTGTAGAGGGAGACATCCCACATAGCAATGCCAAGGAGTATTTGGTAGTTGCGACATCTGCAGACACCAGGGACATTTTGCTAGGGTCTGTCCACAACGAAGTTCCCAGAGATCCCAGGGAGCAGAATCATCTGGATCAGTGGCTCAGATTGATAGACGATCAGCTGCTGTTCACTCCTTCCAGCCACCGACTACTACTCAGTCACAGCAGATGCCAGGAGGAAGCCAGACTGTTAGCCAGCCTCCGAGACAGCAGGCCAGAGTATTTGCTTTGACTGAAAAATAGGCTCAAAAAGCATCAGACGATGTTGTTGCAGGTAACTGTTCTCTTTGTGGTTATCCTGATTATGTATTGATTGATACGGATGCATCCCACACATTTACTTCTGAACGATTTGCATTGATTCGTGCATTGCCTGTTGAGTCATTATCTTCTATAGTATCTGTCTCTTCACCTTTGGGGAGAGGTATTATATCAGTGAATTCTGTGAAACATTGTATGCTACAGTATGACAGGCATGAGATTGAGTTGGATTGTATTGTACTTGGGTTGTCTGATTTTGACTGCATTATTGGTATCGATATGCTGACCAAGTACAGAGCTACCGTAGATTGTTTCCAGAAGATTGTGAGTTTCAGACCTGATATGGCTGATGAATGGAAATTTTACGGTAAGGGTTCTAGATCGAGAATTCCTTTGATATCTGCATTATCTATGACTCGATTATTACAGAAAGGAGCAGAGGGTTTCCTTGTGTATTCAGTAGACGTACTGAAATCGAGCCCATCATTGGCTGATTTGCCAGGGGTATGTGAGTTTGCTGATGTCTTCCCAGATGAGATTCCGGGTTTGCCTCTAGTCAGAGAGATAGACTTCAGCATTGAATTGGTAACATGTATAGTTCCGATCTCTAGAGCTCCATACAGAATGGCACCGATTGAACTGAAAGAATTGAAAGATCAGTTAGAAGATTTACTAGCCAAGGGTTACATCAGACCGAGTGTTTCTCCTTGGGGTTCTCCAGTATTGTGTGTCAGAAAGAAGGATGGTTCAATGAGACTTTGCATTGACTATCGGCAACTGAACAAGGCTACGGTAAAGAACAAATATCCTTTGCCTCGTATCGATGATTTATTTGATAAGTTGCAGGGTTCTTCTGTTTATTCCAAGATCGATCTGAGATCTGGATATCATCAGCTGAGAGTCAAAGATTCTGATATCTCGAAGACAGCTTTCAGAACCAGGTATGGCCATTATGAGTTTATTGTCATGCCGTTTGGTTTAACCAATACTCCAGCTGTATTTATGTGTTTGATGAACCGCATATTTCAGAAGTATCTTGATGATTTCGTGATTATTTTTATCGATGATATTTTGATTTACTCGAATAATATGATTGAGCATGCTGAGCATTTGAGAACTGTGCTGGGAATTTTGAGGGCTGAGAAATTGTATGCCAAACTGTCTAAATGTAAATTCTGGCTGAAACAAGTTGTATTTTTGGGACATATTATATCTGGAAACGGTATTTCTGTTGATCCTAGCAAGGTTGAGGCAGTGATTAGTTGGCCTAGACCGACATCTGTGCCAGAGATACGCAGTTTTATGGGTTTAGCAGGCTATTACCGTCGATTTATTAAAGATTTCTAGAGCATTGCTAAGCCTATTACTCAATTGACTCAGAAGAATGCACTTGGTCAGAGGAATGTGAATCCAGCTTCCTCGAATTGAAGAAAAGATTGACCAGTGCTCCGGTGTTGACTATCCCGTCAGGTACTGGTGATTTTGTCATTTATTGTGATGCTTCTCACAGAGGATTGTGTTGTGTTTTGATGCAGCGAGGACATGTTATTGCCTATGCCTCGAGACAATTGAAGCCACATGAGTCTCGCAACCCAATTCATGATCTTGAATTGGCAGCCATTGTCTTTGCATTGAAGATTTGGCGACACTATCTATACGGTGAGAAGTTTGAGATTTATTCTGATCACAAGAGTTTGAAATATCTGTTTTCACAGTCAGAACTGAATATGAGGCAACGAAGATGGCTTGATTTACTGAAAGATTTTGATTGTGAGATCAAATACTATCCTGGAAAGTCGAATGCAGCAGCTGATGCACTGAGTCGAAAGGTATGTTCTTTGTCCTTATCGACGATCGGTGTTTCGAATTTGATTGAATATTGCTGTCTTTTTGGATTGATATTTGAGACAGATTGTCAACCATTGAGACTCTATGCTGTTCAAGTTGAACCAGAGCTGATTTTGAGAATTAAAGACGCTCAAAAAGTTGATCAGAATGTGCAGAACTCGATTTCGATGGTCAGAGCAGGGCATCGATCACAATATCAGGTACGTGATGATGTATTGTATGTGAATAATCGTCTCGTTGTGCCAGATGTTTCAGATTTGAAACGACAGATATTGTCAGAAGCGCACCTTAGTCGATTCAGTATTCATCCTGGTGGTAGAAAGATGTATAATGATTTGAAAAGACAGTTTTGGTGGAAACAAATGAAAGCAGATATTGTAGAGTTTGTATCAAAATGTTTGAATTGCCAACAGGTGAAAGCCGAAAGAAAGAAACCAGGAGGTTTGTTGCATAGTTTGTCTATTCCTGAATGGAAATGAGATCACATTTCTATGGATTTTGTGACGAAGCTACCGCGATCCTCCCGAGGTTGTGATGCGATTTGGGTTGTGATTGACAGATTAACCAAATCAGCATATTTTATTCCGTACAAGATGACGTACAGACATGACCAGGTGACAGAGATCTATGTCAGAGAAGTGGTCAGATTGCATGGAGTGCCGAAGTCGATTGTATCAGACCGTGATCCTCGGTTTACTTCGCACTTTTGGCACAGTTTGCAGCAAGCTCTAGATACTAAATTGCACCTTAGTACTGCATATCATCCACAGTCCGACGGACAGTCAGAGCGGACTATCCAGACATTGGAAGATATGCTTAGAGCTCTAGTGCTAGATTTTGGCACTAGTTGGCAAGATTCTTTGCCTCTTTGTGAATTTTCGTACAACAACACCTATCAGACGAGTATAGAGATGGCTCCATTTGAAGCGTTGTACGGCAAGAAGTGCATATCCCCTCTTTATTGGGACGATATCTCCGAGGTACCTGAGATTGGGCCTGATATGATCCGAGATATGACGGAAAAAGTGAAACTGATTCAGAAGAGAATGAAGACAGCTCAAGACACACAGGCCAAATATACCAATGTTCGTCGTCGACCGTTGGTATTTGAGGCAGGAGACAGAGTATTTCTGAAGATTTATTCTTTAAGAGGCATTGTCAGATTTGGCAAGAAAAGAAGTTGTCTCCATGATATATCAGTCCTTATGAGATTCTCGAGAAGATAGGAGATCGTGCCTATCGACTCGCCTTACCGCCTTCTCTATCTTGAATACATGATGTCTTTCATGTATCTTTATTGCAGAAGTATCTTCCTGATGCATCTCATATTCTTCACCCAGACGAGGAAGAACTTGATGAGTACACTGAGTTATTTTGAAAAGCCGATCCAGATTCTTTCCGCTTGTGAAATTTCAGTGGAGTCGTCATGGCATCGAAGAAGCTACTTGGGAGATTGAGTCAGACATGAGACAGAAATTTCCAAAGTTATTTCACTGATGTGATTTTCCTGTTTAACTTCTGTTATCCATTTCTTATTGTATCTGATTTGATTGCATGTGATTTCGGGGACGAAATCAAATCTTAGAGAGGGAGAAATGTAATGCTCGAGAATTATGTTATTGTAATCTGAAATGATTTATTGATCATTGATGTGATTATAGACGGAAATGATCAGACCGGGAAAGATAAAAAAAGACTTGAATTATGTGCGAGGACTGAACCCCTCGCGCATATGCGCGACCGAGCAGGGCGTATATGCGCGAGGTAGGCAGAGAACCTCGCGCATATGCGCGACCAGGACCCGCGCATATGCGCGAGTATGGCAGAGAACCTCGCGCATATGCACCGGAATAGGACGCGCATATGCGCGAGCTGAGGAAAGAAAGATTGCTGAGACCAGTAGGTGTTGCGCATATGCGCCGAGGGAGGTCGCGCATATGCGCGAGACGTGCAGTTCAAAGATGAAGCCACTTGGATTTGGCATGCATATAATATGATAAGTTTCTTATTTCTTCAGACTTGCAAGGAAGAGAACGAGAAAAGTGCCAGGGAAATTTCAAGTTCCTTCGAAGATTATAATTTTGATTTTTGCAAGATCCGTCCTTCAGAATTTCAATCCGAGTTCAGTACCGTGTTCCTATCGACAAAGACTTCAACTGGACGTAAGTTTTATTATGTTTTGATATGATTTGAAAATATGATATGGAAGAAATTCTGATATGACTGATATTATTTGTTCCTGATATTGTTATCGTTGTATAATCGAAATCAGATTGAAGAACGGATACCGTATGGAATTGTTATGATTTTCAGATTGAATTTGATTGAGATTATACAGATTTGATATCAGATTGAGTTTATTATCGATTATGAGTTGTTGAGATTGATATCTGTTGATATCTGTTTTACTGGGTATATTGAGATTGTGCAGTTATGCCGTTGAAACAGAATTAGATTGAGTTCTGATTATATCCAGTATTGATTGAGTTGTATATTGATATTGTACTCCTCAATATTGTCATTGCCAGATTGAGTTTTGACAGATTTGAATTCAAGACTTCGACTTCGTCAGATTGACAAGAGAAAGGTATAAATCAATGTTGAACCGGGAAGATACGACTCAAGTTAGATCTGACTTGAGTTTTTCGAAGCCACATAATTTATTCATTGCATTGATGTTTGCAATTAATGAGATTGATATGCTTAGTCTATTGATTTATAGTAAAGCATGTATAGAGTTTGGGCAGATGTGCCTACTCTTTGGCAGAGCCGCCAAGACACTGGACTTTTGGTGTATCGATGTTGCTTAGACGTAGATCGACTTCTATCGCTGAGATTCGATACAGAATGCCAAAGTCTGAGTTAGACCGGGATCCTTAGATTAGAGAAGAGTCGAGTATGAGATTATGAGTCACGAGTTGATTTACAGTTTTATATCGATTCATATCTTTCAGATTATGATACATGTTATTGATATCTGTTTATATGATAGCATGTATACGTTGTTTATACTGGGAATATATTTCTCACCGGAGTTATCCGGCTGTTGTTGTGTTTGTATGTGTGCATGACAACAGGTGGGACAGGATCAGGGTCAAGAAGAGGATGGGTGATAAAGATTAGCGTGGAGATCCGGACTTAGAAGTAGATTTGTTTCATTACCTGATATGTAGTGAATGAACAGTAGTTTGTTATGATTTACTTTTGTACAAAACTTGTACTTTAGATCTGGATGTTGATCTTGTAAATGAAATAAGAATTATTTCATATGTTGCGCACTCGAGTATTTAAAAAAAAATTTTTTTTGACCTAGATTAATTAATTGATCCTAATAATGATTAAGAAAATGAATTAGGTTCAGGTCCCCACAGATGGGTTCTCGCACCTTACTGGATGGGGGCGAGTAAAGAAGCTATTTTAGACTAGGATTAAGAAGGTTAGATTAGCATCTTGGAACATAGGAACATTGACAGGCTATTTAATAGATTTAGTGGATGTCATGGGGAGAAGGAAGGTAAACATAGCTTGTCATCAAGAGACAACGTGGAATTAAAAGAAGGTTTTAAACTTTTATGTTTAGTAATGAATAAAACTAGAAATGGAGTAGAAATAGTGGTGGATAAAGCCTATAGGGATGCAATTGTTGCGGTTAGGAGGCTTGGAGATAGGATATTAACACAACTTTAGCCTTAGAACCAAAGATCATTCATATCATTAGTGCGTATGCACCACAAGTGAGATTAGATGATGAGACTAAGAAGGAAATTTGGGACACTGTAGGAGACGTAGTTAGTAGAATCTCCTGTAAGGAAAAGATCTTCTTAGACGAGATTTAAATGGCCATGTAGGTAAGGATAAAGTTGGATATGAGAGGGTCCATTGAGGTCAAGGCTTTCTGGTTCAAAATAACACAGAGATTTCTATTCTAGCCTTTGCCTTAGCGAGTGATATTGGGATAGTACCGGGGCAGAGCTTTGGCCCTCGTCCCCCCCGGGGGGCCTATGCTCTCGTACATATTTTCTATAAGAAGACGGAGAGTCATTTAGTAACCTTTAGGAGTTGGCATGATATAAGTCAAATTGATTACTTTCTTGTAAGAAGACTAGACCTAGGTGGTTACAAGGAGAACACTTGAAGAGCCAACATAGGTTATCAGTCTTAGATCTTTTCCTTAAGAGTAGAAGCAGAGTGAACAAATGTCAGATTAAGCCGAGAATCTAGTGGTGGACTATGAAGGCAGATGTATGCCAAACTCTTAGGAATAGGATTTTAGATAGTTAGTTAGTCCTCGAAGGATAAGAGGATGTAAAGCATAAAAATAAGACCGATACCTCTGAGTTATTTGAACTCATGACTAACCATATAAGTGGGGCGAAGGAACTACTTGGAGAGGGTAAAGGGAAGTGAAGACTAAACAAGGAGATATGGTGGTAGAACAATGAGGTGCAATAAGCCATTAAGGAAAAGATAATAAGGTTCAAGAACTTGCTAGAAGCTAGATCAAGAATCTTATGAGCTGTATAAACAAGCCAAGAGACTCAGTAGTGGAGCAGTAAGAGATGTTAAAAAAAGAACTTATAATGATTTGTATGATAGGCTATGTACCAAAAAAGGAGAGAAATATATTTTTAAGATAAAAAAGTCAGGGATCAAAACACTAAAATATTTAAGCCATGACAGGTGTATCGAGCACGAAGAAGGTAGAATTTTAATGCAAGATAAAGCTATCCTAATTAGGTGGAGGGATTACTTTAAGAATTTACTCAATGGGACAAGTACGAAGGAGTGAATTGTGGGTAGACCTGAGATGCAAAAAGTAAGGCATCTAGTGTTTCAATGAAGAGCTAGTGCTAAGGAAGTAACAAAGGCACCGAAGAGGATGAAACTGGGGAAGGTCGATCGGATGAGAACAATTGAGGTATGGAAGTGTTTATGAGAAGTTGAGATCCAATGACTGACCGTGCTCTTTAATAGGATTCTAGATACTAGGAAGATGTCAAAATCTTGAAGACATAATATTGTAGTGCCAATTTATAAGAATAAATTAAATATATAGGAATGCTCAAAATATAAAAGGATTAAGCTTATTAGCCATAGGATGAAGTTATGAGAGTAAGTGATAGAGCAGAGAATTAGGAGTATCACTACAGTATCAGATAACCAATTTGGTTTTATCTCGGGTAGGTATTCAATTTAAACTATTTTCGTGATTAGACAAATGATAGAGAAATATAGAGAATAAGAAAAGAGCATGCATATGATATTTATCGATTTAGATAAAACCTATGATAGAGTGCCTAGAGAATCAATCTGATGGGTACTTAGAAGGAAGCATGTGCCTCAATACTACATCGAGATCATTAAAGATATGTATAAAGCTGTTGTAACCATTGCTAGGTCTATTGGAGGGATGTCAGTAAATTTCCTGTGGCAGTAGGACTTCATCAAGGATCGACTTTAAGCATTTACCTCTTTGCTTTGGTTATGGATGAGCTGACATGGCATATTTAGGATGAGGTACCTTTTGGTGTATGTTGTTTGCAGATGATATTGTTCTAATATGAAGGTTTTGAATTAGTCATTAAAAATGGAAATATTTTGTTTGTAATTTTGGTCCTGAATCTATATAAATGGGAAGTCTAATTTAGATTGAAGACCGAGAAGACACAGAATGTGAAACTTTTTCTATTTAGGATCTATTATCCAAAATGCTGAATGCATTAGAGAGGATATGAACCATATGATTAAAGCATAGTGAATGAAATGAATGATGACATCATGAGTTTTATGGGATAGAAGGATCTGTGAGACCAAACATGGTCTCAATCCTACATATCTTAGATTGATAGCAGGTTAATGGAAGAAGTAGAAGGAGGGGTAGGCCATTGAAAATTTGAATAAATGTGGTTAAAGAGGATATCTTAGATCTTGGTCTAAAAGATGACATATGGGAAAATATCTTAGTTTGAATAACTAATATCCATGTAGCCGACCTTACAACTAGTGATAATGTGCTACAATGATGATGTTGATGGTGATGAATTTCATAACGTTTATTTAAAATGGGACATTTAAATAAATCTTAAACAACTTGGTTTGAAATTCATCCTTGTTCTCAAACTCTTAACCCACAAAAAAGTTAGACAAATTATTAAAAGAGCGAGTAACATTCATTTCAACATCTCCTACAATGGTTAGTAGTATAGAATCTTGCACATCTTGTACTAAATAAGAACATTCAACTTGTGTTTTCTATGTTGTACATAATGTAAGCTCATCAACATGATTATCTTAATCCGCAACAATTTCATGCTCAGCTATTTTATTTACCACATTATCAATCTGTGCAATTTTTTGTGCTCATTCATTTCATTGTTTAAAACATTATAAAAAAAATACTCCATCAAAATATTCATCATATGTTTTCTCATGACCACCACATACATCAATTTCTCCATTATCAATTCTCTCATCATTAAAATCTTTACAAACTCCAACATCACTACCAGTGTAATATTTTTCATAACTGGTTTCAAAGCGGCCACTTGTTTTGATGATTTCAACATGAACAAAATGTCTAACATTTGAAACTACAAAAAACAAATATGTTTTCAATTCTCGTGAACTGTTTATATAGATTGGTCTCAAATTATACCTCAAATTTTGGTTAGTAACTTAACCTCAATACCATATAATTCGTATCCATATGAAGCGTCTCAAAATTTGCATCTCCAACATCTTCAATATTTATATCACTCTCATCAATAGATATAACATATCATCCCAAAATATTATCGTCACACCATGAATATTTATGTTTATCGTTAATCTTCCACCTACCATCAAAATTAATTAGATTTGAATCATATTTTTGTTCACACAATCCGTAAAAAAAGTATAAATAAGTGATGTAAGGTTAATAGAAACATACATTTTGACATATTTAAATTCATGTATTAAATTACTATGCGACCAAAAATAATTTACTTTTATGACATGAACAACATATTAAAGGAAATAAATAATGACCGACTGACTGACCAATTAGTCCATTGATCGAGCTACCAAAATACACGTAAAGAGTAAATGACAAGGAAAAAATAAGAAAAGACGCCCATGGAGAACTTTAAAATAAGAAAAGACGCCCATGGGAAAAACTAAGAAATTAAAAATGATCATAGCGTAAATACCACTTTATTTTATCAACCAATCTTATTTTTCGTCATAAATTATTGTCTGATGTTAGGCAAAATACGCCCATGGAGAACTTTTGTTTTATATGGCCCACCTGGAACAGGAAAGTCATTCTTTTCAAAAGTTGTTGCCACTGAAGCTGATTCCACCTGTTTCAGGTATCGCTTACACATCTACATGGGCTCAAATATTTTATAAGTAGCATCGTCTTTAAATAAACTCATTGTGTATTGTTAGTAGAATAAGTTTCATCTGAACAAGTTTTTAGTAATATGTTTTCTTCCTATTTTAGTTTAGTATAAATAGTCTTTTTCTTCTGTTGGACAACAACTTCGGGAGTTCATTTTCCTCTCTGTAAGCTGAACAATTGAGTTTCTCCAGTTTATGAGAAAAGTTCTTATGAGATTTAACATGGTATCAGAGCAAAATTGCCGATCTAAAATGCTTGTTTGATTTTTTTTCTTCGACGAGTTGCTCTGTAACAGCACCGATTTGAGAATCGGTGCGCGATAACTTCAATTCTTCTTTTCTGGAGCTTCGGTCGAGATTTATCTATCTCCGAGTATCTTCAATGGCAGATAATATTGGATTCAATGACCACTCTACATTCATCCATTTGACACTCCTGGTATGTGCCTTGTTAATGATCACTTGACAGGGGCAGACAATTATGGAGTGTGGAGTCGAGCAATGCTTATCGCATTACGTGCAAAAAATAAAACTGGATTTATCGACGGTACGTGTAGAAAGCCTGCTATTGAACAACCATCTTTGCATCAATGGGAGAGATGATCATGAATTCGGTTTCGAAAGAAATTTTTGGAGGTATTGTTTACACAATTGATGCATTTGCTGTTTGGAATGATCTCAAGGATCAATACAATAAAGTGAATGGTTCACGGATTTTTGCTCTGCATCGAGAAATTGGACGCTTACTGCAGGGTAGCAACACTGTGTCGAGTTATTATTGTAGATTGAAGCAGTTGTGGGATGAGTATTCATCATTAGTCGCGCTTCCATTGTGTGAATGTGATACTGCAAGACAATACATTGCACATGATCAGCAACACAAGCTTCTACAGTTTTTGATGGGACTAAATGACGGTTATGCTCAAATTCGAAGCCAAATTTTGATCATGAACCCTCTGCCTTATGTAGGACAAGCATTCTCTGTTATAACCCAAGAGGAATCACACAGGTCACTCTCTACGGCTGAATTGCCATCGACAGCCCTTTTCTCTGTACAAGGCAAACTGAATAATCAGAAAAGAGATACACACTGGAATGGTCATACCAAGGAGTTCTGTTACATACTTGTTGGATATCCTCCGGGTCACAAGCTGTACAAAGCTAACAAAAATAGGAGGGGGCAAACTGGAAGATCATACAAGGATGCTCCTAAAAATCAAAGGCCATATGCAAACTTAACTGATGTTGCACTAGTAGAGACTCCGCCCATGGCTAATGCAGAAGTCACCAGTACTACCAGTGAGTCTGTATTCACACCATCTCAGTATGTCGAAATATTAAAGACGTTGGAAACACACAAGGTTCAATCTCCCACTGAACCAACTGTGAACATGGCAGGTATACCTGATACTTCGAATTCTCCATCACAATGGATAATTGATAGTGGTTCAAATGCGCATATGGTTAGTGATTCTAGTTTGCTGCACAACTCTAAGGCCATAGTGACCTCTCCTAGGTATGTGGGATTGCCAAATGGTAGCAAGGCCTCTGTCAGTCGAATATGATTTATTTTACTCACTAATTCTATCACACTTGACCATGTATTGCATATGCCAGATTTCAACTTCAATCTTCTTTCAATATCCAAGTTTACCAAGGACCACAATTGTTTTGTTACATTTTACCCTCACTTTTGTTTATTTCAGGACCTCAAGACTGAGAAATTAATGGGGATTGGTAAAGAATTCAATGGACTTTATCATCTTGATACAAAATTCTTTTCCAGCTCATATCACATCCTAGTACCTTTTACTCAGTCTCTTGATTCAGTTTGCAATAATTCTGTTCGTAATAATAGTTCAATTGTCAATGTTTCTGGTGATAATTTTCTTTGGCATAAACGCTTTGGACACATGTCTATTTCTAGAATGCAATTGCTGCCATTTTTGCAGAAATCTGTAAGTCTTCCCCATTGTTCCATTTGTCCCATGTCTAAGCAAACAAGACTTAAATTTCCCTCAATGAGTTCATCTAAATCTTCTTGCTGTTTTGAGTTGATTCATGTTGATCTCTGGTTCCATACTCCCACCCATAACGATGAGAAATACTTTCCTACAATCGTTGATGACTTTTCTAAAGCAACTTGAGTTTACCTCATGCATTTTAAAGTTGAGGTGCTGCAAAATCTTAAAGTTTTCTTCCGGATGGTTCATACTCAATTCTCTGCCACCATAAAAATCATCCGAATGGACAATGCAGGTGATTTCTTCAAAAGTGAATGCACCTTGTTGTTCAAATCTCTAGGCATGATACATCAAAGTTCATGTCCTTACACCCCACAACAAAATGGAGCTGTTGAACGTAAACATAGGCACATATTGACATAGCCCGTGCTCTGCGGTTTCAATCCTCATTACCTTTACGATTTTGGGGAGAGTGTGTCTTGACATCTTGTTATCTCATTAACCGTACCCCCAGTCCATTAATTCAGAATAAGACACCTTATGAGATCTTGTACCATAAAACTCCATCCTTTGATCATATTCGTGTCTTTGGTTGTCTATGTTATGCCACCTCTTTAACCCTTCGAGATAAGTTCTCTGCTCGAGCTAATTCTTGTGTATTCTTGGGTTATTCTAGCACTCAAAAAGGGTACAGGGTTATGAATCTTGCTACTGGGAAATTTCTTGCTTCAAGAGATGTTGTCTTTCATGAAAATATTTTTCCTTTTGCTATTCCAGATCCATTATTACCTATATTTCCATCAGACCCTTGTTCAATTACATCAGATTTGGTTGGGGACGTCTCACCTACTTATTCTGATCCTCTTGACCAACCAGTCCCACCGCTTGTTCCTCATACTAACAATCCAATCTCCCAACCACACAGAAAATCCTTGCGTGTCTCCACACCTCCCATTTGGACCAAGAACTATTCTTGTCCCACATTGTCTTACAGCAATTTAGCCACCTCTAAATATCCTCTAAACCATTATCTTTCTTATTCTAAATTTTCCCAACCTTATAAGAAATTTTTGGCATGTGTTTCTTCTGACAGAGAGCCTAGCTCTTATCATGAGGCCATCTTAGACACTAGGTGGAAGGCAGCCATGGATTTAGAACTAGCAGCCTTAGAGTCTAACCACACTTGGGATTTGGTTCAGTTGCCGGTTGGGAAGAAGTCTATTGGTTGTAGGTGGGTGTATAAAATTAAACGACATCCAGATGGAACTGTTGATCATTTTAAAGCTCGTCTTGTAGCCAAGGGATACACACAGCAAGAAGGCGTAGATTATCATGATACTTTCTCCCCCACAGCCAAGATCGTCACTATACGTTGTTTAATAAGTGTTGCAGCTACGAAGCATTGGCCCCTTTATCAAATGGACGTCACCAATGCTTTTCTCCAAGGAGATCTTGAGGAAGAGGTGTATATGCAAATACCACATGGGCATCCTCTTCAAGGGGAGAAACGTGTTTTACGGTTGCTTAAGTCTCTATACGGTCTTAAGCAGGCTTCTCGGCAGTGGAATACTAAATTTGCTAGTGTTATGAAGCTAGCAGGTTTTGTTCAATCCGATAATGATCATTCCCTCTTTACTAAGCCTGATTGTACTCATATCACGTTATTGTTGGTATATGTAGATGATATTATAGTGACGGGAAGTAGTGAGAAAGCCATTACTGATCTAAAGAATTTCTTGCATTCTCACATTCATATTGAAGACCTTGGCTCATTGCGTTATTTTCTCGGCATAGAAGTTGCTCGCTCCAAGGCAGGGATTTATCTCAACCAACGTAAATATGTGTTAGAATTGCTAGCAGACTCGGGTTTGACAGGTGCTAAAGTTTGTGATACTCCTGTTATTCAGCACCAAAAGCTGACCAGTCATGAACTTGATGTGTTTAACCAACAGAGTTTTACTTCTGGCCTCACTGATGATTTGTTGTCTGATCCCAGTGCTTATAAAAGATTGGTTGGTAGACTCATTTACCTTACAATTACAAGACCTGACATTTGTTATGCTGTGCAAGTCCTAAGTCAATTTATGCATGCACCAAAGAAATCACACATGGACTCGGCAATACGTGTTTTGCGCTACTTGAAGTCTGCACCAGGATTGGGCATTTTGTTATGTGCCAATAATGTTTTTTCTCTGCATGCTTATTGTGACTCCGATTGGACATCATGTCCGATGACACGCCGTTCGATCACAGGTTATTGTATCGATTTGGGAGAATCTTTGATCTCTTGGAAGTCTAAGAAGCAAAATACAGTGTCATGCTCCTCCGCCGAAGCGGAATATCGAGCAATGGCAAGCACCACTTGTGAGATTACATGGATAATTGGGCTACTGACAGATATGGGAGTGACATTACTTTCAATTCCAACTTTGTATTGTGATAACCAAGCAGTGCTTCACATTGCTGCGAATCCATTATATCATGAGCGCACCAAGCACATAGAGATTGATTGCCATCTGATTAGAGAAAAGATAAAGAGTGGCGTGATCAAAACCGCACATATCCCTACCACAGAGCAAATAGCTGACATCTTCACCAAGGGACTCAGTCGGGAACAACATTCTTATCTCCTATCCAAGATTGGTGTCTTGAACCTACACCAATCTTGAAGGGGAGTGTTACTAGAATAAGTTTCATCTGAACACGTTTTTAGTAATACGTTTTCTTCCTATTTTAGTTAGTATAAATAGTCTTTTTCTTCTGTTGGACAACAACTTCGAGAGCTCATTTTCCTCTCTGTAAGCTGAACAATTGAGTTTCTCCAGTTTATGAGAAAAGTTCTTATGAGATTTAACACGTATAATCCATTTGTTCTTCCAATCCTACTATTTAAATTTTGTTGGACTTTCCAAGAGCATGCTGCATAGACAACCGAGGTTGAAGGGTTCTCCAAACTCCTTGAAAATCTGGATTGATTTGTATTCAATCACTTGTATCCATCATAACTTTTGTCTAACTATATATTTTTCTGTAAGCTATTAGGCAGCGATTTGATAAACTCATTTACATATCTCTCCTAGAACTAAAAGGAACAACAACACATGTTAAAAATCAAGATCTACAGTGTCAAGTGTATCAATACAGGCCTATCAACTACACCATAATCCTGAGATATAAAACAAGGGCCGAATAACAACAATAACGGGTAACAAGGAAATCTCTAGAGCTGCCGTTTCGAGGTTTCTTTTTAATGTGTGAATAGACTACCTTTGATAGAAAAATGTTCCAAGAAGATGAATGATCCTAGTTGCACATAGTGAGCAGGGAGGATATGGCTTTGTTGGGTTAGAATAATGTTGATTTAATAATTAATCTTCTAATTTTCTAGCCAATTTCAGACTGCATCTCTAATTTGTTAGACTGAACAGAATCAGATTGAGATAATAAATTCATTTGGTACATAAGAAAACTGTTTATCTTCAACCTTGTAAGCTCTCTTTTTATATGTTTATACACAACTTCATAGTATAAGCAATTTTTGTTCCTTCTTTCGTTTTTTTTTTTTTGAAAGTTCCTTTCATTTTGAATGTTTGAAAAGTGGTGTAAAGCAATTGTCCATGCGGAGAAAGGAAATTGAGTTGCTCTCAGTAACTATGGCTCGTCTGTTTGGGTTGTCACAATTAAAATCGTGGCCTTGTGACAGGGAATGAAAAAGCACAGTCTCCTTCAGGAAGATATTCTTCCAGCTATGGCATCGAACAGAAATGTTCCAACGGTTACTCAACGAATTCATGGATCTACTCTCTAAAAATAACTCACCCGAACTAAACCTCAACCAGATGAATCTAACCCCAGATAGAATGGATACCGATCCTCCGGCGATAGATAAAAAGGGTTCGGATTCGATAGCCGTTAACTTACCAAGTTCTACGAGTCATTGATACCGAACAAATAAATCTGGATCATTCTGCCTCGGATCAACCAACTGTGACTGAAAAGATTTCTTGATCTTAATAAATGTACCATGGTGGGTGATTTTACAGATACCAAACATTGTGTTTGTCACCCAGCTGGATCGGATTTTGAGTGTGTGACGAAAGATGTGACAATGGGGGAGCTGTAAAAAAATGAGAGCTATAGCTCTGTATGTTGGTCCCACGTGCGGAATTTGAGATAACAAATCTCGAAAATAAAGAATAAACTGGACACCGAGATTTACGTGGAAAACCCCTAAAAATTATTAGGGTAAAAACCACGGGCAAGATGAAAAGAATTCCACTATAATATTTTGTGGTGTACAACTCACTCACTGTGTTTCAAAGAGATCACACACTTTCTTAATACAGGAGAACAAAACACCTCACAAATATTATAAAACTAAGCATTCAAATGCTTATAAGATGAGAGAAAACTCGAAGAAAGGATGATTTCAGAATGAAGGAGGAAGCTCTATTTATAAAACTTCTGTCAGTGTGAAGACGCGTTAAAAACGCGTCCTCTGAAAAATCCTCGTCAACAATTTTGTCTGCCTAATTTTCCAATTGCTAACATTGATGACCCCTCATTTAATGCATATATTTTTCTTGCCGACATTTCTCCAACTTGGAGATTTGATTGAGAATCACACATCTCCACACATCTTTTCAATCTTGCCATTCCCTGCTGCTTACGTTTCTGCTAGGCCACTTGAGGATCTACACCCCTCAAACTTATCAGTGTTCACTGGCTTGGTCAGAAAATCAGCTATGCTGTCCTTCGTATTGATCTTCTGCATATCCACGCTTCCTTCTTCTACTACTTCCCGTACAAAGTGAAATTGTAATCCAATGTGTTTTGTCCTGGAATGAAAGGCTGGATTTCTTACGATGTGCAAGGCACTCTGACTGTCACAAAACAAAGAAACATTTTCTTGTTTGTGCCTGATCTCCTCCAATAACCTTTTAATCCATATTGCCTCCTTGTAACCTTGAGTAGCTGTCATGTATTCTGCCTCTGTTGTAGATAACGCCACAACTGTTTGCAGTTTTGAAACCCAGCTTACTGCTCCTCCTGCAAGTGTAAACACATAACCAGTAGTAGCTTTCCTCTTATCAGGATCCCCTGCATAATCTGAATCGACATAGCCCCTGAGTGTAAAATCTGATCCTCCATAACATAATGCAGCATTCGAGGTACCCTTAATATATCGAAGGATCCTCTTAACAGTGCTCCAATGCTCTCGTCCAGGATTCGCCATATACCGACTAACTGCTCCCACTGCTTGAGCAATGTCCGGTCTTGTACAGATCATGGCGAACATCAAACTTCCCACTGCCGATGCATATGGTACTCGAGACATCTCTATCCTTTCTGCTTCACTGCTAGGACACATCTCGGATGATAACTTGAAGTTAACAGGAAGAGGGATCGAGATTGGCTTACTATCTTTCATGTTGAAGCGTTGCAAGACTTTCTTCAATATGTGAAAGCCAAATCTTTCTATTACTTCTATCTCGGTGAACTTGCATCCCTAGAATCTTGTTTGCTGGTCCCAAGTCCTTCATATCAAATTCCCTAGCCAACTGTGTCTTCAATCCTTGGACCTGATCTTTGTTGGGGTCTGCTACCAACATGTCGTCCACATACAAGAACAAAATGATATAATCATCATCAGACCTCTTGAAATATGTACAAAGGTCTGCACATAATATGTTGTATCCAAGGCTAATGATATAGGAATCAAATCACTTGTACCAACACCTCGGCGCCTGTTTGAGACCGTACAGAGATTTGTTCAACCTGCAAACCAAGTTCTTTTTGTCTTTTTCCGCAAAATCTTATGGCTGGAGCATATAGATTTCTTCTTCAAGATCTCCATGAAGAAACGCTGTTTTCACATCTAGCTGTTCTAGATGTAGGTCAAACACCGCACATAATGCCAACACTACTCTGACTGTCGTAATCCGAACCACTGAAGAAAATATCTCATTGAAGTCAATGCCTTCTTTCTGAGCATACCCTTTTATCACCAATCTAGCACGATACCGCTCCACTTGGTTATTGCCATCACGCTTGATCTTATAGACCCATCTGTTTCCAATGGCTTTCCTCCCTCGTGGTAGTGTAACAAGATCCCAAGTTTTATTCTTGTCCAATGCCTCCAATTCTTCTTGCATTGCTATCATCCACAAGGATACATCCGAGCTTTGAGTAGCCTCGTGGAAACTCGATGGCTCACCATCCTCTGATAATAGACAATATGCAATATTGCTTTCAGTGACATAATCTAAAAGCCAACCTGGTGGTCTTCTGTCTCGAGTTGACTGCCTCACATTGGAAACCTCAAACTCAACATGTTCTTGTTCTTCGTGCTCTGCTACTGCTTCACAAGAAACTTGACCTTTGTTCGTCTTATTTTCCACCTGAAAAATAGTAGTTTCTGAATTCGATGTGCCTTTGTCTCCCTTTACTTTATCTTCCTCAAAGATAACATCCCTGCTGATGACAAGCTTGTAAACAGTAGGATCCCACAAGCGAAACCCCTTTACTCCATCAGCATAACCCAAGAAGCTACATTTTCTGGATTTTGAATCAAACTTCGATCTTTCTTGCTCATTGTACGAACGTACACAGGACTTCCAAATGTATGCAAATGAGAATAATCTGTCGACTTCCCAGTCCACATATCCATCGGAGTCTTCAGATCAATCGCCACTGAAGGAGAACGATTGATAATATAACAAGCGGTTTTGACTGCTTCTGCCCAAAATGACTTTTCTAGACCTGCAGTCCTCAACATAGCTCTTGTTCTGTTCAACAAGGTTCTATTCATTCGCTCCGCCACTCCATTCTGTTGAGGTGTGTAAGCCGTCGTAAATTGTCTTTTGATGCCCTCATGTTGACAAAATGCATCAAATTCGTCACTGGTATATTCTCCTCCATTGTCAGTCCTCAAACACTTGATTTTCTTTTCTAAATCAAGTTCAATCCGCGCTTTGAAATCTTTGAAGATCTGGAAAACATCTGATTTCTTCTTGATCGGATACACCCAAAATCTCCTAGAGAAATCATCAATGAACGAGACAAAGTATCTCGCTCCTCCTAGATATACAACCGGTGCTTGCCAAACATCTGAATGAATCAGCTCCAATATACTTTTGCTCCTGGCAGTAGAAGTGCCAAACTTTAATCTGTGTTGTTTAATGGTAACACAATGCTCACAAAAGGGTAATGACACTTTTGTAAGTCCCGGCAGCAGGTTCCATTCTGAGAGAATTTTCAACCCTCGTTCTCACATATGCCCGAGCTTTCTATTCCATAACACTGTTAATTCTTCTCCTGAACCAATTGATGGAACATCTAGTTCTGCCTCTTTGTGTGTTTCTCCCAAAAGTACATACAGATTTGCAGCAACATTTTCCGCCTTCATAACCACAAGCGCGCCCTTCACAATTTTCATGATCCCGTTTTCGATACAAGTTTTGCACCCGATATCATCCAATTGCCCCAAGGACAAAAGATTTTTCGTCAGTCCTTTCACATGTCGTACCTCCTGTATGGTGCGAATGGTGTCATCAAACATTTTAATTTTTACACTACCGACCCAGCGATTTCCAAGGCATGATCATTTCCCATGAATACAGATCACCCTGAGACTGGTTCATAATAATCAAACCATTCTCCCCGAGATATCATGTGCCACGTCGCTCCTGAAACCATTATCCATGTGTCACAAAATTTGTGCCTGCCTTCTGCAATAGTTGCTGTTTCGCTGAATAATATTTCACCACTGCCTGAAGTACTGGCCATGTTTCATTGAGAACTTTTATCGATACTCGAACACTCTTTCTTGAAGTGCCCTTTACAGCCACATTTAAAGCAGTAAATATTTTTCTTCTTACTTCTTGACTTTGATCTACCTCGCCTTTGGCTCCCACTGGAGTCACGGTCCATGAATCTTCCTCTTATCATCGGTAAAGCCTCTTCCTGCTTCGAGGTTACCAACCTATCTTCCTTATTCTTGCGCCGGCTTTCTTCTCCGAGAACCACAGTTAAGACATCGTCGAATCTTAGAAAGCTCATAAGAATATTGTTGGTAATGTTGATGATAAGTTGATCATATGAATCTGGTAGACTTTGAAGTAGAAGCTCTGCACGTTCATTTTCCCCTATTTTATGCCCCATGGAAGTGAGTTGTGCAAATAGAGTATTTAGTGTGTTGATATGGTCGGTCATCGATGAGGATTCCACCATCCGAAGAGTATAAAACCTTCTCTTTAGGAAAATCATGTTGTGTAGCGACTTGACCTCGTACATCTTTTTCAGAGTATCCCAGATAACTTTTGCTGTTTTTATCTCAGAGATACTTGACAGTACTTCGTCTGCTATAGCTAAGTGTAAATTAGCAACAACATTATCATTCATCTCGTTCCACTTTCCATCATCCGTAATTTCCACCGGTCTATCTCCAATAGCCACCAAGCAATTCTCCTTTCTTAAAACTTCTTGTATCTTTATTTTCCACAGCATAAAATTGCTTCCGTTGAACGTTGCTATCTCGTACCTTCCCGCCATTATGTCTACAACAATTTTAGTAGATTGGACAAAATAATACCGCCTTAAATAAAAAATCTTAAAAAATCTTTTCTGATGTGGAAGATCAGTCCAGGCTGCAACCACAGAGCATACTCAGAATTTTAAGAAATTTTAAACCAAGGCTCTGATACCACTTGTTGGTCCCACGTGCGGAATTTGAGATAATAAATCCCGAAAATAAAGAATAAACTGGACACCGAGATTTACGTGGAAAACACCTAAAAATTATTAAGGTAAAAACCACGAGCAAGATAAAAAGAATTCCACTATAATATTTTGTGGTGTACAACTCACTCACTGTGTTTCCAAATAGATCACGCACTCTCTTAATACAGGAGAACAAAACAGTTCACAAATATTATAGAACTAAGCATTCAAATGCTTATAAGATGAGAGAAAACTCGAAGAAGGGATGATTTCATAATGAAGGGGGAAGCTCTATTTATAGAGCCTCTGTCAGTGTGAAGACGCGTCCTCTGAAAAATTCTCGTCAACAATTTTGTCTGCCTAATTTTCCAATTGCTAACATTGATGACCCCTCATTTAATGCATATCTTTTTCTTGCCCACAGTTTATAGTTTTACTGAATCAATTTACTTGTTTTTGGCCTTGTACATTTTCGTAGATTGGAAATCGAAAATTATACTTGATAGATGAACCTTGAGTGATAATATAACATAATATAACATAAAAACTACTGTTTGATACGTCATATAAGATAATCAAAAGATCTTCAAAGGTCCGTGATGAAAAATTGATAGATATAGATATTTCATTAGTTGTATGATGTTTGATTTGTGGGTTTTATATCAATAAATTTCTTATAAAAGACATGAGATACAACTTTTTTTGTTTAGCTTGTATAAAATGAAAGTTTTGGTTATATATTTTGGGTTAATAAACATTGTTTTTTTTTTTTTTGGAAGGGGGTTAATAAACAACGTTGTTACTTTGACCGGGAAACATCAAAGTACTGTAACAAGTTTTACATGTCGATTCAAGAGCACATGCTACATATTTTTAATATTTATTATAATAAAAAATTTATTATATCTATTAATTATTAATATCATTAAAGTTAAAATTCTTAATGGTATGTTGGTGGAAATTTCTAATAAAAACTATTTAATGCTTAATATAGTTACACAGATTTCTGGTGGAAATTTCTAATAAAAACTATTTAATACTTAATATAGTTACACAGATTTCTAATATGTTATTTTTTCATTTAAAATAAATTAATTATATATAATTAAAAATTTATAATAAATTTTTTAATGATTATTTATCACATCCTTAAAAATCATACCAAACATAATATTATTTTATCCTTATTTACTTCAATCATTTTTTTTATCATTTCTCTCTTAATCATTTCATTATTTAATCCCCAACCAAACGCAGCCTAATAGGTAAAACAAAATAACAAAGAATCGGGCATTGCCAGTATGAATATCCCAGGACATAGTTGGAACTTTGAAGAATTTTGTCTTTTTTTAAGTTAAAAAAAAAACTATTAAAAAAACATTAATATTTTTCTAGCTACCATTTAAAAAAATAAAATCACAGGCAGCTCACCCGATTCAATTATTTATTATTGATAAAGCAGAGTGAGCAGTATGACTAATCAATAAGATTTACATAAAAAGCCAAACAACATTAAACTGTTTTAGATGGCAGTTCAACTTTTATTCAGGTTTATGTGATTAATACACATACCTGCTGCCACTGGCAGCTGATTTTTTGGCATGATAAATTAATACACATACAACCTGGTTTTACCTTTTTTAAAAACATTATATATATATATATATATATATATATATACTATATTATTAAGTTTAAGACATTTATAATAACTAATTTTTTGTATCATTGTTTGTTTTAATAATTATATATATCAATAAAATGTTAAAAATTTAAATCAAGTCACATGTAATTCAGCTTATAGAGTCTTTGTTCTTTAATTATCAAGTTGCAGGTTCAATTCCTACTTGGTTCTTTTTTTTTTTATTTTTTTAATTCATATATCAAAATTGCAGTGTAGTTCATCAATATTTCTTATAAAATTACGTTTTGATTCTCATTTAAATATAAACCAAATGAATTATAAAAATATTGTACATATATTATATATATGTTTGCCAATTAGGTACCTAAATTCCATGGAGTGAAAAACGCAGCAAAAGTTTAAATTTCAAACGAGAGCATGTGCCAGGAGAAATTTTCTCAGGAATGTATGTGTTGTTGCGTGGACATCATTCCAGCCCTTCATTTAATCATATATGGACTTTGGCTATGCTACGTCGGGAGGAGTGTGTGTGTTTTACACACGATGATGTATTGAGCGAACCTTATATATATATATATATTCCTCGATTAAAAAAAATAAAAAAATAGTACCCAAATTATCGAGACATACATATACTAGTTTTATTTATAATATTATGAAATTTTATTTATGTAAAATGTTTAAAAAATTTATATTCAATTCGAACGAGTGCATCTATATTAGTTGCAGGTAGTTGATAGATGAGACATGAAATAAATAGCGAAATAAATAGCTAGGTTTTCTTGCATGGTTTTGAAAATGTCGTATAGCTAGGTTTTCTTGCATGGTTTTGAAAATGTCGTGTAGGAATTAATGCTTGTGACGAAAACATAATCTAGGAAAAGAAAAAAGAGCAGAAGCATGCCAGTTAAAGGTAATTCGTACGTGGGTGTATGTATGGGCAAGCATATTCTCTCAGTTTCAAATTATTGTTTGTACATCTTAAAAACTAGTTACTCTGCACACGCGATGCGTGTGTACAATCTTTTTTATCATTATCAATAGATTAAAGTGAAATTTGAAAAATTATAGAGGGACTAAATTGATATTTGAATGGTTCAAATAAAAAAAATAAAAATAAAAATGTGTGTTGAAATTAAAAAAAAATAAAAAACAAAAAACAAAAGTGTAATATTAGTATCATATAAGGGTACATTTGGAAAAAAAATTTGGTGTCCTCTCTATGTAGTTATTATCATTTGCTAACACTTAATAATATAGTATAGAAGTATATATGACAATACTAAAAAAAATTACACGTACACGTATATATTTAATATAATTGCTAAATTATTTATGTAAAATTCAAACAAAATATATATATATATGGCAAAAATTGGTGTGAGACGGTTTCATGGGTCGTATTTTGTGAGACAAATATCTTATTTGGGTTATCCATGAAAAATATTACTTTTTATTCTAAGTATATTACTTTTTATTGTGAATATCGATAGAGTTGACCAAGATTTGTGAGACCGTCTCACAAGAATCATACTATATATATATATATATATATTTTTTAAAAAAATAAATTTATATACATGTAATGCTTACGCATTATTAGTTATTATAAAATACGAGAGAGCGACATATCATATCAAATTTCTTTTCAATTTTGCCCCGAAAATCATAAGTAAACAAATCATTTTAAAATAAAATATATTATATATAGACAACATATAATATTTTCATATATTATATGACACCATGCAATGCGTGTCTTGTGAGAAATTACTCGATTAAAAGAAAACCACTTAGACAAAAGCTATGATAAAATAACTTGATTAAAAGAATTCACGCATATTAAAATTTTGTTTTTTTAGTAATTAATGAATATAAATCAAAGAAAACAATAATGTGTAATTCTAATTTAATAATTTAATTTGATTGATATGAGATTTTTTTTATAAAGGGAAAAGACAGAGGATGTAGATCGAGAAATAATCACGTACTAAGAAAGAAGTTGGCAGTCAACAGTAAATCCACCGCGTAAACCTTGCGTGCACTTAAACCATATACAGATGTTTATATTTGCATCTACAATATTATATATATTTGCGTCCAAACTCGTATCTTATTTTGTTTACTTGGCTCTGATTTGATGGGGAAATGCAAGTACAATATTAGGCCAAAGTGAAAGTGTGATATCTTTGGTCTCACATATTAAAAAATAAATATTTAAAATTAGTTTATAATGAGCTATAATGAACTTTTTTATAGTAACTTGGGCTAATCATTTTCGTAAAATAATGACGAATACGAAGTAGTTGCTATATGAGCTCATTGTGCAGTCACATAGGCCCGAGCATGTGTGATTGCACAATGAGCCTCAATAGCAATTACTTCTTATCCGTGCTCACTTTACGAAAATGATTAAATCAAGTTGCTATAGAAATCCATTGTAACCTATTATAAACTCATTTTTAATTTTTTAACTTTTTTTTACCATGTGGGACAAGAGGTATCACAATCACCACTCCTTCAGAACGCAACGTTCTCATCGCGGCCTAACCCCTCGATCCACCAGCGTCGAGAATCTAAAGGTGGCTCCTACAAGTTCAAGAGGTGACTTCCGTCATGTACTATTTTGTCCCGTAAGTTCAAGAGGTGTCTCCCATGTATGTAGCATTTTGCCCCGTATAGCACTTATTCCCTGGTGTTTCTTGCCCGTGACCGGCTCTGATATCATTGTCACGCCTCAAGCCCGGGCACTTGCCTGTGTGACTGCATAATAGGTCCCTATAGCAATTCAACTTAAGGTATCTGAAATCTCTGTTGTTCAGAACTTGCCCGAGGTTTTTCCAGAAGAAATAAATTCCTTGCCTCCGCAAAGAGAGATTGAGTTCTCCGTCGAGCTATCACCCGGAGCAATGCCCAAGTCCAATACCCCATACCGAATGGCATCTACAGAATTAAAGATCCAATTACAAAAGCTTATTGACATAAAATACATACAACCCAGCTCATCACCTTGGGAAGCCCCGATGTTATTCGTAAAAAATAAAGATGGCACATTAAGACTATGCATCGACTATCGTGATCTAAATAATATCACTCTAAAGAACAAGTATCCATTACAGCGTATTGACGAACTGTTCGACACTCTTCAAAGATCCAAAGTTTATTCGAAGTTGGACCTAAGGCAAAGATATTACCAGCTGCTGATATGAGAAAAGGATATACCCTAGACTGCTTTTAACACTCGGTATGGTCACTACGAGTTTTTAGTGATGCTGTTCGGATAGACAAATGCGCTAGCTAATTTCATGGATCTGATACCATTCTGTCACGCCCCGAGCCCGAGCTCGTGCATGCGTCAATTAAATGGACTTTTATTACAACTTGGGTTAATCATTTTAAAACGAGGACGAATACGAAGTAGTTGCTATATGAGCACATTGTGCAGTCATGCAGGTGCGAGCTCAGGCTCAAGCTTGGGGTGTGACACAAAGAATTAAATTGTGGAGGGCCTTATTCTTACAAATAAATTTAGTTTGTGTCTATTATATGTGATATTTAGCTTTATTTAATGAGAATATAGTGGTAAGTATTTGATCTTAATAATCGATGTCAAAGAGTGAGGTCATGAGTTCAAGTATCTCAAGAAATATATTTATATAATTATTGGGAGGGAGAAATGTTGGTTTAAGCGTACACAAGTAAGAGTAGTGTTGGAATGAGTGATTTCTTGAGAAGTTCTCGCGCGTCAAGCTGCTGATATTGTGCAACTTGATCTGGTTAGTCAAGTGGGTCGTAAAAGAGCGACGTCAGATCTTAACGGGTAATACTTTATCTGCCGAGTACAAGACCGACGATAGAGAAATAATAAGACTTATCTCTAAGGAATGTGAGAGCACCAGCAGATAGACACACACTTCTCCGGACTCATGTGCTTAACAGCCTGACCAATTAGTACTCAAGTAGACGATACATACGTTGCCACAAATATAAGAAAATAAAGTTACGTTTTGACTAACAATTATAGTTTTTGACTTAGTAATAAACGTTTGATCCTAACAATAAATATATATATATTACACTATTTATTTGAGAGAATCGAAATTTTTTTAAAAAAAACATATATAATTTAGACGAAAAGAATAGATTTGCATACACGTGTTGTAGATGTTAACTTTAGTTTAATACTCAAGTGTTCATCCCAGTTAATGATGGTAATCCTGTCAAAGTCAAAATTATGCAAGTTGGCCGGACAAACATGTGGGATCACATGGCAAGCTAAGGACAAAAGTATGCATCAAATTGTCGGCCAATCAATATTGTCTTCCGGTAATCAAAGTTCATCCTATGGATCCATTTTCGTGTGAAACTGAGTTATTGATCACAGTTCAGTTGTCAGTCATCACTTTGAATTTGGGCTACACAATAACTTATTAGAGATTAAGTAGATAATATTTATTTTTATGAGTAATATTGTAAGCTTTATTTGCTATTAATTCGAGTATTATATGTAAAATAATATTGGTTTTAGTAATATATATGATATAGTTGGGTTATAAATTTATCAAAATAGATTTTTATTAAATAAATAAAAATGTGTATATCCTTGTCCATTTATTTTAAATTATCACAATTTGTTACTCCACTGGTTATATATAGAGGTGGAAACTTTCATGTTTTGTCCGGTAAATTGTAGGTTTCTTTTTTAACTTTTGGTCTTCTACTGGTTCACTGATTTGTATTTTTTTCGTTTTAAATCTTTTTTCATAGAAATATTAATGTGACACTGGATAATGATGACATGTCGTCGAAAATTATTGATAATGTGACAATGGATATTGCTGACGTGTTTGATATTACGTCAGTACTCCGTTGGAAAATGACCACGAGAAAATGATTGAAAAATACAAGTTAGTGGACCAAGACCATAAATTGAGATAATAATTAAAAAAAAAAACACACACACGTTTGTGTGTGTTTTGCACATGAGAGCTCTATAAATATCCTTAGAAAAGCAGTGTCTTTCTCAATTTTTTTCCCACTCTTGTTGAAGTTTCATTATATTGGTGCGATGGAGTTGGGCAGCATTCTTCAGTTCGTGGAGAACAGTTGTATTCTTGTCACCGGTGCCACTGGCTTTCTTGCTAAGAGTACTACTTTCTTAACTATCTTCTCGCATCACCCTTTATTAATTATATACAACAAAATTTGAAATTTTAGTATAAATTTTTGGTCATCCTGTGTCTGTATTTGATTTTGTTCTTACATTTGCATGATTTTCACGTATACTTGAGGATATTTACTTAATCACTTGAATTTAGAGCACTGAATTAAGAAGTAAACACATAAAATTACACATTTCTAGCTATGTTAATGTGCTTAATTGGTTCATATATATATTATTTGAAGTTTTCATTGAGAAGATACTTCGAGTTCAGCCAAATGTAAAGAAGTTTTATGTTCTTTTGAGGGCTCAAGATACAAACTCTGCCATGCTCCGTTTCAATCATGAGGTACGCAATTAACGGCCGATACATTTTATACACAAGAAAATAACATACAGTTTTCAATTCTTCCTTGTTTCAGCAGTAACATATTGTTCCATAGAACTGAGATCCAAAATATAGAAGAAAGTAGCGTTTCCACCACTCTATCATCCATTGCGGAAAATTCCCCACTGCTGCCTGTCATTGATTTCGGTCTACGACCACTGTTTTCATAATTTTGTGCAGGTTATATCGAAAGATTTGTTCAGGGTTCTGAAAGGAAATTATGGTGAAAATTTCCATTCTTTTTTGTCGCAAAAAGTTAGAGTGGTGGCAGGAGATATTACTTTCGAAAATTTGGGTGTGAAAGATTCAAATTTACTTGAGGAGATGTGGAAAGAAATTGATATTGTTGTTAACTCAGCTGCCACTACTAACTTTGATGAAAGGTAAGAGATATCTTTTATTATTATTATTAAACAATATTTTAGTACATTGATTGCACGAAAAGAAATGTTAATTCTTTTTATTAACTAATTTATACAACATTTGCATGCAGATATGACGCTTCGATTAAAATAAATACGCTTGGTGCATTGCATGTCTTGAATTTCTCCAAGAAATGTGCCAAATTAAAGGTGCTCCTTCACGTATCAACAGGTTGGTATAATCCATTCAAACAAACATATATATATATATATATATTATATATATATATATATATAACTTATATTAACAATTTTCATAAACCGAGAAGACATATACAAAATAGTTATTGTAGGAGCTTACTGTGCAGTCTCGACATAGTCTCAATAATAATAAATTAAATGAATGATTGCAATCCTGTTTCAGCTTACGTATGTGGTGAAAAAGGAGGACTAATAATGGAGACCCCTTACAAAATGGGGGAGGCACTGAACGGGACACCAGGTTTGGACATTTACTCTGAGAAGAAATTGATGGAGGACACGCTCAAACAGCTAGGGGCTCAAAACTATTCCCAAGATGATATTAAATCAGCCATGAAAGATTTTGGTATCCAAAGGTTCGAAATATTTATTTGAAAATTACATTTTTGGTCCTATAAATCCGCTTCTTTGTATTTTGGTCGTCTATGTTGTCAAATATTAATTTCAATACGATATCTTTGTTTTTTTTTTTTTTTTGGCAATTTTAGTTATTTCTCTCACTTGACGCTGACATTGCACCAATGAGATGTTGATGTGGCGTTAAAATGTGTATTGTCACATCAGCACTTTCGATTAAAAAAAACTAAAATTGCCAAAAATCGAAAGATACAAGAATAAAGCTGAAATTTGATAACAAAGATTGATCAGAAAAAAAAAAAATTATACGACCAAAATCACACTTTTTCTCTAATAATAACTTATAATTATTATATTGTCAAAAATAACTTATAATTATTATGTTAAAAAAACTTATAAATATTATATCTGGTGTATACAGCACTAAGATTAAGACATAAAACAATATCCATTTTAATAGCTAGACAAATGAAGATATGCAATTTAATAAGTTGACATAAATTGTCTATGTTCTCGCCAGGGCAAGGAAATTCGGATGGCCAAATACCTACGTGTTCACTAAAGTAATGGGAGAAATGATGCTGGGAGAATTGAAAGAAAACGTGCCACTTGTAATAATTCGTCCCACGATTATTACAAGTACTTACAAAGAACCCTTTCCTGGTTGGGCTGAAGGAGTCCGGTAAAATAGTTTAATCATAAAAAAACCATTTATTTTTCTTGAAATATTGTGATTTAATCTATATTTTCATTTTCTGATTGATGAAATGAATTGCAGAACAATAGATAGCTTAGCTGTTGGATATGGTAAGGGAAAACTAACATGTTTTACTGGTGATCCCAAGAGCATTGTTGATGTGGTGAGTTAATTTTGAAAATTATACACACACAAAATAGTATTCTATTCTCTAAATTTTTTGAATTCTTCCACAACTGAGTGATCGAAAGAATTTTCGCAGATACCGGCGGACATGGTGATAAATGCAATGATCGTAGCAATGGCAGCCAATGCAAATCAACCAAATGAAAGCATATATCATGTTGGATCCTCCGTATCAAACCCTTTGGAACTGAAGTGGTTTCAAGAATACGGGCACCTATACTTCTCTCGGAACCCATGGATAGACAATGATGGAAAGCCCATAATCGTGGGCAAAGTCAATATGTTCGATACAATGGATAGTTTCCAAAGATACATGGCTCTTCATTACTTGCTTCCTTTGAAGGTCTGGTTCGGATTAATTAATCTTGCTCTATTATATTCGACGCATATGATGTTCACCGTATTGTCGTCTATGTTTATGGTATCTTGGTCCACTATATTGTCAAAATTGAGTCTTGATTTTCTTTTTTTAATAACAATTTTAGTCATTAATTTTCATGAAAGTGCTGACATGACACAACACATGACGTCGTTGTCATGTCAGTGCCATGTGATTTCTTGGGAGATTTATGTGTTTGTAAGGTCTGGTTGTGTAAATTGTACATGCTAACAAAGAGTTTGGATTTGATGTATTTTTAGGGACTAGAAATATTGAACACTGCGTGCTGCCGATACTTCAATAACATGTACGTCGAGTTATGCAGAAAGATCAAATATGTGATGCGCTTAGTGGATCTCTATGTACCTTATTTGTTCTTCAAAGGATAGTAAGTAACTATGACCTTCCATGGCTAAATTTTCAGTTTACCAAATCATAGAAAGAAAGAAAGAAAGAAAGAAAGACAAAAGCACACGTAAATATAATTTATAAATGAAATTGTCTTTTGTTTTTTGGCAGCTTCGATGATTTGAATACAGAAAAACTGAGAAGGGAAGCAAAGGAAAGTGGGGTCGTCGAGGCTGAAATGTTCTATTTTGATCCAAAAGAAATAAAATGGGATGAATACTTCATGAACATTCATATGCCTGGAGCAGTGAAATATGTCTTCAAGTGAATGATCGATTAGTTATTAGTGTGATTTCGAAGTAATTAATTGCTACTTATTGATATGTGATCCAATTCATGATTGAACAATGATCAATTAATCCAAGTATTTTTATATTTTATTTTATATATATTTAATCGTATCCATTATTTCTAAATTCACTATATATTGAACTCGATGTGCAATTTATATTTATCCACAGATTGGATTAAAAATCAACCGACTTTCATGTATTTGCGAGATTCGACATATATTGCAATATTTAAACTGTTTTCTAATAATGATAATATGGTTTCGAGTTGGCGTCTTTATCTGGGATTGGACAAATGGGTATACCACCAAAATCTCTCCCATGTGCCATTGACAAAATACTGCCTGGTGTTGTTTAAAATATTAAGGACACTTGATTTCTTGCAAGTTACAAACAAAAGCAACTAATTAATTCCATTTCATCAAAAAGGAATGGGAGAAAGCTAAAAAGGATATAACTTCTATATATATACATATATATATATATATATACATATATATAGTTTTGATATATTACACACTCACCGTATACACTTATGTAAGCATCGATTAGATGATGAGATGACACTAAGCATCGATTAGATGATGAGTGTCGATGAGATGACACTAAGCATCGATTAGATGATGAGATGACACTCATTTATTGGATGTGCATGTGCAATTTTTCTATGTTTCATAACATCCAATATGTGTCACCTTATCGATGATCACATCAATGTTCATGATAGGTGTGCCGCATATTAAAACTATATATATATAGTTTGATCCAAAAATATATTTAGAATGAGAAGCTTTATTTCAAATATAAGAAATTTATCGGATAAAAGAAATACATCCTACTGGAATTTATAACTTTGAAGTGTGATAGTATTTTTTTCCCGGCAGCAAAAGTTTAGATTTAGTGTCTCAAATTTTCTTTTTTTTTTTTTGGAATTTTTCGTCTTAATAAATAAAACAAATTTGTACGTAAAATATATTGATATACAAATTTATATTTCTCATCGACTCATCCTTTCAGTTTGAGATGAATTAGTTAAGATCGTGATGAGTTTAGATATTTGAATAGACAATCTGAGATCATTTATAAATAATTATTTATGTAATTTTCATTTCAAACAGATTTCAAATTTTAACTTTGAAAATTTTAATACGAACTTCCAAACTTGAGATTATAAGTTACTCCCGCTTTACCATTCATTTGTAAGATAATAAAAATAAAAGAAAGTTTTTTGCGATATGGTCTCACGAGTCTTTATATGTGAGACGTGTCAACCCTACCGATATCCGCAATAAAAAGTAATACTCTTAGCATAAAAAAGTAATAATTTTCAAGGATGACCCAAATAAGAGATCTGTCTCACAAAATAAAATACGTAAAACCATCTCACACAAGTTTTTGCCTAAAAATAAAATTGTTACTATTATGGGTTTTTTGGTATTAAAAAGTATAAAATGTATTTATAAGATAAAATAAAAGTTGATAGAGTTTGTTGAAGGTGAATATTTTTTGCAATGAATTTTTTAGATAATTTGATTTAGAAATTAATTCTGCCAATTAATTAATGGCGATAGTGTGTGAAGTTTGAAAGTGCTTTGGAGATTGACTAATTGTTGCACAAAAATTTGACAAATAATAAGTATGATATTTTATAATTTCTAGTTAAATATTTATCCAACGACGTACATAAATTCCCCATCCGATTATATTTTGGGATAACGGGTATTACAAGTAACCATAATAAAAGAATTGATTGCGGACATAATTAAGTTGACTCTTCGTGATTGTTTGATGGTTGTACGAAACACTATTTTTTAAAATTTCGTTTTCATCTTAGTATTAAAAGTTGATATAATATAATTTTCTAAAAAGTAAATGATTACCTCATTCCCAGTTAACCGATTAATTTGCGAGACAGCAATCGCGTAATGAAGTATGAATATTAATAAACTCAAACTAAAATACAAAAGTAATAATAATTTATAAAAACTCCCGAGAGACGGTCTTACGAGTCAATTTTGTGAGACATATATTCTATTTAGGTCACTTATGAAAAATATTACTTTATATATCAAAAGTATTATTTTTTTATTGTAAATATACGCATGATTAACATATGTCACGAATAAAGATCATTGACGCCGTCTAACAAGAGATGATCTCTTCGAAGAAAGAATATAAAATCAACTATAACATTGGATATTAATATAAGAAGTTGATCTTAAAAAGAAAACTAAATAACTTGTGTCAATTGAACAAATACAAACCAAACAACATTCGGGAAAACATTGTTTTATTTCATTTTGGAGGAAAACATAAACAAAGATTTGAATAAATATGCATGTTACTGATATATTATATGCACGCACATTATAATTACTAGAAAACATGAATTAGCCAGCCGCCTGTTCGTCCCACGTGTGGAATTTGAGATAATAAAACCCGAAAATAAAGAATAAACTGGACACCGAGATTTACGTGAAAAATCCCTAAAAATTATTAGGGTAAAAACCATGGGCAAGATGAAAAGAATTCCACTATAATATTTTACGGTGTACAACTCACTCACCGTGTTTCCAAAGAGAACACACACACTCTCTTAATACAGGAGAACAAAACACCTCACAAATACTATAGAACTAAGCACTCAAATGCTATAGGATGAGAGAAAACTCGAAGAATGGATGATTTCATAATGAATGGGGGAGCTTTATTTATAGAGCCCTTTGACCGTGTAGAAACGCGTTTTCTCCTCTGAAAATTTCCGCGAAATTTCCTGCAGCCAACCCACGTTTTTTTCCCCTCAAAGAATAGTCAAATTTCAATTCATTGAATAATGCATTTAATACATTGTCTTGCCGACATTTCTCCCACTTGAAGATTTGATTGAGGATCAAACACATCTCCACACATCCTTTCAATCTTGCAATTCCCTGCTGCTTACGTTTCTGCTAAGCCACTTGAGGATCTACACCCCTCAAACTTGTCAATATTCACTGGCTTGGTCAGAAAATCAGCTATGTTATCTTTTGTATGAATTTTCTGCATATCCACGCTTCCTTCCTCTACTACTTCTCGCACAAAGTGAAATTGGACCCCAATGTGTTTCGTCCTGAAATGAAAGGCTGGATTCCTTACGATGTGCAAGGCACTCTGACTGTCACAAAACAAAGAAATATTCTCTTGTTTGTGTCCGATCTCCTCCAATAACCTTTTAATCCATATTGCCTCCTTATAAGCTTGAGTAGCTGTCATGTATTCTGCCTCTGTTGTAGATAACGCCACAACTGTCTGCAGTTTTGAAACCCAGCTTATTGCTCCTCCTGTAAGTGTAAACACATAACTAGTATTAGATTTCCTCTTATCAGGATCACCTGCATAATCTGAATCGACATAGCCTCTGAGTGTAAAATCCGATCCTTCATAACATAATGCAGTGCTCCAATGCTCTCCGTTATCCTTCATAACATAAAATCCGATCCTTCATAACAAATCCGATCCTTCATAACATAATTCGAGGTACCCTTAATATATCGAAGGATCCTCTTAACAGTGCTCCAATGCTCTCGTCCAGGATTCGCCATATACCGACTAACTGCTCCCACTGCTTGAGCAATGTCCGGTCTTGTACAGATCATGGCGAACATCAAACTTCTCACTGCTGATGCATATGGTACTCGAGAAATCTCCATCCTCTCTGTTTCACTGCTAGGACACATCTCGGAGGATAACTTGAACCTAACAGAAAGAGGGGTCGATATTGGCTTACTATCTTGCATTTTGAAGCGTTGCAAGATTTTTTTCAAATAATTTTTCTGCGATAGCCAAATCTTTATGTTATTTCTGTCTCGGTTAACTTTCATCCCGAGAATCTTGTTTGCTGGTCTCAAGTCCTTCATATCAAATTCCCTAGCCAACTGTGCCTTCAATCCTTAGCCGTGATCTTTGTTGGGACCTGCTACCAACATGTCGTCCACATACAACAGTAAAATGATATAATCATCACCAGACTTCGTACAAGGGTCTGCACTCAGTCTGTTGTATCCAAAGCTCGTGATATAGGAATCAAATCTCTTGTACCAACATCTCGGCGCCTGTTTGAGACCGTACAAAGATTTGTTCAACCTGCAAACCAAGTTCTCTTTGCCTTTTTCCGCAAAACCTTCTGGCTGGAGCATATAGATTTATTCTTCAAGATCTCCATGGAGAAATACCGTTTTCACATCTAGTTATTCTAGATGTAGGTCAAACGCCGCACACAATGCCAACACTGCTCTGACTGTTGTAAGCCGAACCACATGAGAAAATATCTCATTGAAGTCAATGCCTTCTTTCTGAGCATACTCTTTTACCACCAATCTAGCACGATACCGCTCCACTTGGTTATTGCCATCACGCTTGATCTTATAGACCCATCTGTTTCCAATGGCTTTCCTCCCTCGTGGTAGTGTAACAAGATCCCAAGTTTTATTCTTGTCCAATGCCTACAATTTTTCTTGCATTGCTATCATCCACAAGGATACATCCGAGCTTTAAGTAGCCTCGTAGAAACTCGATGGCTCACCATCCTCTGATAATAGACAATATGCAATATTGCTTTCAGTGACATAATCTGAAAGCCAACCAGGTGGTCTTCTGTCTCGAGTTGACTGCCTCACATTGGAAACCTCAGACTCAACATGTTCTTGTTCTTCGTGCTCTGGTACTGCTTCACAAGAAACTTGACCTTTGTCCGTCTTATTTTCCACCTGAAAAATAGTAGTTTCTGAATTCGGTGTGCCTTTGTCTCCCTTTACTTTATCTTCCTCGAAGATAACATCCCTGCTGATGACAAGCTTGTGAACAGTAGGATCACACAAGCGAAACCCCTTTACTCCATCAGCATAACCCAAGAAGATACATTTTCTGGATTTCGAATCCAACTTTGATATTTCTTGCTCATTGTACAGAACGTACACCGGACTTCCAAATGTATGCAAATGAGAATAATCTGTCGGCTTCCCGGTCCACATCTCCATCGGAGTCTTCAGATCAATCGCCACTGAAGGATAACGATTGATAATATAACAAGCGGTTTTGACTGCTTCCGCCAAAAATGACTTGTTCAGACCCGCAGTCCTCAACATAGCTCTTGTTCTGTCCAACAAGCTCATGTTCATCCGCTCCGCCACTCCATTCTATTGAGGTGTGTAAGCCGTCGTGAATTATCTTTTGATGCCTTCATGTTGACAATATGCATCAAACTCATCACTGGTATATTCTCCTCCATTGTCAGTCTTCAGACACTTGATTTTCTTTTCAGAATCAAGTTCAACCCGCGCTTTGAAATCTTTGAAAATCTGAAAAACATCTGATTTCTTCTTGATTGGATACACCCAACATTTCCTAGAGAAATCGTCAATGAACGAGACAAAGTATCTCGCTCCTCCTAGGGATACAATCGGTGCTTGCCAAACATCCGAATGAATCAGCTCCAATATATTTTTTCTCCTGGCAGTAGAAGTGCCAAACTTTAATCTGTGTTGTTTACTGGTAACACAATGCTCACAAAAGGAGGGTAGTGACACTTTTGTAAGTCCCGGCAGCAGCTTCCGTTCTGAGAGAATTTTCAACCCTCGTTCTGACATATGCCCGAGCTTTCTATGCCATAACACCGTTAATTCTTCTCCTGAACCAATTGATGCAACAGCTATTTCTGCCTCTTTGTATGTTTCTCCCAAAAGTACATACAGATTTACAGCAAATTTTTCCGCCTTCATAACCACAAGCGCACCCTTCACAATTTTCATGATCCTGTTCTCGACCCGAGTTTTGCACCCGATATTATCCAATTGCCCAAGGACAAAAGATTTTTTGTCAGTCCCTTCACATGTCGTACCTCCTGTATGGTGCGAATGGTGCCATCAAATATTTTAATTTTGATAGTACTGACCCCAGCGAATACTTTGAAGTAGAAGCTCCGCACGTTCATTTTCCCCTATTGTATGCCCCATGGAAGTGAGTTGGGTAAATAGAGTATTTAGTGTGTTGATATGGTCGGTCATCGATGAGGATTCCGCCATCCGAAGAGTATAAAGCCTCATCTTTAGGAAAATCATGTTGTGTAACGACTTGACCTCGTACATCTTTGTCAGAGTATCACAGATAATTTTGGCTGTTTTTATCTCAGAGATACTTGACAAAACTTCGTCTGCTATAGCCAAGTGTAAATTGGCAACATCATTGTCATTCATCTTATTCCACTTTCCATCATCCGTAATTTCCACCGGTCTATCTCCAATAGCTGCCGAGAAATTCTTCTTTCTTAAAACTGCTTGTATCTTTAATTTTCACAGCATAAAATTGCTTCCGTTGAATTTTGTTATCTCGTACCTGCGCGTCATTATGTCTACAATAATTTAGTAGACTGGACAAAATAATCTCGCCTTAAATAAAAAATTTCAAAAAATCTTTTCTGATGTGGAAGATCAGTCTAGGCTGCAACCACAGAGCATACTCAGAATTTTAAGAAATTTTAAACCAAGGCTCTGATACCACTTGTTGGTCCCACGTGCGGAATTTGAGATAATAAAACCCGAAAATAAAGAATAAACTGGACACCGAGATTTACGTGGAAAATCCCTAAAAATTATTAGGGTAAAAACCACGGGCAAGATGAAAAGAATTCCACTATAATATTTTACGGTGTACAACTCACTGACTGTGTTTCCAAAGAGAACACACACTCTCTTAATACAGCAGAACAAAACACCTCACAAATATTATAGAACTAAGCACTCAAATGCTATAGGATGAGAGAAAACTCGAAAAAGTGATGATTTCAGAATGAAGAGGAGAGCTCTATATATAGAGCCCCTTGACCGTGTGAAAACGTGTTTTCTACTCCGAGAATTTCCGCGAAATTTCCTGCAACCAACCCGTTTTTTTCCCTAAAAAAATAGTCAAAATTTCAATTCATTGAATAATGCATTTAATGCATTGTCTTGCCGAAACCGCCAACCAAAACGTCGATGATTTGCAGGTAATATGTATATAAATGTGCGCATCGGAACTGATAGAAACCTGTGCAATTCCCTTAATTATAATAATTGCCATTTTGTGCATGCAATTATTTTGCAATGGAAGATACTGAAATTGTGCGATATTTTGAGGGCAAGACCATTTTCATCACTGGTGCCACTGGCTTTCTTGCAAAGAGTTAGATTCCTTTGCCATCAATGTTATATTCACGAAATTTATTGTACACTTTTGCCTTTTTTCAACCCTCTTTCAATACCTCTAATTTTCTGCAGTTTTCTTGGAAAAAATACTTCGTGTGCAGCCAAATGTGAAGAAATTGTTTCTTCTAATTAGGCCGACAACCAAGAGGTCCATCGAACAACGCCTACATGAAGAGGTATTGAGAATAATGCATCTATTTCTTGAAATATCCCGTATTCGTTCTGTCATGTATATATATATATATATATTGGCTAGATGGCGACTTGAATTAATCATATTTAGAAACCTGATCATGACCTCGCTTTTATTACTGTTTTCGTAGATTCTCGGCATCGATTTGTTTCGTGTTCTACGAGAAAGGATGGGAGAAGACTTGATCTCTTTGTTGGAAAAAGTTGTACCTATTCCGGGTGACATTTCTCATGACAACTTGGGAATTCTCGACTCAGGGTTGAAACATAATATGTTACAAGAAATAAACATTATTGTGAACTCAGCTGCAACGACCAATTTTGATGAGAGGTATGATAAGGTGGTTTGAGGTTTCATTCTTTTGTTCCTACCAGAAATTTCGAGACAAAGAATATCTGAAAATAGTTAAATTTTGCATTAGAAAAAATTATATTTTTCAATATTTATTTTTAACATATGAAATATGTGTATTTCAAATATCATTATAAGCGGGAAATAGAAGCGAAAAACTAATTAACTAATGGAAAAAAATGCCCTTCTAGAGATATATTTTTGATTGGAGGATCGGGTATATATTTCACTATATGGAGTGTAAAATGGGAGAATTACTATATATGTATCATATAATATAAAATGTGAAGTTACTGTCTCACTGAGGTTGAAAATTTATGTTTAATATTATTTATAAGTGGTTACAATGGTTCTTATAGTTACTTGAGTTGATTATTTTCGTAAATCGATGATGAAAACAATATAGTTCTTATAGGATATCATTATATGATCGCACGTCGCGTGAGGTTTTTTGTTGGACTCGCATAGCAATTACTATATTACCATGTAGATAGAACCTATAAGCTAGCTAGCTAGCTTGAAAGCCTAAATTAAATTGTTGAATACTTGACGAATACTTGTAAGTTCTTGAATCAGCATTTCGATTATGTATGCAGATATGATGTGGCGTTGGGGATTAATGCGTTGGGAGCCACGAATGTGGAAAACTTTGCAAGAAAATGTTCAAAATTAGAGACACTACTCCATGTTTCCACGGGTTAGTAATACCATATTCAAGCTTTTAATTGATTCGAAAATTAATTTTGAAACATATGAATAGGCTTAGGCCTATGCTCAAAGAATGGCTATTTCTTTTAAAAAAGAGTTGGCTTGTTGTTTCTCATATTCTCGGTGTTTAATTCTCCACCAAATAATAACTAACACCTCGCCTTTTGTTTGATCAACAGCATATGTACAAGGGAAGAATGGTGTCGGACCCATACCAGAGAGAGCATTTCGTAAGGGAGATACCCTTGATGGTGCTAAGATCTCGTATTTAGACATTAACACGGAGATGAAGATCGCGAAGGAAAGGTTGAGGGAACTTCAAACACAGAATGCAACAGAAAAAGAAATCACAAGGGCTATGAAGGATTTAGGCATTGAAAGGTTGTAACCAATATTTCTTATATGTATTTATAAAGATTTTGATGAATATAAACTTAATTGAGATAGTTGAATTAATCAGAGCAATGCTACATGGATGGCCAAACACGTACGTGTTCACGAAGGCAATGGGGGAGATGGTTTTGGAGAATTTCAAGGGAGAGGCCAATCTTATTATACTACGTCCCACTATAATAACTAGCACTATTACAGAGCCTTTCTCTGGTTGGATTGAAGGTTTAAGGTAGTGATTTATATAAGGTTGCGTTCGGATCGATGAATTTGAACGTTGAAATCTAAGCTTTTATTTTTTATGATTAATTTACAAATAATTCGAATTTTTTAAATGTTAATTGGGTGATAACAGAACTTTGGACAGCCTCTTTGTTGCCTACGGAAAAGGGAAACTGAAATTTTTCGTAGGTGATCCCGAGTCAACAGTAGACATGGTAAGTTGGTCTACCTGTCTATCTAACGTGTTATTTTTATAATTTTGAACATTATATCTGAAAATTCGAAAGTAACTTTTTTTTGTTTGTTAACAGAAGTACTAATTTATTAATTGTAAATATAAACGGGAAATTTTCCAAAATATCATCTAATTTGATCTATTTTTTTGTTTTTATTCTCCGGCTTATCAAAATTAGGTCATGGTCATGTGAGTTATGTTTTAAAACATTTTTATTTTCATAGCTCTAACGTGACATCGAACATATCAGCGATGGTCGGTGTCATGTTACCAATTTTTATGTCATGTCAACCATGTCCGATATTAAGTTTGAATCAGATTGATCCGTTCACAAGACCTACACGAGTTTACAAAGTTCTCAAACAAAATAGGGTAGTTTTCTGACTGATTTTATGATTAATTAAGTTCTAATGTTAATTTTTTTTTGCATTTAAGATTTTGATAGTTCGATTTCATGGGTAACTGAAACACGCAAAATTTTGAAAATTGAACAGATACCAGGAGACATGGTGGTAAATTGTATGGTTGCAACAATAGCAGTAGCAGCCGCATCACGTCCAAATAGTGATGAATCAAGATTATCCATATATCATATTGGTTCTTCGAACTGTAATCCTCTAAAATTTGCAGACATGAAGTGGCTAATGTATCGGTTTTTTATTCAGAATCCATTGTTGGATGGCAGAGGAAAACCTATAAAAGTAGGCCAACCTACGACATTAAATACCATGGCAAGCTTTCACAGATACATTGCAACTCATTACTTGCCGTTTGTCAAGGTAATTTCACGATTTCACCAACAGTGACATCATGTGTCCCAAAAATGAGATATATCTGGAGTTTGAAATCTTGTAAACCCCATACACGATATATATATAAAAAAAATTCATGATTTTGTCTTTTGAATATTAGCAGTTGTTTTCGATTTTTTTTCTTGTTTACCCATACATGGGAAATGAACAAACATAAACACTCCTATGTCTTGCAATTATTGATCAACACATGATAGCTAGATGGCATTATACACTAATGGATCTTATCTGTGAATACTTATAATTTATTCAATTTATTTTGTATGTTATTTATTTATATATTTGATCTTGCAGGGATTGCAATTTGTGAATATGATATGTTGCAACCACTTTGAAAGTGCATACACCAGTGCCAAACGACGAATCAGTCATGCTATGCGTCTGGCAGAGCTCTACAAACCTTACATATTCTTCCAAGGAATGTAGGTTTTCTTGACCCCTTGATTATTCTTTTTACTTGTGCACGCACACACACATATATAATTTAGATATGTTGTCAACCAACCGTGCTCACTGCTGAGATGACACTCATTTATGTTAGCTTTAAACCCAGAGAACGTACATCCAAAAGAAAGAAACAAAAAGGATTCACTGTTAGACTAAATGACAAAGAAGAATACTATTCGTGGTTGTTGAAGTCTACCTACTTACAGTACTTTTATACTAAGGAAAACTAAACAGAAAACATAAAAATCAGGAAACCAATATGCGTGTATCTCGCACGTTGAAAACAGAAAGATAACAAGAAAGAGAGAAAAATAGTATGGGTTGTTTCCGCCTTTCACTCGATCGGGATTTGGATTTTCACATCTTGATCTTATCTGGATTATCTGCTCACATTACTCCCTCTAATCCTGACTTGGCTCCAAATGACGGACTCCGAGTAGCCGACGCATGGAAGCTAACTTCACTCCTGACAGTGCCTTAGTCAATGAATCAGCCCGTTGTTCTCTAGTGTTGACAAACTCTACCACAATCTGCCCCTTCTCAACACATTCTCTGATAAAATGAAACCTTGTATCTATGTGCTTACTATGACCATGAAATACTGGGTTCTTCATGAGAGCTATGGCAGATTTGTTATCAACAAATAAGGTTACTGGCTTTGGCTCTATATCGGTTAACTCACCAGCAAGACTCCTTAACCACAGAGCTTGGCAGGCCGCATCTGTTGCTGCCATGAACTCAACTTCACAAGATGAAAGTGCCACCGTCTTCTGCTTCTGTGAGTTCCAGGACACTTAGTTTTCATTAAAGTAGAAAGCCATTCCACTGGTGCTTTTTCTCCCATCGCGATCACCAGCTAAGTCACTATCCGAATAGCCGAATATACCAAATTCCTGGGGTCCCTTCACATAAGTAAGTCCAAAATGGATTGTGCCTCTCAAATACCTGAGAATTTGCTTAACCACCTTGTGATGCATTATTGTAGGCCTGTCCATGTATCTACTTGCCATTCCTACTGCATATGAGATGTCTGGTCGTGTGTGTAATAAGTATCTGAGACAACCAATGATACGTCTAAATTCTGTGGCATCAACTGGAGTTCCTTCCAAGTCTTTGTGCAGCTGCGTCTTGGGCTCCATCGGATAGTTCGAGGCATTGCAATCTGCCATCTTGAACTGGGACAAGATTTTCTTAGCATAGGCTGATTGTTTAAGTAATGTTCGACCCTTTTGTTGTTCCACCTCAAAACCTAAGTAATAGGAGAGAAGACTCAAGTCACTCATTTCAAATTCTGTCATCATTTGCTGCTTGAACTTGTTGATTTCTTCGACGCTTCTTCCTGTTACAATTAGATCATCAACATACACTCCAACAATCACCCTTGCTTCTCCTTTACTTCTTATGTACACTGCCTGTTCTTGAGTACATTTCCTGAAGCCTAGCTCTTTTAGGTTCTTATCCAATCGAATGTTCCAAGCTCGTGAAGCTTGGCGTAATCCATAGAGGGCCTTTGACAGCCTATACACCTTATGCTTCTGGTTTTGTACTTCAAACCCCTCTGGTTGGGTAACATATACTTCTTCTTCTAACTCACCATTAAGAAACGCAAAATTCACATCTAGATGGTGTACCTCCCAACTTTGATTTGCAGCAAGTGCAAGAATGACTCGGATAGAGTCAAGTCTAGCTACAGGTGCAAATACCTCTTCGAAATCGATGCCTTGCTTTTGTACATAACCTTTAGCCACCAACCTTGCTTTGTGCTTAACGACCTGCCCATCTGAATCTTTCTTTAGTTTGAATATCCACTTTAGGCCGATGGGTTTGTGGCCTGATGGGAGCTCAGTTAGGGTCCAGGTGTTATTTTTTTCAATGGATTTCAACTCTTCCTTCATTGCTTCGTACCAGTAGGTTTCGATTACAGCTTCTTGGTAACAGGTTGGTTCCTCAGACACCACCATCATCAACTCACTCTCTTCTTCATCGATAGCAACCACTTCCTCAGTATTGGCGTAAATATTATCGATTGACCAAAAACGGATAGGTCTTTCTTGGGACTCAGGGTTGATTGTCACCTGGGGCGAAGTAGCCTCATGAGTATTTGACGGAAGTATAGGTGAACATAACATTTCTGCCGCTGGTGGTGTGACATCTTCAGCGTCTGCATCATCAATCGATTCATCAGAATAGAATGCATCCAACATGATGAACTCCGACGACGGCCCTTCATTACTAACTCCTGCATTCCATGACCATTTGAGATTTTCTTGAAAGATGACATCTCTACTTACTTGCAACTTGCTATGGCTTGGGTCAAATAGATCGGTGAGCTTTGCAACCTTCCTCTACACCCAAATATACCATGGGCGAGCTTCTGTCGTCAAGTTTCTTGAGATGTGTGAGGTGAGGCTTTCTTCCCATCCACGCTTCAAATGGTGTGCGCTCTCCCAGTGCCTTAGTTGGGAGACGACTTTCCCCAGAATTTTGCAGGTACATGCATGCTTTTGAGTAGAGATCTTGCCATGGCCATCACTGTGCGGTTACGGCGTTCTACAACACCATTCTGTTGCGGTGTGTAGGGAGCTGTGAGGTGCCTGTCAATCCCTTCGTATTCACAGAAATAGGTAAACTCAATGGATAGGAACTCGCCACCGCGATCCGTCCGGAGTGTTTTGATCTTGTACTCAGTCTTGTTCTCTGTCAAAGACTTGAACTTCTTGAATGTCATGAAAGCATCGTTTTTTGCTGCCAGTACATACACCCACATCCACCTAGTGAAATCATCAACAATTAAAAGAAAATACTTATTACCACCGAGTGTACATGGTGAGATTGGCCCACAAATATCAGCATGAAGGAGTTCCAGTGGCTTCTCTGCTCTGTATTTTGTCTGGTACGGGAACGTCAACCTTGGATGCTTGGCTATCACACACCCCTCACATAACTTGTTTGGCTGGGTTAGCAATGGCACACCAACTGCCATTTTCTTCTCCCCCAAGAGCTTCAAGTCATAGAAGTTGACATGGCCGAGTCTTGCATGCCATAACCATGCTGGGTCATCTAGGCTTGTTAGGAGACAAATCTGCTTGAATGTCTTTATGTGAGAACCTGAAATTCCAGCAGTAGCAGTAGCTAGCAAATTTCAGCAGAAACTAACAATTCCAGCAGCAACTTAGATTTCTGAATATGGTATTTTCCAGCAGACAAAATCCAGCAGCAGAAGAGTTCAGTAGCGAGATTCCAGCAGATAGCTACTGGTTCTGCTCAGGACTTGTAACTGAAGCATTTAACATGGAATAAATGCTATTAATGGCATATTATGGTCATTAATTGGAAGGCTAACAGTCAGATTTTGGCCTATAAATAGCACCCTCAATCTCTGAAATTGATGTTACCAAAATTTTGAGTTATCACTTGAAATTAGAGCTAAGAGAGTGCATTTTTTCGAAGCTGTAAAATCCAGTAGCGAGGCAAGCAGATTTCCAGACTTCAACCGAAATTCTTTAAGCAAATGACAGTAAGTGGGCTTATATATAAATATCTTGAAATCCGTTTGATAATTCTGTTTTAAAGCTCAGTTTCTGTATGTTTGATTTCTGATATATGATTTTGAAGCACTGAAACTCCCTAGTGAACTAATGGTAGGAATATGTATTCTGAACATTCTGAATTCTGATTCTGATTCTGGCCTCACCCCTTAAAGGACAGAACATATAGGGGACTGATATCAGTTTAGCCATGAAATTCACTAACGTGCTCAGTGCTTACTAATTCTGATTTCTGTTCTGAAACCTGTGATTTCTGAATTCTGATTTCCGTTCTGAAATAAGAGTTCTATATGTTATTGTGTTACTGTTTCTGTAAAAATGGGATTCTGAAACTGAGAGTTATTCCTGCCCCTGCTTACTGAGTGACAACCGTATCACTCACCCACCAAACTCATCTCAGATAAGAATACTGAAGAAATGTCAGAAGAAGAGGAGCATAATCAATTTTGGGGCTGGTGATGAAGATCGTTGTTCTCAGTTCTGATTTATGTCTTATTTTTCGCTGCATCTATTCAGACATTGTATTTCTTGTTTTACATTTCCGCTATAAAACATTATTAATCGAGTTGTATCAGACATTGAATATTCAGTATTATGAATAAAAGATTGGTTTCTGAATTCTGTACTTTTGAGGCTTGTTGTTTTCGAATATAAATTTGAGAGCAACGTCGGCGTCAACCAACCCTCGTCTTGGGGCGTGACACTTTAATTGTATCTTGTACAAGCGATTTTGTGTTCGCTTCACCAAAATCAAGAGCTTCCCACTCCTGTCAAACACCTTCATGGTATCTCCTCTCATGTGTACCTCGTTCCCGTCTTCTGTCATTTGTCCAAGACTTATAATATTACTACAAAGTTTGGGAATGTAGTATACCTCTTGGAGAACTTTCTGATCGCCGATCTTGCAATCAAACATAAACGTCCCTTTTCCCATGATCTGGATAGTTGATCCATCGCCGAACTTCACCCTCCCGGTGACAGCTTCATCCAATTCTTGGAACTTCTCGCGATGCCCAGTCATGTGATTGCTTGCACCATTGTCAAGGTACCAGATGTCTTCATTTTCTCCATTCTTGTCACCACGGTACATCTCTGGTAATAGCCTCTCTTCGCTGAGTAGTATAGCATCTTGTTGTTCATGCCTAGTGTGCGTCACAGCCATCAACAGTGCTGGTTCTTCATCGGTGGCGCGAGTGAGATAAGCTTCATCGTCACGACGCTTGCTGTGGCATTAAGATGCATAATGTCCCATTTTCTCACAATTGAAACACTTTATGTGACTCTTGTCACGAGTACCACGGCTGGTGCTGCTATTACCTCCTGTATTGTCTTTGTGCAGCCCACCACGACCTCGACCACGCCCTCGTCCACGCCATTTGCCACGATCAGGGCCGCTGGACCCACGCCCCTTTCCTCCTAACGAGGTGTCACTATTAATCCCCTTCTGTCGTGCTTGCCATTCGGCATGAGTGAATAAAAGTTGACCCTCGGTACCGTTGATGTTGCCATGTAATCGCATTGTTCGTTCCTCATATGCTTTTAATCGCCCTATAGCTTCTTCAAATGGCATGGTCTCGAGGTCGTAGAACTGTTCGATCCCGACGACGATGGGAAAGAATTTCTCAGGGACGAAGTCGAGAACCTTCTTGACCAGAGATGAGTCTTCAAGTGTATCACCAAGGGTGGAAAACTTGCTGTTTATTGCACTGAGTTTTGCGGCGAATTCATCAATTGTCTCGGTCTCCTTCATCCGAAGAGCATCAAATTCGTTCTTTAGTGTCTGTACACGCGCCTTCTTGACTCGATCACCACCCAGGTACCTCGTCTTGAGGCTATCCCAAGTATCCTTTGCTGCCTTCTTCTTTTCGATCTGGAGAAGGATGTCTTCTGGAACGCACTGCAAGATGTATGCTCGTGCTGCCTTATACTTTTTTCCATCCACTCGTGCTCCTTCAGTCGGCTCCACCGCCTCCCAAACTCCTTGGGCATCAAGAATCGCCTCTGTCTTTATCGCCCATGTTGCATAATTGTGGGGGGTCAGCATTGGATAGTGAAACGACACTCCGCTGTTCTCTTTCGCTGTATTCTGGTGGATAATCGACATTTTAGAGAAGTTGTGATTACTTGGACGTTTTACACTGGACGCTCTGATACCAAATGTTAGCTTTAAACCCAGAGAACGTACGTCCAAAAGAAAGAAACAAAAAGGATTCACTGTTGGACTGAATGACAAAGAAGAATACTATTCGTGGTTGTTGAAGTCTACCTACTTACAGTACTTTTATACTAAGGAAAACTAAACAGAAAACATAAAAATCAGGAAATCAATATGCGTGTATCTCGCACGTTGAAAACAGAAAGATAACAAGAAAGAGAGAAAAATAGTATGGGTTGTTTCCGCCTTTCACTCGATCGGGATTTGGATTTTCACATCTTGATCTTATCTGGATTATCTGCTCACAATTTATAGGACGTGATGAAACATATAAAAAAAAATATACATCTACTAGGTAAATGACACCTTAACGTTGACCACATTAGTGGACAACATATCAAATATATATATATATATATATATATATATATATATATATATATATATATATATATATATAGACACCCACAAACACACTCTTCCAAGTATATATAATGGGTTTTATATGATGTTTTATTTTTCAGATTCGATGACGCTAACAGTAAAAATTTGCGAAAGACGATAAAAACCTCGCAAACGAGTATGAACTCGTTGAATTTTGATCCAAAGAATGTTCAATGGGATGAGTACTTTTTGAAAACACATTTTGTTGGAGTTACGAAGTATGCAATGAAGTGATCTACCTCCTGGCTTGAGGCTCGAAGCTGTCATATCCTCGATTGCTCTTTCTTTCTTTTATGAAATTGAATATGCTCTTTCAATTTGTATAACCCGCAAATTTTTAAAATTTGAGATTTTATTCTTGAACTTGAAGTTGTATTGGGTTTATCCAAGATCTTTTATTTAAGATTATCAAAAATTGTGTGGGATAATTAAATCTTTGTGTACAAATATACATGAAATTCGAAATTTGATGATAAGCCTATATTTTGAGTTTTGGGATAAATAAATAGGTCAAGATCTGAGAAATTAAATAAGGAGATATTAGAATAAACATGTGTATTTCGAAAATTGTGAGATATAATTTCGAAATTTGGGAATAAAATACAAGATCTGTTATAATTTCAAAAATTGTGAGATATAATTTCGAAATTTGGGAATAAACTTGTGTTTCGAAATGTACTCGATGATATCATACTTCTTGTTAGTCCACTTCTTTGCTCATATTTGTAAGATTTGGCTTTTTGTCTGGACCAAATTGTTTTTGGTTTTCAAGAACTTCTTCCACTTTTAGCATAAAGATGAGTTCTAAAACGTTTTTTTTTCCCCTTTGTGATTTATTTCCAATAATTGTTGGAAGATCATTTTCCTTACAACACAAAAGAGTATGTTTGTTAATACCCCTTAAACATTTGTAATTCTTTTATAATGCTGTCAGATAACACCATTCTACCAATTTTTCTTTGAGAAAAGAGGCTATTCATGCCAAAGTATCTGGATTACCATAGACATATTCTTTTATTAGCATTTCTCTCCAGGGACTTGGCATTTTGGCGAAGAAAAGTTGCATTGCTATATCTTCTTCGATCCATGAATTCCATCTATATTTATTAAATAACATAATGTATTCATTCACTAAATATGTAATGTATTCATCCATCGATATAGGGTTTCCATAGAAAAAGAGCACTATAAATAGAGCTTCATTCTCTTATTCTTAATATCGTATTCTCGAATTCTTCTTTAATATCAATACATTCTGTTGAGGATCGAAGTTGAGTTTAGAGGGGAGGGTGAATAAACTCTACTCGTTTTTCCTTTCTTTTGATGAGGTACTAAAATCCTGTTAGAGATAGTAGTTTATCTTGTTGCGTATACCTTCACCTAGATTACAATTATAGGTGCGGAAACAATCTGATGAAGTAAGTGAAAGACAATAATAACAGTAGGCAGTAGTTGTTTATGGAAGTTCGAAGATGAAATCTTCTACGTCTCCCATTCTCCTGTTTCCAGAAGGTATAACTAAAAGACTTTGGATATTACAGTACAACTCTTGTACACACCCACTTCAGAAGGACTTACACATTTGCCTACTGAAACTCTTAGTTACTCGACTAAAAAAAAACGTGATACAAAAGGTTCTGAAAAGATTCTTTTCAGATTACAAGCTCTTCCTGATAAAGTATAAGTGTTGTAAAAGATTGTGAAGACTGTAAGAATCAGTAGCACAAGATGATCTTCAAAAGATCAGATATTTGCTATGAAGCGTGTGCTACTTTTCTTTTTGTTGAACTCAAAGTTATCGAGGAATTTCGAGGTTGTCTCGTTGATCCTTGAAAAGATATTATTCGTAGAGTTCTCTTCCTGTAAGGGTTTGTTCCATGTATATATAAGCGACTGAGTTCAACGTTTATGATCAGAAGATATCTTCAGATTTCTGATAGAGTCAGCTTTATTACCAAAAAAAGGTTCCTGCAGAAAAGTTAAAAAACAATCAGTCCTGTTTTATACTAAACTTGGTAAAGTGAATTAAATTACTCCGTATAGTATTTAATGCTGCAATTAATACTAGTACTTGGTAACTTTAACGGTAACATTTAAAGTAGTCACGTTAGGCAACATCTTCTACTGATTATGTTTTTCTATCCTTTCTACTGCTTTTGTTTTACTAGACCAGTAGCTTCTGATTTTCTTTTTGTCTACTGTTTTCTTTAAGTGTGCTGCTGGTCTGCTAGTTTTTATTTTCATCGCCACAATTAATTCATGTCTATCAATTTTCCCCTTTGTGGTGATGCAAAAACCTAAACAGTAGGAAAGCGTTAAATAACAGATAATCAGTTATCAAAAGAATAATATCAATGAAATTAACACAGTAAATTGTCAATCAGTTCCAATGTCCCTGTAAATGACTTCTTCATCTTGAGGATCCTGAAATCTTCTATCTGAAGGTTCAGCTTCTGATTGCCTTAGTTCTGCTTCAGATGGATCTCTTCGTTTTTCTTCCCCCTTTTTGGCATCAGCGGCAATCACATGGGCCATAAGATCATTCATTATTCCAGACAAGTTTTGAATGCCATTGGTTAACATCTCTAGATACGGAGCTTGAGTAGAGATACGATCATTGAGAGTAGTGAGAGATTGAGTTTGAGAATCAATCTTGGCATCCATTACTTCCATGGAGGTGGAAAATGATCGAATGAGATCATCATGCTTGGTGAGTCGATTTAGTATATCAGTTTGAGCAAGCACGATGTGACTATAATTTCTCGATACAGCTTGTCTGAAAACAATGGTTTCAGCATGCATTTTCTCCACGGATTCCGCCGTTTTATATATTTGTTTGCTCATTCGTTCTCTGAATAACTGAGCACCACTAAATTCTGATATGCTTTCACAGGACATCCGCTTGACTAAATCAGACAGGTTATTGAGTTCCCTTTGTAGAACGTCAATCTGAAACTCCAGATTGAATGATTCTGATTCAGGTGAGGGGGTTCGCGCAAGCATGCGTTGCCTCATTTCAGCAGCGCGAGTGTTCGTGAGAGTTTGAACAGGATCAGTGACAATCACTGCAGTAGAGACTTGATTGGTGGTGAGGGAAGTGGTGTCCATCACAGCAGTAGAAGGACCAGGGTCAGCAGAGGTTTCATCTGGAATAGCAGAGACATTTGGTTTGACAACAATTATGGTAGGAATAATCTCTTCATCAGGAGCAACCAAGTTGGAGACCAAGTTCTCTTCTGTTGGAGCAACGGCAGTAGGTGAAGCTGATTGTTCTGCAGTTATGGGTTCAGATTGCTGGTTCAGAAGAACTTTCATTTCAGCTTGATGAGCAGCAGAAAATTTCTCTGGATTTGGCAAAAGAGATACAGCATCTGATTCTGCCATATGTTGTTCTGCGGTTGGAGAGGGTGATTGTGGCAATGAAGTAGCTGGAACTGCTTCCTGAGTAGTAGGGGACGTGGGAACAATTGACTCAATGACTTCTTCAACGGAAGCCAGTTCATGCACAGAAAAAAGAGATGATGACTGAAGAGGCCTTGTTGGTGATGCAGGAGTACTGAGAACAGAAGCTTTTGGTGAAGCTGTAGTCCGTTCCTCAACTGTCCGGATCTGTGGAAAGTCTGGAACAAGGCCGACTTGATATTCAATTGGCTCGCCAAAGCCCTTTTCTTGATCAAGAAGTTGCTCACTCATCTGTTTTAATTTGTCAGTTAGAATTAGAATGACATTTTGATCCTGAACAGTAGTAGGAATTGTAGGATCAAAATTTGATTTAAGAATTTTCAGAACCGATTCCAACTTCTGACATTTCAGCTGTTCGAGGATGTAGCTTCTTCTACGCAAGGCCTCGATTACATTTTCTGTTTTGGCAAGCTGAAAGACCCTCTTCTCAGCGTTCATTATTTTCCCATATGATCCTTTCTTCTTGAAGTAAGCAAAAGAATGAAAAATTCGGACCTTGTGCCACTCGTCAAAGAAATTCATGTCATCATTGGCAGAGCTTTCTATTTCTGCCAAATGAAGATCAACACCTGTGGTCACAGTTGTTCTGAGTCCAAAAAGTTGTGGTTCTTCAATCATCTTTCCTTTGCCTTTGTCGGTTGATGAAATAGGCAAAATGGGTCGAAATGCAGAAGACCCCCTTGTTGGTTCTCTAATCACTATTCCAGACATTGGTCTGAAAGTAGAAGCAGTAGATGTTGCTGGAACAGATGCAGCAGCTTGCACTAAAGTAGGAGCATTAGATCGTGCAGATGGAACTACTTCTGGAAACACCTGTCTGATTGGCACTTTCTCAATTTCAGAAATTGATGCTGTATTCTTGATTTTAAGAACAGTCCGTGCTTTCTTTTTGATTGGAGTTGGTAGGGATGGTTGAACATCAGCAGCAGACTCTTCTGATACTGTTTTATCAGAATCAGTAGAGACGATCACTCTTTTTCTTTTAATCTTTCATTGAGGTTTCTGAGTCTCAGAAAGAGTCTCTCCAATCTCCATTTTCAAGGCAACAAATTCAGCCACGGTTGGCTTGGGCCTTAAAGCGAGTACATTCTCAGCATCAATCATTTTTACCGAAACAGCATCCTGTTCACTTGTAAAAGCGAAACCAGCATCCTTGAGCATTGTGCTGATCTGAACAGCAAATCCAGAACTTTTCTTAATGACCATGTCTTTCATGATTCTGAATATGAAATGACTCCAATCCACTTTAGTTCCCTTAGTGATGGCAGCCATCAATTGAACTTTCTCCTTTGTTAACTTGTCGAACGTGCCAGCTTTGACTAATATAGCCTTCGCCACAATATCAGCCAGAATTTGATATTCCATTTTGAGTAACTTTTTGTGGCAAGAAGGAGACAATTCTTCTCCAATGGCTGAGAAAGTGCTAAGAGCAATAGACATTTCTAGCTTGGAAATATCAGATAGTTCAGAAGTACCTGAAAGTGGGAGGAGAAAAGTCGTGCCCAATAGTGCGGCATCAATGGAGATGGATGCATCTCCTTGAGAGTGGACGATCTTTCCTTCATGCACAGTTGCCTTAGCGTAGAAATCCAGAAGAGCATTTTTGTATATCACAACTGGTGCTTCCAAGAAGTTTCGAAGTCCTGATTTCTCAAGGTCTTGAAACATTTTAAAAAGATTCTTATCTTTGACATTGAGAACTGAAGCAAAGTTGACTTTATATGCATTAAGAGTGTATGCTCCGGCCATTTCTCTACGATGAAATGATCAGATAAAATTTGCAGTAGATAGAAGATGATTAAGAGAAAGCAGTAGCTGAGTAGCAATAGTTTTGAAACGGTAAAAGTGAAAAATGAGAAGGTGATATTTTAAAATGAATGTACAGGCGTCAAGTAAACATAAGGACACGTGTCAGTATGTTTATGGTTGAATGTTTGAAAAGACTTGCAAAGTTTGTCAGAGACGCGAATGATTTAAAAAATTGAAATAGGCGGGATGTCCAGACGGTTACTAAAAATAATCAGAAGAAGATTTGTCGTTTTATGATAACGTCTGCTGGAAGTTTCAGAGTGCTGAAATATTTGAGCACTGTGACAAAACCAGCAGACTTGTTGTTTTATCGAAAAGACAAATACTCTATCTGTTTTCTGAAAAAGGTATAAAAATCTTAGTCTGACTAAGATACTGTTCCCCTCGGTAAATGAAACTAATAAGTGGATATTAAACACCAAACGACTTTTGGCAATCTTTCAATCTGAACCGTTGAAAATGAACAGTCGCAAGAGTCTTTGTGTCTTCCGAAGATTACTATAAATGCCTGCACAACTTAAACGAAGTTAAACATTCATAATCTAAAATGAAAGCTCAAGTTAAAGAAGAGTTAGAGTCTGATCCAGGAGCCGAAGCAAAAATGTTCAGAAGGAAGTTTGAAGATGTCATTCTATACGTAATGATCCTTGGATCAAACTCCTGGAGTTGTAATGTCAACAATCAAAAAGATTTGTTGCTTCCATTTAGTCGGAGATGTAGCATCGATCTTTTCCAGAGGCTTTCTAATGCAATAAGAGAGTGCTGGTTGATCGATGAAGCTGATGCCCTGTAAAGTATCTGATTATACATTAGTGCTAACAAGACCCAAGCTTGCTAGATTCTTACTAGACCCAAGCTTGCTGGAATCTTTTCGAAGCAGACCATCCTTTTCCTGCTGAAGATACTACGATCTGCTGATATTACTGAATGCAAAAAGTTTAATGTAAAGCTTCTTGTTAAAGAGCATTTGTTGATCTACTGCTTTTACTTCTGCATCGTTTAATGTACTGGAATGGTTTCTAATAAAATTTCAGTTTAAGTACTTGATATTCCCTTCTGCTTTCCTGCAAATAACTTACTGTTGGCTAAATAAGATAAATAACTGATGAATGATGAATAAAATTCAAAAGAAGAAAAGTCGTCTTGATAGCTTCCACTAGAAGATAAAATAAGCCTTGTTTTGTTAATGAGACAAAATACCTTTTGCTTCTGACACAGAATCACAGAATATCAGAATAAAGTTTTTCCTAAATTAGTGCAATATATGGTAACAAATCCGATGAGAGCTAGATATGGGATGTTTCATATATCTACTGTAGTCAAGACTTTCTCGAGCTTTGGTCCCTGGTTTTCATCTATAAATATGAACATGTGTTAAACCAGATAGTCATTCTTAAGAAAAAAATGGCAAGAGATAATAGTCCTGATTTGATATGTTGAGATTGTTCTTGACGGAACCAGTAGTAGGTTCTTGAGTGTCTTCTGCTGGTATTGGCAGATCTAATGTCTGTACTTCTGGTTCCACTATCGAAATGTCTGGTTCTGGATTTTGAAGATCCTTGATGTTTGCTTCTACATCATCTTCACTGTCCAGTTCCAAGTGGATCCTGTCTAACCTGTTACTTAAATCTGACGTGTTAGATATTTCAGGAGCACTGCTATCTTCATCGAAGACAACATGAATCGACTCTTCAACATTAAGAGTTCTATTGTTGAAAATTCTAAAGGCTTTGCTTACAGCAGAGTAACCAAGAAATAGTCCAGCATCTGATTTTGAGTCAAATGCAGTTAAGTGATTTTTGCCATTATTTAGTACAAAACATTTGCAACCAAACACATGAAAATAAGATACGTTGGGTTTATTCCCTTTCCATATTTCATACAGAGTTTGATTGTGCCTTTTGTTGACCATAGTTCTGTTTTGCGTGTAACAAGCAGTGTTAATTGCTTCAGCCCAGAAGCGCTGAGTGATGTCTGCATCTGCTAGCATTGTTCTAGCTGCTTCTTTTAGAGTTCTATTTCTCCTCTCAGCTACTCCGTTTTGTTGAGGTGTTCTGGCAGCTGAATATTCATGATGAATCCCCTGTTCATCCAAATATAACTCAAGATTTTTGTTAGTGAACTCAGTACCCCGATCACTTCTGATTTTAATGATGGAAGAAGATTTTTTATTTTGAATCCTTTTCAGAAGCTTGATCAGGAGGCTACTGGTTTGATCTTTTCCTGCGAGAAATATTACCCAAGTGAATCTAGAAAAATCATCAATAAAAACAAGAGTATATTTCATTCCCCCTAAGCTCATGATAGGGATTGGACCAAATAGATCCATATGCAGTAATTCCAGACATCTTGAAGTTGACTTGCTATCTTTGTTCTTGAAACTAGATCTTATCTGTTTCCCAAGCTGACAAGCAGAACAAGCATGATTTTTAACAAAATTAATATCAGGTAGGCCATCAACTATATTCTGTTTTTTGAGATGATTGATTGACTTGAAATTCAGATGATTCAATTTCTTGTGCCATAGCCAGTGTTTATTACTAAGCGAGGCAACTAAGCATGTAAGAGTGTTGACATGATTTGAGTTCCGAGAGACTCTGTAGGTTTTGCCTTCTCTCTTTCCAGTTAATACATTAGTTTCAGCAGAATCTCTAACTACACATGAGTGCTTCTGAAAAGCTACAGAATAACCATTATCACATAGTTGACTAATGCTAATTAGATTGTAACAAAGGTTGTCAACTAATAACACATCATTAATGGTTATGTTACCATGGATAATCTTACCTTTACCCACGGTTTTACCTTTTGAGTTGTCTCCAAAAGTTATCTTTGGTCCAGTGCAACTCATTATCTCGGAGAGTAGGTTTTTCTGTCCAGTCATGTGTCTGGAACATCCACTGTCCAGATACCATGTAGAGTTACTGATTTCTGTTTTCTTCTGCTGTTCCTGTAAACACAAATTTTAGTATCTGGTACCCAAATCTATTTGGGTCCAAGCCTTATCAGTCCTTTGGGGACCCACAATTGTACAATTTTTGTACTTCATGTATCCATGGAAGTGTGTGCAACAAAGGGTCTGTTGTTTTTAACATTGTGCATCCTAGTATGTTGTTCTTCCCTTCTGTTTCTGTTGTCCCGCCTGTATCTCTTCTGAACAGGTTTAGAATTATAGTACTGGTAGTTTTTAAACTTCATAGGAGGTTGTCTTCCTGAGTTGAATCCACTCATGATTCTAGAACTCTGGTCAACTTTTTCCTTAGGTTTAACATAACCCAGACCATAGTGCATTCTTCTGTTCATCTGATTTACATTCCTTTCTACTGAAACAGTAGGTACTTCTGGTTTCTGTACCACGCTGGATTTCACAAAGTGAATATACTTCCCTTTGCACATATCCAGTTTTGGCTTAGTATTTGTTTCAGAGGTGCCTTCATTATTACAAAATCCGAGACCAATCCTGTCTCCAGATTGTTTTTGTAACTCTTGCATCTTTTCCAGTGAAATAGAAGACTTGTTCCAAGCATTTACCAGTAGTGATAACTTCTGGTTTTCAGAAAGCATCTTCTGGTAATCTGCTTTTGCTCTTTCATTCTCCGTTTTTAATTTACTCATCTCAACTTGTAAATCATTACAGCTGTCTACTTGCAAGCAAGTTAACTTACTGTTCTGATCCTTTAAGTTCTGATTTTCGATCTTAACTTCTTCGAATGATTGAGAAAAAGTCTAGAATACTCTTCTACCATGTCATGTAATGAATTAACCATATCAGTTCGTGTGAATTTGTTAGAATCAAAATCAAATACCTATCCAGATGTCGAGGTTGAATCAGTGTTTGCCATGAGACATTTAACTTCTTCTGCATCACTGTCACTGGAATGACTTTCTGCATCAGATGACTCAGAACTGGAGTCCGCCCATTTGGATTTGCTTTCTTCAGCAATCATTGCTTTTCGATCTCTTCTGAACTTTTTGTCATTCCTCTTGTGATCCTTTCTCTTCTGGTCATCCTTCTTTGGTTTAGGACAATCAGCAATGAAGTGACCTATTTTTCCGCAGTTAAAGCATCCCGTATCACCAGATGGTGAATCTTTCTTGAAGTTGCGATTGGGACCCTGATAAGTTCGATGGTTCTTTTCATGAACCTGGAGAATTTCTTTACAAACAAGGACATAGCATCACTACTGATTTGTTCAGCAGTCTTCTCCAATGTACTGTCAATGATCACAGTAGGTAATGCTTGAGGTACAGCTGTAGCAGCAGTAGAAGAGGTAGTAGCAGTAGCAGTAGCAGCAAGAGCCTTGGTAGGTAGACTTGAGGGCTCTTCTCCACTTCTTACCTCCAGTTCGAACTCGTATGCTTTCAAGTCTGCAAACAAGTCGTGCAGTTCCAACTTGTTTAGATCTTTGGACACTCTCATAGCCATTGTTTTTACATCTCATTCTCTGGGTAAGGCTCTCATCACCTTGTGAGCTATTTCTCTGTTGCTATGCTCTTTACCCAGAGCTGTTAGCTCATTTACCAAGCTACTGAATCTTTCATCGAACTCATTTAGAGTTTCACCAGCTTTCATTTTTAGATTTTCGAACTTCTGCATTGCTACAGACAGTTTGTTTTCTTTCGTTTGCTCATTTCCCTCACATATCTGGATGAGCTTTTCCCAAATATTTTTTGCAGTAGAACACATTTTAATCTTGCTAAAGGTATTCTTGTCGAGAGTTTTATATAATATATCCTTTGCAACATTATCAAGGTTGGCCTTTTTCTTATCTTCGCTGGTCCATTCACTTCTTGATATTTCAACCATCTGCGGTGCACCCTCAGTAACAGCAACAGCTGTGTTAGGCTTTAATATTTTCAATGGACCATCTGTGATGACATACCACATGTCATCATCTTGTGCTGCAAGATGAGCTTGCATTCTAATCTTCCAATCATCAAAATCTTCCTTAGAGAACATAGGGATCTTGCTAAAGTGTGCCATCTGTTGTAGTTTTTCACGAACAAGAATAACCTGCTCTGATACCAATTGTTGTGGATCGAAGTTGAGTTTAGAGGGGGGGTGAATAAACTCTACTCATTTTTCCTTTCTTTTGATGAGGTACTAAAATCCTGTTAGAGATATTAGTTTATCTTGTTGCGTATACTTTCACCTAGATTACAATTATAGGTGCGGAAACAATCTGATGAAGTAAGTGAAAGACAATAATAACAGTAGGCAGTAGTTGTTTATGGAAGTTCGAAGATGAAATCTTCTACGTCTCCCTTTCTCCTGTTTCCAGAAGGTATAACTAAAAGACTTTGGATATTACAGTACAACTCTTGTACACACCCACTTCAGAAGGACTTACACCTTTGCCTACTGAAACTCTTAGTTACTCGACTAAAAAAGAACGTGATACAAAAGGTTCTGAAAAGACTCTTTTCAGATTACAAGATCTTCCTGATAAAGTATAAATGTTGTAAAAGATTGTGAAGAGTGTAAGAATCAGTAGCACAAGATGATCTTCAAAAGATGTGCTACTTTTCTTTGTGTTGAACTCAAAGTTATCAAGGAATTTCGAGGTTGTCTCGTTGAGTGAAATAGCGTTGATCCTTGAAAAGATATTATGCGTAGAGTTCTTTTTTTGTAAGGGTTTGTTCCATGTATATATAAGCGACTGAGTTCAACGTTTATGATCAGAAGATGTCTTCAGATTTCTGATAGAGTCAGCTTTATTACCAAAAAAAAAGTTCCTGCAGAAAAGCTATAAAACAATCAGTCCTGTTTTATACTAAACTCGGTAAAGTAAATTAAATGACTCCGTATAGTATTTAATGCTGCAATTAATACTAGTACTTGGTAACTTTAACGGTAACATTTAAAGTAGTCACGTTAGGCAACATCTTCTACTGATTATGTTTTTCTATCCTTTCTACTGTTTTTGTTTTACTAGTCCAGTAGCTTCTGATTTTCTTTTTGTCTACTGTTTTCTTAAGAGTGCTGCTGGTTTGCTGGTTTTTATTTTCATCGCCACAATTAATTCATGTCTATCAGTTATATTGATATTGTTCATATCCAATTCATGTATAGTAAAGATTGTTTTCTATTGAACTTGGTTCGTATACTGAACTTGTAGTTAGCAAAGGATGGATATCGAAAATTTATAACATAACAAGTGTGTTAAGCGTTAGATAATAAAGCATATAAGTATGTATAAGGTAAGAGAAATTACAAACAAAATCCATTGTGAAGATTACATGCACTAAAGTTGTACATGTTTGCGTGCAATAGATGTAAAGGTTAAATGAATAATAAAGTATTTATCTTATTTTATCGAAAATGCTTAGTCGTTATACATGTGCGTAAACGTATTATAAACTTTAGATTAATACGAGATTCAAACAATTTTTATTCATATACTTTAATTTCTTTTATTAGCCCATCATTGTTATCATTTTTATTCAGCTGTCTTATAAATTAATATTAACTCTCATGTTTATATATAATAAAAAACCCTAAGTTACTAAATTCATAAATCCATCAACTAAATTATATATAAAAAAAGAAACATATTGAAATCATGTCTATATTAACACTTTTTCAAATTTCTTTGATTACCTAAAATTTTATGTGCTCATATTGATTGTTTAATAACTCATATTACAACTTATATTTAAGTTAAAGTTACCACATTCATAAATTCATTCGTGTCAACAACATCATTAAATGTAACACTCTTGCAACTAATACTAAAATACGGATATTCTATTTTCGAATTTATAATAACTTATTTATGAAGTAGATCCTTCATTATATTGAAGATAAACCAATACATTATATTTAATTTGCAACATTTTATTAAACTTCTCCTATTTAAACACCAATTCAGTCTTTTTTCTAACTATTTTCACTTTTATAAATTCCTTGTTTTTCATATTTTTCACTTTGTTAATGTCACGCCCCGGGACGGCAGTTTGTTGACACCGGCATTGCTCTCAAATTTACATTCGAAAACAACAAGACTCAGAAGTACAAAATTCAGAAACCAGTCTCTTTATTCATATATACTGAATATCTCAATGTCTGATACAAACTCAAATGTTCTACAGTGAAAATGTAAAACCGAACATAATACTGTCTTAACAGATGCAGCGGAATCTAATTACATAATTAAGAACTGAGAAAAATAACAATCTTCTTTACCAGCCCCAAAACTGATGTTGTTCTTCTTCTTCTAGTAATTCTTCCTCGCTCTTATCTGAGATGGATTTGGTGGGTGAGTGATATGGTTGTCACTCAGTAAGCGGGGGCGGGAATACTCCCAGTTTTCGAAATAATTTTCATACAGAAACAGTAATACGAATAGTATACAGAAATTCAAAATTTCATAACAGAAATCAGTATTCAGTATTCTGAAATCAGTAATCAGTATTCAGTAATCAAAAATCAGAAATTTAACAAGTAAGCACAGAGCACATTTGTGAATTTAATAATTAAACTGATATCAGTCCCCTATATGTTCTCTCCTCTAAGGGGTGAGGCCAGTAATCAATAATGTTCAGAATATATATTCCTATCATTAGTTCACTAGGTTCCAGTGCTTCAAAATTCAGATATCAGAAATCGATCGTACAGAACTTTGCTTTAAAACAGAAATCATCAAACTGGATTCAAGATTTTTATACATAAGCCCACTTATTGTAATTTGCTTAAAGAATTTCGGTTGAAGTCTGGAAATCTGCTTGTCTCGCTACTGGATTTTACAGCTTCGAAAAATGCACTCTCTTAGCTCTAATTTTAAGTGATAACTCAAGATTTTGATAACAATAATTTCAGAGATTGAGGGTGCTATTTATAGGCCAAAATATGACTGTTAGTCTTCCAATTAATGACCATAATCTGCCATTAACAGCCTTTATTCCATGTTAAATGCTTCAGTTACAAGTCCTGAGCAGAATCAGTAGATATCTGCTGGAATCTCGCTACTGAACTCTTCTGCTGCTGGATTCTGTCTGCTGGATTTTATATGCTGGATTTTGTCTGCTGGAAAATACAATCTTCTGAAATATGAGTTGTTGCTGGAAACGTTAGCTTCTGCTGAAATTTGCTAGATACTGCTACTGCTGGAATTTCATGTTCTCACATTCCTCCCTCCTTATGAAAAGTTTCGTCCTCGAAACTTGGCTATGCATGATCCTCAAAGAGGTAAGGGTATTGTTCTCGCATATTTTCTTCCAATTCCCAAGTAGCTTATCTTTCGGTATGGTTGGACCATTGTACTTTGACATATGAAATAGTTCGTCGCCTCAGTACTTGGTCTTTGAAATCAACAATTCGAATCGGAATTTCTTCATACTTCATCTCTTCATTTAGATTGCTCTCAACCAGAAGTGGTCCAACTTCCAGAATGTGACTTGGATCAGAAATATATCTCCTCAGCTGCGAGACGTGGAATACTTTGTGAATTTTTGACATGTCGGGTGGGAGTGATAATCTATAAGCAAGTGTTCCCACTTTCTCAAGAATTTCAAATGGTCCGACGTATCTGGGATTCAGTTTCCCAGCCTTATTGAATCGGATTACACCCTTCATGGGTGACAATTTTCACATATGTCTTTTCTCCAACTTCAAATTCCACGGGTCTTCTTTTCAAGTCAGCCCAGCTTTTCTGTCGATCTTGTGCAGTTTTCAATCTCTCCTTAATCACAGCAACTTTATCCACTGTTTCTTGGATTAGTTTGGGTCCAACGATGGCTTTTTCCCCTACTTCATCCCAATACAGTGGTGATCGACACTTTCGTCCATACAGAGCTTTGTATGGTGCCATTCCAATACTACTGTGGTAACTATTGTTGTAAGAGAACTCGATTAAAGGCAGATGTTCGCTCCAATTACCACTGAAGTCTAGAGCACATGCTCTCAGCATATCTTCTAGAGTTTGAATTGTCCTCTCAGTTTGGCCATCAGTTTGAGGGTGATACGACGTACTAAGAGTAACTTTTGTCCCCATAGCTTGTTGAAAGCTCTTCCAAAATCGGGATGTAAACCTTGGATCTCTGTCTGATAGTATGCTAGCTGGAACTCCATGTAATCGTACGATCTCATTCATGTACAATGCGGGTAGCTTGTCCAAATTATAGTTCATGCGGACAGGTAAGAAATGTGCAGATTTTGTGAGTATCTACGATTACCCAGATGCCGTCAGGACTTTGTCTAGACTTTGGTAACCCGACAACAAAGTCCATGGAGATATGTTCCCATTTCCATTCTGATATTTCTAGAGGTTGCAGAAGTTCTCCAGGTCTTTGGTGCTCTGCCTTGACTTGCTGGCACACGTGACACTTGGAAACAAATATTGCCACGTCTTTCTTCATTCCACTCCACCAAAAACTTTTCTTCAAGTCTCTGTACATTTTGGTACTGCCAGGATGGACTGAAAATTTTGACTTATGTGCCTCAGACATTACTTCTTGTCGAAGGTTATCGATGTCTGGTACGCACAATCATCCTTTCATCCACAAGATTCCTTTGTTATCCGCCTCGAAATCTAGTACTTTCCCTTCTTTAACTTGCTCTTTTAGTTTCACCAAAGCGGAATCTCTATCCTGACTTATCTTTATTGTCTCTCAAAGACATGGTTGTGCTAAAAGTGAGGTCATGATCGCCTTACTCATATTCTTTCGACTTAAAGCATCTGCTACCTTGTTGGCTTTGCCTGGGTGGTAGCTTATCTTCAAGTCGTAATCCTTCATGAATTCGATCCATCGTCTTTGTCTCATATTTAGTTCTTTTTGAGTGAACAAATATTTGAGACTTTGGTGATAAGTGAAAATCTCACATTTGGCTCCATAAAGATAATGTCTCCAAATTTTTAGTGCGAACACCACTGCGGCTAGTTCGAGATCATGCGTTGGGTAATTCTGTTCATACGGCTTCAACTGTCTTGACGCGTATGCTATCACCCTTCCCTCTTGCATGAGTACACATCCTATGTGAAGGGCCTAAAACTCCTTTCTTGAAAATTTGCGGAAAATTAAAAATTTTCTTTTTAAAAGAACTTAAATGGCCTCATTCATAAAATCACTGGTGAATCAAGTTCAATATTTCAAAATATTGCAGCGGAAGAAAATTAAAGTTTTGCCAACAACAACGATTAAAAAATATCCAACGACTGATAAAATTGTTTGCGGAAAAAAAATAACAACTGCTGCTCTGAGGTCCTCGGGTGCCACTACTGTCGACCCAAGCTGGCTCACTGGTCCCCGCCCTCGGCCCTGGCCTCATCAGTACCTACAACAATCAAGTCTAGTGAGCCTAAAGACTCAGCATGCATATATCGCAGGTAACGAGTAAAAATCTGAATTTAAAATATGCATGAGTTAACATATCCTGTCCTGAGGCATACTGAAAATAATACGTACTAAGCAATTATAATACGTGCATAACTGAACTGGAAATCACTGTAAAAATATTTGCTCCTTGGAGCCTGTACTGAAATATCTGGTAAAATTTTCTGTTGAGATTATGTTTTACGCCTGTGGCCACTGCACTAAGCTGAACTGATCGGTAACTGGCTACCGGGGAGGCTGAATCTGAACTGAGCTGGCCGGTCACTGGCGACCGGGTGGTACCATACTGAACTGATCGGTCACTGGCGACCGTATAAAATAACACTCCCACATAGTGAATGAACCACAAGCCATATCGCATAAATCTCAAAAATAATCATTTTCTATTTAATGCACGTAAAATAATTAACTGGCATAATGAAAATTCCTGTAATTTTACCAACTGGATTGGATTGGATCGTTCCCAGGCTCGCTGCAACCTAACTGTGCCATGAAAAATATGCAATAGCTTAAACTTGACCAACTACGCAATTTACGTTCAAAAGATGCGACTATGACGCCTAATGACTTCGCATTTAATCATGACTCCGAGCCAACTTGAACCGACACTGAACCGACGTATAGTCATGATTAAAATACGCTGAAAAATCATGAAATAATGCTCCTAAAATGATAGGGTCGAAATCTAGGTGAAATGGAGGCCAAAACACGAAACGCTCTTTCGAGAGTCAACTTGGCACATTGCACCGTAAATTCTCGTACGACCTCAAAAATGATCCGAATCACAAACGGTCAAAAACATGACCTTTCTAACTCAATGAGGCACTGTCCAATCCGAGGCCATGGGCTAAAAGCCAACCAAGAACTCGAACGAGCCTCTGAACCGACACAGCAACTTGCTGTAATTTCCAGCAGCTGCGCAACTACAAGACTTGCGTTGGTTTCGAGACTAAAGGCCATTAGGGGCGTGAACCACCGACCAGAGACTCTTACCAACATCCCAAGGAATGATTTGAACCATGGCTAAGGGCCCTAGGCCAGCCACAATCCGCATCACACCAAATCTCAACCGAAGGGTCCAACCGAGAGCAACGTGCATGCGTGTGTAGTGTTTATGCTATGATCGATGTCTCGTGTCGTTCCAATGGCCATTTGATTGACCATGGCACGATCTAGACATCTAGGAGCATGATATGAACCGTGGCTAAGGGCCATAGGCCAACCAAGATCCACACCAAGCAAACACAAACCGAAACCAAAAGCTGTCCAACCAAAGTAGCCGAAGGGGTATAGGGGCTGTTGTGATGTTTTTATTAAAAACCGATGAACCATGGACCAAGCCACCAAAATGGCAACTTAGTCACGTCTTAGACTTGCTAGGGAAGTGATCCAACCATGGCTATAGGCCCTTGGGGCAGCCAAGATCAGATCCTTCCTCCATGACAAGAAACTGAATTTTTCGAACAACATTTCTGCACCTATGGGGACTTGCTGTCATTCTGAATTTCCAGCAAGCATGGGGCTGGTTTGAATGTACCAACATGGTCCTAATGCATCCTACTACATGTATACAAGCCGCCTTGGGAGCCTGGAGTCGATCCAATACCTGAAACTCACAAAACAAAAGAAACCGTGAAGCTTGCCAAGGAAATCGAAAATTCTGCATGTGTGGTTTCAAAATGTTTTGACATGGATCTCGATTTTTACTTGAATAAACATGATCATGTACTGAAAAATAAATGATAATATGACTTGATTGAGGTTTGAAAGAAATCTAGACATGCCTGGTTTCGTTTCGAAAGAAAACGAACGAAACAACGACGACGCGGCACGGAGGAGGTGGAGCGCTTCTCTTTTCTACCTTACCTTGCTCTCGATTTTTCTCTCTCTTCTTTTTGGCTAGGTACCTCACGATTTTTCTACTGAAAATGAGTGTGAATTCACTCTGAATTTTCGAAAAGGAGAGGGGGGAAAAATGGTTATGAGGGGTGAGGAGAAGGGTGCACAATATAAGGAAGAATCAAGACCAAGTCCACTCCCCTTTGAATTTTAAATTTTGAATTGATATCAAATGAGTTGGTGGATGCTTCTAGGAGGTAGTGGCCGAAATTTTGCTTATTTTCTAGTCTAGGATATGTCCATTAATTAATTAAATTGTGCTCCCAAAAATCCTAGAATTATCCTACTAATTACATGCAAAGAATTGGTCAAAGTTGATGAGTTGGAAAATGAATCTTCTAGCACTAAGGGTGGCCGAAAAATGCATGATAAAATAAAGGGAAATGTTGATTATCTAGTCAACTAATAATCCTTGAAAGCCTTACTAATCCTTTAAATAATTTTAGTGAGCTAACCCCTTAATTAAATAACTTAAATGAGTTCATTTCTTAATCACCTCAAATAATTAAATTAAATCATCAAACCTCCATTTCTAACTTAAATGAACTTGGTTGCTAGCTAAATTAACTTCTGGAAATATTTCTCGAATCTTAAATTCTATCTCAAAACTCCGACTCCGGTCCGGCCTCACTGAAATAACTGAAATGCTAAAAATCAAACTACTGAACTGAAATAATAAATAATTAACTTCAAACAAATGCATTTAAAATAATCATGCAATGAAGTCAATTAAATTTAAAAATCTAGAATTATGCATGGCTTATACGTCTACTGACTTACGGGTTCTACATCCTAAACCTTCTTTAGATGCATCACTGTAGATGATGTAGTCCTTACCTTCCATAGGTAATACTAGCACTGGTGTGGATGTAAGCTTCTTCTTCAAAGTCTCGAATCTTTGCTCACATTTTTCACTCCATTGAAACTTAGAGTTCTTATGTGTGAGCTTGGTGAGGGATATGGCTATTGAAGAGAATCCTTCAACAAATTTTCGATAATAGCCTGCTAGTCCCAAGAAGCTTCGAATTTCTGTCACATTCTTTCGTCTAGGCCAATTTGAGATTGCCTATACTTTCTTAGGGTCCACAAATACTCCTGCTGCTGATATTATGTGTCCCAAGAATGCGACGCTCTCTAGCCAGAACTCGCATTTCTTGAACTTGGCGTACAGTTCCTTTTCTCTCAGCTTCTGGAGGGTGAGACGAAGATGTTCTTTGTGGTCTTCCTCACTTGATGTGAAACGTCTACTCTTTTTAAGAGTGCGGAAATATTTATTTTTTTTTAAGCTCGCAATTACAAAATAACATTTAAAATAATCGTATTTATTTGCCAACAAGAATAACGCAGTTTAAAAATAACTAACGTCATCTTAAATCAACGTAAACGTGTAAAAATCGTAGTATCATCAACATATAAAAATGTGCAACTTCTCTCAAAACACGTGAATCAATATATGGAAAAATAATGGTCCTTGGGTCGTGTCACCGCACATCCCGCCTTCCTACTCAGTCTTCGGCACCTCCGGTCCCCTGATCAAAATGCTCACCTGCATCACACACGCCTAGTGAGTCTAAAGACTCAACACACCTGTACCAGTAATAACGAGTACATATACTTAGCACAAAGCAGTGAAAAATAGCATAATCAAAATACATTTCATGAGCTTAAAAACATGAACATAAGCGTGTCGTGTAAAATCGTAACCGTGTCAAAACATGTCTCATCATGTTATCATATCGTATGCGTAACTGTGACCTGTCAAAACATGGTAATAGCATGTATCATCGTATCAGCATATACGTGTTAAAATCTTAATTTGAATTCCGTTCATTAGCTGTGACTTTCGTATCATCATGTCAGTCGATGGATCCATCTACGTGTAACCGCGGTACCCGGCGGCGGGGGACACCAGCGACACACTCACCCGTCAACTGAGCCCGAGTCTATCCCTCTGGGGCCTTCTCCCGTAAACGGGCTTCCTCTGGGGCCTTTTCCCTCACGATATCTCCAATCATATCATTGTGTCATCGTGTTAGTCACAACTAAATCACTTCCTTCAAAACGTGTCATCATATTCATCACTTAATAAAACCATGCATATACGTAATTTTTCTTTTAAACCAAGCATGCACCGTATTTATCATAATTGCGTAAAACTTTTAAACATGATGCATAAACATTTAAAATATCATAAATTTGTGCTCAGGGCGCTGCCAGGACCAAAATCTTACCCTGGGTGCAAAATGACCATTTTGCCCCTGAAACCCAAAAATTGTCGTTTCAACCCTAGACCTCTAAAATCGACCCGAAGCTTACCAAACTCCTTAAAATATCCCAAAACATTTTTAAAAGTATTCCTAGACGTAAACTCGAGCCAAATTCACAACTTAACCGATTCGTTTTAAAACTTGGACCAGAGTCCCGGTTTTAACCCGAATCGAACCGAAACTCAACCAAATTTCTCCCAACATATTGTCCTATCTTAAAACACTTTAAAGGTCCTAATTCAATGTCATTCGATCCTCTCACTCACGGCTGAAATTTCCAGAATATGCCCAAAACACTCGGTCCTATCCTATCTAGCCACCTCATGCAAGCCTTTCTTCCCAAAACTCACGTCTCCTCCTTAAACCCGACGCACCAGCCACGAACCAACCTACTAGGGACCAAGACAAGACTTCAATGGACCTATCAACCCCACGCCACAAGCATCATGCAGGCCGTTCACCTCTAAAAATCGAGAACCCATAAAGAGCACCTACCGCGTCTACTTTTCCTCAACATGTCCCGATCGTTCAAACTGTCACTCCAGCGTGGTTCGAGCCCTTCGAAGCCCCATCTTAGACTCACCAGGGTCTGGTCCAGGTCTGGAGAAGGCCCTCACATAGCTGGATGGATAGAACTCTCTATCGCGCCCCCTCACACAAGCTCCAACCCGCATAGCCTTCAACCCGACAATAAAACTCGACCAACCCTCAATCCCAGCAGCGAAACCTCAATGATTGTGGTCTGTACAGCTCCCTTACAACAACGTTACAACATTCCCTTTCACAGATTCAGACACACGTGAGAGTTGGGCAAGAAAACACCAAGATCACAAGTAAACCGAGAATTACTCATGCATAAGTCTAGATCGAAATTTTCATGCACAAAAGCAAATCACCAGCATAATAATCGTGTATGATGCAGAAAAAAAATACAAAGCGTGCCTTAGAAAGTTTGGAGAGCAAGGTTGATGAGAGGAGTCTCGGATGAATTTTCTTCTTTGCAAGGACAAGAGGAGACCTATGCTTTCAGTTGTTTAGGTGATGAAACCGATGGGGAGGGAATGTGAATGGGGTGAGTATCGGCTGATAACGTTTAGTTTAGGATAAATATTACTTAATTGCTTAATCATTACATTAAAGATTTGTTAATGGCCACAATTCATTTTAAAAGTTTTTAAAAAAGGTTTTAAGCTCAATAAGTTTAAAAATGAGCCCATTAAATCCAAACGCACTCCCAAAAATATTTCGTGTTGGAAGGATTTTGAAAATATTAGCCGAACCATTAAAAAGTCACCCGATTCGATAAAATTTACGTGCCATTAAAAATAAAATCATGCGGGTAAAAATACACATTAAAATCCTATTTTGAAAAATACTCTTAAAAACACTTTATTTTAATTAATAAAAATTAATTATGTAATAAAATAATTTTCATGAAAATTCTCCGGTCTCCGATCCTCGTTCGAGCGTGAAATGCACCTAGAAAACCTTAATGCATGAATTTTTAAAATTTCATGAATTAAATCATATCATGCATATATTACGCATGAAATGCATAAAAATAATCAAACATAAATTAATGAAAGAAACATGCATTTTAGGCTTTAAAACAACTTAATAAAATATCAAAAAAATTTAATAACTTGCATGCACGTGGTTCACGTGGACCTTAATTTTCGAGATGTTACAATCTACCTCCCTTAAATTGAATTTCGTCTCCGAAATTTGCTTATCCTCGATAATCAAGAAGTTAAATTCTTAATTCTAATATCCCAATAATCCACGCTTTCGCTGCGCTACTCTGATAAAATAAGTGTAAGTTGTCCTTACGTCTCTTCAATCCTAATTAAATTTCCTACCAACATCCTCGTTTGCGAATCGTAACTTAGAACGACTTATGGTGACTTAGTTCTATTCTACTCAGGCCTCGAATTCTGACTTTTCTCAAACTTCCCAATATTAGAAATGGAAGTCCGAATTTTAATGCGTCTTACTTTTCTTATACTGTACCCGTATTGTTCATTGATCTATTACATTTGTATTTATGCAGTTCACCCTAAGAAACCTTAGCACCAAAATTTACTGATCGATTCCTATCCTCGATATTACACTTAAAAGTTAAACCGTATTTCAACCTTATAATAATATTAGTCTAAGATCCTTGAATTGAATCTTTATCTTACGGCACCAAACTTACGTAACTTACTATTGACAAGTACATCTCGGATGTAAAATTGTTGCAAATCTTAAACCTCAAATAACGTTAATCCATAAAATCCAATTATACAATATCGATCTTCTAATTATAGTTTAAAGCCCTTCAAGTCCCAATTACATGCTTAAACTATTTTATTTCCAATTACAATATAGTTGAGGCCTAAGACCCTTGGACTTTCCTCATTTGAATGAATATCGCATTCTTACGTATTCTCAATGCTTAAATATTCATAGCGTCTAAAACTTAATAACTTATCCCATGGTAGTCTTAGACTAACTCTAATAAATCAACTACGCTTATAACCCATAGAGTTCTAGAGTTCCCACATCAAGTTTTAGATTTCTTACTCGGTGAAAATCTTAATATTCGTTCATTGGTAATCTATGCTGAACCCCACTAATTCACTTTTTTTTTTACCCAAAATTTTCCGTACGAACACCTATTTCATAAACTTAAAATTCAAGCTTACACAACCCAAGTAGTAATGAATAGTATAACTTCAACACACATATCCGCTTAGTTCCAAGTTTCTTAAAGACTTTCAAAAATTTCTCAAAACAAGGTGTTTACCTCGATTCTTACATGCGTTTATCGAGTAACCTAACCATCAATCATACCCAACTTCCTAGAAAAATTAAATTCCAACAAAGATATAATCTTAACTGTTAAGATCGTGACTAAAACTTGTGACACACCAAACTTAAGTTCCCAAAAAATTTGTTAACTCAATGTTTATCCTTATAACTTAACTAACCGATCAACTTTACCTTAAATTGTCATAACTTTAAATTCTTAATTTGTCACAACATTATTTCACTAACGCTTAAATTTTTCAAGCCCAAGATTGATTCATCCCACAATGTCCTCGATTATCATTCATTATAACATTATAATCCAGGTCTCTCAATGTTCTATATTTCCTTCAAACTTAAATCACTGAAAATTCCTATCATTTAAATCATTCAATTCTCACTCACTGCTAAATAAGTTCCCAAATTTCTTAAAAATTGTAAAATTAATTCTTACTTTCCTCGAATAATGTCCAATTTGTCCTTAGTCTTGAAAATTCCACAATTACCCATAAGTTCTTGGTGTTCCTAATTCCATTTTATAGGCTATTTGTATCATAAAATTCAATAATTTTAAGCTTATTAAACCCAAAATTAAGTCTTATAACCAGTCTTACATTTCCATAAATATTTAACATCCCAAGTGTTTCTCAGAATTTCGAATTTAATCCTCAAAAATTTTGAGATTTGCAATTTGGCCCTTATTGTTCTCGAAAATTACATTTTTGGCCCATACAACTCTTCGAAATTTTCATTTTTGGTCCCCATAAAATTTCGATTTTTTGCCTCATTAAACCTTAAAATCCTCAAAACTCAGAATTTAATCCCAAAATTCGAAAATTTGAAAATAGCCCCTTAAATTTTTATTTTTACATTTAAGTCCTCAATTATTGGTTATTACAAGTAGGTCCTTAAAATTCTCAATTCATGCAATTCAATCCTTAAATCCCACTATATAGAGCATGCATCTTAAATAAATTCCACGTTTTTATACTTCCAAAAATCGTCGTAGTCTTCGATTCGTTATTCCTTACATGAAATCCTAAAAAATTAATTCAACTAGTAACCATGAACCGCAATATTTTTCTTAGAAAACCTACATGCCCCAAAAGCATTCATAACTTTCAAGATTAACTTATGATCCAAAAACTAAAAAAATCAGTACTACTAACCAAAAATTAATATAGTCAAATCATTTTCAATACTTTATTACTGCCCATTAGCAAAATTCTTATTCATGTCCAATTCCACCACGAGGCCGGCACGCATGAAAATCATATAGCTTCTTGTTTCATGTCGTAACATGCATAAAAAAAATTTAAAACACTAAATCTCAAAACATAGCAACATATAAACATGTATTGTAAGCATATATCATGTGAACATGCAGGTGCTAGCATTAAAACATTTAAAACATGTAAAATCATACAACTTATAGACTTGAGGCTTGAAAACTGAGCGGCAGAAGCTGGCGGTGGCACAACCCTATACAAGACCCTTGCTCTGATACCAACTGAAACGTCTACTCTTTTTAAGAGTGCGGAAATATTTATTTATTTTTTTTAAAGCTCGCAATTACAAAATAACATTTAAAATAATCGTATTTATTTGCCAACAAGAATAACGCAGTTTAAAAATAACTAACGGCATCCTAAATTAACGTAAACGTGTAAAAATCGTAGTATCATCAACATATAAAAATGTGCAACTTCTCTCAAAACACGTGAATCAATATGCGGAAAAATAATGGTCCTCGGGTCGTGTCACCGCACATAAATTAATGAAAGAAACATGCATTTTAGGCTTTAAAACAACTTAATAAAATATCAAAAAAATTTAATAACTCGCATGCACGTGGTTCACGTGGACCTTAATTTTCGAGATGTTACATGATGAGTATACCAGAATATCGTCGATGAATACCACCACAAACTTGTCAGAAATGGTTTGAACACCTTGTTCATGAGATCCATGAATACTGCCGGAGCGTTTGTTAACCCGAACGGCATCACCATGAACTCATAGTGCCCATACTTTGTTCTAAAGGCTGTCTTCGGAATATCGTCTGTCTTGACCTTCAGTTGGTGGTAGCCTGACCTTAAGTCGAGCTTGGAAAAGACTGAAGCTCCTTTGAGTTGGTCAAACAAGTCATCTATCCTTGGAAGCGGATACTTGTTTTTTATTGTGATCTTATTCAGCTCTCTGTAATCAATACACAGCCTCATGCTTCCGTCCTTCTTCTTTACAAATAGGACAGGAGCTCTCCACGAAGATGCGCTTGGTTGAATCTGCTTCTTATCCAGCAGTTCTTGAAGTTGCTCTTTGAGTTCTTTCAACTCTATCGGAGCCATTCGGTACGGTGCTTTTGAGATTGGTATAGCATTAGGCACTAAATTAATCTCAAATTCCACTTCCCGATCGGGAAGTTCGCCAGGGAGTTCTTCAGGAAAGACATCCGGAAACTCTTGTACCACCGGAATCTCTTCTAGTGTCAGTGTGGTTCCTTCCTTTCCCTCGCTTAGCATAGCAAGGTAAATTTCTTCTCCATTTTTCATGGCTTTCCAAGTTTGAGAAGCAGAAAGAAGAGTATTTCGTTCTTTTGTCTTGCCATGAAATAAAAGTTTCTCTTTGTGTGGAGCTTGGATGATTACCGTCTTTCCATGACAGTCTACTAAAGCATGATTCTTAGCTAACCAATTCATTCCAAGAATTACGTCGAATTCCACCATGTTTAGTTGAATTAGGTTTGCCTTGAAATTCTAATCTTCTATGAGAACACTAATATCTCGATATAGAGTGCGAGTTTCTAAAATTCGATTTGCAGGAGTTGCTACTCTATATGGTTCTTCTAAGTTATCAGGTTTAGCTCCTAACTTCTTGGCAAATGTCTTAGACATGAATGAGTGTGTAGCACCACAATCAAATAACACATACGCAGGCATATCATTGATTATAATGGTACCTGCTACGACATCATTTGAGTTAACACCCTCTTCTTGAGTAATAGCATAGACTCGAGCGTTTGGCTTATTCTCCTTAGGCTTGTTTGGAGTTGTTCCGCCTGCTGGACCATCCATTGGATCTAGAAAAGGACATTGAGCGATGCGGTGGCCCATCTTTCCACAACGGAAACAAGCTCCAGAATTCTTACGGCATTCACCAGTGTGATTGAATCCACAATTTTGGCACTTGACTCCTTCTTTGCTTGATGGAGAAGAAGTGGTTCCTTTAGCTGGAGCACTGGTAAATTGATTGCTTGAAAACCTAGGCCTCTTGAGTTGTTGACCCGATTGGTACTGGCTTGACTGAGGACGTTTGAGTTTGTTCTCACCTTCACGCCTCTTGATGTCATTCTCAGCCCTGATGGCAGCTCCCATCAATTCATCAGAACTATCGGGTTCGATAACAGCAAGGGCAGATTGAATGCGGCTGTTCAACCCTTTCTTGAAGCGATGCATCTTCAGAGCCTCGTCTCCCATGATGGTTGGGGAGTAAGTTCGCAATGAGTGGAACTTGGACGAATATTCCACCACTGTCATGTTTGGTTCTTGAACCAAGCTTTCAAATTCTGACAGCTTCTGCACTCGAACTGCTGACGGAAAGTACTGCTTCAGGAATGCCTCTCAGAACCTTTGCCAAGTGATAGGTCCCGCTCTTACCATAGCTGGTGAGACTCCTTCCCACCATTTGGCTGCTTTATCCACAAGAAAAGGGGTAATCACATCTACCTTGATCCCTTGTGGAACCTCTAGTAGTCGAAGATGATTCTCCACCTCTTTCATCCAATTTTGGCCGACCTCAGGATTGGAGCTTCCATCAAAGTTAGGGACTCTTGCTCTTCGGAGAGCCTCATAGTGTTTCTTAGTCCCATTCTGAGCTGGAGGTTGTGGCGGCGGCTGATTAGCATTAGGGTTCACTAACCCTTGTAGTGTGGTTGCCACAATCGTGGCTATAGCCATCAAGTCTACCTGACTGAGGCCAACTGCTGGTGGTGGTTGTGGTGGTTGTTGCTGTGCATCCTCATCATTGCGGTTGTTGTTGCGGTTGCCGTAGCGAGGATTGCAATTGTTTCTAACTGGTCGTCCATCCATTTCCTACAATTATGAAAGTTTTAAGGTTGATGGCAGAATAGAGACTAAACAACATAAGCAAAATGATTGAGTAATTGCTCAAAATTTAATTATGAAATCAATGGATAGAAATAATTTTTTATTGATTTATTATGAAAGTGCTATTACAACGAAACATCGAAATTGAAACAGAAATGCAATTGGAACAAGTGATATTACAAATAACTATTAATCCTAGTCTAATCTATCACTTCTCCTAATCTCAAATCCATAGGGTCCTCTTCGATTTCTTCATCTTCTTCGGGATCCTCCTCAGGTTCGTCTTCATGGTTGGCTATTACTACTTCTAGATGTTCAATATGACCATGCAGAACTGCATTCTGGTCGCTAAGAACTTCAACAGTGTCCTGCAGCTCTTGAATTTGAGCATTAGTATGTTCACTATACTGATTATGCTGGTGTACGAGTTGGTGATTTTGATCCTTAAGTATTTGGATCTTCTCAACTAATGTATTATGTAACTCGATGAACTCTGCAACAGTCTCTTGTGAGGTTTCAAACTCTTCTTGAGCCTTCCTATTCCTCTCTTCTGCTTCATGCAGATAGTGAGCATAACGTTGAACATCATCTCTTATATCACGCTCCGGGATGGGGGTTGGTTGACACAGGCGTTGCTCTCAAATTTACATTCGAAAACAACAAGCCTCAGAAGTACAAAATTCAGAAACCAGTCTTTTTATTCATAATACAAAATAATTCATTGTCTGATACAAACTCGAATCATTAAAGTTTTACAGAGGAAATGTAAAACAGACATAACATTGCTTCTACAGATGCAGCGGAAAAACATAATTTAAAACTGAGAATAACAGTCTTCTTCTTCACCATCCTCAAAACTGATTCTGCTCATTTTCTTCTAACCTTTCTTCATTGTTCTTATCTGAGATGTTATGGTGGGTGAGTGATATGGTTGTCACTCAGTAACCGGGGGCGGGAATAACTCCCAGTTTTCAAAATCGTTTTTAACAGAAACAGTAATACGAATAATATACAGAAATTCTTATTTTCAGAACAGAAATCGGTATTCAACATTCAGTATTCCGTAATCATTATTCAGTAGTCAGAAATTTGACAAGTAAGCACTGAGCACGTTCGTGAATTTCATGGCTAAACTGATATCAGTCCCCTATATGTTCTCTCCTCTAAGGGGTGAGGCCAGTAATCAGTAATCAGTAATGTTCAGAATATATATTCCTACCATTAGTTCACTAGGTTTCAGTGCTTCAAAATTCAGATATCAGAAATCGATGATACAGAAACTTTGCTTTAAAACATAAATCATCAAACTGGATTCAAGATACTATACATAAGCCCACTTACTGTAATTTGCTGGAGAGTTTCGGTTGAAGTCTGAAAATAGGCTTGTTCTCGCTACTGGTTTCTACTGCCCGAAAATAAGCACTCTCTTATCTCAAATATTTCAAGTGATAAATCAAGATTTGTGTAACACCAATTCAGAGGTTTGAGGGTGTTATATATAGGCAAAATTCTGACTGTTAGCCTCCCAATTAATGGCCATAATCTGCCATTAACAATCTTTATTCCGTGTTAAATGCTTCAGTTACAAGTCATGGGCTGAATTAGCAACTGTCTGCTGGAATTTCGTACTGCTGCTACTGGATTTTATCTGCTGTTTGCTGCTGGATTCTAATCTGCTGGAAAAATACCAGCTTCTGAAATATTAGCTTCTGCTGGAATTTTGCATTGCTGCTGGAATGCTGGAAATTCGGGTTCTCATATCTTAAGTGTTCTGCTCGACGCTCTAATTCATCTTTGTCCAGTTCTAAGCAGTAGTTATGTTCTTTTAGTTTCTCTAGCTTCCTCTCTAAGATTTTAATGTAGCTACTCTGGTCAGCCATATCCTACATCCAAAACATGGAAGAGAATGTTCAAAAACGATATCAAAAATACAAATCGAACTATAGATAATTACTGGAATGAACAGAATCAGTATGCCTATAATATTTAGTAGAAGAAAATGACTCAAAAATTTTTCGGCCTCAGAATGGCGTGAAAATTTTACTAAAAATCCTTCACATCAAGAACATGAATGGTACCAAGTTTGGTGTAAAAATACTAAGCCGTTTGGAAATGAAAATTCCTCAAATTTTCGAAAAATTGTAAATTTTACGGAAATGATGATAATACTAGGTTAGGTTCTTCTCGTCGAGAGCTTTCCAACGCATACTTTTAATAGTAAAAATTTCTCCTGGATCAAAAGTTATGGACGTTTGAAGTTTGCGCGAAAAACACCTCAACTTCCATGCCATTTGCAAGGTCTACTGCATGCGCCTGCTGGAATTCCCTATCTACTGCAACTCTGATGCTACTGCAATCAGTCTGCTGCTTTTCCAGCACTGTTAGAATCAGTCTGCTGCATTCCGAGTCTACTGACCCAGTCTTCTGCATTCAGATCTACTGGTTCCCATCTACTGGTTCTGGTTTCAGGCTACTGGTTTAGGGTATACTGAATTTTTTTTTTTTAGACATGCTGCTGAAACACTCAGAGCTCTACTGTATTCTGATTTGTTTCCCTACTGATTTTTCTAACTGTACATACTCAGTCTATCATTTCAGTGGTCTATTACAGTAGCTTATTTTCAGTAGTCTATTACAGTAGTTTTCAGAACTTATTTTCAGAAGTCTATTAGAACTTATTATTTCTAGTTCCTCCTCCCCAGATTATGAAACCTGGTTTGCTCTGATACCACTTCAATGTCACGCCCCGGGACGGGGGTTGGTTGACACCGGCATTGCTCTCCAATTTACATTCGAAAACAACAAGCCTCAGAAGTACAAAATTCAGAAACCAGTCTCTTTATTCATAAATACTGAATATCTCAATGTCTGATACAAACTCAAATATTCTACAGTGAAAATGTAAAACCGAACATAATACTGTCTTAACAGATGCAGCGGAATCTAATTACATAATTCAGAACTGAAAAAAATAACAATCTTCTTCACCAGCCCCAAAACTGATGTTGTTCTTCTTCTTCTAGTAATTCTTCCTCGCTCTTATCTGAGATGGATTTGGTGGGTGAGTGATATGGTTGTCACTCAGTAAGCGGGGGCGGGAATACTCCCTAGTTTTCGAAATCATTTTCATACAGAAACAGTATTACGAATAGTATACAGAAATTCAAAATTTCAGAACAGAAATCAGTATTCAGAAATCAGTAATCAGTATTCAGTAATCAGAAATCAGAAATTTAACATGTAAGCACTGAGCACGTTTGTGAATTTAATGGCTAAACTGATATCAGTCCCCTATATGTTCTCTCCTCTAAGGGGTGATGCCAGTAATCAGTAATGTTCAGAATATATATTCCTACCATTAGTTCACTAGGTTCCAGTGCTTCAAAATTCAGATATCAGAAATCGATCGTACAGAACTTTGCTTTAAAACAGAAATCATCAAACTAGATTCAAGATATTTATACATAAGCCCACTTACTGTAATTTGCTTAAAGAATTTCGGTTGAGGTCTGGAAATCTGCTTGCCTCACTACTGGATTTTACAGCTTCGAAAAATGCACTCTCTTAGCTCTAATTTTAAGTGATAACTCAAGATTTTGGTCACAATAATTTCATATATTGAGGGTGCTATTTATAGGCCAAAATATGACTGTTAGTCTTCCAATTAATGACCATAATCTGCCATTAACAGCCTTTATTCCATGTTAAATGCTTCAGTTACAAGTCCTGAGCAGAATCAGTAGATATCTGCTGGAATCTCGCTACTGAACTCTTCTGCTGCTGGATTCTGTCTGCTGGATTTTATCTACTGGATTTTGTCTGCTGGAATATCTCATCTTCTGAAATATGAGTTGCTGCTGGAAATGTTAGCTTCTGCTGAAATTTGCTAGCTGTTGCTACTGCTGTAATTTCAGGTTCTCACAGTTAAACATAATGTCAATTTGTAATAATAATCGTTTGAATACGAATACAAAAGAACATAAAAAAAATATTATGCTCACAAATATAAACATATAATTAGTAACTTAAAAAAAATACTACGAAACTAAAAGAAATCTCAAAAACGGAAAAATATATATATATATGAATATATAATTATTCTTATATCTCTAAATTTCCTTACTTGATGTAGTTCATTTGTAAAATTTATATATATATATGCATTATTCTTATATCTCTATATATATATTTATATATATATATATTTATATATGCATTATTCTTATATCTCTAAATTTCCTTGCTTGATGTAGATCATTTGTAAAATTTTTAATTCCGTCCTTTTCTTTCTCCCAGTTTTTTCCATGTGGCATAGAACTTGATCGAGGGAAGTCGGCATGAATTTTCTAACATAAAAGGAGGAATAAGAGTTGCGTGTGTAAATTTGTCCATTTTTACTTTCACTACCGACTGTTTCTGCATTTTATCGAAGTTAGCAAGTCAATAAAAATGAGGAAGTAAAATACTTAAAAGTGCTGTTTAAATATTTTTGCTGTTATAGTTAAAGATGTTTGAGCTTAGTGTAGCTAATATCTTCGAAATTTTCATGCCTTGTGGTTCTTTATTTACAGGTATGGAACAGTGATGGGTGGACTACTGTCTGAAAAGTTTCTTGATACCAATTTGACCATTCCTTTTTCCGGCCCTCCGTTAAATACTCCTTCACTGCAGAAGTACAAAAGGGTCACGAAATGCCCTTGCTATTTTACCACTCAGTGTTTGGTGGTATGTAAGGAGAAATGAAATATGTTGGTCATAGTCAATGGATTATGCATTTTTTATAAGTGATGTAAGGTTAATAGAAACATACATTTTGACATATTTAAATTCATGTATTAAATTACTATGCGACCAAAAATAATTTACTTTTATGACATGAACAACATACTAAAGGAAATAAAATACTGACTGACCAATTAGCCGATTGATCGAGCTACCGAAATACATAGTAATTTTATTGTCAGTTATCATAGTTGGTGCATTTTTGAAATTTTAGAAATCATCAAGTCACTGAAATCGATTTTTAAACCTTGTCTCTCTCCGAAAAGAAAATAAACAAGAAGAACGAAAAAACATGACAAGGGAAAAAATAAGAAATTAAAAATGATCATAGCGTAAATACCACTTTATTTTATCAACCAATCTTATTTTTCGTCATAAATTATTGTCTGATGTTAGGCAAGAGACGCCCATGGAGAAATTTTCTTTATACGGCCCACCTGGAACAGAAAAGTCATACTGTTCAAAAATTGTTTCCACTGAAGCTGATTCCACCTGTGTCAGGTATCGCTTACACATCTACATGGGCTCAAATATTTTATAAGTAGCAACGCCTTTAAATAAACTCATTGTGTGTAATCCATTTGTTCTTCCAATCCTACTATTTAAATTTTGTTGGACTTTCCAAGAGCATGCTGCAGAGACAACCGAGGTTGAAGGGTTGTCCAAACTCCTTGAAAATCTAGATTGACTCGTATTCAATCACTTGTATCCATCATAACTTTTGTCTAACTATATACTTTTCTGTAGGCTATTAGGCGGCGATTTGATAAACTCATTTACATGCCTCTCCCAGAATTAAAATTAAGGAACAACAATACATGTTAAAAATCTAGATCTACAGTGTCAAGTGTATCAATACAGGCCTATCAGCTACACGATAATCCCGAGATATAAAACAAGGGCCGAATAACAACAATAACGGGTTAACAAGGAAATCTATAGAGATGCCGTTTTGAGGTTTCTTTTTAATGTCTGAATAGACTACCTTTGATAGAAAAATGTTCCAAGAAGATGAATTATCCTAGTTGGACATAGTAAGCAGGGAGGATATGGCTTTGTTGGGTTAGATTAAAGTTGATTTAATAATCTTCTAATTTTCTTGCCCATTTCAGACTCCATCTCTAATATGTTTATACACAACTTCATAGTATAAGCAATTTGTGTTCCTTCTTTCGTTTTTTTTTCCTTGAAAGCTCCTTCTTTCATTTTGAATGTTTGAAAAGTGGTGTAAAGCATTTGTCCACGCGGAGAAAGGAAATTGAGTTGCTCTCAGTAACTATGGCTCGTCTGGTTGGGTTGTCACAATTAAAATCTTGGCCTGGTGACAGGGAATGAAAAAGCACAGCCTCCTTCAGGAAGATATTGTAAGGTCCCGAAAATTTGAAATTCCACGTGAACCACATGCATGCAAGTTATTAAATTTTTTTGGATTTTATTAAAATTGTTTTAATGCTTTAATTGCATGTTTATTCATGAATATATGTTAAATTATTTTTATGCATTTAATGCATAATTATTGCATGATAGGATTTAGTTCATGAAATTTTAAAAGTTCATGCAATCTAGGGTTTTATTTAATTTATGGGTTTAATTATTTTTATGCATAATTATTGCATGATAGGATTTATTTCATGATATTTTTAAAAATTCATGCATTAAGATTTTAGGTTGCATTTCGTGCTCAAACAAGGAATGGAGACCGGGGATTTATCAGAAAAATTATTTTATGAAGGATTAATTTTTATTAATCAATATGAAGTGTTTTAAGTGTATTTTTCAAAAATGGATTTTTATTGGGTATCTTAACCGCATGATTTTATTTTTATCCGGTACGCAAATTCTATCGAATCGGGGACTTTTTGAGGGCTCGGGTAATGTTTTCAAAAACTTACCGACACGAAATATTTTCCGAGAGTTTGTTTGGACTTATTGGGCCTACTTTTTAGCTTAATTGGCTCGAGATACATTTTCTATCCTTTAATTTTTACTGCTAGGGCCCATTATTGTTATTTAAGCTATTTAATTACCTTGTTAGCAAACCCTAAACCCATTTTCCTCTCTTAACAGCCGTCCCCCTCCACCTATCAGCTACCTCACTCACGTGAAACCAGCAGCACATCGCTGCAAAATTCGGCCACCACCATAATCCTTCAAGCAAGTCCCTCCCCGCTCCTCCAGTTCTTCCCCGACGCGCATCTCTTCGAGCTTTTGGTCGTATAATCATCAAGGCACGCTTGTATTCTCATTTCTCTTCATATACGCCATAAGTATGCTGTATTTTATGTATTTGTATGAAACTTTTATGATCTACATCATGCTTGCGTTTTTGAAAGAGTTTGACATGAAAATCTTGCATTGTTTTGACTCCACCTCACATTTTCTGGAATGGTTGCAAGGGGCTGCTGTTTCTGGACATTCTAAGGATTGTTCAAGGCGTTGAGGTTGAGTCTTATGACTGGTGTCGAGTTTCGGTGTAGAAGAGTAAGGGGCTGCGTGCTTTTGGTGGAGCTAGGGTCGGTTTTAGTGTAGTTAAGGGGATTGAGTGAGGCCAGTGAGGTGTTGAGCCACCCCAAGCCGTGGACCAGACCTTGGTGGGTCTGAGTCATGTCCTAGTGTGGTCGAACGCCGCTGGTTTCGTGTTTAAGGGTTGGTTGGAGACACAATACCAAAGGGCGCCGCGGGTGTACGTGCTCCTTTGGAGCCTAGCAAGTGGCTGCGCCTCATGGCAAGCTTGGGGCTGTGGCCATGAGTCAAATAGGTCCATTAGGGTCCCAAGGTGTACTATGAGGGGCTGGTGTGGTGCTGGTTCCATCGGTAATAGGCTAGGTTCGATGATGTGGAAGGTGGTGCGAGTAGGGTTTTCGTTTTGTAACTTGAAGAATTTTCCAGCAACTTTCCGTGGTCTGGTCGAGAGGTTAAGTGGGCTGGTTCTGATGGATTGGGGGCTGTTAGGGTGTGCTTTAGGCATGGCAAAGGTTTGAAAAAAAAAATGGTTAAGTTTCGAGACAATTCTGGTTAAAACCGGGACACCGATCTAAGCTTTTAAAACGAGTCGGTTAAGTTGTATAAGAGGCTCAAGTTTACGTCTAGGAATGATTTTAAATATGTTTTGGGACATTTTAGGGAGTTTGGTAAGCTTCGGGTCAATTTTAAAGATCCATGGGTAAAACCGTAATTTTTGGGTGTCCAGTGGCAAAATGGTCATTTTGCACCCAGGGTGAGATTTTGGTCATGTCAGCGCCCTGAGCACAAATTTATGATATTTTAAATGTTTATGCATCACGTTTATGATTTTTATGAAATTGTGATAATTACGTTGCATGCCTGGTTTAAAGAAAAAATTATGTATATGCATGCTTTTATTTAAGTGATGAATATGATGACACGTTTTTGAAAGAAGTGATTTAGTTGTGACTAATATGATGACACGATGACATGTAAGGCAGGGACTCAGTGGGCGAGTAATGCTGTCGCTGATGCTCCTCGTCGCCGGGACCGCGATTACACGTAGAGAGATCCATCGACTAACATGATGATGGAAAGTCCCAGCTAATGAACAGAATTCAAATTAAGAACATGAACACGTATATGCTGATACGATGATACATGCTATAATTATTATCATGTTTTGACATGTCACAATTATGTGCTACGATCCTTATCATGCTTGACAGGTTTTAAGCTATGCATACGCCTTTTCACGATCATGAAAGTATATGTTGATTATGCTATTTTTCACTGTTGTGTGCTATGTATATGTATTTGTTATCGCGGTACAAGTGTGTTGAGTTTCTAGATTGACTAGGCATGTGTAAATACAAGTGAGTTTGTTGTTGAGGAGACTGGAGGTGCTGAACTCTGAGTAGGCAGCTCTGGTACGGTGACACGACCCGAGGACCATTATTTTTCCACATATTGATTCATATATTTTGAGAGGAGTTACACATTTTTATATGTTAATGATATTACGCTTTTTACACGTTTACGTTGATTTTGGATGACGTTAGTTATTTTTAAACCGCGCTAATTTTATTGGAAAATAAATACGATTATTTTAAATTTTATTTTGTAATTGCGAGCTTTTATTAAAAAAAATATTTCCGTACTTTTAAAATGGTAGACGTTTCAGGTATTCTTCCAGGTATGGCATCGAACAGAAATGTTCAACGGTTACTCAACGAATTCATGGATCTACTCTCTGAAAATAACTCACCCAAACTAAACCTCAATAAGATGAATCTAACCCCAGATAGAATGGATATCGATCCTCCGGCGATAGATAAAATGGGTTCAGATTCGATATCCGCTAACTTACCAAGTTCTATGAGTCATTGATACCGAACAAATAAATCTGGATCATTCTGCCTCGGATCAACTAACTGTGACTGAAAAGCGTTCTTGATCTTAATAAATGCACCATGGTGGGCGATTTTACTGATACCAAACATTGTGTTTGTGTAAAACCCGGGATTTTGTTCAATCGTGATCTTATCAGATTAATAATTTGATTATACTAGGATGATGTAATCTTGGATGTTGATATTATTATTATTCAGAATATAAGATTTCTTTTGAGGTTATCTAAGCCGTGTAGATAATTTTATCGTGTGCAGAATTTTGAAGCTCGAAATTTAGATGGTATTATTTATCGTGCAACTTTAAATTTTGGGAGGAATAAATCTATCTCCATCCAAGAATTTAATCAAGGAATTTCAAAAAATTAGCAGATAAAAGATCTAAGATTTGAATTGAGATGGAGATACCGGGATAAAAGATCAAGCATGAGATAATAAAATCACTAGAATTCTAATTAATCAGTGTACATAAATACTATGCAAATTTCGAAATCTTAATGGATGGAAGATTTGGAATTCGGTTATCACCCAAATCACGGATAGATAGATCACGATTCGAGATAAAAGATTTGAATCAAATTTCAACGCGATATCACTCGATCCCGATAGCAACCAACCCCTATAAATAGGAGGGCCCTATAGCTCGAAAATTACACCATAATTCTCTCTCAAATTTCGAGACTCTCTTCTAGTGTCCCTAGGATTTTCGAGTACAGCGAAGCGCTGCCGCCGTCCAGCCACCGGAACAGGAATTTTGAAAATTCCAGTGCAGTAAACCCTAGCCGTTCACGTTTATTTTCATCAAGAACTTAAGGTAAGTGGGCATGTTTTAAATTATTGAATTTCGGTGCATGTATTTTTGGTTTTTTGTCAAAAATTCGGGCGAGTACAATTCTTCTTCTACACCCTTCTGGTTACGATGTTTTTGGCATGATGTAAATGTTTTGGCACTGTGAGAATTCAACTCGATATGGGTGGGAATCCCAACCATACGTACCCTTACGCAGTGGGGGAGATAACCGCTATACGGCCTCGTCCCCTTAGAGGAGTAAAACTTAGGGACTGATATCACTAAACCATTGAAAGTAGATGAATCTCAGTGTCGGGTTAATGATGCGTACGTGGTATGAATTATGTTGCATGGTATGTATATTTTCGAAAATTGCATGTTGTTTTTTTGTACTCGAACGGCCCCCACTTGCTGAGTGACGACCATATCACTCACTCCTTACAACCTTTCTCCGGATAAATCCGAAGAACATGTGGAGGAAGAGGAATCCGAACAATTTTGGGGCTGGTGATTTTATTAATTTCGAGATTGCCTAGTATAGAGATTCTCGAATTTTTAGTAATTTAAATTTTATGTAAGACGTTTCCGCAGTTTTAATTTATTTCTGTTGTAAAGACTTTGTTTTGAGAAATTATGATTAATATACTGGCTTTTGGTTTATACTATGCTACGAGGCTGGTTGTTTTCAATTGTGTGTCTGTTAAACGACGCCGGTGTCAAATCCTGAGTTTCGGGGCGTGACATTTAATTGGTATCAGAGCCGCCAGGTTCATAATCCGAGTGGAAGAAATCGATTTTTGAAAAAAAAACGAAAAATTTTCGTACGAATTTTTACTCGAGGCCGACGCTGTCCCCTCCGAAACGGCCCAACGAACGATACTCACCACCCTAAACTCGTGAGGTAGGGGTCAAAATCGCGAAATTATTTCGTTTAGGCCTCTGAAACCCCGTTTTTGCCGTTTTAGGAAAGTTTCGTAACCCCTATAACTTTTTGTAGGAAACTCCGAATTCGATTCCGTCAACAATCCTGGAATCCTCTTGACATATGCTTCGAATCCATATGTCTATCTAAAAACTTTCCATTTTTGGAAATTTTCGAAATTTTTAATTTTCAGTACCCTACTCTATCCTGATATTTTGTTTTGTCATATTTATGATGTTCTAAACATTTCCTTTTTTTATTTCAGGAAATGGCCCCATCAAGTCCCCCGAGATTCCGTACCCGTGCCCAAGCTGCCATCCGTATGAAGCAGCTTGCCTTTGACAATCAGTCGCGCCTGATTAAGCGACTTCGAGCCCGATTAGGCGAGAATAGACAAAAAATTCAGACTCTAACCACGGAAAAGGAGTACATCAGGGTCCAACTCAATAAGGCGATCTATCAAGGAGAGTTGGTAAGAGGAGATAACATGGATTTGAGAGATGGCATAGAGCATGGCCTATCTCGAGAGAAAAAGCTGCAAGAAGATATCGACCGGTACCAAAAAGAGTTGGAGGAAGAAAAGCACCAGAATGCTAGGAGCAAAAAGAGATTGGAAAGTTTAAGTGAAGCTATAAGCTGCATTGCTAAGGTGAACCATCAACTGACTCAACAGGGTGAAACGCTGAAGAACAAGATCAAGCAGAATAAGAGGGAGTACGAACAGCGCCACCAGATGACCATAGATCTATTGGACGAGGTAGAGGCAGATGTTCAGGGGTGGAAGACACAGGTGGCCCAGCTTAATACAGAGAATGCCCAGCTCACTCATATGGTAGAGCTACTGCAGGAAGGAGAGCCGGATGAGGAGCCGGAAGCGGAAGAACCTATAGAGATTGAGGAGCATATTGCAGCCGTCGGAGATGGAGAGATAGAGGATTACATTAGGATGTTTTAGTGATTTTGTTCTAGGAGTTTATCTTTCCATTATTGCTATTTTATTCAGTACGACTTTTATTTCATTTAGATTGGTCATGTTCATTTATTTTTCTGCTTGAGAAATCAATAAAATATTTTATTTGTTACATTGATTTCAATTTACTTCTGCACGATCTATTGCATGAATACTACTCGTACAACAAATTCTTAGAACTTGAAATTATAGGAAATGGCCGGCAGACCCCCAAGACAGAACCACAACCCGCGTTATGCTAATACCGACCGTGAAGGCGAACAGGAGAATGGGCAGGGAAATGGACCCCCGCCTGCAGCCAACTTAAGCCGAGCTGATCTTATGGCCATAGCCACCATTGTGGCGACAACACTGCAAGGGTTGGGAAACCCGAACGCCAATCAGCCACAACCACCTCCACCACTGAACGGAGTCAAATTTCATTACGAGTCTCTCTGCAAGAACAGGTGTCCGACATTCAGAGGGGACGCCGATCCTGAAGTTGGCCATAGTTGGCTAAAGAGTGTCGAGACTCAATTGAGGCTATTGTAGGTTCCCGATGCACTCAAAGTGGATGTGATCGTGCCTTTTCTGGAAGACAGAGCAGCTAAATGGTGGGAAGCAGTCTCGCCAGCCATGACCGCTGCTGGACCAATCACATGGCGAATCTTCCGAGAGACATTTCTGAAACAGTACTACCCGGCATAAGTTAGACTACATAAGTTAAGTGAGTTTGAGAATCTCACTCAGGCTCCAGATATGTCAGTAGTGGAGTACACTTCTCAGTTCAATGTCCTTGGATCGTATGCTCCGGCAATCATGGGGGATGAAGTTTTGAAGCTGCACCATTTCAAGAAGGGGTTGAACAGCCGAATCCAGTCGGCCTTAGCAGTTTATCAGCCCTCCAATTTTTTAGATCTTATGGGCGCAACTATCCGAGCTGAAACTGATATCCGTCGAAGAGAGGGAGAGAATAAGAACAAGCGTCCTCATATCGGTCAGTCTTCGCAGGGAGGTCAGAAGTTCAGGAAACCCAATCAATCAAGCGGACCTTCTTCAGGGCAACCCTCAGCGGCCAACTATCAAGGACCCAAGCCGTGCCCGACATGCCATTTCAGACACACAGGAGAGTGGCGAAGAAATAGTGGTGTATGCTTCGGATGTGGGAAAGCAGGACACCGAATTGCCGAATGTCCTACTGCTGACCAAGCAGCCGGGCCCAACAAGGGAACTGGGCAAATTACTAGAGCTAACCCCAACAAGCCAAAGGAAGGCAAGCCTAATGCCAGGGTCTTTGCTATGACTCAAGAAGAGGCCGAAGACGCCAATGAAGTCGTGTCAGGTACCATATTTATTCAGCAAGTGCCTGCTTATGCGTTATTTGATTGTGGTGCTACGCATTCCTTTATGTCTAAGAGACTTGCTAGGAAACTAGGACTTAAGCTCGAGCTACTAACTGAACCTTTTCGAATAGCCACACCTACAAGTAAGGCCATCGAAACTCACGAGATTCACAGGGACTGTTTAATCAGTATCGGTAATCTGACATTCAATGCAGACTTGATACAATTAGTTATGGCCGACTTTGACATCATTCTAGGAATGGATTGGTTAGCCTGAAACAATGCATTAGTGGACTGTAAAGGGAAAAGAGTGAAGCTCCGAACCCCAAATCAGGAAGAGATCGTGTATCATGGTGAATCCAAGGAACGAAAATCACTCCTTTACGCTTCCCAAGCATGGAAGGCCATGAAGTCCAGAGAAGATATCTAATTAGCAATGGTTAGTGAAGTGCAAGGAGAAGTCGAACTGAAGATAGAAGACATCCCAGTAGTATGTGAGTTCCCGGATGTTTTTCCAGAAGAACTCCCAGGGATAGTCCCGGACCGTGAAGTTGAGTTCGAAATTAATCTGGCTCCTGGTGCAGTACCTATTTCGAAAGCACCTTACAGGATGGCGCCAGCTGAACTCAAAGAGTTAAAGGAACAACTCCAAGAATTTCTAGATAAAAAGCAAGTTCGACCAAGTGTGTCCCCATGGGGAGCACCAGTACTCTTTGTAAAGAAAAAAGATGGGAGTATGAGATTGTGCATCGACTATAGAGAATTGAACAATATCATTATCAAGAACAGGTACCCTCTCTCGAGAATAGACGACCTGTTCGATCAGCTTAAGGGATCTGCGGTCTTTTCTAAACTGGATCTGAGGACTGGATACCACCAACTGAAGGTCAGGGCTGAAGATATCCCCAAAACAGCTTTTCGAACAAGATATGGGCATTATGAGTTCACATTGATGCCTTTTGGGCTGACCAATGCGCCTGCAGCCTTCATGGACCTTATGAACAAAGTATTCAAACCATTCCTGGACCGATTCATAGTATTGTTTATTGACGACATCCTCGTCTATTCTTCCAACGAGAAAGAGCATGAAGAACACCTCCGCCTTACACTTCAGACTCTGAGAGAGAAGGAACTCTACGCTAAGTTTAAGAAATGTGAGTTCTGGCTAAATAGTGTATCCTTTTTAGGACATGTGATCTCTGAAGCAGGAGTATCAGTGGACCCCAAGAAAGTTGAGGCAATTACAGAATGGCCAAAGCCTAAAAACTTCACAGATATCAGGAGCTTTCTTGGATTGACAGGTTATTACAGGAAGTTCGTCGAAGGTTTTTCTTCAATTGCCATACCACTGACTAAACTCACTCAGAAGAATTCTAAGTTCGTCTGGGACGAAGGTTGCGAGAAAAATTTTCAGACACTAAAAGAAAATCTCGCATCCACGCCAGTACTAATCTTACCGACTGAGGATAAGGAACTCACCTTCTACAGTGACGCTTCTAAGGAAGGTCTGGGATGCGTACTCATGCAAGAGGGAAGAGTGATCACCTACGCATCAAGGCAGTTGAAAACGCATGAGCAGAACTACCCTACGCATGATCTGGAGTTAGCAGCAATTGTCTTTGCTTTGAAAATTTGGAGGCACTATCTCTATGGTGCCAAGTGTGAGATTTTCACAGATCACCAGAGCCTCAAGTACTTGTTCACCCAAAAAGAACTAAACATGAGGCAAAGGCGGTGAATCGAACCACTGAAGGACTACGACTTGACTATAAGTTACCATCCAGGTAAAGCGAACAAAGTGGCCTGATGCCCTGAGTAGGAAAAATGGAGGCAAGATCACTCTAGCTTCACTCTCCGCTCGGCCATGTCTGCAGGAGACCGTCAAGTTAAATCAGGACCGGGACCCCGAGCTAAAGAAACTTAAGGGACAAGTCGAAAGCGGGAAGTCTCAAGATTGATGACAAGGGAGTCATATGGATGAAAAGACGACTGTGTGTACCAGACAGTGATAACCTTCGCCAAGAAATGCTGTCAAAAGCACACAAATCCAAATTTTCAGTCCATCCAGGGAGTACAAAAATGTACAGAGACCTTAAGAAGAATTTTTGGTGGAATGAATGAAAAGAGACGTGGCAGAATTTGTTGCCAAATGCCATGTGTGGCAACAGGTCAAAGCAGAGCACCAGCGACCTGGAGGATTATTGCAACCTTTGGAGATACTAGAGTGGAAATGGGAACATATCTCCATGGACTTTGTTGTAGGGTTACCAAAGTCGAGGCAAGGTCAAGACGAAATATGGGTAATTGTAGATAGACTTACAAAATCTGCACACTTCCTACCCGTCTGTATGAACTACAATCTGGACAAGTTAGCTACACTGTATATGGACAACATTGTACGACTTCATGGAGTACCAGTGAGCATCCTGTCTGACAGAGACCCAAGGTTCGTCTCACGTTTTTGGAAAAGCTTTCAGGGGGCCATGGGAACAAAAGTTACTCTTAGTACGGCCTATCACCCTCAAACCGATGGTCAAACCGAAAGAACAATTCAAACCCTGGAAGACATGCTGCGAGCATGTGCCCTAGAATTCAGTAGCAATTGGAGCAATCATCTACCGTTGATCGAGTTTGCTTATAATAACAGCTATCACAGCAGTATTAGGATGGCTCCATACGAAGCTCTCTATGGAAGGAAATGCCGATCACCCTTGTATTGGGATGAAGTGGGAGAAAATGCAATAGTAGGACCCGAGCTCGTACAGATAATAATAGACAAGGTTACAGTAGTCCGAGAGAAACTCAAGGCGGCTCAAGATCGACAAAAGAGTTGGGCAGCTCAAGATCGACAAAAGAGTTGGGCAAACCTGAAAAGAAGGCCAGTAGAATTCAACGTTGGCGAGAAGGCCTACGTAAAAGTATCGCCTATGAAGGAAGTTGTCCGATTCAGTAAAGCTGGGAAGCTAAACCCTCGTTATGTGGGACCCTTTGAGATTTTGGAGAAAGTGGGCACGCTAGCATACAGATTGGCACTGCCACCAAGAATGTCTAGAATTCACAACGTATTCCACGTGTCCCAACTACGGAAATATATCCCGGACCCAAGCCACGTGTTGGAAGCAGAACCGCTCATGATCGAAAGCAACTTGGGAGAAGAGCTAAAGTAAGAAGAAGTTCCCATTAGAATCGTGGACACCACGGACCAGGTACTAAGACGACGAATCATTCCCTACGTCAAGGTGCAATGGTCTAACCACACGGAAAGAGAAGCCACGTGGGAGCTAGAAGAAAGGATGAGGGACCAATACCCGTACCTCTTCTTAGATCAATTCAACCCAAGTTTCGAGGACGAAACTTCTCTTAAGGAGGGAGGGATGTAAAACCCAGGATTTTGTTCAATCGTGATCTTATCAGATTAATAATTTGATTATACTAGGATGATGTAATCTTGGATGTTGATATTATTATTCAGAATATAAGATTTCTTTTGAGGTTATCTAAGCCGTGTAGATAATTTTATCATGTGCAGAATTTTGAAGCTCGAAATTTAATTGGTATTATTTATCGTGCAATTTTAAATTTTGGGAGGAATAAATCTATTTCCATCCAGGAATTTAATCAAGGAATTTCGAAAAATTAGCAGATAAAATATCTAAGATTTGAGTTGAGATGGAGATACCGGGATAAAAGATCAAGCATGAGATAATAAAACCACTAGAATTCTAATTAATCAGTGTACATATATACTATCCAAATTTCGAAATCTTAAGGGATGGAAGATTTGGAATTCGGTTATCACCCAAATCACGGATAGATAGATCACGATTCGAGATAAAAGATTTGAGTCAGATTTAAACGATATCACTCGATTCCGATAGCAACCAACCCCTATAAATATGAGGGCCCTATAGCTCGAAAATTACACCATAATTCTCTTTCAAATTTCGAGACTCTCCTCTAGTGTCCCTAGGATTTTCAAGTACAGCGAAGCGCTGCCGCCGTCCAGCCACCGGAACAGGAATTTTGAAAATTCCAGTGCAGTAAACCCTAGCCGTTCACGTTTATTTTCATCAAGAACTTAAGGTAAGTGAGCTATTTTTAAATTATTGAATTTCGGTGCATGTATTTTCGGTTTTTGTCAAAAATTCGGGCGAGTACAATTCTTCTTCTACACCCTTCTGGTTACGATGTTTTTGGCATGATGTAAATGTTTTGGCACTGTGAGAATTCAACTCGATATGGGTGGGAATCCCAATCATACGTACCCTTACGCGGTGGGGGAGATAACCGCTATACGGCCTCGTCCCCTTAGAGGAGTAAAAATTAGGGACTGATATCAGTAAACCATTGAAAGTAGATGAATCTCAGTGTCGGGTTAATGATGCGTACGTGGTATGAATTATGTTGCATGGTATGTATATTTTCGAAAATTGCATGTTGTTTTTTTGTACTCGAACGGCCCCCACTTGCTGAGTGACGACCATATCACTCACTCCTTACAACCTTTCTCCGGATAAATCCGAAGAACATGTGGGGGAAGAGGAATCCGAACAATTTTGGGGCTGGTGATTTTATTAATTTCGAGATTGGCTAGTATAGAGATTCTCGAATTTTTAGTAATTTAAATTTCATGTAAGAAGTTTCCGCAGTTTTAATTTATTTCAGTTGTAAAGACTTTGTTTTGAGAAATTATGATTAATAAACTGGCTTTCGGTTATACTATGCTATAGGGCTGGTTGTTTTCAATTGTGTGATTGTTAAACGACGCCGGTGTCAAATCCCGAGTTTCGGGGCGTGACAGTTTGTCCCCAAGCTGGATCGGATTATGGGTGTGTGACGAAGGATGTGACATTGGGGGAGCTGTAAAAAAATGAGCACTATAGTTGTTTATAGTTTTACTGAATCAATCTGCTTGTTTTTGGCCTTGTGCATTTTCTGATATCGTAGCTTGGAAATCGAAAATTATACTTGTTAGATGAACCATGAGTGATAACATAATGTAAAAACTACTGTTTGATACGTTATATAAGATAATCGAACGATCTTCGATATGAAGGTCCGTGATGAAAAATTGATAGATATAGATATTTCAGTAGTTGTATGATGTTTGATTTGTGGGTTTTACGTCAATAAATTTCTTATAAAATACATAAGATACAACTTTTTTTTGTTTAACTTGTATAAAATAACAGTTTTGGTTGTATATTTTGGGTTAATAAATATAGTAGGTCTCTTGTGAGACAGTCTCACGAATCTTTATCTGTGAGACGGGTTAACCCTACCGATATTCACAATAAAAAATAATATTTTTAGCATAAAAAGTAAAAAAAATTTATGGATGACCCAAATAAGATATCTGTCTCATAAAATATGACTTGTGAGACTGTTTAAGACAAGTTTTTACCTAATAAACAATGTTTTTTTTTAAAAAAAAAAGGGGTTAATAAACAATGTTGTTACTTTGACTAAAATTACTCTTTAAGAAACAAGTCGCCTGTCCCGTACTATATTGGAAACAAACACCACTATCAAACATTAAATACCTATGTACCGGTAAACATCAAAGTACTGTTACATGTCGATTCAAAAGCACATGCTACATATTTTTAATATTTATTATAATAAAAAAACTGTATTATATCTATTAATTGTTAATATCATTAAAGTTAAAATTCTTATTGGTACGTTGGTGGAAATTTTATCTCTTTTTTCTATTTATTTTTTAATTTATATATCAAAATTGCAGTGTAGTTCATCAATATTTTTTATAATTACGTTTTGATCCTCATTTAAATATAAACTAAATAAATTATAAAAAATATTGTACATGTATATGTGTGTGAATCGATACACTTGTGTATATATATGTTTGGCAATTAGGTACCTAAATGCTTTTACACATTAAATACCTATGTACCTAAATATTGGACATTTATATTCTTGCATAGTTTTGAAAATGCGTTTTATTGAACAAAATACATATAAAAATACATATATATTTACAAATTAGAACAAAAATAATTATAAATATTTTCAATAAAACTTATTTATAATGTATATATTAGTTTATATATAAAAATTATTTATAATCTATATATTAGTTTATATATTTATAATCTATATATAAACTAATATATAGATTATAAATAAGTTTTATTGAAATAATTATATATATATACACACACACACACAAAATAATTTTACAAATTAGAACAAAAATAATTATAAATATTTTCAATAAAATTTATTTATAATTTATATATTAATTTAAATCCAACAATAATTAATATTAAAAAAATAACTTTATAAACACGCAATGTTTACGCATTATTAGTTATTATAAAATACGAGAGAGCGACATATCATATAAAATTTCTTTTCAATTTTGTCCCGAAAATCATAACTAAACAAATCATTTTAAAAATAAAATATATTATATATAAACAACATATAATATTTATATATATTATATTACACCATGCAATGCGTGTCTTGAGAGAAATAACTCGATTAAAAGAAAACCACTTAGACAAAAGCTATGATAAAATAAATTGATTAAAAGAATTCACGCATATTAAAATTTTGTTTTTTAGTAATTAATGAATATATATCAAACAAAAGAGTAATAGTACTGTAATTCTAATTTAATAATTTAATTTGATTGATATGAGATTTTTTTAAAAAAAGGGAAAAGACAGAGGATGTAGATCGAGAACTAATCACGTATTAAGAAATTGGCAGTCAACATTAAATCCACCGCGTAAACCTTACGTGCACTTAAATCATATACAGATGTTTATATTTGCATGTACAATATTATATATATTTGCTTCCAAACACGTATCTTATTCTGTTTACTTGGCTCTGATTTGATGGGGAGATACAAGTACAATATTAGGTCAAATTCAAAGTGTGATATCTTTTGTCCTACTTATTAAAAATTAAAAATTAGTTTATAATGAGTTACAATAAATTTTTTTATAGTAAATTGAGTTAATCATTTTCGTAAAATAATGACGAATACGAAATAGTTGATATAGGAGCTTATTGTGCAGTCACCCAGGCCCGAGTTTGCGTGACTGCACAATGAGCCCTTATAGCAACTACTTCGTACCGTACTAGCTTTACGAAAATGATTAACTCAAGTTGCTATAGAATTCCATTGTAGCTTATTATAAACTTTTTTTAATTTTTTTTTAAAATTTTTACCATGTGAGACAAGATGTATCATAATCAGCACTCCTTCAGAACGTAAGGTCCTCATCGCAGCATAACCCCTCGATCCACCAGTGTCGAGAATCTAAAGGTGGCTCCAACAGGTTCAAGAGGTGACTTCCGTCATATACCATTTTGCCCTGCAGGTTCAAGAGGTGGCTCCCATGCACGTTGCACGTTGCCACTAATAGCACTTATTTCCTGGTGTTTATTGCTCGTGACCGGTTCTAATATCATTCTCACGCCTCGAGCCCGAGCATCTGTCTGCGTGACTGCAAAATAGACCCCTACAGCAATTATATATAATAATTATATATTAGACTATTTATTTGAGAGAATCGAATTTTTTTTAATAAAACAAATATAATTTAGACGAAAAGAATAGATTTGCATACACGTGTTGTAGATGTTAACTTTAGTTTAATAATATAGTTCTCATCCCAGTTAATGATGGTAATCCTGTCAAAGTCCAAATTAATCTGATGCAATAAATGCCAGTTGGACAAAACATGTGGGATCACATGGCAAGGGACAAAAGTATGCATCAAATAAGTAGATAATATTAATTTTTATGAGTAATGTAAGCTTTATTTACTATTAATTCGAGTATTATATGTAAAATAATATTGGTTTTAGTAATATATATGATATAGTTGGGTAATAAATTTATCAAAATAGATTTTTATTAAATAAATAAAAACCTGTATATCCTTGTCCATTTATTTTAAATTATCACAATTTGTTACTCCACTGGTTATATATAGAGGTGGAAACTTTCATGTTTTGTCCGGTAAATTGTAGGTTTCTTTTTTAACTTTTGGTCTTCTACTGGTTCACTAATTTATATTTTTTTCGTTTTTAATCTTTTTTCATAGAAATATTAATGTTACACTGGATACTGATGATATGTCGTATAAAATTATAAATCATGTGGCAACAGATATTGCTGACGTGCTTGATGTTACGTCAGTACTCTGCTGAAAAATGATTGAAAAATGCAAGTTAGTGAACCAAGACCATAAATTTATATAATAAAAAAGAAAAAAAAACATGTGTGTGTGTTTTGCACATGAGAGCTCTATAAATATCCTTAGAAAAGCAGTGACTTTCTCAATTTTTTTCCCACTCTTGCTGAAGTTTCATTATATTGGTGCGATGGAGTTGGGCAGCATTCTTCAGTTCTTGGAGAACAGTTGTATTCTTGTCACCGGTGCCACTGGCTTTCTTGCTAAGAGTACTACTTTCTTAACTATCTTCTCGCATCACCCTTTATTAATTATATACAACAAAATTTGAAATTTTAGTATAAATTTTTGGCCATCCTATGTCTGTATTTGATTTTGTTCTTAAATTTGCATGATTTTCACGTATACTTGAGGATATTTACTTAATCACTTGAATTTAGAGCACTGAATTAAGAAGTAAACACATAAAATTACACATTTCTAGCTACGTTAATGTGCTTAATTGGTTCATATATATATTATTTGAAGTTTTCATTGAGAAGATACTTCGAGTTCAGCCAAATGTAAAGAAGTTTTATGTTCTTTTGAGGGCTCAAGATACAAACTCTGCCATGCTCCGTTTCAATCATGAGGTACGCAATTAACGGCCGATACATTTTATACACAAGAAAATAACATACAGTTTTCAATTCTTCCTTGTTTCAGCAGTAACATATTGTTCCATAGAACTGAGATCCAAAATATAGAAGAAAGTAGCGTTTCCACCACTCTATCATCCATTGCGGAAAATTCCCCACTGCTGCCTGTCATTGATTTCGGTCTACGACCACTGTTTTCATAATTTTGTGCAGGTTATATCGAAAGATTTGTTCAGGGTTCTGAAAGGAAATTATGGGGAAAATTTCAATTCTTTTTTGTCGCAAAAAGTTAGAGTGGTGGCAGGAGATATTACTTTCGAAAATTTGGGTGTGAAAGATTCAAATTTACTTGAAGAGATGTGGAAAGAAATCGATATTGTTGTTAACTCAGCTGCCACTACTAACTTTGATGAAAGGTAAGAGATATCTTTTATTATTATTATTAAACAATATTTTAGTACATTGATTGCACGAAAAGAAATGTTAATTCTTTTTATTAACTAATTTATACAACATTTGCATGCAGATATGACGCTTCGTTTAAAATAAATACGCTTGGTGCATTGCATGTCTTGAATTTCTCCAAGAAATGTGCCAAATTAAAGGTGCTCCTTCACGTATCAACAGGTTGGTATAATCCCATTCAAACAATCATATATATATATACATATATATATATATATATAACAACTCATATTAACAATTTTCGTAAACACCTCGCCTTTTGTTTGATCAACAGCATATGTACACGGCAATGGTGTTGGACTCATACCAGAGAGAGCATTTCGTAAGGGAGATACCCTTGATGGAGCTAAGATCTCGTATTTAGACATTAACACGGAGACGAAGATAGCGAAGGAAAGGTTGAGAGAACTTCAAACACAGAATGCAACAGAAAAAGAAATTACAAGGGCTATGAAGGATTTAGGCACTGAAAGGTTGTAACCAATATTTCTTATATGTATTTATAAAGGTTTTGATGAATATAAACTTTGGGATAGTTGAATTAATCAGAGCAATGCTACATGGATGGCCAAACACGTACGTGTTCACGAAGGCAATGGGGGAGATGGTTTTGGAGAATTTCAAGGGAGAGGCCAATCTTATTATACTACGTCCCACTATAATAACTAGCACTATTACAGAGCCTTTCTCTGGTTGGATTGAAGGTTTCAGGTAGTGATTTATATGAGGTTGCGTTCGGATCGATGGATTTGAACGTTGAAATTGCTTCATCATTCGTCCAACACAATCTAAGCTTTTATTTTTATGATTAGTTTACAAATAATTCGAAATTTTTTAATTGTTAATTGGGTGATAACAGAACTTTGGACAGCATCTTTGTTGCCTACGGAAAAGGGAAATTGAAAATTTTCGTAGGTGATCCCGAGTCAACAGTAGACATTGTAAGTTGGTCTACCTGTATATCTGACGTGTTATTTTTCTAATTTTGAACATTATATCTGAAAATTCGAAAGTAACTTTTTTTGTTAACAGAAGTACTAATTTATTAATTGTACATATAAACGGGAAATTTTCCAAAATATCATCTAATTGATCTATTTTATTGTTTTTATTCTTCAATTGTTCAAAATTAGGTCATGGTCATGTGACTTATGTTTTAAAACATTTTTATCCTCATAGCTCTAGCATAACATTGAAAATGTCAGCAATGGTCAATGTCATATTACCAATTTCTATATTATGTCAACCATGTCCGACATTAAGTTTGAATCAGATTGATCTGTTCACAAGAACTACATGAGTTTACAAAGTTTTGACTGATTTTATGATGAATTAAGTTCTAATGTTAATTTTTTTGCATTTAAGATTTTGATAGTTCGATTTCATGGGAACTGAAACACGCAAAATTTTGAAAATTGAACAGATACCAGGAGACATGGTGGTAAATTGTATGGTTGCAACAATAGCAGTAGCAGCCGCATCACGTCCAAATAGTGATGAATCAAGATTATCCATATATCATATTGGTTCTTAGAACTGTAATCCTCTAAAATTTGCAGACATAAAGTGGCTAATGTATCGGTTTTTTATTGAGAATCCATTGTTGGATGGCAGAGGAAAACCTATAAAAGTAGGCCAACCTACGACATTAAATACCATGGCAAGCTTTCACAGATACATTGCAACTCATTACTTGCCGTTTGTCAAGGTAATTTCACGATTTCACCAACAGTGACATCATGTGTCCCAAAAATGAGATATATCTGGAGTTTGAAATCTTGTAAACCCCATACACGATATATATAAAAAAAATTCATGATTTTGTCTTTTGAATATTACCAGTTGTTTTCGATTTTTTTTATTGTTTACCCATATATGCGAAATGAACAAACATAAACACTCCTATGTCTTGCAATTATTGATCAACACATGATAGCTAGATGGCATTATACACTAATGGATCTTATCTGTGAATACTTATAATTTATTCAATTTATTTTGTATGTTATTTATTTATATATTTGATCTTGCAGGGATTGCAATTTGTGAATATGATATGTTGCAACCACTTTGAAAGTGCATACACCAGTGCCAAACGACGAATCAGTCATGTTATGCGTCTGGCAGAGCTCTACAAACCTTACATATTCTTCCAAGGAATGTAGGTTTTCTTGAACCCTTGATTATTCTTTTTACTTGTGCACGCACACACACATATATAATTTAGATATGTTGTCAACCAACCGTGCTCACTGCTGAGATGACACTCATTTATGTTAGCTTTAAACCCAGAGAACGTACATCCAAAAGAAAGAAACAAAAAGGATTCACTGTTAGACTAAATGACAAAGAAGAATACTATTCGTGGTTGTTGAAGTCTACCTACTTACAGTACTTTTATACTAAGGAAAACTAAACAGAAAGCATAAAAATCAGGAAACCAATATGCGTGTATCTCGCACGTTGAAAACAGAAAGATAACAAGAAAGAGAGAAAAATAGTATGGGTTGTTTCCGCCTTTCACTCGATCGGGATTTGGATTTTCACATCTTGATCTTATTTGGATTATCTGCTCACATTACTCCCCCTAATCCTGACTTGGCTCCAAATCACGGACTCCGAGTAGCTGACGCATGGAAGCTAACTTCACTCCTGACAGTGCTTTGGTCAATGAATCAGCCCGTTGTTCTCTAGTGTTGACAAACTCTACCACAATCTGCCCCTTCTCAACACATTCTCTGATAAAATGAAACCTTGTATCTATGTGCTTACTATGACCATGAAATACTGGGTTCTTCATGAGAGCTATGGCAGATTTGTTATCAACAAATAAAGTTACTGGCTTTGGCTCTATATCGGTTAACTCACAAGCAAGACTCCTTAACCACAGAGCTTGGCAGGCCGCATCTGTTGCTGCCATGAACTCAACTTCACAAGATGAAAGTGTCACCGTCTTCTGCTTCTGTGAGTTCCAGGACACTTAGTTTTCATTAAAGTAGAAAGCCATTCCACTGGTGCTTTTTCTCCCATCGCGATCACCAGCTAAGTCACTATCCGAATAGCCGAATATACCAAATTTCTGGGGTCCCTTCACATAAGTAAGTCCAAAATGGATTGTGCCTCTCAAATACCTGAGAATTTGCTTAACCACCTTGTGATGCATTATTGTAGGCATGTCCATGTATCTACTTGCCATTCCTACTGCGTATGAGATGTCTGGTCGTGTGTGTAATAAGTATCTGAGACAACCAATGATACGTCTAAATTCTGTGGCATCAACTGGAGTTCCTTCCAAGTCTTTGTGCAGCTGCGTCTTGGGCTCCATCGGATAGTTCGAGGCATTGCAATCTGCCATCTTGAACTGGGACAAGATTTTCTTAGCATAGGCTGATTGTTTAAGTAATGTTCGACCTTTTTGTTGTTCCACCTCAAAACCTAAGTAATAGGAGAGAAGACTCAAGTCACTCATTTCAAATTCTGTCATCATTTGCTGCTTGAACTTGTTGATTTCTTCGACGCTTCTTCCTGTTACAATTATATCATCAACATACACTCCAACAATCACCCTTGCTTCTCCTTTACTTCTTATGTACACTACCTGTTCTTGAGTACATTTCCTGAAGCCTAGCTCTTTTAGGCTCTTATCCAATCGAATGTTCCAAGCTCGTGAAGCTTGGCGTAATCCATAGAGGGCCTTTGACAGCCTATACACCTTATGCTTCTGGTTTTGTACTTCAAACCCCTCTGGTTGGGTAACATATACTTCTTCTTCTAACTCACCATTAAGAAACGCAAAATTCACATCTAGATGGTGTACCTCCCAACTTTGATTTGCAGCAAGTGCAAGAATGACTCGGATAGAGTCAAGTCTAGCTACAGGTGCAAATACCTCTTCGAAATCGATGCCTTGCTTTTGTACATAACCTTTAGCCACCAACCTTGCTTTGTGCTTAACGACCTGCCCATCTGAATCTTTCTTTAGTTTGAATATCCACTTTAGGCCGATGGGTTTGTGGCCTGATGGGAGCTCAGTTAGGGTCCAGGTGTTATTTTTTTCAATGGATTTCAACTCTTCCTTCATTGCTTCGTACCAGTAGGTTTTGATTACAGCTTCTTGGTAACAGGTTGGTTCCTCAGACACCACCATCATCACCTCACTCTCTTCTTCATCGATAGCAACCACTTCCTCAGTATTGGCATAAATATTATCGATTGACCAAAAACGGATAGGTCTTTCTTGGGACTCAGGGTTGATTGTCACCTGGGGCGAAGTAGCCTCATGAGTATTTGACGGAAGTATAGGTGAACATAACATTTCTTCCGCTGGTGGTGTGACATCTTCAGCGTCTGCATCATCAATCGATTCATCAGAATAGAATGCATCCAACATGATGAACTCCGACGACGGCCCTTCATTACTAACTCCTGCATTCCATGACCATTTGAGATTTTCTTGAAAGATGACATCTCTACTTACTTGCAACTTGCTATGGCTTGGGTCAAATAGACGGTGAGCTTTGCAACCTTCCTCTACACCCAAATATACCATGGGCGAGCTTCTGTCGTCAAGTTTCTTGAGATGTGCGAGGTGAGGCTTTCTTCCCACCCACGCTTCAAATGGTGTGCGCTCTCCCAGTGCCTTAGTTGGGAGACGACTTTCCCCAGAATTTTGCAGGTACATGCATGCTTTTGAGTAGAGATCTTGCCATGGCCATCACTGTGCGGTTACGGCGTTCTACAACACCATTCTGTTGCGGTGTGTAGGGAGCTGTGAGGTGCCTGTCAATCCCTTCGTCTTCACAGAAACGGGTGAACTCAATGGATAGGAACTCGCCACCGCGATCCGTCCGGAGTGTTTTGATCTTGTACTCAGTCTTGTTCTCTGTCAAAGACTTGAACTTCTTGAATGTCATGAAAGCATCGTTTTTTGCTGCCAGTACATACACCCACATCCACCTAGTGAAATCATCAACAATTAAAAGAAAATACTTATTACCACCGAGTGTACATGGTGAGATTGGCCCACAAATATCAGCATGAAGGAGTTCCAGTGGCTTCTCTGCTCTGTATTTTGTCTGGTACGGGAACGTCAACCTTGGATGCTTGGCTATCACACACCCCTCACATAACTTGTTTGGCTGGGTTAGCAATGGCACACCAACTGTCATTTTCTTCTCCCCCAAGAGCTTCAAGTCATAGAAGTTGACATGGCCGAGTCTCGCATGCCATAACCATGCTGGGTCATCTAGGCTTGTTAGGATACAAATCTGCTTGAATGTCTTTATGTGAGAACCTGAAATTCCAGCAGTAGCTAGCAAATTTCAGCAGAAGCTAACAATTCCAACAGCAACTTAGATTTCTGAAGATGGTATTTTCCAGCAGACAAAATCCAGCAGCAGAAGAGTTCAGTAGCGAGATTCCAGCAGATAGCTACTGGTTCTGCTCAGAACTTGTAACTGAAGTATTTAACATGGAATAAAGGCTATTAATGGCATATTATGGTCATTAATTGGAAGGCTAACAGTCAGAATTTGGCCTGTAAATAGCACTCTCAATCTCTGAAATTGATGTTACCAAAATCTTGAGTTATCACTTGAAATTAGAGCTAAGAGAGTGCATTTTTTCGAAGCTGTAAAATCCAGTAGCGAGGCAAACAGATTTCCAGACTTCAACTGAAATTCTTTAAGCAAATTACAGTAAGCGGGCTTATATATAAATATCTTGATATCCGTTTGATAAATTCTGTTTTAAAGCTCAGTTTCTGTATGTTTGATTTCTGATATATGATTTTGAAGCACTGAAACTACCTAGTGAACTAATGGTAGGAATATATATTCTGAACATTCTGAATTCTGATTCTGATTCTGGCCTCACCCCTTAAAGAAGAGAACATATAGGGGACTGATATCAGTTTAGCCATGAAATTCACTAACGTGCTCAGTGCTTACTAATTCTGATTTCTGTTCTGAAACATGTGATTTCTGAATTCTGATTTCTGTTCTGAAATAAGAGTTCTATATGTTATTGTGTTACTGTTTCTGTAAAAATGGGATTTCAAAACTGAGAGTTATTCCTGCCCCTGCTTACTGAGTGACAACCGTATCACTCACCCACCAAACTCATCTCAGATAAGAATACTGAAGAAATGTCAGAAGAAGAGGAGCATAATCAATTTTGGGGCTGGTGATGAAGATCGTTGTTCTCAGTTCTGATTTATGTCTTATTTTTCGCTGCATCTATTCAGACATTGTATTTCTTGTTTTACATTTCCGCTATAAAACATTATTAATCGAGTTGTATCAGACATTGAATATTCAGTATTATAAATAAAAGATTGGTTTCTGAATTTTGTACTTTTGAGGCTTGTTGTTTTCGAATATAAATTTGAGAGCAACGTCGGTGTCAACCAACCCTCGTCTTGGGGCGTGACACTTTAATTGTATCTTGTACAAGCGATTTTGTGTTCGCTTCACCAATATCAAGAGCTTCCCACTCCTGTCAAACACCTTCATGGTATCTCCTCTCATGTGTACCTCGTTCCCGTCTTCTGTCATTTGTCCAAGACTTACAATATTACTACAAAGTTTGGGAATGTAGTATACCTCTTGGAGAACTTTCTGATCGCCGTTCTTGCAATCAAACATAAACGTCCCTTTTCCCATGATTTGGATAGTTGATCCATCGCCGAACTTCACCCTCCCGGTGACAGCTTCATCCAATTCTTGGAACTTCTCGCGATGCCCAGTCATGTGATTGCTTGCACCATTGTCAAGGTACCAGATGTCTTCATTTTCTCCATTCTTGTCACCACGGTACATCTCCGGTAATAGCCTCTCTTCGCTGAGTAGTATAGCATCTTGCTGTTCATGCCTAGTGTGCGTCACGGCCATCAAAAGTGTTGGTTCTTCATCGGTGGCACGAGTGAGATAAGCTTCATCGTCACGACGCTTGCTGTGGCATTCAGATGCATAATGTCCCATTTTCTCACAATTGAAACACTTTATGTGACTCTTGTCACGAGTACCACGGCTGGTGCTGCTATTACCTCTTGTATTGTCTTTGCGCAGCCCACCACGACCTCGACCACGCCCTCGTCCACGCCATTTGCCACGATCAGGGCCACTGGACCCACGCCCCTTTCCTCCTAACGAGGTGTCACTATTAATCCCCTTCTGTCGTGCTTGCCATTCGACATGAGTGAATAAAAGTTGACCCTCGGTACCGTTGATGTTGCCATGTAATCGCATTGTTCGTTCCTCATATGCTTTTAATCGCCCTATAGCTTCTTCAAATGGCATGGTCTCGAGGTCGTAGAACTGTTCGATCCCGGCGACGATGGGAAAGAATTTCTCAGGGACGGAGTCGAGAAGCTTCTTGACCAGAGATGAGTCTTCAAGTGTATCACCAAGGGTGGAAAACTTGTTGTTTATTGCACTGAGTTTTGCGGCGAATTCATCAATTGTCTCGGTCTCCTTCATCCGAAGAGCATCAAATTCGCTCTTTAGTGTCTGTACACGCGCCTTCTTGACTCGATCACCACCCAGGTACCTCGTCTTGAGGCTATCCCAAGTATCCTTTGTTGTCTTCTTCTTTTCGATCTGGAGAAGGATGTCTTCTGGAACGCACTGCAAGATGTATGCTCGTGCTGCCTTATCCTTTTTTCCATCCACTCGTGCTCCTTCAGTCGGCTCCACCGCCTCCCAAACTCCTTGGGCATCAAGAATCGCCTCTGTCTTTACCGCACATGTTGCATAATTGTGGGGGGTCAGCATTGGATAGTGAAACGACACTCCGCTGTTCTCTTTTGCTGTATTCTGGTGGATAATCTACATTTTAGTGAAGTTGTGAATACTTAGACGTTTTACACTGGACACTCTGATACCAAATGTTAGCTTTAAACCCAGAGAACGTACGTCCAAAAGAAAGAAACAAAAATGATTCACTGTTGGACTGAATGACAAAGAAGAATACTATTCGTGGTTGTTGAAGTCTACCTACTTACAGTACTTTTATACTAAGGAAAACTAAACAGAAAACATAAAAATCAGGAAACCAATATGCGTGTATCTTGCACGTTGAAAAAGAAAGATAACAAGAAAGAGAGAAAAATAGTATGGGTTGTTTCCGCCTTTCACTCGATCGGGATTTGGATTTTCACATCTTGATCTTATCTGGATTATCCGCTCACAATTTATAGGACGTGATGAAACATATAAAAAAAAATATACATCTACTAGGTAAATGACACCTTAATGTTGACCACATTAGTGGACAACATATCAAATATATATATATATATATATATATATATATATATATATAGACACCCACACACACTCTTCCAAGTATATATAATGGGTTTTATATGATGTTTTATTTTTCAGATTCGATGACGTTAACACTAAAAATTTGCGAAAGACGATAAAAACCTCGCAAACGAGTATGAACTCGTTGAATTTTGATCCAAAGAATGTTCAATGGGATGAGTACTTTTTGAAAACGCATTTTGTTGGAGTTACGAAGTATGCAATGAAGTGATCTACCTCCTGGCTTGAGGCTCGAAGCTGTCATATCCTCGATTGCTCTTTCTTTCTTTTATGAAATTGAATATGCTCTTTCAATTTGTATAACCCGCAAGTTTTTAAAATTTGAGATTTTATTCTTGTAGTTGAAGTTGTATTGGGTTTATCCAAGATCTTTTATTTAAGATTATCAAAGATTGTGTGGGATAATTAAATCTTTGCGTACAAATATACATGAAATTCGAAATTTGATGATAAGCCTATATTTTGAGTTTTGAGATAAATAAATAGGTCAAGATCTGAGAAATTAAATAAGGAGATATTAGAATAAACATGTGTATTTCGAAAATTATGAGATATAATTTCGAAATTTGGGAATAAAATACAAGATCTGTTATGATTTCAAAAATTGTGAGATATAATTTCGAAATTTGGGAATAAACTTGTGTTTCGAGATGTACTCGATGATATCATACTTCTTGTTAGTCCACTTCTTTGCTCATATTTGTAAGATTTGGCTTTTTGTCTGGACCAAATTGTTTTTGGTTTTCAAGAACTTCTTCCACTTTTAACATAAAGATGAGTTCTAAAACGTTTTTTTTTTTTTTTTTGCCTTTGTGATTTATTTCCAATAATTGTTGGAAGATCATTTTCCTTACAACACAAAAGAGTATGTTTGTTAATACCCCTTAAACATTTGTAATTCTTTTATAATGCTGTCAGATAACACCATTCTACCAATTTTTCTTTGAGAAAAGAGGCTATTCATGCCAAAGTATCTGGATTACCATAGACATATTCTTTTATTAGCATTTCTCTCCAGGGACTTGGCATTTTGGCGAAGAAAAGTTGCATTGCTATATCTTCTTTGATCCCTGAATTCCATCTATATTTATTAAATAACATAATGTATTCATCCACTAAATATGTAATGTATTCATCCATCGATATAGGGTTTTCATAGACAAAGAGTACTATAAATAGAGCTTCATTCTCTTATTCTTAATATCGTATTCTCGAATTCTTCTTTCATATCAATACATTCTTATTTTTAGTATATTGTTTTATAATATTTGTGAGGTTGTGAGATGTTTTGTTATCTTGTATTAAGAGAGTGTGTAGATTTTCCACATAAATCTTGATGTCTAATTTTATTAATTAGTTTCATATTTATATCTTAATTTACCACATCTGTGACCAAACAAAATAAATACGAAATAATTTCTATAAAGGCCTATTGTGTAATCGTTAAGACGCGAGTTTTAGTCCGAGGCGTGACATACTGTTCAACTCTGTGCAGACAGCAACATTAGTGCTTGGATTGCAACTGTTCATATAACATAATTTGCAATTTAAATAGGACACATTTATTCGATATTCTCATCCACAAACTGCCCAAATGTTGTTATCTTGTATGTTTGCATTTTATTATTATTTGGTTTCCGGGCGGGTCGATGACCATTTTGAACGACTAGCTTAAAACATTTTGATATTGTTTGAGTTGCGCCTTATATATATATATATATCGAAATTTAAAATATAAACAACATACATATAATCAAAATAAAACGTAATTACGTATATATATTTAAAAAAAATTACAGACAAAATAAGATCTAACAATACTAAACAATATTTTTAATAAATTTCAAAATCTAAATATCATATTTATAACTAAAAATAAAATTTTATAAATTTTAAATATAAGAAATAATTAAATTATAAAATAATTCTTAAAAAAATAGTAAACTCACTAGTTATTGATCTGTTTGATCGTTAAAATAGTTTTTAAGTATGGTCCGGCAAGACCAGTGACGGTTTCCCAATCGAACTGGCCGATCCGTTTCGGTTTTGAAAATATGGATCGTATATTATCACGTTAACACTCATGATTAAAAAAATAGTTAAAATTGTCAAAAAAAAATTGAAAAATACATGAATAAAACTGAAACTCGACAATATAAGAGATTGAAATAATATTAAAAAAAATAGATATAGAACCAAAAATCCAATTTTTCCAATTATTTTTAATATCATTTTAAGTAAATAATATATATGTGTGTAAACACACATCCGGGGCGAATGTATCTTTTACAATATAGAAAATAAAAACAGTTTTAATTATTTTTATTCAATTTATTAGCTGAATTTTATGAGACAAATTTGGGATTTTTTATATTCAATAAATTTTAGTTCGATGATGTTATGATATTTTTTGAAAAATCATTTTAGTATTTGTTTACTTCTTTTACGTTGAAGTTTATCATTATTTTACATGAGATGATATTACGGCTTCAAAAGAATATTATTTTTTATTATCAAAACATATATCATGTAAGATAATAAATTGAGATTGATAGATTTATTTAAGCTTTGGACTCCACTGTCTTTCATGATTCAAGTACAAAATGTTTTAGTGTCATGGTGTTGTAATATGACGATCCCTGGACCTTTTACTTGATGGCTACTATTGGATCGGAATTCAAACGTACAACATTTACAAGGCTAGGCAAGTGGATGCAGTCCATATAGAGATTGAATTGGGTGAATACAGTGTCTTACTTGGCCCATTTTCAGGTCCAAGCGTGTTGTTGTCCAGTAGACCAAGTTCGGGTAGTAATCCAAATGGAACTCTCTAATATTAGTTTCCTATTTTTCTTTAGGTAAATCAAACGCGTAGTTAAAGTTGTACAAATTTTGGGTACACAGACTAGAATTTCAATGTTCTAGTAAAAGAATATGACTTTATATTTCTCAAAACATAAAAATATATATTTATATAAGAGGAAAAATCATTTTTAAAGAAAAAATTATAGGAGTCTTGTTTTTAAATCCTCAAAAGCATAGTTAAAAGTGTGTTCAGTATATGTCAATCAAAACTTTTGTGCAGTCTTTAATTTACATAAAAATGTTTATGCACTTCGTGAGCCCACAATTATTTTTCGAATGTGTATAAAACATTGAAAATTTGAAACATATATATCATATTGCATAACAAATCGTTTTAGATCTGATATAAAAAATAAAATTTTGAGTACACAATTGGAACAACAAATATGTATTTTCTACACTTGTTTTTTTTCTCTTAAATATCATATATTAGTATCCGTTCTGAAAGAGTTTATACTGAAATATCATATATTAGTATTACATTTTTAATGTTTTGTTCCAATTTTCATCTTAAAAAACGTGTGTCGTTAATACCAAAAATTTTATACATGTTTGAGTACAAAAAAATCATATATTAATGTCATATATGAAATATTTAATACTCAAATATTATATATTAATAGCAGTTTTCAAATTTTTTAACCGAATTTTCATCCGAAAAATATGTGTCATTAATGTCAAAATTTGTTATACATGTTTGAATATTTGAAATCATATATTAGTGCTAGATCTAAAATATTTAGTTATGAAATATCATATATTGTTCTAGATGTTCAATGTTTTGTATCAAAATTTCATCCGAAAAAACACATGTAGGCCGAGGAAATTTAGAACATCTTTTGTAGTCGTAAGAAACTTCATAGAATCGGTCTGATAAAGACTAAACATATATATAATTATTAAGATTGAGATTTATCGATCATTGCTCAAAAATCAAAAATCATTTTAAATGTTCACGGGTTTTTTTTATTATTAATTTAAAAATAAAAAAATATTTCAAAATAATTTAAAATAAAATTATTTTGTAAAATTATTTTAATCCGTGCTTCGTAAGCACGGATTAGAGTGATGTGGAGCATCCATGCTTACTCGTGTCCACGTTGAGAATCCGTGCTTTATAAGCACAAATGCTCACTCCACTATAATATATTATATTATTATAATATATTTGACATTCTTCATTTCGGAAGTTACCTACATTTCTTGATTATTACAATAAATTATATGAATATCTTTAAAATGCTTTCTCTTTTGCATATGTTTTAGCTTTATGAGACAATCTTCCATACTTAATTTTATTTTAATGCAAGTTTTGCACTAAAATAGTTGAATTTTTGTACCAAATTCAACGTCCAACTTCAATCCATTTATTTCAAATCTTACGCAAAAAAATTATTCTCAAAATATTCTTTTTATTTTACATATATTAATAGTTATATTTATGTTAAAATTAATATTTTCAATTGTTATATCGTATTTTTACAAATTGTATTATTACATTAAAATTTTAATTTATATTTTACTATTATATTACTTATAAATAATAAAATCAAATCATTAATTGAATATTTTCAATTAATATAAATAAAATTATTTAAAAATCTATTTATAAATTTATTTTATTAAATATTTTTATTTTTATTATTAAATATCTAATTATTAAAATAGTAAAATAAATATTATATTACTATTTAAACAATATTTATAATCTTAATACAAATATTTATAATAAATAAAAACAAAAAAATTTAAAAAATAAATATGAGTGGCGAAGAGGAAATAAGATTGCGCTATTTTGGCAAAATAGCACACCTCCATTAGAGAACATCTCCTTATTTTGATGCAGGGTTCTGTAATAATTCTTGAAACTTGATCGCATTACGTTGTTAAATAATACAAATATTTATAATAAATAAAAACAATCCAGATTTTTTCCCTTAATATTGGTGTATTGGAGAAAGACTACTATTTTTATTCTCCTTAATTTTCTCCATTCAATCCTCTCATATATCTAATTTTTCAATCATAATTTTTTAATACAAAATATTTAATAATTATAATATATTGTTAAACATTTTCCCATTTATTTTCTCTCCGAAATAATATTATAATATATTTATAATATTATAAATATATTATAAATATTATAAATATATTATAATATTATTTCGGAGAAAATAAATGGGAAAATGTTTAACAACATAATGCGATCAAGTTTCAAGAATTTTAAATCATCTCCAACCCTGCATCAAAATAACGAAATGTTCATGGAGATGTGCTATTTTGCCAAAATAGCGCAATCCTATATCATCTTCGTCACTCATATTTATTTTTTTGTTTTTATTTATTATAAATATTTGTATTAAAGATTATAAATATTATTTAAATAATAATTTAATATTTATTTTATTATTTTAATAATTAAATATTTAATAATAAAAATAAAAATATTTAATCAAATAAATTTATAAATATATTTTTAAATAATTTTATTTATATTAATTAAAAATATTCAATTAATGATTTGATTTAATTATTTATAAATAATATAATAATAAAATATAAATTAAAATTTAAATGTAATAATACAATTTGTAAAAATACAATATAACAATTGAAAATATTAATTTTAACATAAAATATAAATATAAAATATAATGATTAATATATTTAAAATAAAAAGATATTCTGAGAATATTTTTTTTGCTTAAGATTTGAAATAAATAGATTAAAGTTGGACGTTGAATTTGGTACAAAAATTCAACTATTTCAGCGTAAAACTTGAATTAAAATAAAATTAATGATGAAAGATTGTCTTATAAAGTTAAAACAGAGGCAAAGAGAAAGCATTTTAAATATATTCATATAATTTATTGTAATAATAAAAAATGTGGGTAACATTTGAAATGAAAAATGTCAAATATATTATAATAATATAATATAATATATTATAGTGAAGTGAGGTGGTCCACGTATAGCATCCGTGCTTACCAAGCACGGATAATGTTCCGTTTCACTCTAATCCGTGCTTCGTAAGCACGGATCAAAGTAATTTTATAAAATTATTTTATTTTAAATTATTTTTGAAATATTTTTTATTTTTAAATTAATAAAAAAAAACCCATGTTCACACGAGATATTTGAAGGAAAATTTTAAAAAATAAAAAAGAATCTGTGCCTTATCCTTGAGCCCTCGTTAACCAACCCAACCGTCATAATAAGTGGCAAAAGCTCAGACACATTCACCACAAATGGCAGCTGCAGCCATGTCAGTCCATCAAGCCATGTCAAATTTCCATGCTTCTAAACCTTGCGTCGGTTATGGCCGGTCGAAGGGAGTGCGCCACGGATTGTTGCGTTGCTGCCAGGCTGCTGTTGAGGTGGCGGAGAAGAAGAGAACGGTGGTGAAGAATGGCAACGATTCTCTCGAGATATGCAGAGTGCTCAATGGTATGTGGCAGACCAGCGGCGGATGGGGTAGAATCGACCGAGACGACGCCGTCGAGGCTATGCTTAGCTATGCTGACGCCGGTCTCTCCACCTTTGACATGGCTGACCACTGTATGACATTTTACTTCTCTTGTTTCGTGGTGAATTTGATTTTTATTTTTCCCCATTTCATCTTACTCGACGACCGAAGCTCTATGTGCAACTTGTCCGAGTCCATGTGTTGGTGGGTTCAACAATCTCAATGAGGGGCGAACAGAATGGGAATATCTAGTGTACTTTTGTTCGTCCGATTGAATATGTTGCCATTTTTTTTTAACAATTCAAACATTGAATTGAATCTGGTTTAACCCCTCTACTCTAGTCAGAGATATCTTGTCTTAAATGGCATTTGAGGAGCCAAGATTTTGGGATTTATGTGAAACCGAAGTTTATTGATTGAATAATTTAGGAGTTTAGTCTTATTGTCATGAATATGTAATATGTAAAAATATATGGAAAAATTAAACAACTGGGGGGCGGGAACGGCGAGGGACCCCCTGCGATCGCTGATTATTTCCCTATTCAAGTATCATATCTCACACGCATCTCAATTTCTGCAAACTCTGGAAGCCATATGCTACTACTAAATAGCAGATTGAGATAGCATTTCAAACATGAGATATGGGGTGCTTTCGAATTTATCTAGATAAGTTCTAGGTTCATCAGGCCACGGATGAGTGAGGGTCAGCGGGATGATCCATCTTTGAATGCAAAACTTTGAATTTCATTTATATTTTTGGAAATATAAGATGTTGTACAAAATACATTGTTCTCACTCAATAAAAATTGTTAGACTCGCCTTTGTTAAGCAAGGGTATTTGATGATACCAAAATTTTACTTTGGGTTCGGTCTGATGAGCGGTGCTCTTGGGTTTGGTTTGGTACTGAAGGGTCTGCACAGACAAAAATAGGGTTAGGGGGCCAGAGATGTTTCCGGCGAGACTCATCCGATACTTAACTCAGTGTTTTGATTATGAATGCAAAGAGCAAAGTGCGATATATTAGTGTTGAGCGAGAGAGAGAGTGTGAATGTTGTAAAACCGTGACCAATACCTGGTATTTATAGAAGCAGGAGAGGCTAGTTACTTTGTTGGAGTAAAATTCTTCCTAGTTAGAATCCTACCTGCTGAGATAGTAAACGTCATATGGTATGACTCCCTAACCAATGGTGGCTTGGACTCTTAATGGCGGCTAGGACTCTCGCCTTATATCGATGAGATTCGATCGGACCCCATATTTATCGGGGTTTTTATCTACTGACGAAGATGTCTTCATATTCCCTAACTTCCCCGGGCTCATATTTCTGAGCCACACTAATTGGCTTGGACACTTAGGAATGGTTCGTGTGTTCAGCCTTGTCAGAATTTTCACGGGCTTGGCCCCTTTGATATGTTCTTGAGCTCGACCTTTTTCTGAAGAGGCTATGGGCTCGGACATTTCAAACCCCTGGTTAATAATGAGACCTCGTCCTTTAACGGTCTAGGCCAATTTCGGAGATGGGCTTGGATCCGTCCAAATGTGGTAATTTTAGGGACATCAGTTTTGAATCAAGAAAACTCGGTTGCATCTGCAAGGTCATTTCTTTGCTTTCTAACGAGCACACATCGAAATGCTGGTGCTTGGCTTCTTACTTTTGTTCTGGCCGATGCATCTAAACCAATCAATCAAGTAACATTTTGCATCTTTCAAGGAGTCTCTTTCATGCCACAGAAAGCTCAGATACTGCATTGTTTACTAACTACTATACCATATTTGCAGCATGATTGGTTAAGAAATTAGGAATGCACGTATCTTGATACAAGATAGTTGCAATAGCCATAGCCACATTTCTATGTGAGAGAGAATGATAGACTTATCCTCTCTTGTTTTTCCATAGATGGACCTGCAGAAGATCTTTATGGTATTTTTATCAATAGAGTACGAAGAGAGCGCTCTCCAGAATATTTGGAAAAGGTTAGAGGGTAAGTGTAATGCTGCAATATTTTGGTATTTTTATGATTTCTCTGCAGCTGTATGAGTATCAAATTAAATGAGATCCTCCTTAAAAATATGTGCAGAAGAATATTGTTTATGAATTCAGACCATTATCGTAACTCAATTTGTTTCCTTTTCCTGCTATGTAGTCTGACTAAATGGGTGCCTCCACCTGTCAAGATGACTAGTAGCTATGTTCGCCAAAGTGTAGATGTTTCACGTAAGAGAATGGATGTTGCCTCTTTGGATATGCTTCAGTTTCACTGGTGATTGGGTTATACTCTTCTTCTCTCACTGAACTTGCCAAATTATCATCATGAAAATTGACACTCATTGTTGCTTATTTCTAAACCGTCTCTATCTTATAATTGAAGGACATCCAGATCAATTAAAGCTTATTTCCTTTGTAACTTTTTTCTTTTATTTTCTTCAACTAGGTGGGACTATTCTAATCCTGGCTACCTTGATGCTCTAAAACATCTGACAGATTTAAAAGACGAAGGTTTGTATATTCTCACGCGTCTCCCAATTTAGTATTTCAATTGACTGTAGAGTGGATTATTTAAGCAATTGGCGTGCAGGTAAGATTAAGACTGTTGCTCTGACTAACTTTGACACGGAGAGGCTGCAAAAGATCCTGGAGAATGGGATTCCAGTCGTTAGCAATCAGGTGGGAGAATTTTCTTTGTTGTTTTAAAATTTATTATCGTTTTGTGTTTCTGTGTGTGTGTGTCTCCAATCCATTGTACTTTATACTTTATTTTTACAGGTACAACACTCAATTGTGGACATGCGTCCTCAGCAGAAGATGGCTGAGCTTTGTAAGCTTACAGGAGTAAAACTTATAACGTCTCTCTCTCTCTCTCTCTATATATATATATATATATGCATTATTCTTATATCTCTAAATTTCCTTGCTTGATGTAGTTCATTTGTAAAATGTTTAATTCCGTCCTTTTCTTTCTCCCAGTTTTTTCCATGTGGCATAGAACTTGATCCAGGGAAGCCGGCATGAATTTTCTAACATAAAAGTAGGAATAAGATTTGTGTGTGTCAATTTGTCCATTTTTACTTTCACTACCGGCTGTTTCTGCATTTTATCGAAGTTACCAAGTCAATAAAAATGAGGAAGTAAATACTTAAAACTGCTGTTAAATATTTTTGCTGTTATAGTTAAAGATGTTTGAGCTTAGTGTAGCTAATATCTTCGAAATTTTCATGCCTTGTGGTGCTTTATTTACAGGTATGGAACAGTGATGGGTGGACTACTGTCTGAAAAGTTTCTTGACACCAATTTGACCATTCCTTTTTCCGGCCCTCCATTAAATACTCCTTCGCTGCAGAAGTACAAAAGGGTATGTCACTTTATAGCTGATTCAAGTTATTTGGAATTTGTGTTCTTGTCACGGGGAAGTATTCATGAAATGCCCTTGCTATTTTACCACTCATTGTTTGGTGGTATGTAAAGAGAAATGAAATATGTTGGTCATAGTCAATGGATTATGAGAAAACAGATTAGATGTTCCACAAAATTTAAATCAAAGGTCAAATGTTTTTCTCAAGTGGTAATTTTTTACTCCAATCGCTCTCTTTAAATCCCTATAAAGACTGTATAGATACCGACTGTTTCAAAGTACCGGAGATTGGGAGGCTATTTTTCATTTATTTGCGCCAAATTTATATTTGATGGTGTGTTAACACTTTTGTGCCTAAAACCCATAGATGGTTGATTCTTGGGGAGGATGGAGCCTTTTCCAGGTTCTGCTTCAGACCCTGAAAAATATAGCTTCAAAACATGGAGTTTCTATCCCAACTGTTGCTGTGAAATACATCCTCGATCAGGTCAAAAGCCATAACATCCAAACCCTTTTGCCTGCACTCTTTTCATTACTGTTCTTACTGTATTTCAATCGCTATACTACTTGTATCAATTGCAGCCAGCAGTGGGGGGATCAATGGTTGGTGTGAGACTTGGTCTCTCAGAACACATCAAAGACTGCAACTCTATCTTTTCCCTCGTTCTTGATGAAGATGATGTGAACAGCATTCTTGAAGTTTCGAAAAAAGGCAAAGATCTGATGAAAATAATCGGCGACTGTGGGGATGAATATAGACGGGTGTAAGATGGGTCGCCGGTTTGGCTCTGTCACTCAGAAATACTCATATTTAGTATCTGATACATTCTTGAAGTTCTTATTCTAGATAGGGCAGAAAATTTCACAAGGGATGAACGCCAAATTGTTGTGTTGTATGTAGTTATATGTGTAGAAAGAGAGGTGTACATTAATGTTGGAGCTGATAAAGCCACTCAAGGAACCCAAATTATGGTCATGTATTGTACACAATCATAGCAAAATGGCTCTTTTTATCCCCCAAGTATACATGATACTAAACAGTATGCTTTAAACTGTTTCGGTGGCAAGTATTCCTTCTCGTTTTTAAGGCTTCAATCCCATTTCTGCATCTCACCTATTCATGATCTGCTATGGAACATCCACGCAATGAATATTTCTTTGTAGTTTGTGCATTTATCCCATTGTGAAGACATGTTTTTCCCGATCACTTCGATACTTCGTAGGTTCAACGAGCCAAGAAATAGGTCATTAACCAACCATGTTATGTTAGCTTGTATCTTCAATATTAAACATTAGCCATCTTGCTGAAAGAAGAAGAAGAAGAAAGTTAGTCATCTATGGCGTATAAATCTTGGCACGAGCTTCTCACTCTTTTTTCACAAGTTTCGGTGGCTGCACAAAATGTGATGAATTCACAATTCTAATAATTTCATTCCTAATAAATAATAAATATCCCGAAGAAAAACCCGAGCATCGTGGGATATAAGGCTCTGCAAATAGGTTACTTTCGCTTCTGTTAATTTCACATTCTTCCCCTAGTTTTCCATTTTTTTTTTCTTTAGCCAGTTTTCTCTTGTACGGGTTTCTTCAGTGTTGATTTTAATACCCTGACGTGGTTTTGTATTATTAGTCTTCTTGGGAGGATCAGGAGACACGTAAAGTGTATAGTTGCGTTGATCTTTATTTTGTTTGTCAGGTAATTTGCTGTAGTGATAATTTCGATCTTGTTTGATTTGGAATATTTATTTTACTTAGTTGTTTGATGTTCGAATCTTTGACTCTAGGATGGTTCAACATTTAAGGCAAAATATAGGTTCCGGCCATATTTTTTTTCGGCCACTAAGGTTAGTAATGTATGAGTGGAGTATCAAAAAATTGGATTTAATGGTCTGTTTCCCACGCTTGAACGTGTTACGTTGTGTGATTATAGGATAAGATGGAAATGGACGTAAGAGGCTTATTTGAAAAGGCACTATGAAGGTCAAATTGCAGACGTTAAAATTGTGGAGAAAGAAGATCGTGATCTGGTGAGGCAATACATGGAAACAACAAAAGGACACATAACTAAGTGTATATTCCTGCATCCTGAGGTAATGATAATCAGCACACGCATTTTGATGTTTGGTTGTGGGGATGTACAAAGCTCTTGCATTTTAATTTGCAATCTCTATATCATAGCAACTTGGTAAGTGAGATAACAAAATTATTATGTTTTGACCAATGTATACGTATTGAATATGCACAAACATGTCATGGATGGTAAAGTTGTTTTTGAAACCCAAGAAATATCTTAAAGGAAACTAGATTTAGAAAGGGAAAAAAACTGTTTCTTCTCACATGCATTTTATGATCGACCAATAATTTTGTTCGATCTTCTCAAAAGTTGTTCGAAGCAAGTACTGCTAGACTGCAGTGTTCTGTGATTAAACATTAATGATGTAAATGACATTATGAATAGAAGCATAAACCAATATACCCAATTAAGCTACATTTGAAATTACACATGATGATAACGATCACATTAGCCCAGAAAGAGGCACCATGGCAAGTAGCATGAAAAAATGGGTTCAATGTTCACCAAAAGAACCATATTTTCTTGGTCGTTAAATCTTGAACTGACTCATCCTTCTTTCTGTTCTCCAAGCCAAACTTCAGGGCTTCCAATCTCCTCCTACAATATGATGCACACATTCAAATAATGTCATGGAATTTCTAGAATGAGAATGAACTACTGTTTTTCCTTTTCTTTTAGTAGAGTAGATGTAGAGGACTCTTATATAAGTTGGCACATTCTCTATGCTACCACCTATGACACTTTAAAACATGAATCATTTGGTACTACTTTGTATCGGTAAGGCGACCATGCAAGCTCCACCTTTGTCGAAATCCTTCAATGCCTTCAACCCCACTTGCCAAAATCAAGCGCCTAAACAACCAAATATTTTTAAAAAGAGTCGTAATCAGTTTTACAATGTAGCAAAACATTGTAATCGATAATTTTGAATCTTCCTCACATTCCAAGGACGGTCAGGGAAATGTAATTACAGTCATCAAATATTCCATTTATTTGAACACATCAGAGTGCGCCTGGAAGCAAGAAATATCAAATGGACATCATTGATATTTGATCATTCCACAAGCTTCATGAAACACATCATATAAAAATAGAAAAACAAACAAGGACTTTAATCAGGGGCACAAGACACGCATTTCTTAAAAAACCACCAGACGTTAGTAAGCTGAAAATTATATGGATGACTTCCAATGATTCAAATCGCCATCCAGAGCTGTAGACAATCCATGCTAGCTCACCATGTTTTCGTGGTTGAGTGACCATACCTCTCCAACAACGTGGCTTCTGATTCCAACTGATTACATCTCTCCTTTGCTTGTTCTACAGGCATAGACATCCCTAGTTTTTGTTCACTATCCTCAAGCCGCTGTCTTAATTCCTTATCCCGCATAAAAGAAAACCGAAAACAAAAAACTGGGGAAGTTAACTACACAAATAGTAACAAGCAAAGGAGAAACATATGATGCACGGTTGAAGCAGACCCTCCTCTCTGCACATTGCTGATAGAACACAATCTCATCCTGACAGAACGGCTCGACATCATTGATGTGTAGACCTATTAACCATAAGAAACAAAACCAGACAAACGTTTAAGACCCGAACATATACCCCCCTCGCAATCCCCCCTTGTCCTCCAAACATAAAAGGTTAAAAAAGTTAATGTTCAAGAGAAGAATATTTTACATAGAGACAGATTCCGCAAAAGCCCATCACACAAATCAACACCTTCCAGAACATGAGAAGCTATTATTAGAAAGAAAGCAAGACATAATGTGGAGGCAAAACTCCATTGATGAATGAGAAAAGCTCTTTCTCTGTATATCAAATTGTGATTTTGTAAAATGAAAGTCACAATCCTCAACTACCACAAGTCGACCTATTTATACCAACAGTAAAGAAGAACAAATGCGACTAATGATAAAACGTGTTTCATCAAATGACTTCTAATATTCCACCTCAAGATGGGGAGTGAATATTTTCAATTCTCATCTTGACCATCAGTGCTCGAAGCTTTGTAGGAAGAAGAGCCTTAGTGAACATATCTCCAAGTTGCAAATGGGAGGCAACATGCAGTACTCAAATGATGCCTGATTGTATTCTTTCGCGCACAATGTGACAGTCAATTTCAATATGTTTTGTACGCTCATGAAATACAGGGTTGGATGCTATATAAATGGCTGCTTGATTGTCACAAAACAGCGTCACTGGTACGTCAACCACCGTGCACAAATCTCTGAGCAATGAAATCATCCAGACGACTTCACAAGTAGCATTTGCCATGGACCTGTACTCGGCTTCAGCAGAAGATTTAGATACTGTTTGTTGCTTCTTTGATTTCCAGGAAATTAATGAGTTGCCCAGCATCACACAAAATCCAGTGACTGAGCGACGTGAATCAGGACATGCAGCCCAATCAGAGTCCGAGAACACATGCAATTTGGCTTCAGTTTTCGAACTATAGAACAAGCCCTGACCTGCTGTACCCTTCACATATCTTAGAACTGAATACACAGATTGCAAATGAGCAGTTCGTGGTGCCGAAACAAACTGACTAAGTCTGTTTACTGAATAGGCCAAGTCCGGACGTGTGATAGTGAGGTAAAGTAGCTTTCCTACAAGCCTACGATACATGGACGGATCTGCAAATAACTCGCCATCATCTTGACTGAGTTTCGAATTGGCATTCATAGGAGTTGTGCGAGGTTTACTCCCAATGAGTCCAGCTTCAGTGACTAACTGAAGTGCGTAATGTCGCTGACATATGTATATACCTCGTGAAGATCTGGCTACCTCAATGCCCAAGAAATACTTCAAGTCGCCCAAGTCCTTTAACTTGAATTGCATATTCAAGAAAAGTTTCAAACTCTCGGCTTCAGTGTCATTATTTGTGGCAATTACTATGTCATCCACATATACCAACAAGGCCAAGAACACATCACCGTGTGTACGAACAAATAGGGAACTGTCCGCATGGGATTGAATGAAGCCAATCTTGAGAAGAGTAGAAGAGAACTTAGCAAACCATTGCCGAGAGGCTTGTTTGAGTCCATATAAGGATTTTTGTAGCTTGCAAACAGCATTAGGTGGCAATGATTCCCCCTTTCGTTCATACCCGGGAGGAAGTGACATGTAAACCTCCTCAAATAAGTCACCATGCAAAAATGCATTGTTTACATCAAGTTGCATCAAGGACCATCCTCGAATGGCTGCTAAAGCTAATAATGTTCGGACTGTGGTCAACTTAGGAACAGGAGAAAAGGTCTCAAAATAATCCACCCCTTCTTGTTGTGTATACCCATTTGCGACCAAGCGGGCATTATATCGTTCGAGAGTCCCATCGGCTAGAAACTTGGCTTTGTAAACCCATTTGCAGCCAACAACATGTTTATCAGCAGGCAAAGAAACAATGGTCCAAGTGTTATTGCTCTCTAAAGCACTCAACTCATCAGTCATGGCCTGACACCATTCCGGATGCTGAACAGCCTGAAAGAATGTGTTAGGCTCAGGAATGGATGAAATATTGTTGACAAAAGCTCGGTAGGAAGGTGAAAGGCGATGAGTGCTAAGAACCAATGACAAGGGGTGAGCAATAGACAACTCGGATGAGTATGAGGAAGTAGCAAAACAATGATAGTCACGTAGGTGACCAGGCTTGGTGGACACTCTTTTAGAATGAGATTGCGGTAGTGGGTCAGTAGCTGGTGATGGTAGATGAATATGTGTGGGAAGGACATTTTCAGAAAAGAAATGAGAAGAAGAGTCGGGTGGAAATGATTGGTCTGCAAACGGGAAAATTTGCTCATGAAAAACAACATCCCGAGATATATAAATTTCATTGGTGTCAATGTTGAGAAGTTTATAGGCTTTATAACCTGAGGGATATCCAAGGAATACGGATTTGATGGCACGAGGAGAAAATTTGGAACGTTGGCTCAAAAGTGTAGAACCATAGCAAAGGCACCCGAACGATCTAAGGTGAGAGTAAGCCTGGCAGCTTCTGAAACAATAACTCAAAAGGACTTTTATCAGAAAGACGTGAAGAAGGAGTTCGGTTGATGAGGTAGACTGCAGTAGAGACACAATCACTCCAATAAACTAAAGGGACATGTGATTGAAACAACAAAGCTCGAGCTACATTCAAGATATGTTGATGTTTTCGTTCCACAACAGAATTTTGTTGTGGGCGTTCAACACATGAATGATAGGATACAATTCCCTCGGCCTTGAAAAAATTGGAGAAATTCAATTCTGGGGCATTGTCAGAACGAACCGATTTGACTTTGGAACCAAATTGTGTATGGACCAACTTGCAAAAATCAGGTAAGATACACGAAACATCAGATTTGGCTTTCATCAAATATATCCAAGTGTATCGTGTGTGATCATCAATAATGGTAAGAAAATACTTATATCCTTCAACACTCAAAGGATGAAATGGACCCCGAACATCTATGTGAATTAACTCAAAAGGAATATCACAAGTTAGATTGTTGGGAGAAAATGATAATCTCTTTTGTTTAGCTAGGTGACAAATTGAACAATCAAGTACATCACTTGGATTTTTTGAACCATCATGAAATAACTGGCCTAATACAGACAATCTAGGCGAAGAGGGATGCCCCATTCTATAATGCCATAATTGGCTATGAGTAAAAGAAACAATACAGATTGTAGGAAAAGTGTTGGATGAATTCAGAACATAAAGGTTACCAACGCGACTACCCATCCCAATCCTCCATTCCTTGGTAATATCCTGAATGACACAAGAATCAGAAGAAAAGGACACAGAACACTTTAGATGTTCAATTAGAGAGCTAACAGAAACAAGATTGAAATGGAAGCTGCCAACAAAAAGCACATTCTCGAGTATCAAGTCAGGGGACAACAAAACAGATCCTATATGTGTTGATGCCACTGTGGAATTGTCAGGTAGTGTGACTGTGGAATTTGTGGCTTTATAGGAATGATAATAAGCAAGAGAACAACAAATATGGTGTGTGGCTCCCGTGTCTAGGACCCAATGGTTATTAAGGATAGAAGAATCATAAAAGGATAACGAAGAGATACCGCTGAGACACGATGCAGATGCCTCAAGTTGCTTCGAATCCATAGTGGTGCCTTAGCCAAGCTGCAGTTGAGTGCTCAAGAAGGCAAGGAGCTGCTTGCATTGGTCGGGACTTAGCGAATCAGGTGCACTGCTGGTTGGCTGTAAATTGGCTGGAGTATCAGCAACTTTAAGATGGTTTGCTCGAACTTTAGATGCATTACTGGTGGTTACAGAATATTGTTTCGGCTTGTATTTGGGATGACTTGGTGGATATCCATGCAATTGGTAGCATTTATCACTAGTATGGCCCGGATAATGACAGTGAGAACAAGTTGGCAGATCTGATTTTATACCTTTATCATTTTTACCATATGAAGGTCCCTTGACAATCGCTATGCTCGGATTAGGGGACGAGTGTGAAGAGTGATCCAATGACGAACCAGAAATGTCAGAATGTATGGTTCGTTGACGTTCTTCCTGAACCACCAATGAGAAGATCTTCGAAATTACAGGAATCGGATCCATCATCAGAACTTGAGCACGAATCTAAGCATATGACTCATTGAGTCCCATCAGAAATTGCATAACATAATCTTGATTTTGGTACGTCACCCAATCCTTCATAGAACCACAATTACACACCGATACCGGCTGGAAATCTTTCAATTCATCCCACAAAGTTCTCAGACGAGTATAATAAGTGCTAACATCCATTGAACCTTGTTGTAAACCAAACAATAACCTTTTGATTTGAAAAATTCGAGGTGCATTACCTTGATTGAACCTTTCGCGGAGATCTATCCAAATCTCATGTGCGGTAGCCATATACATGAGGCTATCAGCTATTTCTCGACTCACAGCATTAAGTAGCCACAAAATCACCATACTATTGCATCTAATCCAGGCACCATACAACAAATCTTCAGGAGAAGGACGCACGAACGTTCCGTCAACGAAAACAAGCTTATTCTTAGCAGTAAGTGTCATAGTCATCGCACATACTCCAAATATTATAATTGTTACCTGCAAGGAAGTGAGATACAAGCACTAGACCGGGATTATCACCATTTTGGAGAAAATAAGGACTGCTCGAATCATCGATAATTCTCCCACTCTGTGAAGTCGTAGCTTGAAGATGTGGCGCATTAGCTTTCACCATGGCGAGAACAGAGGAGCAATCGGATTCAATGCTCTGATACCATATTAGAAAGAAAGCAAGACATAATGTGAAGGCAAAACTCCATTGATGAATGAGAAAAGCTCTTTCTCTGTATATCAAATTGTGATTTTGTAAAATGAAAGTCACAATCCTCAACTACCACAAGTTGACCTATTTATACCAACAGTAAAGAAGAACAAATGCGACTAATGATAAAACGTGTTTCATCAAATGACTTTTAATAGCTAATTTCAGGCGGAATTATAAGTGATGGAGGACCCATCATTAGATCATCACCCACCAACACTGTGTCCTCCATCGTTTGCTTTGAATCCACCACACAAACAAACAAGAAAGCAAAAAAGAAAAACAACCCATGAATCAATCGCTAGCCACTTCTTGAGAACCATGCTTAGATATCTGACCAGAACATTCAATTTAAGTTCATACCATTCATGGCGTTCTATTTGCTGTAGACTACAAAGTGCTCGACCAAATCAGTCTTTGAGAAACATTCCTCACCGAGATACCTCCGACAAAAAGCAATTCAAATTTCACCATTAACAGCAAACGATGAATTTAAAGATTGAGAGAGGAAAACTAACAGCGGGAATCTGTTGTATAGTTGTTAGTGTTTTACTGCAATACGAGTGCTTGAGAAGTAGAGAGACTGAGGAAGGAAATTTCATCTTCCTTCTTATTGGGCTGCCAAAAAAAGTTGTGCTCTAGATAAGCTTTTTTCGATGGGCTCTAATAGGTCTCAGGCCCAAATAAATCAAAGGCCCTTAACACCTAAACCCTAGCTATAATATATAAGGACTAAATATGTCAATCTTCTCTCAGTTGCATCCAATCGCCAGCAATTTTCCATAACCCAAGCAGCACCGTCATCTCAGAGATTGTTATTCCAAGTAATTTATTCCTCCTTTTCCTTGATAATTCGTCTACTTTTGTATATATTCCTTTGATTTTGTGATTCCATTTTGAGTCTATTATTGCCTTGGACGACATACAGATGAAGATATTAGCAGCTTATTTGTTGGCTTTGTTGGGTGGCAACGCCAGTCCTTCCGCGAAGGACTTAAAGAAAATTCTCGGCTCAGGTTAGTCTCCATCTATCTCTGTATGTTTTTTTTTTTGTATTTTTTGTAAAAATAAAATCGTAGCTGTTCAAGTATTGAATCTTCGTATGGAATATGTTATTTGATCTGATTATGCATATCGGAGTGATTTTATGTTTCAAAATACGTTTAGAAATTTAGATCTGGTTTAAATTCTTGTTTGAGAATATTGTAATCGCTTGGAGCATATCCCTTATGCTATGAAGCTTTAGGGAAAGCTTTGTGAACTCATTTCTGTTAATTTTGAAATTTGAAGTTTTGAGTAATTTCTTTAGTTGAGTGGTTAACGGGTGGAAAGATAAAAGAAAGGCTTTCTTTGTTACATTGAGTTCTGTTTGAAGTTCCAAAATTAGGAACTCTGTGATGGAATATTGTGAGGAAAGATGAGAGACAAGTAGTTGATCATGTACATGTCTCTAGTCTTCCATTGGGCCATGGAAGAGGGATATTTGGATGTTAAACCAAAACACCCGCTAGTAGCTGGATATGCAATGCAAAAGATTAGAAAGATTGAATGATGTTCATAACATTCACTGTTGGTTCATACGAACTTGCCAATGACGAGAATCTTTGTCTTGTCCCCAACTGTGGGAGAGGGAGGCCTGTGCCAACCCTCTAGCGTAGTTGCCAAACTATTTATCAATTAACTTTGGAGCATTCTTGTCTCACACCATCAATATTTAAAGTATATAGTTTCAGTGATTTGAGAACTTGTGAAAATAAACTTGTAGGTGTAGTTGCTGATTATGTAGTTCCAATTAGGTGAATATTACATTTTAAACTTCTGGAAAATAACTTAGTTTGGTCTTGCTGCTTGGTGTGGTATTTGTTTCCATTTTCTATGAGTCTCTAGACATTGGTATTTTTAAAATATTTTCAGCCTCATGTTTTTAGTTGATCAGTGTTAATCTATTTTGTTTTACATTATGTTTGCAAATTTTATTCCACCCACTAGAATCAGTTCTCTGACTGTAATTGTATTGACCTACTCATTTCTCGGTTCAGTTGGAGCTGAGTGTGATGATGATAGAATCACCTTGCTGTTGTCTGAAGTTGAGGGAAAAGATATCACTGAATTGATTGCTGCTGGAAGGGAAAAGTTGGCTTCCGTGCCGGCAGGTGGGGGTGGGGGTGCAGTTGCTGTTGCTGCTCCGGCTGCTGCTGGTGGTGCACCTGCTGCGGCTGCTGAAACCAAGAAAGAAGAGAAAGTAGAAGAGAAAGAGGAGTCCGATGATGTAACTATCTGGACATGGCCATATTAAGACTTGTTTATTATTATGCAAGATTTGGACAAATTTCACTTGTATCTAATCTTATTTTCTGTTTGATTGCAGGATATGGGCTTCAGCCTCTTCGACTGAGGGTGCGACAATTGCTTTTTGCCTGAAACGGCCATCTTCTAATCTTGTTCTTCGATTTCTGGTATTAGGGAACATTTATTTTAAAGATGCTGATATTTTTAGAATGGTACGTGTAATTTTGTTGTTTAAATGAGTCATGGACAAAAGCCATCAAAACTTGAGTGTTTAAACAAGAATTTAAATCTTGATGTTGTTTCCTCATTCTATTATGTTCTTCACACACATGTTCCCATATTAATTAAAAATCTGTACTCCATGTAAACTTGTGGTTTTGTGATCAAACCATAGCCTTTAAGGAAAATAAGATATTACTCTTAGGACAATGCATCTAAGAAAAGATATTTATTGATGTGTGGAGTTCATATTTTTTTAGTAGACCCTATATATGACGATAAATGTACACTTTTAGATTTAGTCTAAAGGTATTGACAAAAAGAGAAGGTGAAATTTCCCGATGTAAACATAGGAGGTTGATTGGAACTATTTATGGCATCGTTATTTCAAATCGATAATTGTAGATCTATCTATTTGAGTGGATATATTCGTTTTACAATTGATTTTAAATCTCTGACTCATTATTTTTTGAGTTATTGTATTTAATTTCAAATTGTTATCTGTTTAAATTAAAGAATTTGAAATTAAAAAATTAAACTCGTCAAACTTGTTTTGATACGATTGAATTTCATAAATTCAATATTTAACTCATTTTAGTTTTAGATTGTCTATGCATCAATATGAACTTTTTTATGTACAAATTGGAGTCAGTTTAAGTTCCTTCCCTAGATTTTTTAATCAAATTAAAAATCACTCCATAGTGTACTTCATCCAGAACAAATCCTTTTTCTTTTTTAGTAAAGCTACCGACTAATCATCAATGCATTCAAAAATTATTTGAATGCTATAAAATATCGTAAGACGTTAAGCAATTGAGGTTAATCACTCGAAATTTATCAAAATAAATAGTTTTATCGGATGAGCGAAAGTATCGCGGGGCTATCATATATTCGAGAATATATATTTTTTATGAAGACGAAACTCGTATGAGTTAACATTCGATACAAATTAAATACATATTTTAGCTACCACAGTAGACTACAAACCGCACTGAACACAATCAATCTTGTTCCTTGTATCATCAGCGAACCAAAGATTGTATTGACCAAAGCTGATGAAAGATCGAGATCAAGGGAAAAAGGGGAGATATCTCAAAGTACAAAAAGTAGCAGAGGGGAATACAGCAGTACAAGAAGTAACAGTAACAGCAACTAAAGCTATGTAAGTATGTCTAGTCACAGTGGCTATCGCCAACATGTCGAAAGACTGGAGATGGGAAGCATACAATCTGTCCAGAAGCAGCACGGAAGCTTGGGTTTGAAACACTTCAAGCTGTTGAAGAAACTCGGAGTTGGAGATATTGGGATAGTTGATCTTTCTGAGCTGATAGGCACTAGTTGCCTCTTCGCTGTAAAAGTAATGGATTATGATTTTCTGGCAAGCGGAAAGAAGATTATGCGGGCTCAAACTGGAAAAGAGATCATGGAAATCCTGGATCACCCATTTCTCCCTACACTTTATGCGCATTTTACTACCAAGAAATTCTTGTTGTTGGTAATGGAACACTGTCCAGGTGGTGATCTTCATGTGGACTGTCAAAAGCAGTCCACGAAGAGTTCTCCTGACCAGGCAGTCAGGTAAAGTTTCAAACGGTAGTCTGTCGATAGCCCTTTTAGTCGTATAACTGGAGAAGCAAACTAGGCCATAAACTTCAATGGGCATGCGAGAAAATATAGTACCTGCAGTCTTCTCATTTTGACTTTGTACATTCTTACAAGAGCTTTTTCGTGTTTGCAAAGTTCAGAGTTTTATTAACAAGGCTTGTTAAGGAATGATAACTGGGTTCTTTTTTCAACTCTCTATGCAGGTTCTATGTATCTGAATTCTGAAGTCCTTTCACTGGAGTACCTTCACATGCTTGACGTAGCGTACAGAGACATGAAACCAGAAAACATATTGGTTATAGAAGATGGGCATATCATGCTCTCAGATTTTGACTTGTCTTTTAGATGCACCGTAAAACCTATGCCACTCAACTCATCTTCACCACTTCCCGAACCTCCTGACAAAATGTCCAGTCCATGCTCATGTTCTAGCTGCATCGACCCTTTTTGCCTCCAACCATCATGGCAGCTCGCTTGTTTTACACCAAGATTTTTATTCGCGGCCTCCAAAATGCAGAAACTAAAAGCTGACCAATGCATTCCATTGCCGCAACTTGTAGTATAGTCCACCAGTGCTCGGTCCAACTCTTTGTAGGAACACATGAATACCTGGCTCCAGAGATAATCAAGGGGCAAGGCCATGGGAGTGCAGTGGATTGGTGGACACTCGGGATTTTTCTATACGAGCTTTTATATGGCAAGACGCCTATTATGGGATCGAGCAACGATAATACTTTATCAAATGTTTCGTCCCAGTGCCTCGAGTTTCCTGCTTATCCAATGGTCAGCTCTCATGCTCGAGACTTGACCAGGCTGTTATTGCAGAAGGAACCAGAGAATAGACTGGGTTCGACAAAGGGTGCAGCAGAGATCAAGCCACGACCATTCTTTGAAGGCCTGAACTGGGCTTTGGTTCGATGCGCAACGCCTCCAGATCCTCCCAAGTTCTTCGATTTGGGAAACACCACCCCTGAGTTTGGGCGGATGAAATAAAATTTGAGATGTTTTAGCAAATTTTAATGTGGAAATATTACAGCTAGGAATTTCCATTTTAACTCAAGTTTCTTCACATGATTTGTAACTGATATATAGAATATGGTGCAAATGTATTCAAAGAATATGCTCCCATGAAAAATAAAATAACGTTTGAGGGGTCTAAAGCTGGAGAAAATTTGTATTAGAGTCATCCACAAAGGAAATTTTCAAATTGTATCTTTAAAAATAGAAGTTATTAGCCAAAGTTGTAGTGAATCACACCTAAAATCTCTAAAAATAAGGAGTCATCTGGCAGAACAAGTCACAACAGATATAAATAATACGCCATTCAAACAAATTTAAAATTATTACCATGAAATTTATTTTCCTGAAATTACATGTTAAACAGGGATAAAAGCAAATGTAAAAACTAAAATTATTTTTGGATAAATTTTACAAAACCAGAGGCCTTTATGTTTCTTATATGTGTGCATCATATCATATCATATCATATCTTCTCTTTTTGAAAAAAGACATGAATCTCTCGTAAAATTATATGCGGAGAAATAAATAAAACAAGATTCTCCCTACATGGAATAAGAGCATAACACCACCATACCAAATTTATAATTACACTGGTACAGTGGAAAACATCTTCAATTCAATGAAATCCTTGTACAGTGCTACTTTTTTCATCCCAACTACCTCTAAGTTACCAATTTGCCACCACTCTCCTCTTCTCTCCCTCAAATCTTCGCCATTTCTCCGGTTTTCGGCGGACCCTTCAAACAAACAAACAAACACAGGAAAATCAAGATTACCCGAAAGAATCAAAGCTTCATCAATGGCTTCCACGCTATCTACAGCCTCGAGTGATCATTCACAGAGCACTAAGCCATACTCAGTTCTATTTGTTTGCCTCGGGAACATTTGTAGAAGCCCAGCTGCTGAGGGTGTTTTCAGACATCTTGTCAAGCAGAGGAATCTTGATTCTGTATTCTATATTGATTCTGCAGGCACCATCAATTATCATGAGGTTTATATGTACTCACTGTTTTTGTTTTGCTTGTCAGAGATGTCTGATAGTTGAATCTGAGGATTCTTGTTAGGATATACTAGATTTAGCATATATTTGTTTTTCATACCTGTGTTCAATATGCGTATTCTTGGAATGCTAATGATGCTGCGTATATTGTGGTGCTTTTTTTGGAAATGAAGGGTAATCCAGCGGATTCAAGAATGAGGGCAGCTTCTAAAAGGCGTGGAATTGAGATAACTTCTATCTCGAGGCCGATTAAGCCGTCTGATTTCAGGGAGTTTGATCTTATTCTTGCTATGGATAGGCAAAACAGAGGTAGATTTATCCGTAGAATCTTTTAACTCAATCATGACCGTGCTTATATATATATATATATATTTTGAGTTTCTTTCTTCATCGGATGTCCCCTAAGGGATGGAGTTTCTTGCCTTATGATTGAGTTGATGATGCCTAATGCCCCCTGTTCCATCCATGTGCTGTGTTCTTTAAAATTTCTCTCGATAATATCTAACAAGTATATTGTGCGATTCGATTGGATGAAGAGGATATACTCGAGGCATTTGAGAGGTGGAGGCACAGAGAAACATTTCCCATTGACGCGGATAAGAAGGTTGGTTAGTGGACACTGATGGATCCCGCCGCCAAATTTAGTTCATCTTTTCATCTTAAACTATGCATGAAATAGTTATCATGGAATAAACCTCACATTTGGTTCTTGTAATCAAAACATGTCTATGGATATTACAGGTTGAGTTGATGTGTTCCTACTGCAAGAGGCATGATGAAACCGAAGTTCCGGACCCCTATTATGGAGGACCGCAAGGTTTTGAGAAGGTAATGTTTGATGACACTCCTCTTTGGGAATGATATGTGGTCAAAAACTAGAATGCAGTTCATAATTTGCAAACTCTCTGGTATATTATACCTCAACCGAATTTTTGTCGTGCACGTGCTTCTGCATATGTTGTCCCTTCTTGTTTGCATCTAGACTTGATTGAGCACTAACCATTAAAAACCAAGGTTGCGTTTGAGCCAGAGCAAGCGCTGAACTTGATTTAATAGATCCGGTTGTAGCACTAATATATTTCTCGGATACCATAGATGTTCAGTTGCTAGGATTAGGTTTATTCAATCTACATGTTTACTAATGAACCGTGACCGCGCAGCTATTATGGATCCAATTGAATTTTCAAAACATTTTGAATTATCAAGTAGTCATCTGTTGACATGAGTTTAAACATTCTAGCAAGTAGCACCAGCAATGTATCTGTTTGGCTGAGTCGGCCGAAAACGAGTCCAAACATTCTGCCCATCCCTCAATGGCTCAGTAGTAACTTATGATCTAAGAAACTAACTAATCGAATGAGTTACATTTGATGATATTGTCGAATCACTTTGTTTTTCTCCTTTGAAATTCCACCACTCTGTGGCAGGTTCTGGATTTACTTGAAGATGCTTGCGAGTCACTATTGGAAAAAATTGTGGCCGAGGGTAGTCAAGTTTTAGCTTCTTAGCTTTTTTACGCAAGACGCTGTACATTTTTAACTCTATTCCTTGTTATCAACTGCTTGATTCGAAATGTTCATACAGGACTCTCCATCCCGAAGACTAGTATTTTAGTGCACTTTGTTTACAGGAAAAAATATCGGAGCTGTTCAGTCCTAAGATTCTCATTTTTTTGATGTTTCCATTATGTAACATTATCTGCAGGTATACTAAAGGCTAGACATATAATAAAAACTCGAGAGAACTACAAATGCATGTAAAACTCAGGAAGTGCAAGTCTCCCTCCCTGTATACGACCTTTAAAGAATCCTGGAAAATAATTCTCATATATATGTATCATATACAGCTCGCAAATGTCAACAAGTAAGCGGCCGGTGTGCCACGATCTAAAGTCAACTGGCATTTTCATGCTAAATTTCATGCCGATTGTGCACACATGAGTATTATGAGTATCTGAAGTGATATGTTATAATATGGTCAACTTTATAACTGGTCTCTGCTTACGGGGTGAAACCTTGAATGGGATCCTACAATTGCTTCTCTCTCCGCTGAAATCTGGCACAAGAAAAATATAGCCAGGATAGGAGAGAGGTGTACTGACAGATTATGTGGTATTCATATAATGAAATTCTGGACCGGTCCTTTTCGTGAACGGTTTCTCCTTGGAGTGGCTAGTGCGCAGGAAAAGGCATTCATAAGTGCGGTGTCCGCGGTATTAACCAAGAAATTTGCCGCAGATGGGTTGGCAATGAGGAGTTTCGCTACTAGATATCCTGCAATGGACCAAGTTTGAAAGAGGTGCGCCTGTTTTCCGATGAATCTTGCTCCTTTGGTGTCGTAGTACTCGGGCCATTTGTCTTTTGCTAATCTTTTTTCGGCAATCTTGATTGCATTTTCAGCGATCTCTGGTCTTTCCATTTTTATGCATGCCACAGTTAACTGAAAGAGCACATATATGAATCAATAAAAAATACAAAATCTGATAAATCAAATAGCTGTTGAAATAAAAGCTTGACCATGGAATAATCTATGCGTTGCTATTTGAAAAGCCGAGTACTGACATGAAACTAAAATATGCCACCGCTCGTAAAAAAAAAAAAAAAAAAACAACCAAACGTTAGTGGAGAAACTGCAGTCCTAGAAAAAATTACATGCGAAGCTTGAACTCTTTTTTTCCATTTAACGGGAAGTTATTCACTTTTATGCCGCACAGAGTAGGCTACAAGTGTAACACAACTTCCAAGTGGACTAAATCAACCTCAAAATGGCATATTCAAGCAACAGTCCGATACAATCCTACTCTTTTTTTGCAACTCAAATCCATCATATGAGTAATACCACAAAGCTACTTGGTTAGACACTAAAATTCAAACTGGTGATACTAGCCAAAATAAGAAGAGAAAAAAGCTAACCTGCCAAAGCAAAGTTGGCCAGGAACCTCCGTTATGGTAAGACCAAGGACTGCACGAAAAGCAACAACAAGCATTGTTAACCTGTGTAAGTTCACGAAATCTGATATATATAACAAGAGGAGTACATTAACATAGAAACTGTACGTGTTCTTTGGATCACTGCCTGTAATTATTCGCCATTCCTGGCCCTCTAATGCTGGGTAACAAAGTTTCATTGGCATGTCTGCTACCAGATCAGACCATTTTGCTTCAATAAGATCCAAAATCGCATGTGACTGATCAGTTGTAGCAAGACCGCATACTATAGCCCATAAGTTTCCTAGTGAAAATAAACGAAAGTCCATATGTGCCGGCTGCAGGTTTCCAATAAGATAGCCTCCTTTTCTAGGCATCCATTCCACAAGCCAGGGAGGAATCTGATCTGGGTAGATATTAAACTTGTTAACTGCATCATATGAGTATTCTTCTGTCTTGTATCGATATATTTCATTCAGTTTCTTCAAATCAATCCAATAGTACTCTCGGATGTGAATTGATAATGCCACTAGTCGATTGTTAAGTGCCTGCACAAGATTAGCTGAAACCTCCTCTGGAACAAGCATCTCGCGAGCACAAAGTAGAGCTGAATAAAATAATGACTGCAACAAAAGGCAGCATATCAGCACATATACGTGCAGCATCCTGTGCAATAAATACAATTTTCACCATTTGTTCTCGTGGCTCCTTTTCATGTGGTAACAGTGTATCATTGAGCAAGGAGGACATCTCTGGCTTACAGTGATTTTTATACTCTGAAATGCTAATAATTTCCAGGTTTTCACAAGTAAATGTCCATAGCCATCCCGTCGAGCATAAGTATGAAGATATGCACGAGGGAGAAAAAAACATGATAAAGGAGCACATTTGATGAACCATGTCTCCGGAAAATGCTTTGATACCCATAATTTGTCTAAATCTACCTACACTTTATAACAAAAAGGTAGAGGGAAAGGTATGGAATGGAATCGAAGCCGACAGGTGTTCAGGAATTTTAATTTAAATACTGCATAAAAGTATGTAGTTCTGTAAAATTTCCCAAAGGCCGTCATTCAATTGCTATTGTGCTGAATCTCTCACGTTATTCCGGGAGAATTTAATGGCATTTCAAACATATGTTCAAGGAGACAAATGGTTATTCAACCATTGGAAGATTGAAACACAAGAAAGTTTTTCAAGATTTGTGAATGGGTAACCTTTTCACACTTAGATCACAAGGCAGGCTACTAATCACGAATGGAAGTGGCAAAAGGTACATAGGACATTAGGAAATTCAAATACAATATCTACAAAGACAAACAATGGGTAACCTGCCACTAGTAGAAATATTGTCTCAGCTTCAATCCTGTGAGCAGTTTGGACTGTATGGTTTTGAGGTACTAAGACCGTTTGAGGCGAAACAAACTCTTTAATTTTCTTCAAAAGAATATAAACCAACGGGGGAAAATGGAGAAGAATTAAGAGGGGGAAGGAAAGATTGCATAGAACAGAATAGAAGGATGATCTGAGATAAAATACCTGAATTTCAAGGGGGTGACCATGGATACCCAAGCGACGATCAATCATGCACGACCCATCTGTTACCAACAAAGTTGGAAACATATCAAAACCATCTGCCAAACAAAGTTTTAAAATCATCCTGATTCCAGTCTGCACATCAATCCTTTCCTGGACTGAAAGGTCTCCTGAACATTTTCCATATGCTCGTAATAATATGATCCACCACAAACCTGTGAAACAATTCTTAAGCTTATATGTGTCCAGATGGTCAGAACTACAAGTCAGTCAAAAAAGACAAACTAACCAGAATCGACTGGTGCCACCCGACCAATTGCTGCCTCACCAAAGTCAGGATCTAAGATCTCTTCAGTTGCAGATTCATCACCATCAAGTGGTACAGTACGCACCTTGAAGCTTGCTGGCATCAGTCCTTGCCCAGGACTATGGCAATCCATGGTTTTCTCCCAGCTCTGAGTCAAACAAAAGAAAAAATCCAGTAGAAGCAACAACAGCTATGGTACCAAGCAGCATTTTCATTCAGTAAATAGCCCTTGTAGTGCAAAAGGATGAGAGATGTATTGGTGCCAGGTGCAGAATTACCATACATGATTTTACTCAAACAGGAAAGGAAAACATAGAAACATTTTAAATGTCAATCAAATATCAGTAGGCGGATTCACACAATTATGAGGAAGTCCTAACATCTAAAAGAAGAAGCATAGGACAACGAAGCCATGCGGCATGCCACAACTACAAAATAATCATAATTGTTTCAAATGTAGTGATAGAGAAACAACACACAAGCAAACATACTAGTGCAAATATTTTAGTGAAGATTAGCAGAAATTCCAATTTTGCTTTTCAAGCATAGAAATAGTTGATTTTGCAGTCACCAAAGTTAAACATCTTGAAAAACAGGAAACTTTTCACCCGATTAGGATAGTAATATTACCTGAAGCTGAAGAGTGTGCAGAATAAAGTTTCGAACAATTTCATACTCTCCTTTTAATAGGAAAGCGATCCCAGAAGGTATAAAATCACGGATAAACACTTGATCATAGTTGAGAGTGTTTGAGTCGCATGGATCATTAGCAGCAATGGTTCCAATTGGGTTGCCACAATAACATACTATTGATTCTCGCAACAACTTCCAAGCTTCATCCTCTAAAGATTCTGCAACTCCTGTAATTATCGTCTTATTATTTTTTGCTGCAGATGCTGATCCATAGCTGGACGAAAGGCCTTCCTTTTCACCAACCAAATGCCCTGTTGCCTCAGTTTTACTTCCATCTTTCGAAAATGTCTCTCTAACACTCTCGGCCTTAATGCAGTTGCATTCGAAAGATTTTGACAAGTTACCTGGTTTCTGTCCTCCTAAAACATGTTGTGCACCTGTCAATGTCATCACACTGTTTCCTTCATAATATTGATTTACCCCAAGGCCCTTCCGCAATATGGCCCTATAATCTCCATTTTTTGCACTTTTGACACTATATTTGAAGGAGAGCGGTGGAGTGAAAATTAAATTTGGGTAAATCCGACATGGCACCCCCCAAGATAGAACTTTTAGGGATGCTTCTGAAGCAGCCATAAGAAAAATGATTTCGAAATTTGGTGATCGCGTTGATTACACTAGTTTGGTGTTCCTAAACAAAGCCACAACATTCAACTTCATAAGCATAATAGTTAAAACATACATGTGCTAAATTGATGAGTTAGTTGATTCATAGGCTTAGACAATGCTAACCGTATTGAAATACATGAATTTCTAAACAAACACAGCCTCTTCAAAGAGAAGGCTGAATTGTCCAACACATCGCGACATGAAGTAAAACAAATTAATTAAACAAAAAGAGAATATAACAAGATAGCAGAGACTCGGCAGACAGTTTTCAGATTCACTTTTCATTTCCATTGTTGTCCCCTCTCCAGTCTGCTCTAAATGATCACGATCAAACAAAACAATTAAATAAGGAACAATGTCATACTGACAATTGCAGCATGTTTTCCAAAACTACTCCTCCACTCGTTATTTTCAAAATCTCGTGTGGTTGCCTAGTCACAAACAGAAAATCCTTAAATCTGGACACGCAAAAAAATTAAACCGTAACCGAGAAACGTATTCCTGCTAAGAGGAAACAAAATTCAACAAACCAAAAAATACAGCACCGTGTACGATCAAAGAGATTCTTTCATTTCTACTAAGCTAAAACAACTATGGATTAAATATAATATCAAACAACACACGCTAAATTTACGGATTGAAAAAACAGTACTAATTTTCTTACTTGATTTCTGAGAATAAATTTGTATTTGCGGAAAGAAATTAGAGAGTCTGAGGAAAATCATGCGCAGCAACCGCGGGTGTGGTACGGAGGAAGCCAACTGTTGGCGGAACTGGAAGATACAGGCACCTAATTTGCGTGATTTGGTGCACGTGGACCCTATCGAATTCATTAAATACGCATTTGGTTTACGACGGCAAAAAAGAATATCGAGTCTCCTTTTTTATTATTACTAAAATTAAAGCTTATTTACGTGTCAAACTTCGACATCCATGTGTCTCGTTCTCCCTCGAAACTAGTTGCTCTGCACATGCGATATGTGTACATTTTTTTTATCATTGTCGATAGTCTAAAGTGAAATTTGATAAATTATGGATTAACTAAATTGATATTTGAATTGTTGAAATAAAAATAAAAGTATGTGTTGAAATTAAAAATAAAAAAAACAAAAATATAATATTAATATCATATAAGGATAAAATTGGAAGAAAAAATTGATGTCCTTGTCATGTTCTCGCACTTAATAATATAGTATAAAAATATGGATGTAATTACGTTAAACTTATTCCCGAAAATATTTAATAATTTTTTTAAATAAAACATCCATATTTCCGTCATTTTGAGGAAAAATATGTTGTCGCTCCCGGTCGATTCGGATTTTACATGTACAGATTTCTTGAAACACGAGTTGATTTTTCGCAAGGCCAAAATTTTACATAGAATAATCAACAGGAAAAAATATTTTAGATATTATTACAATTTTGCCCAAAATTAGAAATTTCACTACCAAATACATGGAAACAATTTCACGCCTGAATCCTGAGAGAGCCCGTGATTTTACTTGACCTGACCCTTGAGCTTTCAAAAGAAACAATGACAGAAAGTGCTTCCAAAAACAGGACCACTCAAACTGAAATGTATCATTGAACCAACAGCAATTCTTTTCAAAGCAAAATCTACCAGGAATAACAACTTGTGGCATCATCATCAACGAAAGAAATGTATAAGCTACTGTTAATACTTCTGAAATTCAGAAATTATTGACATTGAAATTGCAAATACTTGAAGAACACAAAAACTAGTTTCGAAAAGAATTTTCCGTGAACAGAAGACACCATCTCCTCATTCCTTCTTCCCAATTCCATGGGACATATTATAGATCCCTCTTCCCTGCACCACAGTGTCGATAAAAATTAGTGCTCACGTCAACGAAATGGATAAGAACATACAAATCATATGAAGAAAAGAACAGAAAAGAAAAGAACTCACAATGAGATATAAAGAGGTACCGGCCAAAGCCAGAGGAATGGCAACTGAGGTGATCTTATCAAATGGTCCTTTCAAATATGTATGCTTGTGAATGCTTTGAAAAATCTTTTGCTTCTCGATGAGCTTCTCTCGGGGCCTAAAGGGTGTTTCTGACATCCTGCATCATTTGGACGCTCTTTAACTAAAAATGTCAACAACCTTGAACGATTTTTCAGTCCAGATCCTCGAATCACTCTCCCCGAACAAATCAGGGGAGAGGATAAGAGTGTGGGGCGAGAGGTAGTTAATTGATTGACAAAGATTTTGAAATAGTAAAATCATCATTTTATTTAACAAAAAATTACAAATTTGGGGAAAAATATGGGAAACAGTGGGGTTGAGAAGGAAACAGAGCTCGTGTATCTCAAAAGTACACTAAATTTTTGTTTTTTTTTATACCATGGCAGAGTGAGGGATTTTAGTTAGTCCCCCCCTCTTCTTCGAGGGGACAACATTGGATCATTTTACGCAAGTAAATCTAAATCCACTCTGGAACAAGCCAAAATGAAATCAGAAAATAACAACCTTAGAGATAACTAACCGGGATACTTCTCAAATATATCCATCTTGGTTCAAGCCAGAAAAAAAAATTATTATCAAGCTCGATTTTCCTTGACACAAACCTTGGTTTGGCATAGTGAGCTCTTTTACACAATTGTTTCAACATCAATTAACATATCTATTCTGGAATAAAAAAAGGGGGAAAAAACTTTTGACAGCACAATTCAGCCAAGCAGTTAGACTGGCTACATTGTGCCTCACTTGATGTCTCTGTGGAGTAATATAGGGCAGTCCTGAAGATACTTGAATCCAGATATGCACAAAAAATGCAAAATATGATTGACGCATACAAGGCTCTAAAACATTAAATTTGGTCAAAGGAATGAAGACTAAAGTGTTCAATAAATTACTATATTTTGCAACTATGGTAAATATATTGAAACTAATTACTCGCGAGATTTAGCATCCAAAAAACAATACCAAAAAAAACTCTCATTCACCTAAAACAAATAAATAATAATCCGAAACAGAAGAATTTATGTAATGAAAGTGGATCGATGCCACTGTGCCCTTGCAAATGCAAGATCACACTAGCACTCAAACCATCAAAAACAAAGCCAACCGGTTTCAGGCAGAGGTTAGGCAATACAATTTCCAGTTTATTACCAAACATCACAAGTAAACTGAAAGAAAAGGGGAATGGTGAGGGGCACACATTTATGAAGCAGGACAGGCTGTGGTATAGCTCCCTCGGAAGAAAATATCAGCATTTTCCTTTTTTAACTATTTCAAATACGCAAATGTTGCCTCTCGACTTTTTGTATATGTTAAATAAATGTTTAGTCTCACGTAATTAAGTTTCCAAGGTCTCCACTCACACGGTGCTACCCTCCAGTAAACAAAATTGAAAGAACAATACTCAAGTGACAGGAACAAGTGAAAGAAAGTAAAAATACATGAAACGAGCATATTAAAAAAATACTGAGAAGATAAAGTATATTAGAAGACAAGTTAACATGAAAAAAACTATGTCGGAAAATTCGATCAGGCAATCAAATAAAAAATAATAATATTTTCCTTCAATCTTCAGTGGGTAAATAAGGAACTCCAAAAAAAGGAAGAATCCAAAAATCTTCTACCCAGACAAGTGGATCCAACCAAAAACTACACAAATTTCAAGTGAAAACCACCGATAATCACAGTCCGTAGTCAAATCCAGATCAATTAACCAACAAAATTCTTTAATAAGCATACATAATCCAGTATGCAAAAAAATCTGCAAAAAATAGAAGATAAATAAAGATTAAGAAAGTGATTTACCTGATTTCGAGAGTTGAAAACCCAAGAGTAGGCGAAAAAGTGCGAAGCGAGAGAACGAACAGAGGAGGATGAGCAAAACGTGGGGAGTGAAATGAGAAGGGTGGACAACCCGAGAATCTTAAAATGGGCCAACAACTAAGTTCTGAACATGGGCCAGATAGCTAGGTGTAAATTGGGGCATTGGGTCAGCAAGTACAACAAGTGAGCCCATTAGCCTTCGAATTAAACCCATATCTTTTGACGATCCTTTTTCATTATTAAATTTCTATTTTATATTTTTTTTGTTCGTGGTTATATGATAAAAAATAATAGATACAAAAATATGGGATATGATGATAAAATATTACGTTTAGTAAATTTTTGTGTACGAATTAATTTAAAGATTATTCCATAATATACCTAAAATACCATTAGAATGTATTAGAATTTAAGAAACAATAATCAATCGATATTATGTTTCTTTGGGGGACAGGGAAAATGGTATTCATAGAATATCTCATGTTAAAATGGGTATAATTTAGATATTGATTGGTCATATCAGGTGTAGGTATGGAGATGGTTGATAAAATGAGTTTGTTAAGTAAACCATGTATTGGAAAAAATCACATTTTGAAAAAAAAAATGAATTAAGAGCGATAAAATAGGTACAAAATGTATCTTTTTTTATTATTTATTTTTAATATTGAGAACTCACAATCGCTATCTTTGATGCACTCTGGATAAACTGAAAGGGTATGTGTACAAATTACAAAATGCATATTTGAACGTAAGGCAGCATGAACTGGACTTTTATAAAATTTGAAATGCTTAGGATGCATTTGCTTTCAAACATGTTGAGCAAACAAAATCAGGGGTGGGTCTAACATGATGATGAGTATCTCGTTGAACAAATAAAGCTGAGTCTGCTTTAAGCAAGAAAAATACTCAATTATTTAATTATTAATACCACTTCACAATCAAATACCAATACAATAATTCATAGTTCATTGTCAAATGCAACAATAAATTGGTTAAGCGTCGGATAACATTAGGTTGAATCTCATTTGTCATGTCTATATATGTCATGGGTTCATTCCTTAAAAATATGTTGAATCACATGATCAATCCTTGGTCACCATGATTATTTGTCCTAATTCTCGGGTACTGTCACAAAAGATGTAAAATCCAAGAAAGTGAAGTTTCTTGAACAAGTCTCAGAATGAAGGGGCCTGTGTACTAAAAGATTGAATAAATATAACACATAAAGGGCAGCTTGCAATCGTCCTTCTCTCCTACTTTGTCTTGGCCCCTAAGGCCATCATTTCATCTGTGTGTTGGTGAACTTTTATTTTCTACACAGGCAACGAGACTTTCACACCAAGCACCCCATTTCAAAGATAAAAGAAAATATATAAAAAACCAATAAAAACCCTTCAACCAATATCATCTGCAGAACTCATTCGCAAGTATATGATAATCTATCGTAACCCTTTAAATTTTTTGATTAAGGCTTATACGCCAAACCGATATTATAAAGACAAATTTAGCATGCAAGAAGATACAAAACAAATAATCCTACGTACGATGAAGTAAAGTAAAAGACTATTCTTTAACATCCTTATTAAAAGCGACATTGGGCAGTATGGCCATTACCCTCCTCCAGAAAGAAAGATGGATCCATATGTATACTTTAAAAGGTAGCCTTGTTTTATTCGAGCATATGTAAACAGGAGAAAGAGAAGAATTGAGGACGCATCATTCTTAAATACAAAAGCGAAAGTATACAAGACAAGGAGGAAAAAGGTTTTAAGGATTGTGGTTTTTGAAATGACAACACAAAAACAACAGACATTTGATCAGAAGGTTCCGATGCCGCGTCCTCAGAACTCTGGTTCGATCAACCACGTTGACAGCCCTTTCTTAAGTGAAGAAAGAGATGAAGAGATGACAAGGTCGGCATTAGCCGCATTTCGTGTCAAGGAAGAAGAGATCGAGAGAAGGAAAAACGCAGTCAGGGAGAAAGTCGAGGCTCATTTAGGCCGTGTGGAGGAGGAAACGAAACGCTTGGCCGAAATTCGTGAAGTAAGTTTGATGAAAGAAAGATGTATATATTCACCATTCATGAGTCTTGGTCTGACTTAATTAGTTCAAAGTATTTCAACCAACTGCATGCAAATGTATTGATCCTCATGTAGTTTGGGATCCTCTGTGTTTGTATAACTTATAATAGGAGCTTGAAGCTTTAACCGATCCGACAAGGAAGGAAGTTGCGATTATTCGCAAGAGGATCGACTTGATTAACCGAGATTTGAAGCCACTGGGACTTAGCTGCCAGAAGAAGGTGAAGTGTCACAATTTTTAAACGTAATTTAACCATAGTAAATCACGAAAATGTTAAATTAATAGACATACGTCTTTTCATCGTATAACGTAATAACATAGGAAAAAGAATACAAAGAAGCCATTGAGGCGTTCAATGAGAAGAACAGAGAAAAGGGTCAGCTTATTGGCAAACTAGTTGAGGTATAATTTTGTTCTTCTTGCAGAATCTTGACTCGAAAATTATAGTTGTACTGATTCGGGAATTTTGACTTGCTTCATGTATCTTTGTTGTTAGTTGGTGACTGAAAGTGAAAAATTCAGATTGAAGAAATTGGAGGAGCTTAGCAAGAGCGTAAACTCCCTTTGCTGAGATCCAAGAATTCATTCACTGCTGGTTTGGTTGTCTGGTTGACACTAATTAATTTTACTGTCATTGGCTGTTTTTCATCCTTTTATTTATCGATTGTTGACACTTTTCACGATTACGATTAACAAATCTTCAAATGTGTTATTTATCAATTAAAAATATATGTATATCTTGGTTTGAATTAATACCAATGTGACAGACTCAATCACGGCATTTATTGGCTTGAAAACAGATCCCAATACTGTACACATCATTACGTTGTTTTTGTGTCATTCAACACCCCAAATAACGGCCTCAAAGCCCTTAACTTTGCTAGCAGGTACCTTTTACATATATTATTATTTGCAACTATATGTACAAAGGAATGTTACATCACTGAATTTGGCCCTACCAAAGAACCAAACTTCCAACTTTATCAACCTTGTGCAAGCTGCACAAGCCTTTTTACGGCTGCATTCATTTCAACATCACAATTCCCTCTAACCTCGTTACTCAACTTATCCACATTCCTCTCCATCTCTTTTCCAACTTCTCCCACCACCACTTTTTTTATCACCCTCGCGATCTCTCCTCTAGTATACTTCTTCCCATCTCTCCGAATCTCAATCCCAATCCCAAGTTCGGCAACCAACCTCGAATTCATCGGCTGATCAAGTTGCATCGGCATCGTAATAACAGGTACTCGACACGATATTGCCTCCAGAATCGAATTCCAACCACAGTGACTCAAGAACCATCCGACACTCGAATGCCTCAAAATTTTAGCTTGTGGCGCCCACCCTTCAACTATCATGCCTCTATCTCCAACCCTCTTCCGAAACCCCTGCGGCAACGCCTCATCTAGATTCATTTTTTCTCCCACGGGAAACCTAACAACCCAAATAAAAGACACCCCACTGATTTTTAACCCTAAAGCAACCTCTTCTATCTCATTTTTGGTTAGAAAATACTCACTTCCGAAAGATACATACACCACGGACTTGGTATTTTTCTTACTTAGCCAATCCAAGAACATAGAATCGTCGGATTTTTGAACGGGTTCTTGAATAAGAAACCCAACTGGGACAACCTCTTTTTTCACTAATTCAGACAAGTAACTAATATAAGTAGCTTCAATCGGATTCGAAGAGTTTATCAGTATAAAAGAAGCCGATGACATTTCGAAGCATCTCAGGAATCTCTCCTTAATCTCAGCACTATTTATAATAGCATGTATAATCTCAGAATTCTCTCGCTCTGTCTCTGGAAATCTGAGTGACTCAAAAGGAAACTCCATCTCGGGATGAATGGAGTAGTGGGCTATGAAAGAAAAGCAAGCTGCACCACAAGGGAGGAGAACAACGGAACTTATTCCCTCTTCCGACGCCACCTGTGGCGCCCATGGCTGCAAGAAATCATAGATTAAAATGTCCGGTTTGAAGGTTTTAAGAATGTTTCGAAAATTCTCTTTAGATTCATCGAATGCAGCTTTGAGAGTTTGCATCAAATGGGTTGGCAGGTTCTTGGTAGTGTGGAATTTTTTGGGTAATTCAGTGGAAGAAAGGTGAAGTTCCACGAATTTTAACGAAGGCTCGTTCATGGACTTTCTGAATGGCTCCAAATTCACCGGAGTTGAACATAAAAATACATGAAAATTTCTGTGAATGAGCCTCTTGGCCAGTTCCGTGAAGGGGGATATATGGCCGTGAGCTAACCACGGAAACATCAAGATTTTGTAATATTGCTGCACACCCGACATGATAGTTGGACTCTGTTCGATCAAAATCCAATGGTGTGAGAATGGTTTGATTGGCATTCGGTTCTAATGAGAGCAGCGCCTATATAGCGCAGATCGACAGTAGGAACCAGCGAGGTCTGGATGCACTCCGCGAGACGTGTCAATTTCGCATCAGAAGTGCAATATTTTACTTCGTGACACGATTCAAATTAGTTAATGAGACCTTTCAACTTGTATTTTATCATTATAATATTATTGCATTCGTATAATATTATGACATTTGTCGGGTTACATGTCCGGTTACAAATATTTAAAGAATTTATGCATGGTCCGGGAGCATGAATTATACCAATTGTTACCATTAAAAAGGAAAACGATGTCAAAACTTTTAAATATCAGAATCTTTACCAGACCAAAGGAATATACTATTTTGATTTATATAAAAACGTTACACAAACAACCTAATAATTTTTGAGGTGCTAAAGATATTTTTGGAGATATCGAGTTCGACACCTCAAGTCATATATACATAAAAGAATTAGTAGTCATTCAAAGACGTCATTATTTATTTTTTGAGTCTATTGCCTGCCAAAATGGACGATACATTGTGCTGTGAAATTCTTCGTTCTACGAATATATCATTTCGCAAATAAATAAACTTGAATGTGTTTCTTCCAAAATGTCTCAATATTCATGCATCTTTAGCTCAAGTTCTAGCTCAATAAGTGAAAACAAAGTTGAAGCTGATGATCGAAGTCATGATCTAGTTGAAGAGCTAATGTTATTGATAATTCAATAAAGCCGACAAATACCAGAAGCATGTCAAAGTAGTAACGAGATGCAGTGAAGAAGAATATTCATCCAAAAAAAATCGTAAGGTCAAGCATTCGAGGCTCGTCGATGATTATTTCTCCACAAACCTCGTATATCCAGATCAAATATTTTGAAGACGATTTTGAATGTGAATAGAGTTATTCACTTGCATAGTGACAGCATTTAAGAATCGTTCATCATATTTTCAGCAGAATGACGATATTACGAAAAGAAAAGGCTTGTCGTCACTGCAAAAATGTACACCTACGATTTGTCAATTGGCTAAGGATTCCTTACCGACCATCTTGATGAGTACTTACATATGGGTGAACCAACTGTCATGAAATGTTTTTTTCAAATTTTGTGAATAAGTGGTTGAACTATTTGATGATCGATATTTGAGAAGGCCGAATGATGATGATGTTCAGTGTCTTCTTCAAATGCATGATGAGGGACACGACTTCCCTGACATGGTGGGCAACCTTGATTGTATGTACCGGAAATGGAAATTTGTCCAGTTGCTTGGAAAGACCAATTTATAACAGACCATGGATCGCCAACAATCATGCTTGGAACAGTCACATCTAAATATTTGTGTATGTGACATGAATTCTTTGGAGTCTCCGTCTCCAGTTCACGTATTGTACGAATCTCCCATATATTCAATAGTGTTTTGCAAGGAAACACCATGTAGATTAATTTCATGATGATGGACACTCAATATAAAAAGAAGTATTATCTAACACATGGAATGTATCAGGAATAGACAACGTTTATTAAGGTTTTTTCTTTCCCAGAAGATCCCGAGAGAAACTTGTTTAAAGAAAGACAAGAATCTGTAAGAAAGTATGTCGAACAGGGCATTCGAGACGTTCTAATCCCGATGGGCGATTATCCAAGGTCCCGCTCGTTGTTGGTACAAGGAAAAAAAAATATTATATTAGCATGCATTAGTTTACATAACATGGTCGTCGAATATGAGGAGATCACGTGAAAAATTAGTATAATGATGTTGGTGACGAACCTACACAACCCATCCAGGACGCAAACCAACGATTTCATTATTATCTTCAAACAAGTTTTTTACCAAGTGCCGATTTAGTTGATCATTTTCGAGGAAAATACAACAATAAGTGAAATAATATTTTACATATTTTAGAAAGTTTTTGTTTATATGTTGTTTTAAATTTTATACATTTGTATTTTTTATTATTTTAGAAAATTTCAGTTTATATGTTGTTTTAAATTTTATACATATGTATTTTTTATTATGTTGTATTCTTTTTAAAACTTTATAATAAAAAATTAATTTTAAATAAATTACAAGAATTAAATTGTTTTGATTAATAAATATATATATAAAATAGTAGTATTATTAATTTTAATAATCATTTAAATATTGTAAATAAAACCAAAAATGTATTAATTTAATAAAATAAGAATAAAGATGAACGTGCGGCTCAATTATCATAATTATAATTAATTATCAAACAATATTTATTAAATTAATTGCAGCGGAAAATGATTTATAATTACTTTAAAATTTAAAATTGACCGTACAGCATATAAAAAAATTTGGCATGATATTCTCATAAATAGAATACACCAAAGATTTAATATACATGTAAAATAAAAATTATTCAAGGACAACGCTGTGTTATTCATAAATACTCAGTCAGACACAATCCAACAATCCGCAAACAATAGTTCAAATAAAGCTTACAAGGCTCAACACAACATAAACAAAATAAAAACATAATAAATAAACTTCAGATAATAATACAATCTCCCTGGAGGATAAAAATATGACAAACTAAACAAGACTCCGATGTAATATACACTAGTACATCGATGCACGCATTTGTATAATATTTTTTATAATTCATTTGATTTATATTTAAATAAGGATCAAAATATAATTATAAGAAATAATGAGAGACTACACTGTAATTTTGATATATAAATTAAAAAATAAATTGAAAAATAAAAGAATAAAAAAATAACATAAATAAGAATTGAACCTATAACCTAAACCCAAGAAACAATGACTCTATCTGCTGAACTACATATAACTTGCATTAAAATTTTAAAATTTTATTAATATATATAATTATTAAAACATATCATAACACCAAAGTTAGTTACTCTAAGTGTCTCAAACTTAATAAGATAATAAAATAGTATAGATATACTAACTGAAACTGAGAGACTCCAAACTGACCAACCATTACAATCCAACCTCAATCATGAGCTTCACTGACGGATACTATGCATGTGCTACAAAACATATTGGGTGACCTACCATAGTGCACAAACAACATCCACAATAGCTCCCAATAAACAACTGGGGTTAAGATTCTGGTATGAAATATTTCAACAATAACAACTATAATCATGCATAAATATATAAACAAAATGAACTATGCAATGCATGAAACATGGCTCGATAGAGACGGGGTAGCAAGAGCCAACAAACGATACGATAGAAACAACAGTACTGCTCGAGCAACAATATACAGGGAAGTTATATCGTCATGCAACTAAACCGCCTAGTCACTTATGTCGTGATGCTAACACAAACACCCACGACAATAGCCTACGCATTGTGATGCTAACACAAACACCCACGACTCAGCCTCCACACATTTGTCATGGTACAACAAGATGACACAACGGAACAGAACTAGATGACACAATTTCAGGCCCAACGCTCACCCCTGAACGGCTGCACTAACAGACGGGATTGCTAAATCGAATCTACAGTCTCAAGTGTATCAATATAGGCTTATTAGGCTGGAACAATTGAATCTAAACCGAATCTACAGTCTCAACTCTCAAGTGTGTCTACGGGATTGATAAATCGAATCTACAGTCTAAACCGAATAACAATGAACAATTGTAACGGATAACAAGAACGATAAGGATCAATATGTATATCATAAGATCATGCTCTAATCTAAATACCATAAAATATGTCATATACCTGAACATATAAATCAACAAGACATTTAAAATCCACATAATCCACAGAAATACATAATAATCTATAACAACACATAAATATGTTTAAAACGTAATTTATGTGTTATTGTTGTATGTTACCGAACTTTAAATATACTTATACCAACTCAACACTGATTAACAAAGGGTTAACTTGAACTTTCTCGGCCTATAACAAATATTTATTTCCACAAAATAAATAAGTTCACAACAATCCTAAATGATACAACACAGATTCTAAAATCTTCAAAGTTGGAATTATTTTACCAAAAATCCAAACTAGGCAAGTTATTTTCTAAAAGTTCTCATCTATCAATTTATTTTCCCAAAAATCTTCAAACAACTAAATTTGCAATAATTCTTAGATCGACCTGTTGAATATTAATTCTAATACATCCAACAACCATTAATTCTTACACACATCGCACTTAATAATTTGACATTAATTCTTGGGTCGAAGAATTTATACCTCAAACTTGCCAATGCTTGAACTTACAACTATTACCCAATTAATAATCAATAACGATGAGATATAATCAATTATAACAAATTAAATAGAAGAGAGTAAAACTTCCATTCCGGTCACGAAAACAGGCTGAAATCTCGGATTAATCTGAAACCAAACTCGAACATCGACCACCATTCGACATAAAGTAGGCTGGAACAGAAACTGAGTTTGTATACATGAAACATTAACCCAACAATTATCAAATATATAATATATCCAACAATGTTGCAGCAACTATATTTCTCAAACTAAAGAATTCTAATTGTCCAACATAAACTTTAGATCGACAAATTTATACCTTGAAACGCTCAATTGTCAAACCTACAACATTAAACAAAAATTATATCAATACTAGTACGATAATTGTGACGAAAACTGATTAAATTGGAATGGTTATAATTTCACCATCGGCCAGCCTGTATAACCGAGAAATGGTGTTGGAATGAGCTTGAAATTGTCCAAAATTCAAAGTATAGCAAGCTGGAATAGAGAGGCGGGGTAGCAGCGACGGAACCCTCCGGAATTACTGTTCACGACTGAAAAAAGTGGGGGGAAATAGGGGAAAAGGTTGCGCTAGCTTCATATTCTTCCCTATGCTCATACACTATCACTCCATGACCGAAATATATGAAATCGTCGCCGAAGTGGCTGGAAAAACGCTGCAGAAACAGCTCGCGCTGGGCTTGGGTTCAACGAAATGAGGCCCCAAACTTCATATTTCAAGACACAAATCGAAGCAAAAGGACCTAGTTTTGGTTGGATTACGATCAAACACTCTTTTCCGGTGATTTTCCAGTGGAATCTGGCCGGATTTTGGTCGATCTTTGGGTAAAGGTTTAGGGCGGGATTTGGGGATTTTCTTCTCCTTTTTAAATATGGCCATGGGAATATAGATGTATGTACATATATATTGTGTGTTACTAAATATAATAATTTATGATCATTTAATCTGGTCTCGTGTATTTTTAATATTTTTATGTTATTTTAATTTTATATTTATTTTATATGTTTGAATTTTTGATGATATATTTTAACATATTTTTTAAATTTATTTGACATTAATAATTATGTTTAAATTAATTTTTTAATAATTATTTTAATTATGTCAAATTATCAGATAATTAATTATTGAGTTTATAATGAATACGTAAATAGTTAGATCTACAAATAATGAGTATTAATGTTAACATAAATGTGAGAGAATGAATATGTTAATATGTTACGTATGTCACACATAGAACTCGTATTTTTTGATGAGGTGATGGGTCACTAATGTAAATACTCTAATAGTGTGATATGTACATATATATTCACGTCGGCTTATTATAACGAGTAATTAGTTTTTTAAGTTTGATCTGTTTAATTTTAGGTGTTGGTACACTAAGTTTAAATTTAGTTTTGGTATACTAACTTTTATTGTTTGGTTCTTTTGATCCAATTGTTAACGTTACATCAAAAAATATCGATTTTTGTATTGGAAAATTCGATGTGTTGCCAAAAAATGTTGATATGGCAACGGAAAAAGCAAACATAGAATCAAAAATTGGTGGCTTGTCATATTTCATATAAATAATTGAACCAAAATAGCTAAAAATTAAAAGTAGGTATGTTAAACCGAACTTTTGACAAATTAACTGACCAAAACTCAAAATGAAACAAGTTAATGGAATAAAAATATTTTTTCTCTGTTAAAATTCAAAATATTACAAGTCTTATTTCAGGTCGGCTAGACTAGTTCGGACGTTATCTATTTCGGTAGTTATATTTGTGTCATCCATCTCGATCTTGCATCGTCCGATTGTCATATATAATGTAATGCCCGATATTATAGCATTGTAATCCGAAATTATTGATTTATTAATTGATGTGATTATTGAGGGACAACTCCGGGAAAGAAATTGGAGAGCATTGGATATTGTGAGTGTGGAGTCCAGCAGACCTCGCGCACATGCGCGGAGAAGAGGCGCGCATATGCGCGAGAAGCACATGTCGAGATAGTAACTTTCGCGCATATGCGCGAGCTGGTGACTTTCATAAGTACCGAGACAGAGAGTCTCGCGCATATGCGCGAGACGAGGCGCACATATGCGCGAGCATATGGATTTGCCAAGCGCTGAGACAGAAAGTCTCGCGCATAACAGTGCTGTATGAAAACGTGACACTTGTCTTGCCATGCACTTGTACATGTATAATCCTTCACTTCATTTCAGAATTCAGACTTCCAGAACAAGAAGATCGAGGCTCCCATGGAGAAATTCTCAAGTTCTTTATTTTAGAATTTGAATTGTGCAAGATCCAGCCGTCCGATTTTCAATCCGAGTTTAGTTTCGTGCTTCTCTAGTCAAGAGCTTCGAAAGGATGTAAGTTTTATGACTTTCCTGCATGGTTCGAAAATTTGGTATTGAAGAAATCCTAATTTGATTGATATTATGTGTTCTCGAGATTATGGTAAGCCTGTAATCGAAACCGGATCGAAAAACGGACCACATATGCAATTATTATTAATTTCTAGCCTATGTTGATTGAGAGTCGAGTCAGAGAGTAAGAGTTAAAGAGTTTGATTTACAGCTTTGTATTGATTTATGTTTTCGTAGATTACGATGCATATTGTGTTACAAATGTTATATGCTTTTGTATATGCTTATATGAAATGCATGTATACATTGTTTATACTGGGAAATATGTTTCTCACCAGAGTTATCCAGCTGTTGTTGTGTTTGTATGTGTGCATGACAACAGGTGGGACATGATCAGGGTCGAGAAGAGCATGATAGATCGAGATTAGAGTGGTGATCCGGGCTTAGAAGTAGAGATGTTGTTCAACACATGACATGTAGCTGATAAACACTAGTTTGTTATGACTTTATTTTGAACAGCAGTGTATCTTGATCAGGTTGTAGATTGCACTTGGTCTTGTAATTAAATAAGAAGGAGCATAACTTGTTGTAGTATTTTGTACACTTGCTTATGAGATGTTCAACTTTAAAAAAAAAATCGACCTAGTTTATTTAATTGATCCATTTAATCCCAACGATGATTTAAGATGGAGTTAGCGTCCGGGTTCCCACAGATAACGTCCCAACTAGTCTAGCCGACACGAAATATGACTTATAGAAAGTAAAATTTTCTGTCTAATCGTTTTTTCATTTGGTTATTTCAATCAATATTCCATGAGATATCATCAAATACTTTAACTCCCAAATTCCAGGTGGTGCTGGGGTGTTCGGTCAACTTTTATAAAATATTAAAGTATATAATGTCTATTTAATTTTTACATGGGAGAAATGCACATTTTTTAAATTTCACATGGAGGTTTGGTACAAAAAAAACCCATAAAGTAATATTTTTAACTGAAAGTGTCATTTTTTTAGTTATGTTCTAGAAAAAAATTGTTTAATATATGTTTATTTGAGTGAAAATATTATTTTTATGTCGAAAGTATATTGTGCAATATATGTTTATTTGATTGAAAACATTTTTTAGGTAAAAAAATTTATTACTTTTCATTATATGTATTGATGTCGACCTGGCCAATCAGGTAAGAGCCTAGTGGGCGATTGCACCGGGTCGGGTTGATGAGCTGGAGATGGTTGTCCGGACACCTGGACCTGCACTCTCGAGGAAAAAAAATGTTAATGAGTGTCAAAAGATTCTCCAGCATAACCACTATAATGCTCAAGTCAGCAAGTGTTTGTGAGAAAATCTTGTGATTAAATGTTGTATGCACTATTTTTGTATATATCTTAAATGCTTAAGCAAAGCTGATATTTATAGGAAGAATGTCCATGATGACCTTGTTTTCAATGTCTACTTATTAATTATGATAAGATGCTTGCTCATATCCTATTTTTGATACCAAGTGCTCCTGACCATCTACAATGTCCCCTTCGTCGAGTCAATCTTCAAATGATTCGACAACAATGATTACTGAGTTAAGGTATCTCATGTATGTGCACTTGAGTGTGCTGCTTTTATCGAGGTAACCCGGACAGGGAGATATCATCTGAATTTTGTCTGAAAGCTAGGGTTCCTTTTGCTCGAGGAAATGATGTTCCGAGCATCCACCTACCCGGCCTGTAATATGACTTTACTCAAGGTTTTTGATGACCCGAGCTATTCTTATATTGTCCTGGGTTATGCACGATCCGGACTCACCCGGAGTATCATGTATGAATCAAGTTATCTCGTTTCACGAATATAAATATATGAAACCATTGCAAAAAGAAATCTATTCAGGACGGTGCATGATGATGATATCATCCCCGTATTAATAATTCAAGCATGCCACTGAATTTAAAAAATTTAAAAACACGCTCACACATACATATAAAAGATAATTATATGGCATAAAATATATCAAAACTTTATAAAATGATATTAATTAAAAATATTTTAATGTAATATTCTTTATTTTAAGGTATGATATATTTTTAATATATAAAATTCATGAGTGGGTCTCATGTGAGACTGTCTCACGGATCTTAATATGTGAAACAGACCAACTCTACCTATATTCACAATAAAAAGTAATACTATTAGCATAAAATGTAATACTTTTTCATGGATAAAAAGTAATACTCTTAAATGTTTAACAAAAAGCGATCAATAAGCCAATTAGACTGAAATTTTAAAAATAATTTGTTGTGAAATAGTATCATAAATTTATATTCAAAAGAAGATCCAATTCAAACTATATTTAAATAATAACTTTTTAGAAATCAAATCGGATAGCATCTTTAAATTTGTCTAATATTTTCTTTTAATAAATTAATGAATCCGGGGGTGGTGCAGGATCCGTCTCACCCGTCGGTTTGCTCCATTTGTGTAAACACGGGTTCCAACCTCCCAACTAAAAAAAAAAAAAAAAAACCTCCCAACTCCCAAGATCAAAATCTCTATAAAAACAAGTACCAGAAAAAAGAAATCACTATAAAACCTTTCCCCCTCCTTTTGAAGTTGCTCTACTTTTTCTTACAAGATCGAAATCCCCTTCTGCTCCTTTGTTACTTTATTTTTATTCAAAAGAAGTCAATTATCATGTCGGGTATGCAGCAATGTTTCAAAATCTTGATGTTCCCATGGTTAGCTCACGGCCATATATCCCCCTTAATAGGCCTGGCCAAGAGGCTTATTCAAAGAAATTTTCATTTATTTATATGTTCAACTCCGGTGAATTTAGAGCCATTCAGAGAATCCATCCACGACCCTTCATTAGAATTCGTCGACTTTCAGCTTTCCACCACTGAGCTTCCCAAAATATACCATACTACCAGGAACCTGCCAATCCCATCTGATCCCAACCCTCAGAACTGCATTCGACGAATCCAAAGAAAATTTTCGGAGCGTTCTTAAAATCATCAAACCTGACATTTTAATCTATGATTTCGTGCAGCCATGGGCCCCAGAAGTGGCCACTGAAGAGGGAATAAGTTCTGTTGCTTTCGTTCCTGTTGGTGCAGCATGTGCATCTCTCCTCGCCCACTATGTCATTCATCCTGAGATGGAGTTTCCTTTTGAGTCATTTAGATTTTCAGAGATTGAGCGGAAGTTCTGTACTATAATAGATTTTGTTACAAATGATGTTGCGGGTAAGGACAGATTTCTAGCATGCTTCCAAAGGTCATCGGCTTCTTTTACACTGATCAACTCTTCCAATCAGATTGAAGCTAATTACATTGGTTATTTGTCTGAATTAGTGAAAAAAGAGGTCGTTCCAATTGGGTTTCTTGTTCAAGAGTTAGCTCATGAATCCCATGATGATGATGTGTTCTGGAAGTGGCTGAGCAAGAAAAATCCCAAGTCCGTGGTGTTTGTCTCCTTCGGAAGTGAGTATTTTCTGTCAAAAAAAGAGGCGGAAGATGTGGCTCTAGGGTTAGAAATTAGTGGGGTGTCTTTTATTTGGTTTGTCAGGTTTCCCGTTGGAGAAAAAATGGGTCTAGATGAGGCATTGCCACAAGGTTTTCTAGAAAGGGTTGGAGACAGAGGCATGATAGTTGAAGGGTGGGCACCACAAACTAAAATATTGAGTCATTCGAGCGTCGGAGGGTTCTTAACTCATTGTGGTTGGAATTCCATTCTGGAGGCAATGACATACGGTGTGCCTGTTATTGGTATGCCAATGAAACTTGAACGTCCGATGAACTCGAGGTTGACCGTTGAACTGGGGATTGGGGTTGAGGTTGGGAGGGATGGGAACGAGTTTACTAGAGGAGAGATCGCAAAAGCAATCAAAAAAGTGGTGGTGGGGGAAGACGGAAAAGGAATGGAAAGGAATTATGTGGATGAGTTGAGCAGCGAGGTTAAAAGGAAACGTGATTTTGAAATGAATGTAGTTGTGAAAAAGCTTGTTCAGCGGGCACGAGAGTGGTAGGAATGAAATATTCTCCCTTTGTTCATAAAAAGTAAAACAATGAATTTGTAAGTGTCTCGTGTGGTTTGTGCTGAAAAAAGAACGTATTTTCTGTTTGAATATCAGAAATCGACTATCGGAATTCAGTTGTATTTTTAGTTTGTTGCTGCATTCTAATGATATGTAAAATTCCTATTTTGTTTATAAAGTTGCTGCATCTAGCGAAGTTTAGGCTGATGCTTGTCGTAGAGTGAAAAGAGCAACTCGATGACGTGCACGGTATATAATTCTTCAAGCCAGTAGAACATAGATCTTATTTTAAAAATAAATTATTGAAACATTTGGATGAATTTATTTTAAACCACTTAAATATGTTAATGTTTTGGAATTATAAATCTTTTTATTGTCAAAATTACCCAAAAAAAAAAATATTATAAGTTAATATAAGTTTTTATATAAAATTTGACAAAAACTTGTGTGAGACGATCTCAAAGTCATATTTTGTGAGACAGATCTTTTATTTGGGTTATCCATGAAAAAATATTACTTTTTATGCTAAAAGTATTATTTTTATTGTGAATATCGGTAAGGTTGACCCGCCTTACAGATAAAGATTTTTGAGACCGTCTCACAAGAGACCTACTAATAAAAGTTTATAATTTTAACATTAAAAATTAATATATTTTATATATATTTATAAAAATTAATGTTCTTATGAAAAATATAACAATTTTCGAAAAAATTAGTACCAAAATGAAGAAAATTAATATATTTTATATATATTTATAAAAATTAATGTTCTTATGAAAAATATATTTTATATTATTTTTAACGTATGTTAATAAAATATCGATTAAAAAATTTGTAGTTACTAATTATTCAATAAAATTTTAAGAATTTCGTTTTTTATATTTTAATAAAAAGATAAAACAAAGTCTAAATGGCTTATTTTGATTGATCATAGCTGTTTGTAATTTTTTTATCAAATAAATTATATAAACTTATAAGTTTTAAAACAACTTATAAATTGTTTTTTTAGAATTTATAAATTATGTCAAACACTTTCTAATATACTATCGATCAAGGCACATGCGTTGTATATAATATAATATTAGATATTTGAAATATGGTTCCATCAATTTATAGAATGAATTTTGGACATTTATATTTTGATATGAATATTATAATTAGTGTGTTCGTACCTATTATTGTGCATAAAAAAAATCTATTTGTCTATTAAACTTAATTTCAATAAAAATGTAATAATATTATGGTAGGAAAAAAAATGTTTTTTGGTGTTGAAGAGGAGGATAAAAAGAAAAGAAATTTTTGTGTCTTTTTCTAATTACCCTCTCAACTATTATAATATATAAAATAGATTATGTTATTTTCCAAACACAGCAAGCAACAGTAACAAACAGTGAATGATGATATATCCTTGGAAAAATTATTTTAATGAATCAAATGGTCTTCAAATATATTCCTATATATATATATATATATATATATATTCATATTGTCTTAATACGAAGAATTTTTAAATTTAAATGAATTGTACAAATATTTATACAGTACAAAATTTTAGTCTTAAGTCAAGTTACACCGCTATATATTTTAATTATAAAAGTAATAATGACAATGAGCTCACTTTTAAAAGATAATACCTTGGGCCCAATTTGATTCACATGCTAATTTCTTCGTCTCCGCCCATTTTCTTTTCTCCATCCTTTGTCCGAGCCGATCGATGATTTTTTCGCATAAAATTGAAACTGGAACTACATGCACGGATCCGATAATGGATCTAGATCCGGATACAGGCGAGAATTCAAATTCGAAACCGAGAATAGTAGTGGTTAATTGGTGCGACGGGGTGGGCAAATCCAATCTAGCCATGGATCTTGCTTCCCAGTTTTCTGAGAGAAATTATCCATACAGGTACCATATTTTTCGATGTATATGAGTCCCCACTTCTTTAGTTGTCTATTATCTTGCGAGACTGGATAGACCATTATCTTTTTTGTTGATCCTCTTATGTTTTGTTCCGTTTTTTAGGAAAGAAAATGAAATTCTGCCCCCACTAAATTTGGTGTAGCATTAACCAGTCTAAGTCTATTCATATATATCAAAAGGGTCGGATGTTCTTACAACGCCACCTCTTTTTCGTTATTCTCCTTAAATAATCAGAAGCCTTCCACCTTGATGATATCCAGATGAATCGGGCGTGAAATACGTGGGCAATTCATTGGACAGTGAGGATAATTCTGTGTTAGGAAATTTGATCAAGGATAATGGCTTCAACTGTGACCTGCAAACAAGTAAATGAACTCGTGAATGGACGTCGGAGAATATCTGACGTATACACTCTTATGCTTAAGTCAGCAGTTGAAGAAGAAAGTAAGGACGGTTGTATATGTGGTAATATACTTGAGTGTTTGAGAATTAAGAATGCCAGAATGTGTAAATGAGAAATGTACTGCTATGGAGATCTCATCGTTACCTTGTTTTCAGTGACCACCTGCTATTGCTTCTGATGGCTTCTCTAACACGTCAAACTCATGTTGTTCTGACAGATAAGATTGTCCATATCAATACACTCGAGTGAAGTGCGTTTCTCGAGGTAGCCCGGGTAGAAGTTCCCGGGAGCTTGCATGAAATCCCGGACGCTCGATTTCCTGGGAAGAAAATATCCCTGGCGTCCCATGCTCGGCTGCTGAAAAAAGTACTCTACATATTGACTCTGATTTGAGCTATTCATTTAGTATTTCAGGTCGTCCATGATTTGAACTCTTACAGAGGTATCACACCTTTTAGTGAAGTATGGTCTCCTTCATATTTGGTGTCGGTTTTGATTTTTAGATGTTTGAGAAAGTATAGGTTCTATTGATCATCTGAGTTTTGGAGTGTTGCAATAATGTTAAGTCTATTCTGATGTTTGAGCCGAGGGATGATGAGTGTAAAGCATGATTTATTGATGCAATATTTCCTTCCCCTACTTCAGTACTTGCCTCTATTGAGTTCTTGAAACAGAAAAAAATATCAATATTTAGAACCCTTGCGTACAGAATTTTATTATATTTTTACATGTAAGGGCGAGTGTTTCATCCCTACTGAATCAGGGGAAAGCTACGGAGGAAGCTATATCACACGTTTGATTAAGCTCACTCTGCCAAAGAACCAAAAATTGCGACTCTATCAACCTTTTGCCAGCTGCACAAGCTTTGATACAGTTGTATTCATTTCATCATCACGGTTCTCTCTAACCTCACTACTCAACTTATCCACATTCCTCGCCATGTCTTTTCCGTCATCTTCCACCACTACTTTCTTGATCGCCTTCGCGATCTCTTCTCTTGTAAACTCCTCCCCATCTCTCTGAACCTCGATACCGATCCCAACTTCTGCTACCAACCTCGAATTCATAGGCTGATCAAGTTGCATTGGCATGGCAATAACAGGTACTCGACAGGTTACCGCCTCCAGAATCGAATTCCAACCACAATGACTCAGGAAGCCTCCGACACTAGGATGGCTCAAAATTTTAGTTTGTGGTGCCCACCCTTCAACTATCATGCCTCTATCTCCAACCCTGTTTTGAAACCCCTGTGGTAATGCATCGTCTAGGCCCATTTTTTCTCCCACGGGAAACCTAACAACCCAAATAAAAGACACTCCACTGATTTCTAACCCTAAAGCCACCTCTTCTATCTCTTCTTTTGTTAGAAAATACTCACTTCCGAAGGAGACAAACACCACGGACTTGGTATTTTTCTTACTTAGCCAATCGACGAACATAGAATCATCGGATTTTTGAACGGGTTCTTGAATAAGAAACCCAACTGGGAGAACCTCTTTTTTCACTAATTCCGACAAGTAACTAATGTATTTACCTTCGAGCTTATTCGAAGAGTTTACCATTATAAATGAAGCCGATGGCCCTCCAAAGAATCTTAGGGATTCATCCTTATTGTCATCGCTATTTGTTACAGTATTTATAATCTCAGACTTCTCTCGCTCAGTCTCTGATAATCTGAGTGACTCGAAAGGAAACTCCATCTCAGGTTGATTGGTATAATGGACTATGCAAGAAGTACATGCTGCACCACAGGGGAAGAGAACAATGGAACTTATTCCCTCTTCAGAAGCCATCGCTGACGCCCATGGCTGCATGAAATCATAGACTAAAATGTCTGGTTTGATGATTTTAAGAACGTTTCGAAAATTTTCTTTGGATTCAATTAATGCAGTTTTGAGAGTTGGCATCAAATGGGTTGGCAGGTTCTTGGTAGTATGGTATTTTTTGGGAATTTCAGTGGAAGAAAGGTGAAGATCCACGAATTCTAATGAAGGTTCTTCGGTGGACTTTCTGAAGGGCTCTAAATTCACTGGAGTCGAACACAAAAATACACGAAAGTTTCTGTGAATGAGTCTCTTGGCCAGCTCGGCGAAGGGGGATATATGGCCGTGAGCTAACCATGGAAACATCAAGATTTTGTAGCACTTTTGCTCACACGACATGATTATTGGGTCCTCTTGGTTCAAAAATCAAAGGAGCGTGATTTGGTTTGTGTGAGGATTTTTTGTATGAGGTTTTACGGGGATCTTTATAAAGATAAAGATAATATATGGAATATGGGAAGTTGGAACAAGTGTGTTCTTTGATGATCCACCGTGCAAGACGTGTCAAGTTTTCATCAAAAGTGCAATGTTTATTGCTTGACACGATTCAAATTATTTTAAAGAAATCCTTGGAATTTATTTCTTTGTTACAATAATATGGCATGTATTATATCGAGACATGTGTCCGGTTAAGACACGGATGACTTAAAACATATTATGCATGGTGGAATCATAAAAATTTTCATCATTATCCTCGTTCAAAACTTGTACAAACAACTTTGAAAATTATAATACATAGCAATTTTTTAAAAATATATAAATTATAGGTCTCTTTCTACCACTTCATAATCAAATAATTATTCAAGTGATTAACTATTTGATCTAAAATATATATATATATACACACACGACAAAAACTTGTGTGAGACGGTCTCACATGTCATATTTTGTGAGACAGATCTCTTATTTGGATCATAAATAAAAAATTATTACTTTTTATGCTAAGAATATTATTTTTTACTGTGGATATCGATAAGGTTGATCGTCTCACAGATAAAAATTCGTGAGACCGTCTCTCAAGAGACCTACTCTAAACACATTGTCGCATCAACGAAAAACAATCTTTATCTGAATGCTCCAACAAGCCTCAATCAATATACCTTTTGTTGCAACTGTGTCTATGTACACCATATCATCTTCACTGCAAAAATAGTACAAACAACTACTTCTAACACATGCAAGCAACACTTTTAACATTACATGCAGACGCATAAGTAAAAATTTACGTATATGAATACACAAAATGCTGAACTTGCTAAAGAAAGTCGTGATTTAAATGGGAAATAAACATTGTAAATATGGTCTGGAATAACTAATTGAACCTCTGATCAATCTAAGTTAGCTATAAAAACTCGATCAAGTTTAGATGTTAAAGTTCCAAGTGAAATGCGAGAGACGAGAGTAAGGTCGCCGCGACTCGAGCAAGCGAGAGAAGAAGGCCATACTATCATACATGCTTTCATTACGATAATTGAGATGAGATGTATCGCCAAAATATCAAAACTAGTCTATCGAGCTGTCTAGCTCGAGGATGTTTGACCGGTCTGATCTTGTGACCGCTATTTTGCCTCGATAACATTCGAATTCACTTGACTGGCCTCACGAGATTTTTAGTTTAACTTCATTTAAGTTCCACATTGTTAAATATCTCAGCTTGACATCTTGCAACTATACACTTGAATAAAGATCTTAAGTAAATATGTTAGAAACTTAACAACAAGTTTTGCTACTATCAAAATCAAGATTGATAACGTTTCCGCAACCAAAAAGTATAATTTAGTATTTAATAAAATTATATTATATAATTAGATGATTATTTTATATTTTCAAAATTCCAATTCAACAACGGTTTTTGAAAAAAAATTCACACATACAAAAATTTTTTTGAAAATCATCGTTAGTTCAATTTATTTTTTTTAGTGAATATATATTCGTGTATGGTATTAATGTTTTTTTAATAATGTATTTTAAATGAAAATCCTGGTATATTTTAAATTGATCACGATTATCATTACATATACATAATTAATAAATGTGTGGATTCAAAATTCAATTGTGTTTTGGAAGATGATTTGAAATCAATGGATTCCGATAATAGTTATATATTTTTACAATATATCAAAATTTAAATTCACAAGTGACTTATTTATACATTAGTAAGACAAAGTAAAATGAATTTCAAACAACACCATTATTGGATGGACTTGAAACATATTTGAATTAACATAAAATACTATATAGATACATATGAGGAGTGAATTTGAAGTTAATGTCTTACTTATATGAACAACAAAATACAGTTGATATCTATATAATTGAAATCTATCGATCCAAACGCACTCTCCAGTAATCAAATAAATTTGAAATTCATGACTCTGATCCTTCATTCCAGATACACAATTGAATTTTGTGTTTGGATAGAAAGATTTGGATTTATAATAGCATTCAAACAAAGGAATTTGAAGTGCGTTGATTCAGATGACTAGGTTAAATGGCGGATCCATGATTATTAATCTATCAGGACTAGGGTTTTAATCGGTTAAATCCGTTACTTTTTTAAACTGATCCAAGTATATGTTGATCCACCACTGACTAGGTTGGATAATGAATTTGAAACAAAAATATATGTGACCAACACAGGAGATTTCAAACTATTTATTATAAATTTAAACCAACTAGATACAAATGATTTGAGACGTGAATTTAAAATCAAATACACTCAAAATCTTCAATCCAAATGCAACTAAATGTTGTGTTTGAATGAAAATATTTGAATTATGAGAGCGTCCCTGTCAGGTAGAGTGATCGAACCATGAGTTTGGGTTGCTATGCAGGTAAAAAAATTTGAGTTACATAATTACCACAAACTATAACTTTTATTAAAGCGACAAACGTTCGGTCCTACATAATTTGAAATGCATTGATCTCAATTGAGTAGGTTGAAAAAAAAAAATTTAACAGAAAAAATAATGTGATTTATGTTCATTTGTACTGATTAAAATTTGAATTATATGCATAAACTATGACGAAAAATTATTTGGTATATAATTAATGGAGTTAGGAATCATATTAATATTTTTACATTTGGTGTATGAATATTTTTTAAAATACATAGGAGGTTAAGAGCCTATTTATATTTCACGTGAAGTTATTTTGCTCTTTCGATATTTTTCAAGGAGGCTATATACAATTTAGTTTTAGAATAAGGTAGGGCAAAGATGTCATAAATTGTATTATTAAATTAAATTAAATATTTTCGAAAGATCCTTTATGATTAATCATTATGATTATTAAATGATAGGTTAGGAAAACACATCGAAATTTGGCACCTCATTTCATCAGCATAAATGGTATGAGCAAGTAGCAACACAATTAAAATAGGGCAGCTATTTGTTTGTACACGAAAAAATTTTGCGAGACGATCTCATAAGTCAATTTTGTGAGATGCTTCTCCTATTCAATATTACTTTTTATATGTCAAAAATATTACTTATTATTGTAAATATGGTAAAATTAACTCTTCTCACGAATAAATATCCGTAAAATCGTCTATTATTGTTTATATCTAATTTTTTATTGTAAAATACACACACCACGTACGAGTTTATTGAAATTTATAATATATTATAAAAAGTAGCTACCATCGCACACAGTTCCCGCATGGTCAAAACAATTTATTTATAATAGTTATTCTTTAGATTTCAGATTTTATCACACTGTTGGAGGAATAAAAAAAAGTGACGTCAATCGTCAAGTTCGAGAAAAGACGAGGAGAAGTTAGAGTAACCTAATTGGAAATACTAAATATCCAATAAATGAAATTCTACCTATGGAATATAGAAGAAGGCAAATTTGGAAAGATTTTTGGTGTCCCACCAAAAAAAAAACAAACAAACAAAAAAACAAAAACAATTACTCTAATTTGTTTAGCTTTTAGAGTAGGCAAAAAATTGTATGAGACGGTCTCACGAGTTGTATCTTGTGAGACGGATCTCTTATTTAGGTCATCAATGAAAAATATTACTTTTTATGTTAAGAGTATTACTTTTTATTGATAAATATCGGTATGATTGACCCGTCTCACAGATAAAGCTTCGTGAGATCATCTCACAAGAGATCTACTCTTTGGAATATAGCAAAGATAATAAGAGAAAATTGTGATTTCATCTTCCTCCATATTATTAAAAATTAATATCAATTCTGTATGTTATTATTTTTGACAATTTTAATCATTTTATTCATAAGCGCTAATGTGATACTACATGCGTGAATACCATATTGGTATGTGATGAGTTATTGTCATGTCGGAGTTACATCAACGACAAAGTGTAAAAATAAAAAAAATTTTAAAAATATGAAAATTTAACAATATAAAAAATCAAAATATTACATACAGCTCATTTTTTTTTTTATTTTTGCTAGAAAATGCTGCTGTTGCTTGTCCGAATCTCACCAAAGCCCAATCAAATCCAATCCCTCTAGTAAACGACAGTAACTAAGCCCAGGACTTGGGAAAATATATTGATCAAGTTGGCCCCAAGGTTTTAGTTTACCCCCTGAAACTAGGGTTTTAACTTTAATCGACCTGAGGCATCGCACTTCCCCATTCCTGAACTTCCGAAATGGTACTTGCTATTTATTGCACAATCATATGCAGACGACCTTTGTTTTTGTTTGTGTGTGATTTTATTGGTTGCTTATCTTTCTGTTTGAATGTCAATTTTCTTAAGCTGTTTAATTCTCTCATTTCGGCTTGGTTTTGGCTGTTACTCCTGTTCAGAATGTCAAATCAGCTTTCGAATTTAAGACTGTAAACAGTTTGTGCTAGGATTTTAGTGTGTGTTTATATTGTATTATGCGATGGAGAAAATTTTGTTTAGAGGACTGTATCTGTATTCTTCCGATTTGTGAATGTTTTAAATATGCCTTTTTTTCCAAATTTTATTATTACGGAATATATGGCAGAATTAATGGTGAAAAATGTTCTATTAATGGAGAAAAGCATAGATGCTTGCATTTGGTGATGAATCTATTGTAAAGCTAGAAGGTATTCACGTTTTATTATTTTTATTTGGATGTTGAGGTTTCCTTGATAAGTGGGTCTTATAGAACTTGTGTAGTAATTAGGTTGTTTTTATATTTCCTCCTATTATTCAGTGACTGTTTCACATTCGAAGGAAAATGATTTTTTTTTTGTTTAGTGTGAACTGCATAATTTAATCTGTTGGCTTCCGGCAACATTTTTATATGTTTATCTGGTCATTATAATGAATGTGGCATTGTATTCAGGCCTCTGCCAAGCCAAGGCAGCCGGCCAAGAAACCTGCTGCAGAAGATGAGGGCATGGATCCAACGGTAGGCCTATTGTATTGGTTTCCTCTTATAGCTGTGGTTTTTTTCTTTCTTCTCTTCCTTATAATCTATATGGGATTGGGTAGGAGTTATTTTGTTCCTTTATCAAGGCGATCTAGAATCTTTCACTGAATGCAATGTTTTAACTCGTATATGCAGCAATATTATGAAAATAGACTCAGATTTCTCGCTGCTCAGAAGGAATCTGGAAGCAATCCTTATCCTCACAAGTTTGAAGCTAAATTGACTATCCCTGAATATGTAAAGAAATATGAAAGTTTAAATAGTGGAGATCATCTAGAGGATGTTGAAGAAAGAATAGCTGGTACTAGAGATTATATATGTGATTTATTCCAAGTGTGATAATGGTGCTCTACTTTTGATTAATGTTATTGATGTTTCCTTTGGAAGGGAGGTTAATGAACAAACGCTCATCATCATCAAAGCTATTCTTTTATGATTTGCACGGTGGTGGTGCTAAAGTTCAAGTTATGACTGATGCAAGGTAGTTGCATATCTTGTTTTTAGCTTACAGTGTCCTGGATATGGACCCCTTATACTGAAGCCCATACTCTGTGCCCTGTTATTTCCAAATTATTTATTGCTGATACTTGGATACTTTGACCACGTTTTATTGTTTTCAAAAACTCACTTTTCAATCTACCTAATATGATTGAGTTAATGAATGTAATCTATATTATAAGATGTCTCATGTGACAAACACAATTGTGGTTTTGAATGCTAATTTAATCAGTGAAGAAGCATAACTGAATTTTGCATATTCTTTCAGCCAATTCCTCATCTGTGATTACTTGTATCACTTGTTGTATACGAAGAATTTTTCCTTCCTTAGAAAGTTCTGTATATAGTCTATTTCACAGGATGGCAATTTTGCAATTAATTTCTTATTTGGATTATGTGGTTTTCCTTTATTTCCTGATTCTGGGTTCCAATTTTCTGTTGTACAAAGAAAGAAGAAAAAGCGACGAAAATAAGCTGTGTGCTATTTCCTCTATTAAGTAGAAGATGGTGACTTTCAGTAAGGGAATACTGGTTTGGCTAGGGGATGCTGTGCCAATAATGTTGGAGAAATAGATCAACCCATGCTATGTTTTCTTTGCTGGAATGTCCTTATTTTGTATTTTTCTCATGCATACGGTCTCTCACCATCATCATAATCGGTCGTGTAGGAAATCTGAATTAGATGAGGAAGAGTTCTCTAGATTTCACTCTTCTGTCAAGCGAGGCGATATTGTTGGTATCATTGGGTTTCCAGGTTTGTGTCATTTTCATGACTGTGATGAAGTGATCTATGTAATGCAAAACATTCTGCAAATATTACTTGTAAATTTGCATACTTTTCTGATAAATATGTTGAGAACAAAATACGTTATGACTCTAAAACAGCAGTATACCTAAATGTCTTCATTAAAACACAATGACCAAGATTGATAAAAATATGTCTCTTCAAATCTAGACTTATGTTTTGTAAGAATGCATTTGGAAGGTGAAAAAGTTGTCCTCTGTGGAATTTTACTTCAGGTGTGAAATTGAAGGCATTTCGATAGCGGTTAGGGATGGCAATTTCCTCCGAACCCGTTGGAGGATCCGATACCCGACCCGAATAGAAGAGGGTATGGAGGGATTTTTAGACCCGATTAAATAATTGGGTAATCGGGTATGGGGATTTTCGAGTTTGGGTATGGAGGCGGGTTTGATATAATCCGACCCACACCCGACCCGAATACTTCGTTTAAATTAATATATATAAAAATATATATAGATATACATGTATGTATATATGTATATATAGAGTAATTATATTTATTTATATTAAAGATTCATCTTCTCAAATCCAAGTAAATCGGTACTTTTTTTTTCTCTTCCTTTCACTTTCACTTTTACGTTTTAAGGTTTTACCACTCTTTTATTTTGCATTCAATTTCTCATCTTCTCCACTGGTAAGTTTATTCCATGTTTGACTTCAAAAATTGAAAAATACTTTATTTCTTGATTATGGTTCATTGTATTCCTTTTTTGTTTGCATATTTCCCAATTCATTTTAGGGTTTTTTTAACCAATTAATTTGGGGAGTTTGGAATGTACGTGACTTTGTTTTTTTATTGGTTTTTGTTTTGGTTTTTTTTTTAACTTGGGCTATTTTTAATGTTTTGTTATTTTTTCTACAAAGTTTATTTTGCAAATTTTTATCATTAATAATTTTTCTTATTTTTCATTTAAATAATTTTTTAAATATTCATAACTTCATTGAAACAATTTAAATGTGAAAAAATTCAATTGTATATGATAATAGGGTATTTGGGTAGAGTATGGGTATCCGATGGGTATGGGGATGGGGATGAAATTCAATACCCGATGGGTATGGGGATGAGTATGGGGATGAATTTAATAAATGAGTATGGGGATGGATGTATGAAATCCGACCCATACCCTACCCATTGCCATCCCTAATAGCGGTTGCATTTTTTAGATCTGTTGTTTACTCTGTGAGAGAGGGTATATAGTTTATTTAAACACTTAGGTAGTTGAACTTAAGGTTTGTATTGGTTTGTACAGCATGTGATGCTTGTATTGAATGATAATTTGTTGGCAACTATTTGTTTCTTTGGGTGTGATGTGTTTGATAGTAATTTAAGGAAGAGTTTTTTATATTCAGTGGTATGATTGTGTAGTTCCTTGTGAAGTGATTAATCATCCTACTTCTGAATGCCACTTTTCCAGACCCTTCACGTAATTCTTCCTCCTATTTTACTTAATTTTGTAGGTAAAAGTAAAAGGGGAGAGTTGAGTATTTTTCCAAAAACATTTGTAGTTCTTTCTCATTGTCTACATATGATGCCGCGGCCAAAAATTGGTCCAGGTTCTGACAATGCTAAGGTGACACTTTTTTTCCTTCAGTTGCTGACCAATTTAATGAATTAATAATGTATGACTTCATTGACATTGAATTACTCTGGACAGGTAACTGATGTTTGGGTTCCAGGAAGTGGTAGGAATCTTGAGGCCTATACATTGAAGGACCAGGTATTGAACAAAGCTATGGATATTTGGACATTCATGTGATTGCTTTTTTTAAGTTTACCCACACATGCACTGCACACTATATGACTTGAATCAAGAAGTTAAAAGTCTTTGGAACCAATTAATGCCCCTAGACAAGTTATTATATTACTTATGCATGATGAACTACTGGATAGTTTATGCATGGCAAGAAAGAAATATCTGGGTGATAATCATAAAGTTATTTTTCCTGTCATCACTTCAGAGGACTTGCTCCATGATTCAATTTTAGTAACAATGTTTTTAGTAACTTTTAATTATCTTCTTTCAAGTTCTGAATTGCAGAGCTTTCCGTATGAACATGAAAATGTAGATTAATAAATCCCAATGAACTTTGAGTTTGAGATTTGCTGATCTATTTACTAATTTATAGCCCAAAACACGTTATCAACTTGATATCTTTTGTGTATTGAGGTGCTAACGATCATCGTTTTGTTTTTCCTTCCACATATTAAGCTCAATTTAAAAACGAACGTTTCATAAATAAGCATTATAACACTAATAATTGGGCTTTTCTTTATTGTTCAATGGGGACACCTGACCCCAGTATTTTTTTAAATTGCTTTTACACCTTATCTTTTTACCGCACTACGCCTTTTATCCTGTTTGACTTTTCTATCCATTCGTCCAGTGATTCTGTGCATAATTTAAATGCATTCGATCACGTCTTCATCTATCTTAGATCATTTTACGAGTAGTGGAACATTTCATACCAGGAAACACGGTATAGGCAGCGTTACTTGGATTTGATGCTAAACATGGAGGTTCGAGAAATATTCAAGACCAGGTCAAAAATTATTTCTTACATCAGAAGTTTTCTTGATTTACGAGATTTTTTGGAGGTATGCCTAGCATTGTCTTTAGTCTAAATTGATGTTCTGACTATATCTTGGTTATATGCTTTAAATCAAAATTCTCCTTGTCTGTTTTCTTTAAGGCTTGAAACACCCATGATGAACATGATTGCTGGGGGGGCTGCTGCCCGACCATTTGTGACCCATCACAATGATCTCAACATGAAACTTTATATGCGTATTGCACCTGAACTATATCTCAAGGAGTTAGTTGTCGGTGGCGTAGACCGTGTTTACGAAATCGGCAAACAATTCAGGAATGAGGGGATCGACTTAACTCACAATCCTGAATTTACTACTTGTGAGTTTTACATGGCGTTTGCTGATTACAATGATTTGATGAAGCTCACAGAAGAAATGCTTGGCGGTGAGTGCCAAATATAGGTTATTATTGACTCACAGATGATGTTGCTTCTGTCTTGGAGTTTGATGAACAAATTCCTGGGACAGGAATGATCAAGGAAATTACCGGTGGCTATAAAATTAAATATCATGCCAATGGGCTGGATATGGATCCCATTGAGATTGACTTCACTCCTCCTTTCAGGTTACTTGATGTGCTTGCATTTACATTCCATGCATTTCAATATCAATAACATAACTTGCTATATTTCTTTTATGCCTCTACAGGAGAATTGATATGATTGATGAATTAGAGAAGGTGGCAAACCTTAGCATACCCAAGGATCTTTCAAGTGAAGAAGCCAATAAATATTTGGCTGATGCATGTTCAAAATTTGAAATCAAATGTCCTCCTCCTCAAACAACTACTAGGCTGTTAGACAAAGTAAGATATTCTCTTTTCTTTGAATTTACAAGATGAGTAGAAAAGCATAACTATTACCTCAAATCTTTATCTGGGTTATTGCACAATGGCTTTGTTGAGCTTGAAAATATTCGTGAGGCCCCCTGCTGGTGTAGACTTGAAAGTCTTCATATGGACTTGCTTTCTCTGGGGCCCGTCAGTTCCTTCGCCGGTGATCACAACCTGTGAATTTAAGTGTGGACATTGTTATCATTTCACATTAATACGTTCGAGCGAAAACATTCGTCACTGAATATTTGAGCAAATATGCGAAAAATAACGTTGGGCTTGTGGGGGCTGCTTGTGAATATCCATTGACGTGCTATTCTATTTTGTCCATCACTGCCTTACCTCTCTTTCTGTCATTAACTGTCTTAAGCGTTTACAAATATACAGCTTGTGGGTCATTTTCTTGAGGAGACATGTACAAATCCCACTTTTATTATCAATCATCCTGAGATCATGAGTCCATTGGCAAAATGGCACAGGACAAAACCAGGCCTAACTGAGAGATTTGAGTTGTTCATCAACAAGCGTGAAGTAAGTGGGTATCATCAGATATCTCATTCATCTTTTTCTTATTTACTTTTAGGGTTTGAATTTCTGACTTACCTGTATTACAATATCTCGGTTCTCAACTTTATAGCTTTGCAATGCATACACCGAGTTGAATGATCCTGTCATACAACGTCAGCGTTTTGCTGATCAGCTTAAGGTATAAAATTACGAAGCCTAGAGTTTGTGTAAACTTGGCTGTGGTAGGATTCTGAAGGAGTTTCTACTCTTAAACTAGGATCGCCAATTGGGTGATGATGAAGCAATGCCCTTAGATGAAACATTTTGTACTGCTCTTGAATATGGGCTACCTCCCACTGGTGGTTGGGGATTGGGTATTGATCGACTCACGATGTTGTTGACCGACTCACAGAACATTAAGGTTAGTTACACCACATCTTTTCCAAGAACAATAATAAGTGATTTGATTTCCTCATCTTTAACTTATTACTCATTTCCCTATACTCTCGCCTACCTTTATGAATTGTTCACTCATCACTATCAACAGGAAGTTTTACTTTTCCCAGCAATGAAACCACAAGATGAACCTTTGACCAAAGAAAGGTACAAATTTAGCTCTATGAGTTTTTTTTATTACATCTCTTTATTAGTCTCTAATTCTGTTATCATTCTCCATTTTAATCCTGCCTCACTACACCAGAACTTGATGCCTATTTTTGTCATTCAGCTGTAATTCAATTCACCTGGTCATGTAATATTAATGTAAAAGCCTGCATTAAACATCCTATTTTTAATTATATCCACAAATTGTAATTTCTGCAATTTTCTTTACCAGTAACACAAAATCACAGGATGGACCTCTTCTTTCTCAAGGTATATAATCTATTATAATTGATTAAATTCTTTAGTGAAAGTGATGAATTTTGAGTTTCCTGGAAGAGTTTATTCAGTTGTGTAGCTAACCTCATTTATTTGCACAAATGCAGCGCTCGAAAAGATCGTTGCCCTATCTTAAGGACGACCAACGTTTAACACCGGACAACAGGAAAGACGGTTCTAAGTTCCGTGAAAGGGACCGCTGTATTAAATTTGTGTTCTGCAAGGGTTGCTTTATGACAAATTTTATGTTATATAGGTACTCATTTTTTTGGTGATTCCGGTGTTTTATCTGAAAGTCCTTGTGCATGCATTCCATGCACAGGGGATGCTAGATGATGAAAGAATGAAGTTTCATCTTCATTTTTTTTCCAGATATCTACATTTATTCATCTGAAAATAGCATATAATTGTCCATTCTCGTAAAAAGATGTGGTCGTCTTAGATACCTTGTGCTGCATTCTTCTGCCAATTACCTTATTTTGGAAGGTATATACCTCGCGATTATATTTAAATTAAGTGTAGATTTTTTTTAACTCGTTAGTTTGTATAAAATGATCCAAAATCTCCACGATTTTATGTACGATTGGACTAGATCTAAAACGAAAAACTGTTGAAGGGAAAGGAAGAGAGAGAAGGGGGACAAACAAACTAGCCTTTGAATTCAGGATGTTACCGTGATTGGACAAACAATGCGGGGGGGGGTGGGGGGGTGGGGGTGTTTTATAATCTTATTTCATGCATTCGATTCTCCTCTTCGTCTACGAATCCGATCACGAAATCCATCGATGCATCATCCACAACCTCCTTCTTACTTGGAAAATCGATCAAACAAGTTTCTTCCACGTGGGTTAGTGATCTTGTAATACAAGATGAATAATCAGGACTCGACGGTTGAGAATTCTTGGCAGCATCGTGTAAGGTTAACTTGGCTTGAGGGAGACTCCTCTGCATGGATTCGGGAAACTTCAGTTGCGGTGGCTCGTTTGCACCAGGCGATGTCAAGGTCCTCGATTTCTTGTTGCGTCGACCAGCTTCAAACGCCGGTTCTTCACTCTCATCTCTCCGCCGGATGCCTCTTTCCTTCATGTGTGTTTTTCTTAATTCCTGCAATCTTCTTGTTTGCCTGGAGTAGTTTCCCCACAAAGAGTTGGTCGCTTTAACGAGTTCTAGTGATGTTGAGGATTAGATCTCTTTGTAATCAAAGTCTATTCCATGCAGCTGAATTTAGATATTTATGTGTGTGTGTATATATATATACGAACACATATCTATTACATTGTATATATGTGCAACGTGTATGAATGAATATTTATGGGCAGAAAATTGAGGAGTTTGCCATCGCATGCTTGGTCTCCAGACTCCAAGTCGACGTTGGGAAGGAATAATATTACTAAATTAAAACACATAAAAGTAATATTGCTAATACCTTAAGAAAAGAAGAGTAAAAATACACGTGTTTCAGTGATGATAAATTAGGCACGTGCAAATAAAGAAAGAACCACGTGTGGAAAAAAAAATGATATGTGGAGGGATTGGGCTACTGGACAAAAGACGATTTTGTGATTCACATATTAGTTTGTCTTTTAATTTGTTTGAAAAGCCCACACGCTGATGTTGACTTCACCTCTAAGGAGTAATACCGAAATCGGTTGGATAATTCGACAACTCCCATTATTTTAAAACTGTCGACTCAATTAAAACTTTTTATTCAAAAATCAAAAGCAAGCTAATCGAATTTAGCCAAAGATTTTATCCTTCCTCCGTCCAGTTTACTTGTGTTTTAGTACAGATTAAGAAGACAAATTTTATTGAGAATTATTTTATTTTATTTTTATTTAATGAATGTTTTAATATGATATAAAAAATTGTTGGAAGTAGCTGTTGTATATAATGAACAATTTATATAATTAAAAGAATAAATAAAATAATATTAATATTGAAACTGTATTATATATGATATAAGTTCAGACAAAAAGATGTTGATAGAGAAAATCGAACATAATTCCCAATGGTTTTGAAAATGAAAACAATAATTAATTGTGAGCATATTTCATGAGGAAGCTTACTGGGAAATATTTACAATACAGGGGCAACTATATTAAACTGGACTAGGCCGACCCAAAATCAATTTTGTTCTATAGCTGATAGAAAATAGTCCAAAACTTGCCACATTCTGATCCATTAAAGAAGGCCCAAAAAATAAGAGCCCCGTATGGAATCTGAAAATTAATTAATATATAATAAATACAGAAAGAGAGGAGAACAGAAGGGTTATGAAATTGTTGGCTCTGTTCAATGAATACTAACCCCCCACCCCACCACCTTTTTTTTTTCCTCTCTTGATCGGCCACGATATCATGAATCTATATTTGTGAGATGTGTTGATACGGTATATATTAACATCGAAAAATAATACTTTCGACATAAAAAATAATAATTTTTCATGAAATGGATCGTGTTAGAGATCTGTTTCATAAAATTGATTCGTGAGACGATCCCACGTGAGTTTTGTGTTTTTCAATTTTCAAGAACAAAATGTGTTTAAAAACTTTTGATTAATAATGATATGTTCTAGTTTTCATTACATTTTTTTTAAAAAAAAGGTGCAAATACAATGATTTATTTAAAAATACAAAGACACTCGTAAGGCTGTCTCACATGTAAATTTTGTAAGTAATAAGTCTCTTGTGTATCTATCTCACGGTTTCACAGATATTTATTCGTGAGATGAATCAATCATGTCCATATTTACAATAAAAGGTAATATTTTTTCATGAGTGACCCAAATAGAATATTGTATCACAAAACTGACATGTGAGACCATTTCACATGAGTTTTTGTATCTTGTAAAACGAATTTCTTATCAACTCGACTCATGAAATAGTAGCAATTTTCATGCATTATTTTTCGCTCAGCAAGTCGGGACATGGAAAAAAAAAATGTGACATTTTGAAAAAGATTTCCTCAATCTTCCGCAAGGAACGTGTAGTCATTTTCTACTTTTAAATTTTAATGATAATTGATTTGGATTTGCCCTAAAACGAAAAGAAAATAGCAATCGGTATCAATTATTTCGTACACCGAATCGAATAAATCATAAATTTCAATACCTTTCACGAATCAATAAACTATCGTTGAACAACAATGACTAAATTCATAATGAATCGATACAAGAAATTATGCTAGAAAAGGATTCGATTGTTGAAAAATTTAGTGTTGTGTTTGAGCATATGAATTTGAATTATGTTCATCCATAATTAAGGGATTTAAAATCCATCGACTCGAACACAACGTGAGATAATTCAAGACATCTTGAAACTCCACAAATATTGAGAGGAGTGACGAGATGAAACTGAGAAGGCAAACTAAGGTGTACTTTTGAATAAAGTTTTTTTAATTTTATTCCAATGCTAATAAATCATAATTTCTTGGCAAAAACTTGTGTGAGACGGTTTTCACTGGTCGTATTTTGTGAGACGGATATCTTATTTGGGTCATCCATGAAAAAGTATTACTTTTTATGCTAAGAGTATTATTTTTTATTGTGAATAACGGTAGGGTTGACCCGTCTCACAGATAAATATTCGTGAGACCGTCTCACAAGATACCTACTGTGATTTTTTTTTCATCCAATTATCTTCTGGTGCTAGTGTTTGCCCTGGGGCAAATAACTGTGCATCACATGAATGAATTATTTTGGCCATGCCAATGATACTTCCCTTTCACTGTGTCTGTCCTCTTTTTTTTCTTTTTAAAAACCACCAAATTTTGGAAATGTTGGCTAAATTATTTCTAAATATGCAGACTAGTTGGTCATGTACCCAAGAATTTGTGTTAGTCAATGTTGTAAGTGTTTCTCAATCTTTTGTAATATCATTACATCATGCGAGTCTTTCGTTTTTTTATTGAAGTTGACATATATGTTGACGATCTAATGACTAATATTTGACCACATCATAGTAATGAGAAATAATCCAGATGTGACATAGAATAATCCCAAGAATTTGTACGTTGAGTGGTTGGTCTATTCTTCAATTGCAAGCTAACAACTTGTATGAAAAATTACAATTTTAATTTTTTAATTTGACTTGTTTTGAGTTTTAGTATTGTAATTTGTTAAAAAATAGTTTCGTCGAGTAACTTAGTTTTTTTTTTGTTTTGGTCATTTTTTTTGACAAAACCACTAAATTCATCGTGTATTGCTTATTTGGAACAGTTGATTCTTCTACTTTGATCAAGTGACAAAAATGAAGCTTATATTACACACAATAAAATATATATAAATAAAATAAAGGAAAACAACGAACTTTTTCCTTCTCATTTTGGTGAGTGCGACCGCACCCTTTAATTTTTTAATTTCATTGACTAGAGCCCTAAAAATAATTATTATTTTTAACTTCTCCCCTAATATTTGCTTTTGTCTGCCCTAAAATATTTTAAATTTTTTTCCCCTTAATCTCTATTTTCTGACTCCGTGACCGATTTTTCTATGGGAATGTATTGTGACAATTCAACCATCGGATCTCAAGACAGAAAAGAAGACTCCCGTATGAAACATGTGGAATTCATGGAATCCAATAATTTAATCTAATAATTTTTAGACAAGAGTAAATTTTCCGAGTACCCTAGACTAGTCTTTCGGCTGGTAACCATGCAAAATAGTAAGCAACACTGTAATAGTAAATATGTGAAAGCTGAATGGAGAGGGAGTTAAATCGAGGAAAAATGCGATTTTAGTTCAGGTAAGTTGATATATTTTGGGTTTTAGACTTGTAACTGATCAAATTTTAGTCTTCATACAGTAATTTGAATTTTTTTTTTGTTTAGGATTTTTTTGTCCAAAACCATTAAATCCATCGAAATAGTTTATTGACATTGATTCTCTCGTACGTAACACATGTGACGGAGATAAAGCTCATATTAAAATTCATTATATCAAAAGGAAATGGAAAAATAATGCAAACGACCGCCCCCTTGGCTCTGGTTACTAGGTTCTTAATTCATCATCTGGGTTAGATGCAAGTTATGCTTGTAATCAGTGGGAGTGGTATTTCGTTCCGCCACTTTAAGAAAATCTCTTCTCTATAAAATCTTGATCAAATCATTAATTTTTTTTTTCGAAAAAATTAACAACTTTGTTTCATTTGTTTTTTGAGAAGACGCAACATTTATTTCGTGTGTTGTAATTTAGCGGCAGGCAAGTGATGTTATATCATCAATATTGTTTACATTTGTAGGACTTTAGAGTTTTCTGCACATGGTGCGGACGGCGGACAACTCCTCAGATACTCAAAGTAGTGTTCCGATTCAGAGTATTTGCAGAAGCCAAAAGTAGACCTAGCCAAGGGTAGGGTTAATACGGACCTGAACCAAAACCGACTCAAGGTCAATAGATAGGTGAACCGGGTCAATGGGTTTGACCCGGAATTGTCCTAAGACGGTCTCGTTACACTTTATGGATAGGGAACTCGTCAACCCGCCAGGTTGGACGGATTCGACCCACCGGGTCAAATATTTTTACTTTTTATTTTAAATCAACGACCACGTTCATTCGATCAAGTAGTTGTTGGAAATCAACAGTCACGATTTATTGATAGTTTGTCGAATCGTTGAGTTGATTGTTTGACAATTTTATTTTTATTATTATTATTACCTTTGAAATCAACGGTCATGATTGGTGGTCATTGATGATCAACGTACACGATGACGTAATTGTTATGCAACAGTCGACTCGTCGGTTCGACCCGGACTAACGAGTCGTCCGTTGTAAATTTTTTATAAATTTTTGTCCAATATTTCCCTATAATACCCTCACCCTTTCATTTTTCACACATTTTTCTATATATTCTCAATCTCTAATTCTAAATTATTTTTCGATTATCAAAACATCAAGTTTCGATTACTGATTTATTTTCAATCGTTGATTTATTTTCATAATCACTTCAATTTCATATTTATACAAATTATCGGAACAAGATGAAGTCGTAGAGGTGTCAAAGAAAAGGGAAAGGACATTATGCCACCTGAACTTGAGCATCACTATTTTCCTTCATTTAATGTCAACGACTATGATCTTGATATTTCTGATGAGGAACATCAAGAACGAAAACAAGAGACTCAAAAAACACATCATCATCAAAGTCAAGAAAGTATGAGCAATCTGACGCCGCCTAAAAGTAAAACTTAAGCAGTGCCTCGCCCGACATCCGATATCTTCAACAAAAATTTCAAAATGTGACGCTTTCCTCAGGTGATTTACAAGCCAAATGCAAACTTGTTTAAAAAGATACACATTTCAATAAGGAGGTGGTTATGAAGCTTTAACACGGCACATCGAAAAAATCATTTGGTGGGAATTGGTATTCTAGAAATTAAATTTCAACATTATCTTCTTAATCAGGTAACGATTCTCAAATTTTAAATTTTTCGAAGAAAAATTTAGAGAAGAAACAACTAAATTTTGTGTGGTTGAACAACTTTATTTTAGTTTTAGTGATAAATTATCTTTAAAAAATTGTCTTTCTACAAATGCAAATCATTCTATTAGACGTATCTCACGAAATACAATAAAACATATACTTAAAAAATCAGTAATTGAAAAAAAAATTATTTAAAAAATTTGTTAGTTTAAATTATAAAGTTTCTTTGTATTCAGATATTTGGAGTGATCATTGAAAAAGTAATTTATATATGAGTATTACATGTCATTTGCTTGATACTTCTTTGAACCTAAAAAATTGCTTGCATATAGATGTTTTAACGAACCAACGAACCACATATGACACAAAATATTTCTCAACTTATATTTATTATTTTGGAAAAATATATAATATAACTTCTCAAGTTTTTTCAATTTTTTTGATAATGCTAATGCAAATACTTTTAACATTAGTAAGCTTATTCAAATATGTAAATCATCACTAGGTGATAATTTTTTTCATATTAGATGAGCATATCATATTTTAAATTTGTGTGTTCAAGATGAACTAAAAAAATTAAAATTACATATCAAACCAATTACGACATCAATTCATTATATATGGATACATCCTCAAGTTTTTGCAAAATAAATAATATGAGACTTTAACGATTTTCATGAGATGTTTCAACTCGTTGGAATTCAACGTATAAATGCTATTATTGTCTTTTGAATATAAAGATTTATTATGCATATTTTTCATCAACATGTTTAAGCTCGTAACATTTATTTGTTTTCGAATCAGTGGAACTATGCAATGATATTTATGAAATTTTAAAGTTTTAATGATACTAGTGACCAATTATCTACTTCTCAGTTACTTTTAACACGTTGTTGCAACTTTGCATATATTTTTACTGAACATATTAAATCTAGTGATAATATTTTAGTTCAATCTATTTATGTCATGAAAGCAAAATAGGAAAAATATTTTTTTAGAAATTCTTAAAATATTTTTATATGCTTTGTTTTAGATCCTATAGTTAAATTAGATGTTTTACAATAAATGTTTCCATTATATTTTGATTCTTTAGATACTACGGAAACCGTTCCATATATCTCATTGATTTTGTTTAATATTAGAACTCATTTATATGATATTTATCATGAATATAACAATAAATATGATTGACAAATTGTTTCAAACGAAGCACTATCCAACGCCACTAGTAATATCACTTCTAAACTAACTAAAACACAACTTTTATTAAGGGAGATGATGAAACGTCCATGAGGATCCTCAAATTTCAGTCAGGAACTTGAGAATTATTTTACCGCTATTTTTGATTTTAATGATGCAAATGAGGAACTTTCGATATATTGCGATGGTGGTCGCAAATATATATAATATTGTCTATAATGACAAAATATTCTATTTTGCCCCATTTCAACGATTGTAGTAGAGCACACTTTTAGTATCGGAGAAAATACATTGGATAAGAAACGTTCTAATCTAATGCTGAAAAATTTAGAAGCCCAATGTTTGTTCAATGATTGGTCAAAAGCCGTTAGCTAAATACAAGATGTTAAAAGTGACGGGAAAGACAAAGACGAAACTGAGGAAACACCGACGGGAGAATGTGAATGAATGATTGAGCAAGATAGAGCTTTGAAAGAATGAACAAAACATAAAAATTAATGGAATAAGGCGTGAGCACACCCCTGTGATTGTAGAGGTCAAATAGTAGTGAAATTTATGATGATTGGAGATCAAAATTTATGATGATAAATGATTGATAATATGATATTTAGGAGTCTTAATTGTTGTTTGATTCATTTGAAACTTTTGGAGATGGATATTTTTTTTTATTGAAATATATGTTTTTTATTTCATAAAATATTTGATATAGTTTTTATAAGTGCAAACCTTTTTTATTAATTATATATTGTTTAATCTTTAAATGTTTAATATCAATTAATATTTTTTTTAAAAAATATTAAAATAAAGGTTGAATCGGACACTTGGCGGTTAACCGAGCCCAGATTCAAACCCGAACCGTCGGATTCACAACCCAGAGCTATGCTTGTCAATCGAGTGTGATTTTGGATCGTAACCGACCACGAGCTGGCCGCTTAAGGTTCGGAAAACCCGAACCTGTGACCATGTCTAGCGAAAAGTGCTTGCGGCAAGGAAAAAAAGGTGGGGGTGCGTAGGTAGGTGGTATTGGGTGGGTTATTAGCCATGTTATTCTTAAAAAAAGTTTGAAATTATAGGTTCGATTTTATTTTCATGTCTTGCATTTATTTTATCAGATAGCAATAATTATTTACATTGGTGTATATAAGAATCAGAATCTAGTACAGCGCAATTAACGTCAATTAGATTATGATAGACGACCGTGGATCCTATGTCGTTCAAAAGAAGTCATGGGTTTATTTCTGTTTTGTATCTTTTCCATTTAAACTCTAGCTCAAAAGGCAACAGTGGCACTCTTAACTGAGAAAAATTATTTTGTGTGATACAAATTAATTATTGCTTCAATATTAACGTGAAAATTTGAGAGTGTATCTAAAACTCAATGAATGTTTACCTGCAAAAAGTTTCAGTAAGGGTGTGGAACTTGCAAGAAATTTTTCTTAAAAATCATGTTTTGCACGTATATAAACATGATATATAATATGCGGAAGCGGATCGAGTGTTACCTCCGGCCATTGAAGATTTTGATTTCTCTGATTTTCTTGTCGGTTGAAGCCTTCTAAGCACTGCACGATCTCTTTAGATGGTGTATATTTCTTATGAGGTGTGTGTGCTTAGGGACCTCAATCGTTGCTATTTATAGGCATCTCATACCATCAACGAGAAAATTTGGGAGCATGAATTTCAAAAGAAGATTCGTGTACGTAACTTAATTTTCTTGGCCGTCGCCAATTTCAATTTGTACACGCTATGTGTCACGTTTTTCTTATATTCTCCCACTTGACACATATATCTCATTTACCATAAGAGAAAATAAAATACATGAATCATGGCGATAGGTCATCTAAAAGCGGTTATTATCTTCCATGTATCACAATGTATTATATCTCTCAAATAACTTAATGAATAAACCATATGTTTATTCGAGGTCCAACTTTATCGATATTTCTCGAATAACTAAATGTGTGCACAACAAATATGAGAAAATATCACATCATAGTTTCATTAAATTTGTTCTTACAACAAAATTACATAAAGGAACCAAGTCCCATTCTTTCTGTATGATCCTTAAATTTCAATGGTGGCATGCCCTTAGTCAAAGGATCTGCGATCATCAATTCAGTGCTAATGTGTTCGATAAGTAACTTCTTATCTTTAACACGTTCTCGTATGGCTAAATACTTAATGTCGATGTGCTTGCTTCGACTACCACTTTTGTTATTTTTAGCCATAAAAACAGAAGCTGAATTGTCACAATATATTCTTAATGGCCTAGATATAGAATCCATAATTCTAAGCCCTGAAATGAAACTCTTCAACCATACACCATGTGAGGTTGCCTCAAAACAAGCTACGAACTCAGCTTCCATAGTGGAAGTAGCAGTCAATGTCTGCTTTGCACTTCTCCAAGATACAGCTACACCAGCTAGCATGAAAATATATCCTGAAGTGGATTTTCTTGAATCGATGCAGCCAGCGTAGTCTGAATCAGAGTAGCCAATTACTTCCAAATTCTCAGTTCGTCTGAACATAAGCATATAATCTTTGGTCCCTTGAAGGTACCTCATGACTTTCTTTGCAGCTTTCCAGTGATCTAAACCTGGATTACTCTGATATCTTCCCAACATCCCAACAATAAATGCAATGTCAGGTCTAGTGCAAACCTGAGCATACATCAAGCTTCTGACAGCAGAAGCATAAGGAATGTTTTTCATTTGTTCCCGCTCTAGATCATTCTTTGGCATTGGCTCAAATTGAATTTATCACCTTTCACAACAGGAGCTATACTTGGTGAACAATCTTTCATCCGATATCTCTCTAACACTTTGTTTATATAGGTTTCTTGAGACAGACCTAGAATACCTCGAATTCTGTCTCTATGTATCTTAATGCCAATGACATAAGATACATCACCCATATCCTTCATATCAAAGTTTTTAGAGAGGAATTGTTTCACCTCATATAAAAGACCCTTATCATTGGTTGCAAGTAATATATCATCCACATATAGAATAAGGAAACAAATCTTGCTCCCACTGACCTTCTGGTATATACATTGATCCATGGGGTTCTCAACGAATCCGAATGAAGAGATAACATCATGAAATTTTAAATACCATTGACGGGAAGCTTGTTTCAATCCATATATAGATTTCTTAAGCTTACAAACCAATTGCCCACCATTACTAGAGAAGAATCCTTCAGGTTGTTTCATATAAACCTCTTCCTCTAGTTCTCCATTGAGAAAAGCCGTTTTCACATCCATTTGTTGTAAATCTAAGTCAAAATGTGCAACTAATGCTAGAATGATACGAAGAAAATCTTTCTTAGATACAGGAGAAAAAGTCTCCTTGTAGTCGATTCCTTCCTGTTGAGTGAATCCTTTAGCAACGAGTCTTGCTTTATACCTTTCAATGTTGCCTAATGAGTCTTTCTTTGTTTTGAAGACCCATTTACATCCAATGACTTTTACACCATCAGGCAACTGAACAAGATCCCAGACTCCATTAACTGCCATAGAATTCATCTCTTCTTTCATAGCATTAAACCATAGTTTTGACTCATTACAACTCATGGCTTGTGAAAACGTTTCAGAATCATTTTCGGCTCCAATGTTAAAATCTGATTCTTGTAAATACACAACATAATCACTAGATATTGATGATCTCCTTATTCTAGTAGATCTCCTTAAGTTGTTTGGTTGATCAACAATTTCTTGTTGTTCTTCATTAACAACTTGATCTACTGGATTGTCATCAGCAATTTGTGGAACTTCAGTAACTGGTTGTCTAACACCCATTTGGTCTTGAAGGGTGTGAATAACGACCAATCTGTCATTTGAATAAGAGGGTTGTTCATTAATGTGATCATTCTCAAGAATTATGTCATTTGAATGATCACTCCCACTAATCAAATCATTCTCAAGAAATTTTGCATTTCTTGATTCCACAATTCTAGTGTTGTGAGATGGACAATAGAATCTGTACCCTTTGGATTTTTCGGCATACCCAATGAAATATCCACTTATAGTTCTTGGGTCCAGTTTCTTTTCATGTGGGTTGTAAACTCTTATTTCTGAAGGACAACCCCAAACGCGTATATGTTGCAAACTCGGTTTCCAACCTTTAAATAACTCAAATGGCGTCTTTGGGACAACCTTAGTTGGAACTCGATTTAATATATACACAGCTGTCTTAAGAGCTTCAGTCCACAAGGATTTAGGAAGTTTAGAGCTACTAAACATGCTCCTCACCATGTCCAATAATGTTCGGTTTCTCCTCTCAGCTACGCCATTCTGGTCAGGAGAACCAGGCATAGTATATTGGGCAACAATCCCATGTTCTTGGAGAAACTTCGCAAACGGACCAGGTGCTTGTCCATTCTCAGTGTATCAACCATAATATTCTCCACCTCTATCAGTTCTCACAATCTTAATATGTTTTCCACATTGCTTTTCCACTTCAGCCTTAAAAACCTTAAAGGCTTCTAGTGCTTCGTTTTTGTTATGAAGCATGTAGATATACATGTATCGTGAGTAATCATCAATGAAAGAGATGAAGTATTTCGGACTTTGCATGTCCATATCTGGACAACAAATATCTGAATGTATGATTTCTAATATTTCTGTACTCCTCTTGGCACCCTTTTTAGACTTATTGGTCTGTTTTCCCTTAATGCAGTCCACACAAATCTCAAAATCAGTAAAATCTAAAGTACTAAGTACTCCATCATTCACTAATCTTTTAATCCTCTCTATGGAGATATGTCCCAATCTCCTGTGCCACAATATAGAGGAATATTCATTTATAACACATCTTTTAATACCTCCTTGAACATGCATAGTGGTGTTATTATTTTGTAAAGAAATAGAGAAAAGACCATCAACCATTGTACCATTTCCAATAAGATTTGATTTATAAAACAAATTTATTGATTTATCCAAAAACTGAAAGGAATAACCAAAAGGTACAAGTTTTGATACTGAAATTAAATTACTAGAAAAACTAGGAACATAAAAAGTCTTTTCCAATTTTAAAATATAACCACTATTCAACACTAGGCAGCAAGTCCCAATAGCCTCCACATGCGAAGACATCTTGTTTCCTGAATAGATGCTCCGCTCATTTTCTATTGGCTTCCTTAGGTTTTGCATACCCTGCAAGGTATTTGTAACATGGATTGTAGAACCAGAATCAATCCACCATGTGTTATAAATCATATTAACCATATTAGATTCATAACAGACAAATGAAGTAGGAATGGCTTTCTTTTCAAGCCAGTCTTTAAATTTATTGCAATCCTTCTTCATGTGTCCCGTCTTTTTACAGAAAAAACACTTGGATTCTTTCTTAATGTCAGGTTGGGGTGGAATTATTCCTTTCCCTTTTCCTTTGACTTTGGCTTGCTTCTTATACTTTCCTTGTGTAGTCATAAATACATTATCATTCGTTTCCATCAACAACCTTCCTTCCTCTTGAACACACATGGTCATTAATTCATTAATCGACCATTTATCCTTATGTGTATTGTAGGAAATTTTGAAGGGTCCATATTGCTGTGGAAGAGTGCATAAAATGTAGTGCACAAGAAAAGTCTCAGACATTTCCACTTCAAGTGTTTTGAGCCGAGCCGCTATGTCCCGCATTTTCATGATGTGCTCTCGCACACCTCTCACACTGGTGAGCCTTAATGAAGAGAATTCCATAATTAGGGTACTGGCAAGTGCCTTATCTGAAGACTGAAACTGTTCATCAATAACCTTTAGTAATTCTTTGACATTATTATGCTGATTGACAGAACCACGCATACCAGCAGAGATTTTGGTCTTTATGAACATTACACAGAGTCGATTAGATCGCTCCCATTTTTCATAAAGATCAACATCATCCGGAATGCTATTTTCAGTAATAGCAGATGGTTCGTCTTTCAGTATAGCATAATCAATATCCATCTACCCCAATTGAAGAAGAATTATTTCTTTCCAAATTTTATAATTATCGCCTTTTAGATCGGGAATGTCACATTTCATATCAGAAAAACTCGCAGGTTGCATAACTGCACAAAATATAATATGCTTAAAATTTTGAGACAATATCATGTTTTACCAATGTAATTCATGTTTTAAAAATCTAATGACATAAAATTTGCCTGTGGTCTAAAATTTTAATTCAATAAGATTTTTTTTTATTTTTTTATTTTTTTTTCTGTAACTTTATGATAAAAACTATCAAAATGAATTTTCCTTAACTCCCGTGGGTAAATTAAGAAAAATATATTTTGATATTTTAACCTAATTAGTTATATAAATATAATAAAAATACTTGTGGGATAAAATTTATTATGTCTATATAATTAATTACAATTGATGTCCATTATGTGATCCAAATCCACTTAATGCATAATTTTTCATAATTAAGGATGCTGTAGCTATTTCTTAATTATTTAAAATTATACGGTTCACCGAACAAAATTTTGGCTTTACTTAATGCTTTATATAATAATTATTTCGCAATCAACACTTTCCAAGAGTGCTCCCAGGAAAGATAGGTAGGGCTAAGGCCCTTTAAATACCTAACTCCTAGACAGAGCAACATTCCTCAGGGAGACCAGTGGCTAGTCAAGCCAATTTAAACCGATCTATGAAGAACTCCCTCGGATCATGTTTTCTTACGTCACCTTATAGTTATTATTCAACTTAATTATCCACATTTATGTGAATCTTTATTAGCCAAAATTTTTCATTAAATAACTTTATATTCACATTTTTGCTTAATATGAACAAATATGTTTCTCATCAGTTTTTCTCTTCAATCAGAGTAGTGATAAAGTGAGGATCACATTTACCGTGAAAATGTGGGTTCCTCATCAGTTTTTCTCTTTTATCAGAGTAGTGATAAAGTGAGGATTATTTGTTCATTTGTGAATATCTGAAATATTTTATAATATTATATTCACATCTTACTTGATATGTTCATTTCAAATTATAAACAACTTAATATAATTTAATATGAACACAATGTGAATATTGTTTTTTTTTTTAAATATTTTTCAATATAATTTGCATTTAAAAAAAAAACTTCAAAATAAATGCAAGTATAATATTAAATTTGCATGTGCACATCAAATAATATATAATATTTGATATAACATGCAAAATTAATTTGTATTGAAAATTTCACAACTTGAATCTTGAGAAGTTAATTCCCTAAATTAAAATTATTTTATTATTATTATTTTAATAATAATAAATAATTTGAAAAATTGACCAAATAATGGAAGACAGTATTCAATCTTGTCTTTTTCGAAAACCAACATGTAAATATATATATATATATATATATATATAATAAACTAATAATGCATTATCTTTTTAATTAATGCACCTGCAGACAATTTATTATTACTTCATGTGATTGTCTACATTATTGGTAAAGCTTTCAACGACAAGGGCCATGCATATTATTAATTCAGAACGAATATATTTCTTCATCTTCATCAACCTTTCTGAATATATTTTTTTTCAAACTTGTTCTCTCATTTCATGAAAATTTCAGAAAGCAAATTTTTGAAAATTTGAGATTTCGAAGAAGAAATTCAAGGTTCAACCGAGAACAAAAATTCTCAGGTAAGTTTCTTAATATTATTTTATAAAAATTTCAACTTCAAGTTTCAAAATTTTTACGTAAAACTCCAAAAAAAATTTCTTAAATTTCTTGATCTGAATACAAATATTTTCAAGGCAGAGGTATCACTACTCTGATACCATATATAAGAAATTTTTCTCAAAAATCATGTCTTGCATGTATATAAACATGATATATAATATGCGGAAGCAGATCGAGTGTTACCTCCGGCCATTGAAGATTTTGATTTCTCTGATTTTCTTGTCGGTTGAAGCCTTCTAAGCACTGCACGATCTCTTTAGATGGTGTATATTTTTTATGAAGTGTGTGCTTAGGGACCTCAATCGTTGCTATTTATAGGCATCTCATGCCATCAACGAGAAAATTTGGGAGCATGAATTTCAAAAGAAGATTCGTGTACGTAACTTAATTTTCTTGGTCGTCGCCAATTTCAATTTGTACACGCTATGTGTCACGTTGAGCCAATTTTTCTCATAGCGTTAAGCCAATTCCTCTGAAAAATAAAACGCAGGCTATTGGTACTTCGGTCCCACAAAATTTTACCTTTAATATCGTATCTCAGATACTGTCTTGTAAAGAAGAGACTGAGTTTCATGGTACAATGAAGCGTGTGCGACAAATTTGACTGTTGAAGTTGACACGCAAATTGCTTTACGTGTATATATTGACTGGTTGTTGTGAGCAACGAGGGGACTTTTGGGGATGGCTGAGTTTAAGCATTTGGTGCTGGTGAAATTCAAAGAAGAAGTGGTGGTGGAAGATGTTCTAAAAGAAATGGAGAAGCTTGTCTCTGAGATGGACATTGTCAAGTCCTTTGTGTGGTGAGTTAGTTGTTGTTTGTTCCCTTTTCCACTAGAAAATAAATCAATGGTCATTTTTTGCATTGTTATGTCCATTCTGATTGATGACTGTATTCTGATTCCGTATGTGTACAGGGGACAAGACATAGAAAGCCTGGAAATGCTGAGACAAGGATTCACGCATGCTTTCTTGATGACATTTGAGAACAAGGATGATTTCACTGCATTTGCCAGCCACCAGAATCACGTCGAGTTCTCCACAAAATTCTCAACCGTGATCGACAAGGCTGTGCTGCTTGATTTCCCAGTTATTACGGTCAAATCTCCTGCCTAGGCTAGCTAGATGATGTCAAGTGTGTTATTCGTGTTTTTTGTTGATGCGTTTGTTTTTGCTTAGTATAAAAATGTGTTTTAATATTACCTGATTCTAAATTTGCATTCTGGATTTTGGAGAACTGTAGCTCAAGTTGTGATGCATTTGCCAATAAAAGTTACATTTCCCACGCGTGTGCTCTTCTGATTTGTCTTGTATAAATGTTGTAAGTTGTCATTGCATGTCAAATGGGCAAAGGAATCTACTTTCTTTCTTTCTTTCAGCCCAACCATTGCATTGTTTTTAAAAAATAGGGTCTGAAAAGCAAACAGAAATATAGATTAATGGCGCAGATAACCCATGGGTATCAGAGCATCCCAATGGCTGGTCCTATGGGGACGATGTGACAAGAAAAAGGAGCTCTCATCCCATGTCAAGCTGTTGGGAGTACTCCCAATATCATTAATAAAAAATTAATCAATATATATATATATATATATATATATATATTTAAAGAAAACATATTGATACCCTATCAATAGGCCATCAAGACAGACCCAAATCGGACTTTGGGTCCTCGGTCCATTTCTATCTAATGTATGTGGCTCATGACAAGCCCTAGTATTCTCTTATAAATATCAGGTTTGATCGTTCAATTCGTTCATTTACTATATTATTTTTCAGCAACACCCTTAACTGCCCTTCACTTATATCATCAGTCACTGACTTGAGAGTCGGAGGGCTACGCCGGGACAACCTCTCGACCCTCTTTTAACGGTCTTCTTCGTGATTTCAGGCTCAGAGCAAATTCGAAGTCTACATCTGAATTAGTGTCAATTGCTGGAATCAGACCTAAATTTTGAGTGAGTATCACATATATTAAAAATAAGATGTGGTCCTATTTTTTGTAGTACAACTATTACAATTAGTTGAGATGGGGTGAGACTTTTTTTTAGTAACGTGGGAATAGAACCCACGCCTCTCAATCATAGGGGAAAGGTTTATACTATCTTTAAGGCTAAAATAAAGTTGTGTTTTTAAAATCGATGTTTCCATAACAGTGTAAGACAAGATCTTTGTCCATTCATGGTCGTCTTATTAAAACCTTACTACCGAAAAGTACAACACCATGTTCAGACCAAATGAAATGAAATTATACTTTTTCTTTTGTGGTCTTAAAAAAATAAATAGAAGTGGCAATTTTCTCAAGTGCAATGAGTTGCCCCCATCCATCCACCACTCAATCAAATGGTTATTCTGGTCCAATTTTTCTTACATGGACCAGCAGCCATAAAGTGTGATCCAAGGACCATCATGGCCCAGATCTCGTGTATGAATTTCACTTCGTTCGAGTTCATTAACTATGTCCGAATCGTTTGTTTTTTTAAATTTGTCTTCAGAAAGTACAATACTTCGGACTCATTACCGGCACAAATTATATGAAAATCGTAAACAACAAGTGTTCGATCTCGGCCAATGCGGATCAGAAGATAACTAGCAACAGAACCAAAATTTTGTACCAAGATTTTGAAGCTCGGGAAATTTAATAAAAAAATTTATGATTATATATATAACAGGCTCTACTTTGAAGCCTTGTAGACAAGAAGTGATTCTGTCAAGATTAGGATAGATGTACATTAAAAAAAAACATGAGTGATACTTACGGGGAATTTAGGGCCCGATCCCAGCAAGTGTCACTAGTCCAGACGCAGGTTCCGAAATTACTCTGAGCCTGAAATCATGAATAAGACTGTTAGAAGGGGCCAGGAGAGTGTCCTGGCGTAGCCTCTCCGACGCTCAAGTCAGAGACCGAAGATATATGGGGGAAGCAGCTAAGGGCGCTGCTGAAAATAATATATTAAATGTAATAAATGAACACGAAAACCTGATATTTATAGGAGAATACATGGACACTTGATGGGCCTGTCTTCCATTTGAGCTAGGGATGGGCCAAGGATAGTGAGCCCATCCATAGGGTATCAATGAGAAATAATGGGTTACATCTGTTTACAGTCTTGAAAAGAACCAGTTGCAATGCCGGAAGAGGCTTCCAGTTCAAAAATCAAGGGACCCGTGACTTGTGGTCCAAAGTTAATGCAGATAGGAATGTTCGATCTGTCAACCCCTTCATATTTATTTTGATAATGCAGATTTGTGGTAATCTACTGATACCTTATTCACCTCTTTCTGCCACTGAGTTGGTTTTGTGTATTTTCAAGCAGGAGTACTGAATTCAACAATTTTTGTAGTTTTAGAAGTTCTTTCTAATCTTAAATTTAAAGACGTATCTTTTCTCAAATCAACACTATCAACATTAATATTACCTGTGCCGAGATATTGACTCTTGGATACATAATTGAGGTGGCCGGTTAATGAGAGATCAAAATATTGAACAATGAAACAGTAGTATGTATATACAAACACGACACAAAATATTGATTAATTGATGTATATCTGCTAGATCTTTTGGTTTTAGAAGATGCTAATTAGTCAGAAAAGATAAATCAATCTTCAATTTTATTTTAATTCAATTTTCATTACAAATTCTAATGAGCGAATTTTTTAAAAAAAAAATCACCAAAAATAAGATAAAATAAACAATAAGCTCGCAAAACATATCGTTGGGGGATATGGGATTCGATATTATTCTTAAATTTTCGTAATGAATTCATACCCACTTTTTTCATCAAATTTCAAGCTAATCACATGTAAAATTAAAGATTAAGCAGAAACTCTTAATTTCGCACTAAAGGATGTTCTTGCAGGCATAGATCATTAATGAAAACTCTAGTTTATCATCGTCCTTGTGCGTCATCTTCTCTTCCAGCCACAATCGGCTGTTTTCGAATCCACTTCGAGTCCTGAACATGAACACCCCACACCCCGATCCAGGATTATAGAACCAATCATGAACATCCCACATCAAATCAATAACCAATCCATCCAAGAAAATCGTCTGATTTCCCCGGAAATTCCATTGCAGCCTCTTCACCTGAATCGCCATCTTTTTATCAATGGAAACAGACAGCGCCGGATACTTAAACCCTTCGTCTCCCCCGCCGCAGCGTATCGAAATGTCGTGAGAAGTTCCAGTTTCGCAGAACTGGGCCTTGGTCGAATAAAGGGCGTTGCCTGAATAATGCTCTTGACGCGTGATTAATGAGAATTTAGCCATTTTATGGCAGGAGGTTTTTATCTTCTTTCCTGTTGCAACTTCTTCCGCCGTGTCTCCAAGAATCAAGCCAAGTTCTGAATCAACAGTGATGAACACATAATAGCCCTCGACTGGTTCTGGCCCTGTTAGGTACCTGGCAGTTGAAAGATCCCAGAAAAGCTCGATCTTACAGCCATCAAATTCAATTGATTTGCTGCCTTTTAACTTTCGGAACAACCGCGAATTCGTGTTGAGTTTGATAGAGCTTGATGGATCTTTTCCAAAGAACACATTCAGGCCTTGAAATAAACTGTTCTTACACCATGTGAGTGTGACTAATATCTGTTTTTGAGTGGAGAGAACTATCCTATATATACATGTGACAGCATTTTGAATCGAAGGAGTCAAATTCGTGGAACTAATACAAGATGTGTTTGAGTAAGCAGAACATGAAGTTTCGGAGACTTGGACTGCATATTCAGTTAAACAAGACCCGAAATCTATCATCTTTTTCGGACAGATAATGAAAGATATATCTCCAAGAACTTTTGGAGAAGAATCAGATGTTGTGGGAAGAAAGGATTAATTCAAAGAAGAGGAGGATGATCGAAGGAACACAGAAAGAAAATCTCTGATTTTGCTGCTTGATTTCTCATCGGTTTCATCCGAGACAGATAAATTCTTTGAAAAATGAATAAAAACTGTCGATGTATAAATATAAGGAATATGGACAGAATATAATTAATGCAGCAGTGTGATGATAATGGCATATATATATATATATATATATATATATATATATATATAATGTTACTTTAACTGTTTTTTAGGTATTCTTAAGAATTGGTCATAATATAGAAAATATATAGTCAAAAAAGAAACATCTTATTTATAACTTTGGAGAAAAAATTATCCACTTGGACTTGTCGCTGCCGCATACATAATATTTGTCATAAAATAGGTATACAAAATTATAGAATGATGGGTAATTTTTTTTTATTTTTTAATTGGGGAGAAGTTTGTAAGAATGATCGATAAACTTGTAAACCCTACTTTCAATGTGATACCAAATCAAAAATAAAAGAGTAGATTTCTTGTGAGACGGTCTCACGAATCTTTATCTGTGAGACGGGTCAATCTTACTTGCATAAAAAATAATATTTTTCATGGATGACCCAAATAAAAGACATGTTTCACAAAATACAATCCGTGAAAGCGTCTCACACAAGTTTTTACCAAAACGAAAAACCACAACTTTTATATACCTCCCTACACAATCATAAACCTCTTTGTCGAATTCCACCAATTCACACGTCATTTTCTATATATTTATTTACTATCTTTATTTATTATCTCTAGTCATGTTCTATCTTGGTTAATTAATTTATTAATAATATATTAGTTTACTTCAATAAACTAATAGTGTATTTCAATTTAATAATTATTTTTATTTAAATTTTTCACGTAATATCAAGTTTTTTATAATATGAAAATTTATTAATTTCTTAAGAAAGGTTGCAACATTAGACAATAAAGTATTACAATCATATCAAAAAATTAAGCACTACATTTTAAAATATTCATGGTTAAATCCCTTAACTTGTGTGATAACAAATAATAATTTATTGTATTATAACAAATTGTCATTATTCGTGTATTCAGTTATTCAAAAATCTACCAATGACAAAGAGCGACACACTATAGGTGTTCAAAAGCTGAGTAAACGATCATAAGCTATTTAGTATCTCTATCAGTAAAACTACTCAACCAGTTACACTAGACTAATCGCCACTCAATTGCACTGCTCAGAGATATACTAAAATAACTCTCAACTAGACAGAGTTAAGGATATTTAAAATAACTCTCAACTAGACAGAGTTAAGGATATTTCTGAAAGTCAACAGATCAGTCGATAGCTCAGAACAAAAATATTGCACATATCCTACCAACTCTCATCTGACATAATGTATTTCATAAGTATGTTGTCGGACATTTTTTGTACAAAGATGACTTTTAAAAATAGGAAAGACATTAAATTAAGAACATTTAATGAAAGCTGCAGCATGCGACAATGATGTGTACATATTGTTGGACTATAGTACAAAAAGTCATTGAACGAGAAAAATGACTTCGATATTTTATATAGAGAATGCAGGCAAGAACTCGCTACACAGAAAAGAGAAAAACAAAAGATACATAAAGCAACAAATTCAAAAACAAGGCTTGCATATTCAAAAAAATTCTGAGCACACTTTCATATATGTCATACACAGGAGCTGTAATATCATACAAAGCTCACCAGCTCCTTCTTCAAGATATTATAATATCTATTTTTTGCCCGAGAAAGTTTGAGGAGTTATAGATATTTTGAATCTTATGATTCACTATTTGTTATACCCGTGATGTTTTGATAGTTTGACTGAAAGTCTTAACTTCCGTAAAAGTTACTAGAAGTTTGAACATAGATAGTAGATAAAACCTAAGATTGAAGTGAGTTTTTACAAAAGATTTATAAAATCAAATTCTTTTAGTAAATTCGTTCATAAGTGGAAGAAGGGGAGACAAATAAGGATTTTGGCCTTAGAAATTCTATATGTCATTTACTCTACTGTATTTACTTATCATCGGACCGTGCTTCCGCACTATTTTTTAGTCTGACCGTTTCATTAGAATTGAGAAAAACGGGTCTTATATAGCTACACAATCAAGACCGCTCGAAAAATTTTAAAAGTGTTTATTCACCACCTCTAAACACATGACAAATCATAAAACTCATAATTAGTAATAAACTTATTTTCTACTAATTGCAACCATAATGTGTTCAGATGTGTTCAACCAAGTCGGCTCAAAATTCGTGATGTGTTTATCTAACACGTAGCTCGTTAAAATAGCAGTTATACACTTCATTAACTACATAGAGTAATAGAAATTTTTTATATTTTTTAAATATGAAATTAATAAGCTAAACCCGAGACTATCTGAAAACCCAATTTCTTGGGTTCACTAAACTCGCCATTGCAATCACTTTTACAATTAAATATCGAACTCAAGATTTGTCCCAAACTAGGGACTTTGACATCAAATAGATGGCAAGTAATCCGCTATTTATTTTATTTTAGGCAAAATATTAATTAATTGATGTATATCTGCTAGATCTTTTGGTTTTAGAAGATGCTAATTAGTCAGAAAAGATAAATCAATCTTCAATTTTATTTTAATTCAATTTTCATTACAAATTCTAATGAGCGAATTTTTTAAAAAAAAATCACCAAAAATAAGATAAAATAAACAATAAGCTCGCAAAACATATCGTTGGGGGATATGGATTCGATATTATTCTTAAATTTTCGTAATGAATTCATACCCATTTTTTCAGATATACATCAATTAATTAATAATTTTTTGGTAATTTTGTCCACAATTCTGGCATGAAATGATTCAGTCGGGAGAAAAAAAGTTTACTTTTCTTTACGTGTGATGTGGGGACAAAAAGTAGGCGTCTGATTTGTGGTTGTGATGACCACATAACAGAAATATGTAATACGAGTGATAAAAAATTAATGAAAGTTTTATGTGAAACAGTTTTATAGATCAGTTTTCATAAAATATCTCAACTCGATCTATATTTAAAAAGAAATTTAATATTTTTAACATAAAATATAATACATTTTCACGAATCAGATTAAGTTGGAGATCTGTCTCATAAAATTGATCCGTTTTTTTGTGGAAAAACTAATAAATTCATATAGGAAGGTCACTATGTTTTTGTACGTGACACTGATGATGATGATAATAATAATAATAATAATAATAATAATAATAATAATAATAATAAATAATGAAATTAAAAATGAGAGAGACTAAAATAAATAAAATCATAAAAAGATGCATGAATTCTATTTGGAACACACAAGAAAAAATACTATTTTATGTAAAAAAAAATATTAATTTTTATTGTAAATATGGGTGGGGTTGATTCGATTCACGAATAAAGATCCGTGAAGCCGTATCATAAGATACCTACTCTTATAATACATATAAAAGAAACAAAATTGAACTTAATAATGGGGAATAAATGAGTAAAAGGGGAAGGGAATATCCACAGAAAAGAATTAATGTTAGCTTGTATTAATTGGATACAGATGAATATAAGCACTTTTTACAAAACATTGGACCCCAAATGTAATGTAGATTAATTGAACTGTTTGGAATAAAATTATTCCATTAAATTCCACTCTAATTTGAGTAACTCAACCCCTCGTTTAATTTTTGTTTTTTGTTTTTTGTTTTTTTCTATATATAATTAGGATCACCTCAAGACGATTTCAAATGTATGGCTTTTAATTATTTTTATTTGTATGATTCGTTTTAATTATTATTTTATCTTTATTTTCTACCTTAAATTACCTAACTTGTCAACTAATTTATTAATTAAATTCAATGAATCAAATACATGCTCGAATTCCTAATCTCGTCTTAAATCTGAGACAATAACATCAGATGAATTATAAACCATATGTGTTATATGAGTTCGGCTTAATTCAATTACAACTAACTAGGGATTGCAATGTTAAGCCTTGCAAATTTTATAATAGATAATTCATTAATTAATCAAGGAAGCCATCCTATATTCATATATTTTGGTGGACTTCCGTCTCTGATTAATTTATATCATGCTCGGATTAATTTAGTCTCTACGTGAATCACATTTACGTACTATTTTTTTTAAAAAATAACTAGAAATATATAATAATAATAATAATAATAATAATAATAATAAGAAAAAAACATTATGAATTACTGGTATCAATTGGGGTGGTTGACATTATCCAAAGGCGAAAGTGAGTTGTAGAGCTGTGATTAAGCCACTCAGCCTCTTTTGATCAAGGCAAAAACTTGTATGAGACGGTTTCACGGATCATATTTTATGAGACGGATCTTTTATTCGGGTTATCCATGTAAAATTATTACTTCTTATGCTAAGAGTATTATTTTTTATTGTGAATATCGGTAGGGTTGACACGTCTCACAAATAAAGATTCGTGAGATCGTCTTACAAAAAACATACTATTTAACCAATTAATGGCAAACGAGTGGGTTGTGATTATAAATGACGAATAAATGAATATGAAAGAGACCAAAAAGACAGTATACAAATTTATATATATATAGTAAATGAATATGAAAGAGACCTAAAAAAGAAAGTATACAAATTTATTTTATATATATATATATATATATTGAGTCTTTGAAAAAAATGAATATATTCCAGAAATGAATAATTGCTCCAAATTTTTGAAGCATATAAATTAATAATACATGTGACAAGAATGTTGTGTTGCTAAAGTTAAAAGACAGACCATCACACCATTTCTGGTCCCTTGCATTCATTATACATTTAGTGTTGGGATATGCATTCGCTGTAACAGATTTTATTATTATTTTTTAAAACACAAAATATATATAGAATAAATGAGACAATTATAAAAAAAATTTAAATACTAAAAATGATTAAATAAATTCCCTTTATGCCGTTTACATTATTTGTTTTTGGCATTTTCCTTCTCACAAAACTTTCATATTTTAATTATGTGAACTAAAAGAACAAAATTTATATACGCACCTATATATAATATCTGAATTCTATATTTTATATATATATATATATTTTTTTAAAACACAAAATATATATAGAATAAATGAGACTATTATAAAAAAAATTTAAATACTAAAAATGATTAAATAAATTCCCTTTATGCCGTTTACATTATTTGTTTTTGGCATTTTCCTTCTCACAAAACTTTCATATTTTAATTATGTGAACTAAAAGAACAAAATTTATATACGCACCTATATATAATATCTGAATTCTATATTTTATATATATATATATATATATATATATATATATATAATTGTTAGTTGTCTCACATCGGTTGGATAAATTACCTGAGAGTTGTATATATGGTCTTAGACAATCCTCCTCCCTTGAGCTAGCCTTTAGGTTGAGTTAGGTCCAAGTTCCAATCTTAACATGATATCAGAGCTCAGGTTCCACTGTTATGTGTTGAACTGCCCATAGTTGGATCACTCGTTCTGCCCATAATTGGGTCATTTGTAAACTTCACGCTCCAAATGTTCATTCATGGACGTCAGGGGTGTCTCAGTTGTCCCACATCAGTTGGATAAACTACCTGAGAGTTGTATATAGGTCTTGGACAATCCCCCCTTGAGCTAGCCTTTGGGGTTGAATTAAGTTAAAGTTCCAATATATATATATATATATATATATATATATATATATATATATATATATAATATAAGCAGTGAAATTTAGGCAAAATTAGGTTATATTAATTAATCTTTGTCATGGAAGCACGCTGCAAGTCGGTGGAATAACACAAATAATGTAAAATTTATTAATATTTAAAGTTAGCAATCTTAATAATTGTCTTGTTGTTTGTTAATTTAATTAAACTTTCGTTAGCATTGCTTAATTACAGGTTTATTTTAAATAGCGTACTCAAATCGTGTGAGATGGACGTAATTAATGAAATATGACAATTTGAAAATATTAAGCATTTAAATATAGAAATTTATTTGATAAGATCGTCACACGAGAATGGTCATATCTTCATCTAATGGCTCTTAAAATAATCAAATATTAACTAGTCCACTCTTATATACTTTAATATAATTAATTTTAAATTATTATCAAATTTCTACTTTGTATTTTTTTCATCAAACTAGGCGGAATGATAAAAGTGGAGACTTTCAAATCAAATATTAAAAGACACATTATGTTCACGAGAGTAAATTTACGCGTATTTACGATAAAAAGTAATTATATATTTTCAAATTAATGCATTAATTGTGACAATTGGGGAAAGAATTTGCTAACTGAATCTTGTTGTGCGTCAGCTGAATTAATTGAACAAATGCGACATGACATCTCAGCTGCAACTTAGGCAAAAGCTAACTTCAACAGCCATACCCGATCCGATTTGCTCTAAAAGTCTAAGTCCGGTATCGAAATCCAGTGGTGGGGTTCAAAAGTTTTAAGAATATAAATTTAATATGTATTTACATCTTATGAATTAATTTGTATTACATCAATCAAATTAATATATTTGTCAATATGAGATTTTGGTTTCGGTATTATTAAGTTTCAGTCTTAGAAATCAGTGTATCCTTATAGGGCAAAATCTTGTGTGAGACTGGTGTCGTATTTTTCGTGAGACACATATCTAATTTGAATCATCCATGAAAAATTGTTATTTTTTATTGTAAATATCGGTAGGGTTGACCGTCTCATAGGTTAAGATTCGCGAGACCGTCTCACAAGAGACCTAGTCTCGAGAATGACCAAAGGTCAGAAAAATAGGATATTAAGATTCAATTTTGATAATTTAAAAAGATCAAAATCATAAATGAAACAAATAAACAACAATAAAGTTATAATTTTCCGAAACAGTCAAAACATGGGTGAAAAACTAACTGTTGGAAGTTGCAACACCCCCTTTTTCTATTCCAACCTGTCAAGACATGGCTTCAACAAAATGTTGAAAGCAACATCTGAGTTCCTCATAAAAGGGATTGTCGCCCACATTTCCGTCTAAAATTTAATCTTAGATTTATGTATTTGATAAACAAAATCAAAATCAATTTTTAAATTCTTCGAGTTTTGTTCAGTAACTTTCGCACAACTTCAGTTTCTGGCCAAAAGTCATTTTTCTGCGTTATTGGCTAAAATATAGTTTTTTATTGGGTTCATTCATTGATTTATTATTAATTCGTGCGTATGTTTAGACAACTTGCCATGTGCAAAGTTTAAACATTTCCCATTATTATGATAACGAACATTTTAAAATATGTGACTACCATATGTCTCTATTCATGCCTGTTTTTATCTTAATCGTGTCGAAAAAAAGAAATTTAAGGAATAATTCGGAATAAAAACCTGCTAATTTTCAGTAATCTACATAATTTTTCTTTTTCTGTTTTTACATTAGGACGAATGGATTATTTCTCCAAAAAAATATTTTAAAATAAAAATATCAATTAAATTATTCATAAGATGTATTTTAAATCATTTTGGAAACATTAAATAAATAAAATATTATGTAAGCCGAAAAAGAAAAGAAAAAAATGAAATGTAAAATGATGGGCATTTAGAGCCACTTGGTGTTTGGCGACCTACATGGATTAATTAGGTTTTAGAAATTTGGCACCCTGTAGAGTAGATTAGACTTCTATTTAGCTTTAAACGCTGGGGAACTGGATAAATTAGGCACATCGAGTAGTAAACGCGACGACCTTAGACTCCATGAATTAATCTATATTTCCTTTTGATTTGCGCTTATCGATGTTAATTTTTCGCTCTTACGTGAGTTCGAACACATACTTCTGTCGAAAAAAAAAAGATGTTTATGAAAGTTTACTCGAATAGTTTACATGTGTATGTGGCCCATGAATTCTTTGGGCTACACGAGTTGCTTTCTTAATCACAACGGCGTGAAATATCATCTACACAGAGAAATTTTGAATCTTCACCTTTGTCCGGTTTACATATATCAGCACTTAAAATTCCTCATCATCAATGGTCGATCTCGTGATCGGTATCGACCACCGTCCCAGATGAGCGGTGTAGTTGATGCACCGGACTACACCTCTTCCGGTGTCCCTGTCTGGAAAATCAATGACACTGATGCTACCAGCGTCAAGATGAAACGATCCCAACCATTCCTTCGTTAGGTTCAAGCAATGGCCCATCATTGAAATGTGCAGTGCTGGATGACCAACAGCGACAATAATATTATCTGACTCAGATCCTTTGTCAAGTTCATTCAACAAGAATTTCCAGGCCTTCCAGATTGATCCCACAATGCTGTTGTAATTTCTTCATCTAATCCGTTTAACCAACCGGAGTGAAAGGGTTGAAATCTTGTCGAATCCTACGTAAAACATGGGCAAGTAAAGATTTTAAGGCAGTAACAAGTAGTGAGGAGGCAGGTAACATGTTCTAAGAATGAATAGGATCGAGCCCGGATGAAACAAAAAGGACACGACTCCACTGTAGCTATACCTTTGAAAATTCAACTTAAACAAACCATCTTTTGAATAATCAAAATACTATATGTCGCATACCAACGACTATACCCTTTATTGTGACTAAGTGGGATGGTTCATGCAAAAGGTTGTACAAATACGGTTAGTCACATTAATTTATATGAGGTACTATATAAAGTATGTAAAGTGTAACAAAAAATGTTTCTTACTGTCTTTTTCGTCTGCTCAAGGATGCTTCCTATGTCAAGGTCAAGCATTTGCTTCATTTCCACATAACGTGGCACACAATCGGCGCCCAAGCAGTCAGCAGCTTCTTGAACCTAAAGAAGAGTGATTAAAGTAACCCAACATTCTATATAGGGTACTATCGACTGATTTTAAATGTGAAAAGGCTCACTCGGCAGATGGAATTTGCTGTTTCTACAGATGCTATGGAACTGCTGCACACTATACTGCTTACTCTGATATCGAGAAGTAACTCAGCAGTTTTCTGTGCCTGTTTTATATTTGAAATGAAATAGGTGTTACAAAAGCTTCAATAGGTAGTGGGTTGCATTCAAGCAGTAAAAGAGCAGCACCTGTATCATTCCGAGCATGTTCATTGGGCCATTTCCAGAGAAATAACTGCCTTCCTACAAATGCAAGCACACTAACTATATTATTAGGAATCATTCAGAGTATGTATGGAAATATAATCTGTCTTGTCAAGATATTATTCTAGCAGATGGACAGGAATAAGTCGATTTATTCAAAGGTCAGTAAAGTTCTCATACCTCAGCCTCACTCAGTGACAAACCGTGACAGACAAGTATGACTCGCATACTGGTTTTCCTACCTCCAGAGCTCCCGCTAGCAATTGGAGAACTTGGGGTCTGCGTCATTACATTTAAATCACAGCATCAACCTCAAAGAAACATACAAAAAACAGACACTATATCGTCTGGACATTGATGGAGAAATGAGAGTGAAGTTTTCGAGATATGCCATAAATTCTCTTCCTTTATTTCATTCATCTTTTGTTTGTGCAAGTTTATGATTAATTTGCAATGATAACAAAAGCTCAGAGATCTCATCGATCCTTTTCGAATCATTGACACGGCTCGGTTTGGAGTTTTCAGACAAGTACTTTAAAAAACATTTTTAGCATTTTATAAGACAAAAAACTTAAAGTACATGTTTTGACAAAAATTTGTAAAAAGTTTATGAAAATGTTTTAAAAAACTTGCTCTCTGAGAATAATTTTTAAAGAATAACTGAGAGGCATTTTTTTATGTTTTTAAAATAAAAAAACATCGGGCACATACAAGAAAAAAATGAGAAAAATATTTATAATTAAAAGGTTTTATAGTTGTCCAATCAGTTTCTTAATTATTTTTAACTAAAAAAACATTTGTAAAGAATAGTTGTCAATAGCATATTTATTGAAACAACTTTTTAAAAAAACTTTTATAAAAACATTAACATATTCCTGAATTTATGCAATGTTGCACAAGCATCAAGAAAAAGGCTCACTAAAAAGGTAATTCATTTTGGGGGCGGTTATTCACTGGTTTGGCAGTATCATTCAAAATGAAGAGCTTTTTCAGCTAGAAAAAGATTTCAAGAAAATCCCAAAATGTCTTTCTGATATATACCTGATTCAAACGATTAAGGCATATACTTGGAGAACCGCCTTCAGGTTTTGGCGTGAAGTCCAGCACGCTCACGCCACAATTGCTTTGAAGTAGAACCCTGAAGTATTCTGTGCCTAGTCCTACATATTGGCAATAAAAAGAAAATGGCAATATAGCAATAAATAATAATCAACATTCACATTTGGTTCAAGAAATAAAGCTATGGGGTACCAATTGCCGTGGCAACAAGAGCCTGGTTAACGGCATTATGAGCAACAACTAGAATAGATCTGCTTTTGTGTGTAAGAATTTTTGTCCAACAGCTTCTAGCTCTTGCCCACAATTCCCTCACTGGATAATGATCATCAATATTGAAATTTGGTGCATCTATTTGCCACTGTCGATATGCTGCACCATACCTCGCCTTCCCTTCATTTTTTAGGAGGCCCTGGATAAGTAGCAAAACTATATCACGTTTACAAGTCTGTTTAATTTACAAATAAATAGATTATCTTGAGTGCCATTGGAAGGCATACCAGTAAAAAGGAAACTTATAGCAAAGACACTCTTGAAATCCATTATCTACAACAGTACTAACTTGGAATGAGTAAAGATCAATTTCCCTCATGTCGGATTCAGTTATGATCTCCTCCTTTCGAGATCCCCATATTATCTCTGCAGTTCTCTTTGATCTAATCAGAGGACTGCAATGGTTATCAAGATAAGTATAATAAGCTTGGTATAAAATAAAATAAAATAAAACGCTAAAATAGCTGTTCCACTGTTAGAATACAAAATAAAATTTGGATTATTTTTATTTCTTAGTTTTCCATTTTTTCCCTCCTCGGTGAGATATCCCACAAGCGAGGAACTAGCATTATCTGCAGTCTTTGCAACGAGCTCAAACACTAATATAACTAAAGTGTGCCAACTCTGTGACGATTTTCACAATAAGGTGATTTTATATTCAACCAAGCGCAAGTATGTTAAAGGCTTGAAACAGAACACAATGAGTGTAATCTGATTTTGGCTAATACAAATAGTACAGTAGCAACAAAATAAACGCAATTGAAAAATCATAATATTTCAAGAAATAGTATGTTGTTAAGTTTGAGAATAAACAAAAAAAATTAATGGATAAAAAACGAAAGAAAACAGAAAATGGAAGCACGGGGATGGAGAATAAACAAACCTAGAGAAGCACACATCGAAAGAATCATCAATAAGCATTTGGCGAGAGGTCTCGGCCTGAGACTCGCCCTTGGTAGTAAGAACCGAGAAATCGGAGCTGCCCTGGATTCGACCCTCCGCATTCCACGTGCTCTGCCCGTGCCTCACCAGCACCACCCTCTTCGCCGCCTGTACCGGCGGTAGAGCAATGCTTTCCCAGCTCGACAGAAGCTCCCTCCTCTCATCCGAACTGCCGGATGACACCGGAGGTTTCTTGATTTCTTGCACGCTTGAAGAGGACTTGATGGTCAAGGGTTTGCTGTATGAGCCGAGGCGGCGGCTCTCGTGGAAAAACTCACCGGTTTTGTTGGGGACAGGGAGACGGGGGATCGGTGCGGTGGACAACATGGTTCAGTGTTGTGATGGGAAATCCGTTGTGTGAGAGATATTTTCTTCGTTTCAGAAGCTAAACGACATTAACGGTTTTCTTTTTTTCATTTTTTTTAAAAAAAAATTGCGTGAGACGATCTCATGAATCGTATTTTGTGAGACGGAGCTCTTATCTGGATCATCCATGAAAAAGTATTATTTGTTATGTATTACTTTTTATTGTGAATATCGATAAGGTTGATCATCTCACAGATAAAGATTCATGATATCATCTTACAAAAGACCTACTTTTTTTTTTTATTTTTTTCATCCAATCTATCCAAATTCGGGTAGATGAGAGAGGGAGAACTGAGTCGACCAATTTGGCTTGGGCCCGTTCGAGTCCAGTTTCAGTACTCACTGGCCTCATCTCATATGTCCAAACGCTAGTACTGAAGTATGGTAATTGTGAGCTTGTATAGAAACTTTGGTTCGGTTTGGATCGATTTCTAGGTAATTATAGTTTAATTAGTTTTAAAATTAAAGAAATCGTAAAAAAAATTTATAAAAATAAACTGATCCAAACCGATGACAATAAAAAAAAATGTTAATTTAATGTTATTTTTTGCGGTATATGAATATTTTATATAATTTTTTATTTTTATTATATTATCAATGCGTCTTGTAGCGGTCCAAGTATATTACAAAAATATATTTATTGTAGATTTTAGCCTAAACAAACATAATTACAACATTGAACTTTTAGGATTTTTTTAATAAGTTGCAAATTTAATTAACATGCATAAATATTTTAATGTTGAATATAGTTTGTGATATATGAATTGACCCACATGGAAAAAGAAAGAAAGAATTGAAAGATGTTGCTTCGAATAATTTGTATTTGAGTGGTGACTAATATGAAAGGAAATCTCCAACATTACTATGTTTAATATTCAAAGATATGCACCTGAGAATCTACGGCACTAATCAAAATTAATTGAAATAAGTTCGGATTTGTTGTTTTAATTATTACTTTTATTTTTAATAATCATTAAATTAATGAAAAAAAAATTATATGTACCAGTGCAATAGTTCAAATGAATAAATGCTTATTCATGATCTAATGTCTATTCTGAGGCAAAAATTTGTGTGAGACGATCTTACGGATCGTATTTTGTGAGACAGATCTCTTATTTGGATCATCCATGAAAAAATATTATTTTTTATGATAAGAGTATTACTTTTTATTGTGAATATCAGTAGTATTAACCGTCTAACAGATAAAGATTCGTGATACCGTCTCACAAAATACCTACTCCTATTCTGAAAGTGCCGACTAGAAAACCCCCCCCCCCTACAAAATTGTAGAAGAGGTTTTCTATATTCGTTTTCTTATGAAAATCTGTGATGAACTTACACCCTCAACTCAAAATATACGCGTTGCTCAGGTATTTCATGTTATTTACATCATATCCAGATACTATAATTATAAAGACTCTGGTAAAAAAATTAATTTCAAAAAAAATAATAAAGATCTTTTAACATATCGATAATGATATAATATGGCTGAAAATCCAAGATCCAATGAAATTCCGCCAAGCTACAAATTTAAGAATATCTCGAGGAATGATAAAGAGCGAAGGCACGAGGTAATGATCTCAAGATAATCGACAAATGATAAAAAATGTTCAAAGAATTCTTTACATGTTAAGATGTGAGTCATTATATTAGACAGCGCCACTGAATATTTTGATCTTTACCAATACCAGTTATTCCAACGCTAGTAAATAAGAAAGATCACACAAGATGTTATAGAGTGAATCATACAAAAATGTTCTTCATTGAACTCGATGGATAATCATGATGTTACTGGCTAAGCTATGCAATGTTGACTCAGTGAAAGAAAAGGAAAACACATGCCTCGAACATTAATCATCTAAGCCGCACGTGCAATACAAAACTTAGACAAAAGGGATTCAAATATCAGGTCGAGTCGATAGTGGAGTGTGCAATGATAAAATATTGAGATGCTCAAAATCTCTTACGTGTTTCCTGGGAACATTCCTTTTCGAGTGAATTCTGAAGCTACTTGGAATGGTAATGCATTCGACTTCAGGGGTTCGACTCATGTATCTCAGTGTTGAGCTTTTGTTGATTGAACGGGGAAAGCTAACAGAACTTGATATCTGTATCTTAGGAGTCAAAGGATGAAGATCGCATGGTGGAGGACATATCTGTTTCTGTAGGTTCGACTCCTTCCACCTTATAAAGGATTGCCGCAACTTCAATGGAACCTGTGAAACCATTGAAAAGATGGCTATCAACTTGGTGAACTTTCATCCACTCAAAGATGCCCTTTTTAAGGCCAGAAAAAAAAAACATGATGAACATAATCTAAACACATTACCACTTACCAGTGAAAGAGTACTAAAACCAACAAATGATAAAGAGGATGCAGCAAATGGCGACTTTCCAGATTTACTGTCCTTCGAATCATTTGCTGGGTTTGTATCATCAATTGACCCAAAACTCGAAGGGGTGATCTCGTCATCTTCTTCTTCATCTTCCTCCTCTTTGGCTTCAAAGGCTGTTTTCTCTGACTCATTTACGGGTTCAGAAATTGGAACATCTTCTTCAATCTCTTGATCCACATTCTTTTCCTCCTCCTCCTGCATCATCTTTAATTCTTCGTCCAAGTCTTCCATGGCCTCTTTTAAATCCAACTCAGCATCCACCATATCCATTTCTTTCTTCAACATCTCCAACTTCGCTTCACCAGCTTTCCTCTTTTCTTCGGTCCATTTCTCCAATCTATCAAACATTGGTTTCAATCTGTTTTCTACCCCTTGTATAAGCCGCATCCAAATGTTGTCTTTCTGGGTATCAACATCTCGTCCATAAAACTCGTCAAATCCGAGCGGTAGGAACTCAGCCTTCTCAGGATCAACATCTTCGCCCTCCTTTAATAGAGGTTGCCAAAATAATCGAATCCCATGTTCCTCATCTTCCACATAGTTTATAATTCTTCCAGTTGGGGTGTGTAGAATGAGGGGGTCTTCAGTGTAGATAAGCTTCGATGGATCTTTAGGATCAGGATCTGGTTCTTTATTAATGAGAATAAATTCTGGTGTTTCATCTGATATAAAAAATGAGGGATCAATCAACAAGTCCTACAGATGAGAAAATTAAACTACACGGACACGTGCGGCCAAATTAATCAGTATATTTTAACCGAAACATACCATTAGAATAAAATGCATGGCTACATATAATGTTCATACCTTTGGACCACCAGTATTCGAGTTCAGATGGCTGAGGTAGCCGCAGAGGAGCTTTGTAGAATGAGTTCAGCCACATCTCCCTCTCTTGATCAGCTTCATTCACATATGTTTTCCAATACTCTGGAACCTGAAAAATGAACTGTTAAATACGCATCCTTGAAACCTGAAAAATGACATGTTTTCCAATACTCTGGAACCTGAAAAATGAACTGTTAAATACGCATCCTTGAAACCTGAAAAATGAATCGTTGATACACATCCTTGAAACCATTAATGACAAAACTTTCAGTTTACTATATTTTATATGTGATTACTTCGTAAAATTGATTGATGAAGCCTGGGGCCATCCACACATCATCTTCCTCGTATAAATAGGGATGCTGAGGATCAGAATATGGACCTCTTTGTTCTCTGACCACTGCAAGGATGAAGCTACGCTAGGTTAGGAAACAGAGTGATATGAGCAAGTTTTGTGACAAGAATCAAGAGCTTCAATAAACACTATTACTGAAAACTAATATCTTCATTTGATATGACTTGACTGAACTCCTGCTATGTTCTCAACTTTAATTGATCACGTTCTCTTTTCAAAACATGGTGCATATCCCTTACCACCGTAAAAGTCACTTATATTATCAATTCTGATCTTTTTTAATCATTTTTCCTCAGAGTTCAAAATTTTCATACCTTCCCCCACCCAAACCTGCCTATCAGAACCTCCCAAAATTTAAAGCTTGCCTTTGATATCCCTTTCAGGAACTCATTTCAAAATCCTTATTCAATTATAATTCTCTCCTATTCCTGAACATTGCAATGCACTATGTATTTAAGTACATGTGACATAGGAATATCATCCCAAACTATTTTGGATCCCCTAATAATTATCAGATATTTTCCTTTCTCATTGAGAAAATGTCTTCTCTGAAATATAACAAAAGATCCATATGGAGTCCACTCCGACATAGAATAACACGTCTGTTTCCAAAATCCTTTTTTGTTAGGATATTCCCTTGCCGAAGGCTTTTTAAAGCAAGCCTGTAAATTGTTGATTTTCAAATCTTTGATAGGCGCCAGAACAATTGAAAATCAAACTTGATGTAGAACTTAATTGTTAGCTGCCGCTAACTGATGAAGAACCTTATCACCAAAGCAAGAAATGAAAAGGATCCACACTTACTTCCATCAGGTTTGTTGACAAACATGCGAGCCTTTGCTGCTGCAACCTCAGCTATACCTGCATGGAGCTGAGATAACATACTTTAAGTTGTCCTCACCATGGCCAGTAGATAATTCAAAGGAAGAAGAGAGAGGAGACAAGATCCTTAAGTTACCCCCGACACTTCATCATCACAGCCAGTTGAATCCTTCAGCAGCTGACCGAAGTAGAATCGTCCCTACTCATATATATACAAGTTACAGGTATATCATAGACACATCAGATATCGCTTTGGCTTTAGCCAGAAACGAATGTCCACAAATCATGCAAAGTGCTTTACCTCTTCGTGAGTGCTAAGAAATCATAGATTTTTATAAATTATAGTAATTTGAAATCAATTGCAATACACCAAACTGTTGGGATAAGGTGCTACAGGGAAGGGAAAAGAGGAATGATGCCAAGTTGCCAAGGAAATAACATTAAATATGATTGCAGTTTCTCTGTTATTGTTGTTCTAACTTTTCTCCCTTTATTGGGTGTTCCTGAGTTTAAAAAAATGCTTTACATGTTTCCAACTACTTAATGAATTAAAAGCAAGTCATGAAAACCAGCAACATCAAAATGCGCTTACGAATGTTGTCCGCTCATTGAGTTCATATACACCACATCCATGCATTCTCCCGTGTTTCCATTGACCAGCATATCGATATCGGCCTTTCTCCCTGACACAAAATACAATTGAAAATGTCACACGCCTGAAACAAATACATAATTTCTAGAAATATGAAAGTAACAGTGAGAAAAAAAATTCATAAACTGCTCAAACTCAGACCAATTCCAAGACTTTGGTTAATGACATTGTCACACATTTTTTAAATAGGTTGGCTCAGATTCTCTCTCATGCTAACATATGAGTCATGTATGAAAACTAAACTTCCTTTTACCATCATGTGCACCAATAAAGATATCAAAATAAGATACGAAGTTAAACATATTCGTAGCTCATTTTATGTCGTCCCATCCAGCAGTATGATGCAGAAACGGGACAACCTGTGAATTTATGCACTAACAAGTCAACTCCAGCAGAACAAAATTAAAAAGACGCAGCAGAAACCATAGTACAAGATGCACAACCAAGGGTCCAAGACAACAGCTGAAAGATGCAGGTTTTGGTCAGTGATTGTCTACTGATAGTTTGAACAAAAACTTACGGCTTTTCTCCAAATTGTCTAATCCACTCATCATTCTCATAAAAAGGGATTTCATACTCTCCATCGGCTAAACGGACACTGTCTTCAATATCCATCTCAAGCCACTCTCGATCTTCAGGGGACATAAAATCTCTGGCTATTATGTGCCCCTCACTTCGCATTTTTGCTTCAAGCCTGAATAAATATTGAAGACATATATTAGTTACAAGATTGATAAGAATGATTTGGTTCTATCAAGTGATTATGTCAAAAAGGAGCTGGCATAGCACTGAAAGACATACTTGGAGCCTGGAATAGGCTCTATATTCGGAATTTCCACTTCAGCAACTCCATGACCTTCCATGAAGTTTCGGAGCCATTCCCCTTCATACCTACATCGCAGCTATCGATCCTCAAAAACTCCTTGTGAAGAAAAAGATGGGCATTCGAAGTAAAGTTGAGAGCTATGAAAATTCAACCGTATTTTCTATCGTGTAGTGCCATTATGGGATCTAAGGTAGTACTTATATTAATTGACAAACCTGACCAGCCCTTGCTGTGCAACAAGAACACCTTTCCCATGAGCCAAGTCATCCCAAACAGTGCCTTCATACCTTTTATGATTATAACAAAGTCCTCGTCAACAAATCACAATAAGATATTCTAGTTGCCCTAAGAAGAAATGGGATGTGATAGATACCTATATTTCAGAGTAAGAAACTTAGCATCTAAGAAAATTTGTCAGCAGACTCGGTACTCAACATTCCCACAAATTATAGAGTTTTTTTGCACAGGACAGAGTTATATCAATGATAGCAGACAAATAGATAGCAGTTGATAATGGTGTGGTTTTTGCTGAACATCATATAAATGAAAGCTAAATAAAGACACTTTCTATATATATAATTGATAAATAGTCGAGCACAACACCATTACCCTGCATAATGAAGAATTACGCTAGCAAATCTCTACGGAAACACATAATTTATAACTTAAGCAGTTAAAAATTGAACAGTTCAAAGAAAAACAAACGAACAATAAATACTCACGAGCTACCGTCTGGGAAAATATAGCTAACCCAAGTCAAGAATTCCTCAATCCTACTCAGCTCCTCAATAACTGCCTTTGGATTCGAAATATCATAATGGTTATCCGGTATCACCGGATAACACTTCCTATACGGTACATAAAACGGAGCAATAGGCGGGTCGCGACCAGCCTTTATCTCCTCCCTAATAATATCCATTTCCTCCTCGTCGACAAAATTGGGGTCCCACCCGGGTTTGGTCATCCCAAATGGAGCATCCGCCCACAGCTCCTTCAGATCCTCCTCCTGCCAGTTTTCCGGGTCCGGAGGAAAATTGAAACGGTCCTCGTGATACTCAACGTCTTCCTCTTCCTCCTCCTGCTCCCTACGGAGTCGCTTAGAGTCGAGGATTCTGGTGAAAAGGGGAATATTCACTTCGGGAATGTTTTCGGCTTCTTCATCGTCCGGTTGAATTAGCTGAGTCTTCCCGTCGGGCCGGACGTAGGAAAGTGGTTCGTAGTCGGAATCGGAGTCAGGAGTCGGAGTCGGAGTCGGAGGAGGAATAGGAAGGTGAATCAACGGGGGTTTTCTCGGTTTCAGATTCCGAATTTTCTTCATCCGCATCCTGAAGCTGCGTTTCGGATTCGGTATCTTCTGTTGGGACAGACATTGCCGTTGAGTAAGCAGAGAAATGCGAACAAGATAAGGTTTGGGATGGGTTTATGCATACATCTACTCTACTCTGCCAATTGCATTGCCGGCCGTTCCGAACCCACAAAAATTAGACCGAACCGGGGCCCAAAATCTGAATACCGTGAACCGCGTTATTGGACTGAGACTGGACTGGACTGGATATTTTCAGATAGGCCACTACTTATATTTCTCTTGGGTTATGATAGGCCTGATTAGTGCAGGTCGTTGAGATGCTATGGAAGGAAGAAAAATCTTACTAAGCAAGAAAGTCGTGCGATGAATAATGCTAGGAAAAAGCAAGAAAATGGCTCAGAAATGGGTGCTGCTAGATGACTATAATAATCAGATAAACGTTCAAAAATATTAGAGCTGCACTATTATCATCAGATATAGTTTTTGATAAATCAATAAACGTTCAATCCTATAATTGATATAAGATATAATGTCACAAGTTTGATGACTGTTGATTGTAAGGAGTTTAATTTTGAAGGATGAATTGTTTGAGTACAATGATTTTATTCTATGGGTATTAATTTTTATTGTGAATATCGGCATGGTTGACTTGTTTCACAGATAAAGATTCGTGAGATCATCTCACAAAATCCCTACTCTTAGAAGATATCAGGCAACCTATCGCAATCAGGGATAGATTTCCAGGATGGGTAGGGTATCGAAATCAATGTCCTTTAGAATAATATCATAATTAAATAAACTTGTTTAATTATGCATTATTTTATCTCTTAATATTAATAATGAGAAATTTAAATTATAATATATATATTATATTATATAAATGTTCATGATTTTTATTGAACGGGATATTAAAATGTTGTTAAATGATGGAGTTGACACGCGATTAGCTATTAATAACTTCACCAATGTCATATCATTTCACATGTAAATTTTGTGAGATAGATCTTCAACCCGACCAACTTATGAACAAATATTATTTTAAATATATTACTATTTACAATAGATGTATATCTAATTGACTCGTTTTACAGCTATAAATCCGTGACAATGTCTCACATATAAGATACATAATCTTAATTAAAGGTTCCACGAATAACGTGCATTGATTATTTAATTGTCATTGTTATATTTTTTATTTCTTTTGAGGTTACTAATTTGTTAAATCGTGAACCCAAAGTTAAAATTGAAACATTAGTTAGATTTATTGATTTGTTAACAATAGTATTATTCTGATCCTCCAATAATATTGTATTAATCTCAATAATTGCATTGAAAATCATACATTGTAATTACTTATTCAATTTATTTGTTTCGTCAGAAGTATTAAAAATTAAACAGGAAAATTTTGGTTTGTGTGTATTTTTTACAACGATTCCTTGAATCATTAAAAAACACCAAATATCCTGATTCATATGCTACAGTCAATGATATTATAAATATAAAATTTACCTTATAAATAATTTAGAGCTCAATACGTTTAGTAGATCTCTTGTGAGATGGTCTCACGAATCTTTATCTGTGAGAGGGGTCAATCCTATCGATATTCAAAATAAAAGTAATACTCTTAGCTTAAAAAGTAATATTTTTTCATGGATGACCCAAATAAGATATTTGTGTCACAAAATACGACCAGTGAGACCGTCTCACACAAGTTTTTGTCCAATACCTTAAATTAAAATTTGAGTTTAAACATATTGTTTTTATTTTTTATTAAAGATATTATGGTAAAAGGATATTTTCAAAAATCTATTTTGATCAGATTCAACATGTAAAATTAACTAATCGGATTTTTTATTTCGAAGATTTTAAAATTTGTCAGCTTGTTTACTATAAAGATTCTTATTTCTTCAAACATTTCATATAAAAAAATCGATGTTCTGTATTTCCGATTTTTCCGGTATCACCTTCATCTATTTCAAAAAAAAATTAAATATGTTATTCTATATTTTCGATCTTTTCAATATATTTCATAGATTAAATTGGTGTTATTTTATATTTTGGTGGTGATATTATTATTAAGAATGAATTGGTCCAATGTAATATCTAACATATGAGACGGATTCGAGTATTTCGGTCTATTAGTTTGTTCGAGTTGTTCAAGTTGTGAATACAAAGTTAAACATCAATTCAATGAAGTTTACTTCCTAATTATCAACTAAATATTCATCAATGGATAAAACATCTTGGAATGAAGTACTCAACATTGTTGATGAAGAAATTTTAGATTTTATAATATAATATTAAAATATGCAGATGTTACATTTTTTAATGAATATTCTTTAAAAAAAATCTATTTTATTATACTAAAGAAAAGGTTTTATATTTATCTAATCACATAAATTTTTGGTCTGATTTAGGAGTGTAACTGGTGGTTAAATCTCACCTGCTGGTGCGTCTCGATCGTACTTTGGATTGGGATCACCATCTTCACCCCGTAATTTTATTTTTAAAGGAATAAATGAAACCATGCCATCTTTTTTTTTTTTGAAGGTCTAATTCACAAGGGGAGGGGAAATGGACAACGGGTGAAAGCAACTGAGTTACAATCTCGGCCTCGTGATTTATTATAATTTGAAAAGCATCTTAAAAACTGTGAGAAATTTCTAAGAAATTTCTCAAAATAACATATATCGAGGGACATTACACATGTCCTTTTTGTACTGTATTTTGAACTAATAGACATTAAATTCGCCATCGTCCTTGGTTTGTATTCTAGTGGTGCAGTCCTATACGGGGTAGTATCATATGACATTGTTTCACTCGCATGATGAGATAGATTGATGGATTATAATGACATATATCTAATTTTTTTGTAATATATACTGATGCGATATGGGAAAAAGGATGAGCTGAGTCGGGTGTTTCACCGGATCTGCTATCAAGATGATGAGGAAAAATAGGAGTAGTGTGAATATCTGAACCTGAGGTTTCCTGGTAATTATAGAGACCTGCGATCAAGAAGATAAGTGAATGGGCGCCGGACGGGTATCCGGCGTGGGCACTCCGATGCTTAAGTCAATGTGATTCAACAAAGGGACCAATGTAACCAAGTGATGGTTGTGATATTGATGTGGATGAAAGGATTTGAATAAATGAGTAATGAATGCTAGTGTATTCAATATGTGAATGAATAAAATGCAAAAGAGAGAACCTGATATTTATAGCAGGGGAAGTGATGATGACCTCGTTCTGTGTGCTACCTACTAATTATAGAATGTTGGCTAATCATATCCTACATTCTGACACACCAAGTCACACACTAGTCACATCCTCCTGGTCTGATTTGGCCAACCACTTGGATCAGTGTCAGAGATGAGACAGCTGTCCACATCCTATTTTACTAGCACACTTGAGTGCGGTGCTCACATCGAAGTAGCTCGAGTAAGAAGTTCCCGAAAACTTTCACGAGGGCCCGGGCGTCCAATAGCTCGAGGAGAAAACGTCCCGAGCATTCACCTGTCCGGCCTCTGATGAACCTTCCTGCAAATTTACCCTGATCTGGGCCATCCATTCATTATCTCGGAGCGTCCATGACTCGGGCGCTTATGAGAACATCATCAATTGTATATATTGCCATCAAGTGCCTAGAAAGAATGCTGAATCAATAATGATATCAATCAAGTGTGAATATTTTGATATTTTCACAAAAATGACTTGAAATTGTCCCACTACTCGGCGATTATATTCTGACTATATTTAAATTGGAGATTAACTATTCTCAATCTCCATTTTGCACATATGCATACATTACAAAAGTTATATAAGATAGTCTCACGAGTCAATTTTATGAGATTAATATTTTATTTGGGTCAATTATGGAAAAAATATTATTTTTTATGAAAAAAAACCATTATTTTTTATTGTAAATATAGACATAACTCAGACATATCAAAAATAAAATTATGCTAGACGCAAAAATCTAAATGAATTTTACGCGAGAATGCAGAATTTTATAATTGGTGTGAGTGACAGCATCAACTTGACCCAGAATGTAAACTGAACCACTAGCGATGTTAGTTAATATATGGTAAGAAAACGAAGAGAAAATTCAAATGACGATTTGGGGTATTTTATTTTTTAACTTCGGTCAACTATTTTTTTAAGAAAATGACCTCCTCAAGTATATTTCAAATACACTTGAGGAGGTCATTTCCTTAAAAAAAGAATTGACCGAGATTATTTAGACAATTTCTCCACAAAGGAAATATTATTTGTCCATAAACAATCGTTGAGAATATTGAAATAACCAAATAATGGATCCCTGCATATATACAACTAAAACTTTTAACACATTTTCAATGTTTCGATTCCAAAATAATAATATATTTTGGACAATAATTAATCGAATAGGTTGGATGGTCGGATTATCAACCATAACTTGACAAATTTAAAAAATTTATCTTCCATGTGGATAAATTTATACACCGGGAAATCTGCCTCCGCTCACCGGCAGATTTTGTCCGGCAACTCTTACCCACTTTTCTTAATATATACTAGTGTTTCGTGATAAGTACTACAATATATATTATTTTATTAGGATTGATATTTATATATATTAATGGTTAAAGATGATATACTAAAATAATGAATTTTTAGATAAATTAAAGATAATTAAGAGAGAAATCGAAAAAAAAAATAGAAAGATGTATAAAAAAAATTAATAAATGAACACCAGCAAAGTTATATGACAAATGTTATGAATATAAAATTGTAAAGAAATTGTTGCAAAGCTTCTTAATAAATTGGTTGGCTCAATTTTTAGATTTATTTTATTTAAATGAATCGGTGGATTATATTTTGTTTAAAAAAATTATTCTAAAATTTGTTATCTATAATGTAATAAGTTATAAATGTATCAATGCACATTTTATATGGGGTCGAAATTATTAATTAAAGAAATTGTTCCGAATGAAAAATTCATTGGATATACGTCCATAGCTGAAGGTTAAGTGTTTGGTATGGAATGAAAAATCCAATTTGCCTTTTGGTGATTTTGTCATACTCAATCATAATATCCTTGTGTAGGGAAAATCATGGCCGCCATTCTCGTTCAATTAGACTAAGTCCAACATAACTAATCGTATGATAATTTGTTTTATCATATTTCATTTTAATTTAGACATATTATTTATTTATTGACAATTAATTATCTTAGATTATTCTATGTTACACTTGGAGTATTTCCCTCCCTATGACTATGATGTAATCAAATGTTAGTAATTGGATCATCAACACATATCTCAACTTTCATAAAAATATGTGAGAATTATACGATTTAATGGCATTGGAATAAGAGGCGATGTACTTCCGATGTAACATAAACCAATCCAGTCCACTGGTAGAGTTCATGCTATCGGGTAGTATCTCAAGTGCCAAATATAAGGATCTAAAATTGATTTGGACATGTAATTATCCACAAAAATATATGAACAGAGACTAGTATTCTTGTCCATTTATTTGTATTGTTTCGAATCATGTACACGATAAAAAAAAAAAAAAAAACCCCACATGTTTGGCAATTTTTTTCTAAAAAAAATTAAAATGAAACTATTATAAACCTAGATCAGAATTATTATGGCTGAAATAAGTGTAGGACAGAGAGTATTATATAATATCATATATCATTAGCGAGGAGTATACAATCTTTGTTTAGTGTAGGAGAATGTGTGATCCCACCCTCTAAAAGTAAAAATTTGTGTGAGACGGTCTCACGGGTCGTATTTTGTGAAACGGATCTCTTATTTGGGTCATTCATGAAAAAATATTACTTTTTTATGCTAAGAGTATTATTTTTTATTGTGAATATCGGTAAGATTGATCCGTCTCACAGATAAAAATTCGTAAGACCGTCTCACAAAAGACTTACTCCCTTCAAAATCATACCTAGAAACAGCTAGAGTGTATGGAGCCAGATTCAGTTATCAATGACAATACGGTACATTGCGCATTAATTTGGTGTTTAAAAAAATTACTTATATTTCATATGTAAAAATGAAAATAGATATATTATGATCAGTTTCTTTTTCTGAAATAACAATGTCATATTTCTAAATATAGCAGTCATTTTTAATCCAAAAATTTATTATTTTAGAAATTTCACAACATATTAGTATGTTCCTACATAAAAAAATAATAATTAAAAGATAAAAAAAATTAATAATCAGAAAAAGAATTGCACGATTTGATTGATATATTCTTGACAATCCATTTTATCATAGACAATCTCGAAAATAATATTTTCTTACTGATATTCAAGAGACTTTTAAATTGATTATTCTCCAATATCTCTTCAAAATTAATAATGGATGATAAGTTCGAACTATTATAATTTTTAATCAACACAATTCATTGACTTATTGAAGTCAGTAATATTTAGCTTCATACGAACATAAACTTTACGATATAGAATAGGTAACCGATGGGTTCTGGACAATATCGAATTGTTAACTATTTATTTCATTGAGTTTCATATTATTAAAATAATCGATGCAACTTATGAAGTAATCCAAAAGAAATATTCAATCGATGACTTGTAATTATACTGAAATCAAGATCTTAGTTTTGAAACGAGATATAAATTTCAATGTCTAATTATAATATTCACCTCTCCGACAGAAAAGAAGAAGAAAGAAATATTCAAAACCATGAGCAATAGTTAATAATTCTTTTGCGATATCAAGAAACCTCTCTACCCCTATAAAATAGGTTTATTTTGCATAGAGGCATATAAATGTTAGATATCAGTTTTCTCGTGTCCAAAACGTATCGGAAGTTTTAAAAAAAATTAGATCTTGACATTCAAGATATATTTGAGCACTCGTATGCTTTTAATAATTATAAACACACATAGGGTGTTAAAATTTATACCTTTAGTGAATTAATTCACTTGGCTCCGATTATTCTGGTGTTAGCAGACATAGCTCTTGTTGGATTCCCTACGAACTTTCTTCGATCTCCGAATCAAGTCCACGACTGAAATATTTGTTTATCTTCTAAATTGCACTATGAATTTAGAAGAACTTTTTCGTAGAGATTAAAATCGAGAGATGGTTCAAGTTTTGAATTTATTTTAATATTTAATAAACTCAACTTTTGAGTTTAATAATTTAATTCCTCAAATTTTATGAATTCAACTCTTTAAATTTATTCTCTCAAAATTTTATAAATTCATAAATTCAACTTATTGAATTTATTATCTCATAAATTTAAATCATTGAATTTATTTTCTTAAAATTTAATTATTATAAATTCAACTCCTTGAATTTACTATATCATAATTTTATATAAATTCAACTACTTGAATTTATTATCTCCACGGGAACAAATGATCAGTGCTTGTATGACCCTCAATGGTTCAGGGATACAGTTAGCCGTGGGTTCACAACTCTTTGTGATTCATGACATGATCCTTTATTCATGCTTACACTAATTTGCCACATTCTATGTATCAACAATTGATCATGAGAATGTCAGAAATCATATTTCTGATTAAACCCGTCGAATCATGGTAAAAGCGTCTAGTAATATCGTCCCATGATTCCCTAGGTATCACTGACAGTGCCTGCAAGAACCAGTCGATTATGATTAACGTACAGTACGATCCTTCATCTCATATTTTCCGATTGAATCTGCAACCATTTGTTTATCGAGGGTTGCATAATAATTCGATAACTATATGACACATCTTTGAGAATAAATAGTGGCATCACATGTACAATTGGAGAACTCCTTCTCCAATGTACATCACATACTCTCCCCAGAGATTCCATGCACTATTATTTCATCATATCACATAGAATATTCACACGCGTAGGTGAGCGGTGAATTTCCGACTACAATACACTGACTCCTACATGTGTCACAACTGTACTCAATCTCGCCACCTGATGACTCTCCTGGAGTCGGTAAACGAGTCAAAGCACAGCCCAAACATATAGAGCATCAGTGTTGTCCCGGGTCATAAGGACTAATGGTGTACGATCATAACCACGGACTGATAATCTCGATGAATGATAACTACTTGGAAAAGTCCGAGGGAGGGTTGTTCGGTATAATCATCATATGACTACGCATCTGCATGTTTGGACATCTCTATGCCCTTACCAAGAAACGCGATACACAAATTCACAGATGCTGATCTCGAGCTCAAGCGATCTTTATCCATGTTTTAGGTTGCTGAATCGACTAGGAACGAATTTAGATCATACAGTGTTTACAAATGAGTTTCAACATCGAATTATGATTCATTTATAGTAAAGTATAAACAAGGTCTTTATCTATGTTGTTCGCATTGGTATACAAATAAAGAAATAACAAACCATGAAATAATGAATTATATTAAAATAAATATTGTTTATTACTACTGAGTCGATAAATTCCCTAGCCAACAGTTGGCTTACAGGACATCTACTCTAGCAATAAATTCTATAAAAACTGGAAAAATATATAAGTTTACATTTCTTATTTCTTGGATTCACAATTGTATAATGACGGTGACCCTCGTTTTAAATGTAGTTCGAACTCGAGACATCGTTCCAATCACTAATCAAATTGTCCTAAGATCACTAATCAAAATTTCCTTATCACAAGAAACTCGAGCTTAGCTCCAATTATTTCACCCTGGATTTCTCGTATATCGACTCGAGTTCGAGCCTCCCCACCCCTAAATTTAAAATTTTTTTTGAAAAAATCTTTATCACACAAACCTAAGTCTAAGTGAGAAATAAGTTTTTTTTTTTAAAAAAAATATTAGGAAGGTGCATAGTGCCAATCACACAATAGCCACGCAAGTACCTTTCAAATTTTCATCTCCTTGTCGCCGTCGGTTATAAAAAATTCCACCCATTTTCTTCCTATATATTTATAGCCCCTACCCCGTAACCACTTGTCTAACTTCTCGAGCAAAACATTAGTTCCTCCCTCAACCTGTTGCTTCGTCCGTAATAATTACTATCCTGGCGCATGGTTATGTCCGCCGTCGGTCCCCGGAATCCTCAAGAACTTGGCTTCCCCCGCCTCCGCTTCTTCCGCTACCGCCGTCTGAGATAAACCGTTTTCTACCAGCAGTTCGCCACCTATAGTACTTATACAGCATACACAGGATATATATAAATATATTTAAAGACAAAGAGCAATATATTTCATATGCCGTCGCCTAGGATTAATCAACGGATAGGAGGTCATGAGGAGAACAATAAGTGGAGGTTGTGGGAAAAGTCGTCGTCGTTTCACGGAAGACGGGATGGGGTAGAAGCGGATATCCTTCCGAGGCCGCGGACGGTGCCGGACTTGCTGGCAGGCAGGAGGAACATTGAAAAAACGCCAGATGAAGCGGTGGCATTGGTGAGGGCGCTGAAGCTGACCAAATTGCTGCTGAACGTCACCGTACAGAGGAGTCTTGGCCCTGTGCAAGTGTTGACTCCGCCGGAGGCGACAGTGGAGGATTTGATTGCGGCGACGCTGCGCCAGTACGCCAAGGAAGCACGCCGCCCTGTTCTTTCAACTGATGCTCCAAGCTTTGACCTCCATTACTCCCAGTTTAGCTTGGAAAGTATGTTTTCGGTTCTTTTGAATTTCGTACATTGTATCTCGGCTTGTAACTTCACATGTAATCCATAGATAACTCCACATGCCATTAAAATACTAATCAATTCAAGAAGCTAACTTAATCTTTTATATATATATATATATAAACAGGTTTGGATCGTGACGCTAAGCTATCAGAGCTGGGATCAAGAAACTTCTTTCTCTGCCAAAAGCCCGTGGCGTCCTCCGCCGCTGAAAGTGGTGGCACCGCGACGACGTCGAATTCGAACTGTTCAAAGGAAGCTGAAAAGCGTAGCAAGAAGAGGTTTCCTTGGCTCAATTTCATGGATTTTTCGCTCTGAGAGATCCTTATTTACTGTCAGAATTCGGGGCTACCTCTGTTTCCAGGAATCTTGATTCCTAAGTTGAGAGTAAAAGAATTGTAAAATATCGAAATTCTAGGAGTTAGTCCCTTTAGTCTGGGTATCAGCAAAGTTCTTCGGCTCGTCATGTGCCAGTTCTTCGATGTCCGACGGACTGCCTCCACTAGATAACTCAGATTCTCAATGTGTGGTGTGGGATTTTAATTTTTGTCGGCATTTGTGTATCTTTTTATCTTTATACGTTATAAAAAATTTTTATTTATTTATTTATGTATCCTAATCGCAAGAGAAAGATCAAATGAACCCGGTCTCTATCGAAATCAACTGTAACATGTCTTTCCAATTCAACCCTAAAATCACTTATTATACAAAATTTAGTTTATTGGGTTTTGAGTAAAAATGAACAACTAGAGTGGCTTCTCTAGCTTCACGTAATAATTTTCTATATACTTTGAATTTGTCTATTACAATAGCCATTTTTTCATACATGCACATTGAAAGTTCTGTTTCCACATAGTGAATGTGACGGGGTGAGTGTTGTGTGTATCAGAATGTAGGTGTTGTGCGTAGGTGTTGTAACACCCACGACAACATGCAGCGAAAATTATAGTTTGACACACTAACACGCAACTTGAATGATAACAATACGAGATACGAGTGATAAATTATGCACAAGTATAAAATACTTGTGCGGTGCCTCAGGGCAAAATAATTCACTAGAAAAACTTGTAAGTTTACAAAAACCAATACTAGTGAAAGAATAAAACAACTCCCTTATTAAGGCGAGTAACAAATTGCATCCTAAACCTCTAACAAACCGTATAACCAAAATACATAGGATGCATCAACTGAGAAGTGAAAAAGTCTTCAAAAATCAGCGCACTAATCAAAACAGTGATTAGGTGTTGTCTTCAGATGTTGCCAGCACTTCACAGCAACACTTTATCAACCACGCGAGATTGCTTCAATCAGAAAATATTTTCTTCATACAAATGCATCTCTGTCTCTCCGAAAGTTTTATGCTCTATATCGTCCCTCTCTCTCGTTTCTTCTTCTTTGAGTCCTATTTAACATAGAAACGCAATTTCATTAGGAAACAAACTCTTTTTAAAACAAGGATAATATCTTAAAGATATTGTGATATCATATCTTAAAGATATTATAAGTCATATCAAATATAGTCTTATATCACATATTGAATTTATACGAGATCATATCATCAATTTCGAGATTATTCTCATGTCTAGAAAGGCAAAATATTAAAGATAAAAAAGGAAAATATATCAAGGAATAAAATTCCTTTCAATCTCCTCCTTTTTGCCTTTCTGGACAAAACAACCCAAAAATGGTTGTACGGCTCAGCTCCCCCTGAGTTAGCAAATCAGTGACTCAGCCAACTTTAGTTGACTCCCCCTGAATTCTACCGTTAAGTCTTCCCCTGATGAAAAATACAGTTCACACAGGTGTTGTATGTTAGATGTTGCGACATTCAGATCATAACACCGAAATAGTTCATTAATCAGGATGGACAAAGATTAGAGAGAATAAAAGGACAACTAAAATACTAAAACCATCAAGAGAGACCAAAACCATCAAGAGAGAAAAAAACTCAAAATCTCATTATCCTTCATTACTGCCATCATCATCATCATCAGCCATTTTTGCTCCACTAGGTTCCAGCTATATCTGTATCTACTCCCCCTTTTTGTCCAGAATGGACACTTTCACCCAGCAGAAACTCATAGTCAGCCACTTGATTTTCATAATGTTCAATGGTTTTCTTGGCATTTTCAATCTGTTGTCGACCATAGGCAATCTGAGCTTGAATGTAGGAGATAGACAGTGTGACATAACCAGTAGGAGGAACATCTGTAGGTGGTTGTTCAGCTGTCTCAGGCACATGTTCAGATGTTGTATCATCAGTGTTGCCAACATCCGGAGCAACATTTGAATGCAGCCAAGGCAGATCGATCTTTCTGTTGCCTTTGAAATAAACAGGAGAAATCTTCAGAGGATCTCTGACAGGGCAATGATCTTCATCAATATCCCTAATGAAACCTTGAGATTCCAAGATCCCATAAATCAGTGAAGGGTAGGGCAGCTTTGTTTTCTTGAAGTCTCCTTCAGCATATTGCAATGCTGTCCTGAACACCAGATTTCCAAAGTTAAAGGCCCTTCCAGTACCAATAGCAAACAACACCAGGGCCTGAGATCTAGTCACAGTAGTAGAATTGGTTGACGGTGTCCAATTCCAGATTGATGTCTTGTGCAGCACGGAGAAAAAAGAAGTGAGATTAGCAGCACTCAACTTCTTGGGATAATAAGGGAATACTTTGATCAGGCCTCCAGTGAGCACAGAGGTTACAACATTTATGTCCAGATCCTCTTCAACTTCCTCAATATCCGGAGTGTTGTAGAATGCATTGATCACAGAAGGTGAGAACTTGTAGATACGATCACGAACAAACACTCTCCCATACTTCACCGATTCCTCATCTCCAACACTGCCCAGGAGATTGCAGTAGAATTCTAACACTACACGGCGACAGTAGGGCATAACAGTAGTGACTGTGGATAGCAACCTTCGGTTCTTGAGAAACTCAATCAAATTGTATTTTCCATATGCATTATCATCAATATTTTTCTCCTCAATCAGCTCTCTCTGAACAAACAGCGGCCATAATGCCAAGGCATCCTCAGAATAAAATTTGGGGGAAAAAGACTTACTTAAATCATAGTCAGCCGATTCAATGTGGTGCTCGGTGTTGTCAACATCCACCTCAACACCAGCAGCAGTAGCAGCAACATCATCAGAAGACTCACTAGCTTCAGAGCCAATATCCTCAGATTCAGCATCACCATGTTCCTCAGATTCAAAGTCAGATACAGACGATGAAGAGGAAGAAGCTCCAGGTCGGTTTTGCTCAAACTCCTTCATCATTTCTGAATCAGGTTTATCATCCTTAGAAATTTGTTTCTTGGCAGCCTTTTCTTCCTTAAGGTGAGCAAGAAACTCGGCCAGAGATTGTTCATCTTCTACAGGCTCATCAGGAACTCTTTCTTCTGCAACATGTTGAGTATCTGTGATGGGGTTTTGTTTTTGAATACCAGAAGTAGAACCAGGTTCTTTTGCAGTAACAGTTGGTTTGGGGCGAGCCACCAACTCAAAATCATCAACATTGGAGTCGTCTCCAGATGAGAAATCAGGGTCCAGAAGATTTGAGGAGGTAGATGCCCGTGGTTTCTTGGTTGGAACAAAGTCAGGATCGAACCCTGCTTGTCTCTTTGACCTTCGGCGCATAGGAGCAATGGGAAAAGCTTTATTCAAGACTTCAAAGTCCAGTGGATTCTCGACATTGATCTCTTTCCCAGGTTCACCAGGAGCGATCATTTCCAGCGGAGTTGGTTTTTCTGAAACGCCCACAATTTCCATCCCCTCAACATTGGTTTCGGCTGTGGGTGTTGTGTCAGGTGATTTTCCACCCATGCTCGCAGCCATTTCACTCCTAATGTCGTGAGGATCGAAGCCAGCCATCTGCGAAATCAAGAACAAAAGAAGTAGATCGGTTCGAAGGACACAGAAAATCGCGAAGAACAGAGATATTTTAAGCAAAAACAATGAATAGTGAGGGCAGGAGAAATTTTAGAATGTGAGGGAAAATACTAAACAGTAAAGTTATTCTTCGTCCATTCCTAATTATTTAAGCACAACTCTCCAACGGTAACATTCTGTTGAGCCGCAACTTCAGCACCTTTTCAACTCAATTTTTACTCTCACCAAACGGTAACTTTCTGAAATAGTGCCATCATTATTTCAAGAAATCAAGCAGGATAAAACACCACGTCGAATTAACCCCACAAACAGTTAGAAATCAAGAAATTTCAAAATTAAGTCGGTTAGGATTTTCTTCGTATTTCATGAATTAAAAACTGATAGCCCACTGGTCATGATGAATTCACATAACAGCAGTATGAATGACTTAAATTTATGCCTAAAATATGATCAAAAATGAAATGCACACGCATGTGATCAAACTGTGATCAGTCTGTACTTAGGTGTTGGCAACACCTCTTGGCAACACTTACAAGTTGGACTCAAACTTTCTTGAACATTTTTAATTCAGACATGGTAGCTCCCACTCTAGAAGAATGGTCTTCATAGGACTCCTCTAGGTAGCTTTTTCCATCTGTATTTTGAATTAGCAGTGGTAGCTCTCACACTAGAAGAACGGTCTTCATTGGACTCATCTAGGTAGCTTTTTTCATTTTCTTCTAAACAACAATTTTTTTTTTATTTTTCACCTTATTGCTCAAGAATTTTCTAAGTCATTTTCTACATTGGACAAGATCACGTGGTACACGAACATCCTCACAGCTTAATGACTTAGATTGAGCACACTCCATACTTTAGAAAATTTTGATAGAAAGTTTGATTCACAACTGAGAGCACACCATTCAGTATCCTTCACTTGTACAGGCTTCACACAAAACAGGATGTATGCAATATGTCTAGCATCCTAAAAATAAAATGCACATGCATGCTGAGTGTTGTCCACAGGTGTTGTAACACCGAGGACAACATCCGTGAGTGATCATTGTGCACACAAGCTGAGAGACTTCCTAAGATTGGAAAATCTCTCAAAATCCAATGGTTTTGTAAAAATATCAGCCAGTTGGTTCTCAGTTCTAACAAATTCCATTCGAATTGTACCCTTATCAACCAAATCTCGAATAAAATGATGTCTAATGTCTATGTATTTCGTTCGAGAGTGTTGTACTGGATTGTTTGAAATATCAATTGCACTTGAATTGTCACAGTATACAATTAAGGTGTCACTGTTGAAACCATAGTCTTTAATCATTTGATTCATCCACAAAAGTTGTGAACAACAGCTAGCAGCTGCAACACATTCAGATTCAGCAGTGGACAGAGATACACAATTTTGCTTTTTACTATACCATGACACCAAATTGTTACCTAGATAAAAACATCCTCCAGTGGTACTCTTCCTATCATCTAGATTTCCAGCCCAGTCAGTATCACTAAACCCCACTAGATTTGTGTTTGTTTCTTTGGTGTACCACAAACCTAAGTTAACTGTCCCGACTATATATCTCAAAATTCTTTTGACAGCTTTTAAATGAGTGACTTTAGGATCAGCCTGGTACCTGGCGCACAAACATACACTAAACATGATGTCGGGACGACTTGCACTTAAGTAAAGAAGACTGCCTATGATTCTGCGATACTGAGTGTTGTCAACACCTGCAGCAACATCGTCTTTGGACAATTTTTCAGTCGACCCCAATGGTGTTTTCATGTGTTTAGTGTTCTCGGTAGAAAATTTCTTCACCAAATTCTTGGCATACTTGGATTGACACAGAAAGATACCATCATGCATTTGTTTAATTTGCAATCCAAGAAAGAAACTTAATTCTCCTACCATGCTCATTTGAAATGTGGTAGACATGCATTTAACAAATTCATCAACATGCTTTTGAGAAGAAGCACAAAAAATGATTTCATTCACATAAATTTGACACACAAGAATATCATGCTTCGATTTTTGAATAAAAAGGGTTTTATCAACCTCACCTCGTTTGAAGCCTAAGTCAAGCAGATATTCAGTAAGCCTACCATACCATGCTCGTGGAGCTTGTTTAAGTTCATAAAGTGCCTTCTTCAACTTGTAGACATGGTTCGGGTGGTTTGGATCTTCGAACCCTTTAGGTTGGCTTACATAAGCTTCTTCATTCAAAATGCCGTTCAAAAAGGCACTTTTCACATCCATTTGATATAGATTTATGTCCATGTGACAAGCGATAGCAAGTAAAAGTCGGACTGACTCAATCCGGGCAACAGGGGCAAATGTCTCATCAAAATCAATTCCTTCAATTTGAGTATACCCTTGAGCAACTAACCTAGCTTTATTTCTCACAACAATCCCAGATTCATCAGTTTTGTTTTTAAAAATCCATTTGGTTCCAATAACATTCACATTATCAGGTCTGGGAACCAAATCTCACACATCATTCCTAATAAATTGTTCAAGTTCCTTATGCATCGCATCAACCCAAAATTCATCTTTTAAGGCTTCATTTATATTTTTGGGTTCAATGAGTGAAACAAAACAAGAATGACTTACTTGAGAGTATACGGAAGTCATGCATACTAGACCCATCATTTTCCGATAATCTACCTTCTCCTTTCTTCTAGTTTGCATTCCTCCAAATGCTTCTCCAATGATCTGAGATGATGGATGATTTTTCTGAATCTTACTGGGAATATCAATCCCTTCATTGGTTACAACATCATCATTTTCAGTATACTCTCCTGGTTCATCATTTGATTATGCCAGTGCAGGTGTTGTCTCAGGTGTGTTACAAAACCGGGTGCAACATCTGTGTTAGGCAGTGTCTCACTTATGTTCAGTAGCCCATCAATATCATCCTCGATTGTTTTTCCCATTAGATCAAGGTTCTTTAATGTCTTGAAGTTTGCATGACCCAAGTTTTTGATGCCACAAGTTTAGTTCACTCACTTTTGAATGATTGCACACAAGGTCCTCTCCAAGTTGATAACAATTGTCAGCCGACCTTGTACCTGTCAAAATACATGTATCACTATTATCAGAAACTTCACAATTGTCTTTATCAAACTTAACATATAAACCATCATCACAAAGTTGACTTATGCTTATTAAGTTTGAGTTAAGTCCTTCGACATAAAGCACATTGTGTAGACTAGGTAGTCCATCAACATTCAAGGTCCCTTTGCCAGCTATTCTTCCTTTAGCACCTCCACCATATATCACATGACCATTCCTTAGTTCAACATAGTCAGTCAAATAGTCTTTAGAACCTGTCATGTGGCGTGAACAGCCACTGTCAAAGTACCATATTCCTGCAATGTTAGTTTTTAACGAAGTATAAATAACAGAACATTGAATATTAGCCTTTGGCACCCAAACCCTTTTTACCGATGGTTTCCTATTGGCAGTGTTACGCCGGGTGTTGTATAGCACCTGTGGCAACACCTGTTCAGATTCCCATCTTTTGTAGTCATCTCTCAGTTTAAAACAGTAGGGTTTGATATGACCAGGTCTAAAGCAATAGTGGCAGATAAAGTGGCGTTTTCTGGACTTGGACTTCTTTGTAGATATTTGCCTCTTTGATGAAACACCTTTTTCAGTGTATGTAGCATTCGAGATTTCAGCACTTCCTTTGACAAAGACAGTTGGTTTTCTTTCAGTGTTGGAAGACTCTCCTATTTCAAACTGGTGATTCGTATAACCAAGTCCAGCTTTGTCATTCTTTCCAATCATCAAGAGTGAATCAAGTTTGGATGAACTTGAATTAAGCTTCGCAAGAATTTGAGTTGCTTCTCCAAGCTCTTCCTTGACTTTGCATAATTCCAGATCTTTCTTGCTCAAGATTACTTCAAGTCGTGATACCTGTGACTTCAGCTCAGTGTTCTCTTTGGAGAGATTTGCATTCACTTTATTTCTTTTGATCCAGTCTTCATACAATTCTTCATACATTGTCTGCACACTTTCCAGAGTGACTTCATCATCATCTACTTCTTGGTTTTCAGACTGACTTGATTCACCAAGGGTTGTAGAATTAAGACACACTGAATTTGAAGAGATGTTGCGACCAGGTATTGCAACACCTGTGGCAACACCTAAAGGATTGATTTGCATTGAACGCTTCTCCTTGATCACAGCAGACAACGATGTGTGATTTTCAGATTCATTTGATCCTTGATCATCATCAGACTCTTCATCACTCAAAGTGACAGCCATGCCTTTGTTTCTCCGAAGTCGATTGGCACACTCATTGGCATAGTGTCCAAATCCAGAACACTCTCTGCATTGTACTGAGTCCAAATTTCTGACATTTGATTGGATTTGCAATTCAGTTTTTGGTCGAAATTGTCCTTTCATATGAGTAAAATTTTGAGCTTTTGCAGAAGTGGTGATATTGGGCAACACAGATTTTTGTCCAATTTTCTTATTTTCTCTCATTTTCTTCAAGTAATCACCGAATTTCTTAGTAATTAAAGAGATAGAATCTTCACCTAAATCAGATTCATTCACTTCTTTAGATATTTAAAGGGATTTCATTATAAGAGTTAGTTGAAACTTCAAGGGCTATTGTCTTCCCTTTATCATTCTTTTGTAAAACAAGATTCATCTCAAAAGTTCTGAGGGAACTCATTAATTCATCCAGGTTGATTGTTGAAGTGTCTTTAGATTCTTCAATTGCACAAACTTTGACATTAAATTTCTCAGGTAGAGATCTTAAAACTTTGTTCACTAATCTTTCATTGGACATGGGATCTCCAAGACTGTGAGCTTCATTAGAAAGTTGTCTCAACCGGCTATCATAATCAAGAATAGACTCCTTGTCCTCCATTCTCAGGCTTTCAAATTTTGATGCCACCATCCTTAGCCTAGTTTTACGCACACTCTCGGATCCTTCACAATGTTTCTGAAGTATATCCCAAGCTTCTTTGGCACAGACACAATTGGTGATTAAATTAAACATCCTTGTGTCAAGAGACGAGAATATAGCATTGAGAGCCTTGGAATTAAAATTTGACGTTTGCACTTCATCGATTGTCCATGTACTTTCAGGTTTGAGCCGAGTGTCTCCATCAGCATCCTCAATCTTTGGTGGACTCCAACCATCAAGTACACGCTGCCAAGCTCTTTCTTCAATTGATTTAATAAAAACCCTCATCTTTACTTTCCATAATGCATAGTTTGATCCATCCAATATGGGAGGTCTAAAAACAGGGTTTGTTGATGCTTCCATGATCCTTTTCCACCTGAAAAACAAAACAAAACAGGATCTCACTTAGTAGCGTCAAGTGGAGGCTCTGATACCAATTGAAAGTTCCGTTTCCACAAAGTGAATGTGACGAGGGTGAGTGTTGTGTGTATCAGAATATAGGTGTTGTGTGTATCAGAATGTAGGTGTTGTGCGTAGGTGTTGTAACACCCACGACAACATGCAGCGGAAATTATAGTTTGACACACTAACACGCAACTTGAATGATAACAATACGAGATACGAGTGATAAATTATGCACAAGTATAAAATACTTGTGCGGTGCCTCAGGGCAAAATAATTCACTAGAAAAACTTGAAAGTTTAAAAAAACCAATACTAGTGAAAGAATAAAACAACTCCCTTATTAAGGCGAGTAACAAATTGCATCCTAAACCTCTAACAAACCGTATAACCAAAATACATAGGATGCATCAACTGAGAAGTGAAAAAGTCTTCAAAAATCAGCGCACTAATCAAAACAGTGATTAGGTGTTGTCTTCAGATGTTGTCAGCACTTCACAGCAACATTTTATCAACCACGCGAGATTGCTTCAATCAGAAAATATTTTCTTCATACAAATGCATCTCTGTCTCTCCGAAAGTTTTATGCTCTATATCGTCCCTCTCTCTCGTTTCTTCTTCTTTGAGTCCTATTTAACATAGAAACGCAATTTCATTAGGAAACAAACTCTTTTTAAAACAAGGATAATATCTTAAAGATATTATGATATCATATCTTAAAGATATTATAAGTCATATCAAATATAGTCTTATATCACATATTGAATTTATACGAGATCATATCATCAATTTCGAGATTATTCTCATGTCTAGAAAGGCAAAATATTAAAGATAAAAAAGGAAAATATATCAAGGAATAAAATTCCTTTCACACATGTAACACATAAGTTAATAATATGACATGCACATCTAACATAAAGCAAATTACCATCTAAAATTTGTTCTAATGAATCTTTAAGATATTTAATCGTAAGAGTATTGGCGTTAGCATTATCTAATGTGACGACATTATTTTATTTTGTATCTCATAAATCTTAACAACATTTAACATATCTAGCTATATTGTATGCGTTGTGTGTTGATTCTAAGTGCATAGTCCAAGTTTCATCTATCAAATGACATGTAACAACAAGATAATATTCATATTTCAAATTAGTCCAAATATCAATTGTTAAACTAACTCTACAAGAAAATTTTGAAAGATGTGATATTAGTATTTCTTATATTCATTATACATATCAAAACAATATTTCTCAAATGTGTGTCTAGAAATATTATGAAAATCAGGTTGAATAGTACTGGTAAATTCAACAAACCTTTTTGTTCAGCTATTATAAAAGGTTGACAACATTTATTAACAAATTTAACGATAGCTTTTCAAGATATTTCTTTTGTAATCGTAAAAGCTTTACCAGATGAAAGATTAATTTGTTGTTGAGTTGTTTCCCTACCGAATGGTTGTAGAATATCATGATCAAGCTTATGTATCTTGACTAAATATTTTTTCAAAGTAGGTACCACCGAAACCAACATCTCTTTTATAAGAATATCTATTTTTGCAAATTATACCCACAACAAAATAGTCGTTTGTACCAGGTCTTTTTTCAATGTCGAAGTGATCCAAAACTTTGGTTCGCTTTGCTCGACCTGTTGTCGTGCTCGTCAGAATATTGCTTCCTCCGACGGATGTGATGATCGAAAATTCTCACCACCTTCGTTGGGAAGTTCCGCGACATGTTCTTCCTTGTGACTAGCTTCGAAGTATTCAAAATCGGGAATGTAGGCAAAATCTTCACCAAAATCTAAATTGCGGTTTGAAGACGAAGCTATTGAAAATATATTTAGTAAATATGTATAATGAATAATAACAAATAACAATTGTGTTGAAAAAATTAACAATTCAAGATTAAGTTCAAAGGAATATAGAATGAGATTGTCGGGTAAACATTATGAAAAACAAGAACATATTTATAGGGATGGAAAAAAATATTTACAATTTTATCCTAAAAAATTATGATTAGGTCATAATTGCAATTATTTCAAAAATATCCATTGGGCAACGGTTGCCCAACGGATATGTCAATTTTTTTATTATTTTTCATTTTTTATTATTTTTTTGGCTAATGGTTATGTCATTTTGTACTTTTCATTTTTAATTATTATTTTTAAAAATTCAAACTAGAACTGGATCCGAAACCTACTATGACCGGTTTTTTAATTGAACCGGTCCACTCCATTTAAATACGGTTTCGGACCGGTATGGACAAACCGGTTCCGGTCTTTTCGGGTCGGTTCCCGATCGAACCGACCCAATAAGCATGTCTAACACATACATATATATAAATATATATACATAATCCAACATTATATATAATAACATCCGTGAATTCAAGTGCAGAGTATAAAGTTCTTTTTAAGTGCATAATATAAAGTTTAATAGTTCTCAACAACGAAATTTCAATATTTATAATAAAAAATAGTATTTTTGTCATAAAAAATATCACTATAGATGACCAGGGCCGGCCCTTTCCAAGGGCAAATTGGGCCCATGCCCAGGGCCCCATTTTGATGGGGGCCCCAAATTTTTTTAATATATATATATATAATAGTATTGGGACCCAAATAATTACTTTAATTATATTATATATATAATAAGACCTAAATATGATAAAAAATTGATTGTTGAATAAATTATTTTGAGATACTGGAGGATATCTCATATGACGACATAATTGATGACTTTGCTTCAAAAAACGCAAGAAGAGTGCGTTTTAAATAATATTGATTGTTGAATAAATTATTTTGAGAAATTATGTAAACATTTTTCTATGTGTAGTTTTCTTATTTACACATTTTGGTTTACTTTGATTTTGCTATTCAATTTTTTTAATATACATTTGAATTTCGAATCAATACAAGATGATCATATTATAAGTTTCGCCCAGGGCCTCTTTTTTCTTAGGACCGCCCCTGTAGATGACCCAAATAAAAAATGTGTCTCACAAAATTGATATTTAGCATTCGAGTTCTTACTTGGGCTGTTTGACTAATTTAAAATTTTCAATTCTGGTCGTGAAAGTTTGCTTCATCCTTTTTCTGCTGCTGGTAAGTTTACAGATGATTTGTTTTCAACTGTACAAATAGGGATTATATTTCTATTTCCGTGTTATATACTTCAAGAATAAATTATAAATATCCTTCTTGCATTTCGTTTGAAAATAACTCATTTTTATCTTGTCTTTATTTTAGTTATGATATGAAATGGGAAAACGTGATTCTTCATTTGATATATGCTATTTTGTTACCATAAAGAAATGCATATATTGTGGGGCCCTTAGCTCCTAATAGTTATTACAATGCAATTGATTAGGGTTAACTAATTACAGCGGAAAACGAGTTTAAATTTTCTTTACAATGAGCCCAAATCATTTTATTTGAATACTAAAAATAGTATTTCATCTCAAATCATAAAACACGCTCACACGTAATCAAAGCCAATCACATACAAACAACTCATATCCTCGGGACATGCCCCGGTATATAGATACATATACATATATACTGGGAACAAAACATAAACCTCAACTCAACTGTGACTCCCTCCAGAAGTACCCTCTCCGGTCTCCTGATATCCTGGAGTACCTGCCATTGTCCACACACAAAGACAACAACAGCCCCCCTTCGGGGTGAGCAAAGCTCCGTATGGAACAACCAATCATATATACCACAAGTATCTAAACAATGATATATGGTATGCAATGCATGTATGTCGTGGAGGTATCAGGTCAAATGCCCATCCACTGAGCACATGTCAGAATCAATCGAATCGCTATCAAATCAATGCTCGAGCTGGCACACCGGCCAATATGGGATACTCGTATGATAGCGTCGGCAAAGCGCCATCAAATCCCAAATCTCATATCCAATCATATGGGGCCACAATTGTCCATGCTTTACGGGTCATATAATACCGGCATAGCGATTGTGTTCACAAACCCCGGAATCCAATCAAATCATATCAGGGTATCCAAGGATCATAGCTCAACGTGCATGTCATGTATCGATGTATGCATAAAATGATGTGTATTAACAAAATATTTATTTTATACATCGATATCTCAATCTCAATGTCATGCATGCCACATCAATCAACAAATAAGGCACATAGACACATAATCTCATTTCAGTCAATCAAATCAATCCGACATATATCATATAATACAGATACCTGTCGTATGTTACACGGTCGCAACATACCTCAATTCTTCGTTTCCAGTTGATATAGCCTGAAGATATTGATATTACACTTTATCTACATCAATAACATACTCATTCCAATCAATAACATACTCCAAAATCATTAATATGAGTTTCAAATATCATTTGAAACTTCAAAATTCATATCGAATTCAAATCATATCATAATTCAATTCCGACTTCGAATATAAGTTTCTTGTCGGTTATTCTACTACATATAAGAAATTCAACTTCAAATACATGTTATTCCAGCACTTTGATATTTAGAGCTGCTGGAACCAGAAGAAAATTACCTCAATCAGAAGCCCTCAACGCGAAGATCACAAATATATAATTTGTTTCGCGTTTAGACAGCGCTTCGAAGTCGATTTGGACGGAAGAAAATCGAGTTTCTTTTCTCTTTCTCGAAACCTCTGAATTGCAAATGAAGAAAAAAAGAGAAGAAAAGTTACTCTTATTCTCATCTCTCTCGCGCTCGGGCGGTAGAATTCTCGCGCCCGAGCGCGAGACATTCTGCCCCCGGATTTTACTTGTGCCGCGCTCGGGCGGTCAAAAATTACCGCTCGGGCGCGGTGTGTTCTGCTCGAACACTAAAATTTCTACCTTGGCGCTCGGGCGGTCACTTTCTACCGCACGGGCGCCACATCTTCTGTACAAATATTTATGTTTGTACTATATTGGCGTCCGGCTTCTCCACTCGAGCTCTTACAACGTCAACTCATATTCAATATTCAATATTCATTTTCTCAATTTCATTGTCATAATATACATCAATTACATAATCACATAACAATTTCATGAATTATCGATAATCATATAAGATTTACGATAATACGATACACGGTCCTTACATATATTCATCCACGTTTTTTTTAGGTTTTATGAATTCATAGTATAGATCTTGAACTAAATTATAGTAAGTAAAATTCTACTCATCCCTTTGCCATTTTTTTTCAAACTTTTATGCTAGACGTAAATTAACAGAAAAAGTCGTGATTGTACTGTAAGGCCGCGTTTGGTTCGGATGATTAGCCGGGATATATTATTTTATCCTACCTAGTCAGCTGTTTGGTACGCGTGATTATTTAACCAAGTTAATCCCTCCTATGAATGATTAGGTTATATTAGGTAGGTTAAAATAATACCTCCTCACCCCCTAGGATTATTTATCCAACTCTTAATACCTCCTATTTTTCCAATTTTACCCTTCTCTTATATTCAAACTCACCACCACTTCCCGCCACCGACCGCCGCCGCCGCCGCCACGATCGCCGCCGGCCGACCGCTGACGTACCGTCAGCCGAGCCCCGGTCGACCGCCGGCGCCGACTATTTCCGGTGCCGGTCGAAATTTCCGGCCGGCCGTTTCCGGCCGTCGCCTCCCGCATGCCGTTTCCGACCGTCGTCCGCCGTCATCGCCTCGCCGCCGCCGCCGCGAAGGGGAAGGACAATTTTGTCTTTTCATCAAAAAATTCAAAATTATCCTACACTTAAAAATCTTACCAAACATAATATTATTTTACACCATATATTACAATCCTACCACAATCATTTTCTTTATCATTTACATACTAATCATTAGTTTATCCTATCCTTCCAACCAAACGCAGCCTAAGTGATTAAAAGATCATTAATTTAGTAAAATTAGGCTACGTTTGGTTGGAGGATAAAATTATGAAATGATTAAGAGATAAATGATAAAAAGAATGATTGAAGTTGTAACGTCCTAAAAATTTGAAGGTCCACGTAAACCACGTGCATGCAAGTTATTAAATTTCTTTGGTATTTTATTTAATTATTTTAAAGCATTAAATGCTTGTTTATCTCATTAATTTACGTTTAATTATTTTTATGCATTTTATGCATAATTCATGCAAGATAGGATTTAATTAATGAAATTTTAAAGTTCATGCATTAGGGTTTCTAGGTGCATTTCACGTTCGAACGAGGATCGGAGACCGAAGAATTTTCAGAAAAATTATTTTATTACACGATTTGTTTTTATAAATAAAGCTAAAGCATTTTTAAGTGTATTTTTCAAAATGGGAATTTTTGGGTATTTTTACCCGCAGAATCTTTAATTTTTACGGTACGCAAATTTTATCGAATTAGGGGACTTTTTAGTAGTTCGGCTAATATTTTCAATATCTTTTCATCACGAAATATTTTTCGGGAGTGCGTTTAGAACTAATGGGCCTATTTTTAAGCCTATTGAGCTTAATTAGCATTTTAAACCTTTAATTGATAATTTAAAGCCCATTACCTACTATTTATCTATTTACTCACTACATAATTACTCATTAACCTAAACCTAAATCCCTTAGCAGCGGACACCCCACTTTCAGAGTTCATAACCCTCGGGTTTTTCACCCAGCAGCTGAAAGCACCGGTGGTTGGCTTGGGTTTGCAAAGAAAACTCCTTCGGGTCTCCATTTGCATCATTCTTGTCTTCAATCATCAGGCACGCTTTGCACCATTTTTTCTGCATCATATCCGTGTTATATACTGATGATGGTGTTCATGGATAACATGTTTCGATCTAAGCATTTCCATGAAAGATCTTTTCGGTTTTTATGTGGGTCTCGTTCCTATGAGTGTGGCTCACGTTTTTTCTGGTTTTTGGTGCAAGGAGCTGCTGTATTATGATGTTAAGGGTCTGTTCAGATCTTGGTTGGTAAGTTTTAAGTGCTGGTGTGCGCAGCTTGTTGGGTTTTGATGAAATAGACGAGGGCCGATCGGGTGTGAGTTGTGAGATGGCGTGATCCATTCTTCCTGCTACACCAGCTGTGCGAGGGCCTTCTCCAGCCCTGGACCAGACCCTGGTGGGTCTGAGTTGAGGTCTGGAACAGCTCAAACCATGCTGTAGTGACGGGACGATTGATCAAGCCAAGGCGAGACGGGTTGGTCACGGTAGGAGCCTTTTGTTGTTTCTCGATTTTTAGAAGACAGCCGCTTGCATAGGGCTGGAACCATGGGTTTAGTGTGTCAAGTAGAGTCCCAAGGTGGTCAAGGGGAGGTCGTTCATGGCTGGTACGTCGGGTGTGGGCAGTGGCGTGAGTTTAGAAAAGAATGAGTGTATGAGGTGGTGCAATAGGATAGGACCGAGAGTTTTGGCTAGTTCTGGAAATTTCAGCCGTGGGTTTGGGGCCTAATGACAGTGTTTTAGGGCCTATTAAGTGTTATTAGGATATGGTAAAAGTTGTAGAAGATTTGGGTAAATTTTGGATCGATTCGGATTAAAATCGGAACCCCGAATCGAGTTTTTAAACGAATTAGATAAGCGGTGAATTGTGCTCGAGTTACGTCTAGGAACGCTTATAAATATGTTTTGGGACATTGTTTTAAGGAGTTTGGTAAGCTTTGGGTCAATTTTAGAAGTCCAGGATTGAAACGATAATTTTTGGGCTTCTAGGGCAAAATAGTCATTTTGCACTCGGAGTGAGATTTTGGTCGTGGCAGCGCCCTGAGCACAAATTTATGATATTTTAAATGTTCATGCATCATGTTTACGATTTTTACGCAATTATGATAAATACGGTGCATGCTTGGTTTAAAAGAAAAGTTACGTTTATGCATGTTTTTATTAAGTGATGAATATGATGATACGTTTTGAAGGAAGTGATTTAGTTGTGACTAACACGATGACACGATGATATGATTGGAGATATCGTGAGGGAAAAGGCCCCAGAGGGAGCCCGTTTACGGGAGAAGGCCCCAGAGGGAGCCCGACGATCGTATTTTCATTGACATGATATGATGACATGATAGGCTCGGGCTCAGTTGACGGGTGAGAGTGTCGCTGATGTCCCCCGCCGTCGGGTACCGCGGTTACACGTAGATGGATCCATCGACTGACATGATGACATGATGATACGAAAGTCACAGCTAATGAACGGAATTCAAATTAAGATTTTAACACGTATATGTTAATACGATGGTACATGCTATTACCATGTTTTGACAGATCACTGTTACGCATACGATATGATAACATGATGAGACATGTTTTGACAGGTTACGATTTTACACGACACGCTTATGTTCATGTTTTTAAGCTCATGAAACGTATTTTGATTATGCTATTTTTCACTGCTGTGTGCTACGTATATGTACTTGTTATTACTGGTACAGGTGTGTTGAGTCTTTAGACTCACTAGGCGTGTGTGATGCAGGTGAGCATTTTGATCAGGGGACCTGAGGTGCCGAAGACTGAGTAGGCAGGCGGGATGCGCGGTGACACGACCCGAGGACCATTATTTTTCCGCATATTGATTCACGTCTTTTGAGAGGAGTTGCACATTTTTATATGTTGATGATATTACGATTTTTACACGTTACGCTTTCGTTTGATTTTGGAGTAGTTTAGAAATTTAAAACTGCGTTATTTTTATTGTCAAATATTTAAGATCATTTTAAAATGTTATTTCGAGATTGCGAAGCTTTTATTCAATTAAAAAAAAATGTCTAGTAGAATTTTGAAAATGAGCGAGACGTTTCAGAAGTAGATAATGATAAAATAATATTATGTTTGGTATGATTCTTAAGAATGAGATAATTAATAATCTTTTGATGAATTGACAAAATTGCTCTTCCACTTTTGCGGCGGCGGTGGTCGGCCGGCGGTGTGATTGCCGCTAGTGAGGCAGTCGGCGTGCCGAAGGCGGCGGGCGGTGGTGGCGGTAGGCCGGCGGCAAGGTGATCGGTCGGTAGGAGGGAAGTGGTGGTGAGTTTGGATTTAGAAGAAGAGTAACATTGGAAAAAAAATAGGATGAATTAAGAATATGATAAATAATCCTAGGGGTGGGGAGTGATTATTTTATCCCAGTTAATATAACATAATCATTCAAAGGAAGGATTGACTTGGTTAAATAAAAATCCTACCAAACATGAGATTAGGTGTGTTAAAAATTCATAAACCCACTTTTTTCCCCCAAACAAACGCAGCGTTAATGTATAATATTAACACGCATACAACACGTGTGTTTAGACCCTTCTCGCGAATATAAATCTATCAGATCGTCTAAAAAGACCTATTAGTTAATCAACATTGCATTAAAGAATATTTTAGGTAAGTTTAAAATTATACAATGGACCCCAAATCGTTATTCTATGATGCTGAGCTGTTATATGACAATAAAGATTTAATTTGATAAATAAAAAATTGAATTTAATTAATTTTTATTTTAATTTAAATGTAATTTATGAATTATGTGTTTTTTTTTATTTTCTTTATTAAAATTGAAACTGAACTCAATTGAAAACATAAACTACTTTTAAATCATTCAAAAATATATTTAGCACTTAAACTCTGATTAGTTCGTTGATATGATCTACCAGCATATGAAAACAACATGAATTCAAGTTTAAAAAAAAATTTCATTATCAAATTTTATTATTATTTTTTCCATACATTTTATTTTTTGATTTAAGGGTATTATTTATATTACCTTTATTTTATATGGTTCACACGCGCACACACATATATATAAACTAGGTTTTTTTCCATATCTAGAAAGTTTTTCGTCAAAAATAATATGTTATAAAAAAATTATTATTATTGTATTCACATACCACATCAATATTAAAACAAATAGGAAATAAATACATAAGTAAATTTGAATTGTTTTCAATTTATTTTTTAAAATTCAAATTTAAATTTGATGTTTTTTGAAATTATAAACTACATTTAAATATCTGCATTATTATATCATTATATTTATTTTTGATTATGGTTTTAAGTTGTGCGTTATTTTATATAATTTATGTTTACTACTCTCTATAATACTAAATAAAATATAAAAGCTTTTATATAATATTATGTTTTTCAATTTTTTTAAAATAGTGTCTGTAAATTATTGTTATTATTGTTATGTATCTTAATAGAACTTTAAAATATGTATTTTAATAGAAATTTAATATAAATATTATTAATATGTCCAAAAAATAATTAATTTTTCTGTCAAAATTTATTTAGATAATAAATGACAAAAAATTTGTATTTTTAAAAAATATTTATTTATTCTTTAAAATTTTGATAAACAATATAATAATATAATATTTGTTAAATATTTTTCTATTCTTTTTCTTTATAGCGATTCCACTTAACCAAGATAATAAGTCAATTTAACGACAAAATATTGTTATCATCATTTGATGTTTATTTCAAATGATAATAATATTTTGATCTAATAATTTTTGATAAAAATATTTAAAATTTAAATATATTCATTATATTAAAGTAATAATTTTAAATAATTATTCAAACATTAATACTTACTAATTTTAAAAATTAATTATATAAAATAATATTCTGCACATCGTCCATGTGAAATAATATTTTTATTTAAAATAACCGACGAGAACAAGCCCAACAAAAAGCCCATCCATAGAAGAAACGCAGCCCAAATACAAATATTTTATTTTAGGCAGAACTGTTGTGCCGTATCCCTTGCATCGTTTGTCATAAAAACCCCACTAAAACCCTCGGAACCCTTGCTTCGCCTCTTTCAAACTCTGAATTTTTTTCCTTCCCGTTCCTCTCCGCAAGTTCCCTCGTTTTGTGCCTGGTTTCAATGGAGTTTTGGGGTAAGCTCTTGGTTCTTTGATTTGAATGAGCTTTCACTGACTTGTATTGTGTTCACTACTCCCGAAATAGTTAAATTTCATGTTCAATCATTGTTTGTTGATTGTGTTTCCCTTTTCGAATTAGAGTTGCAAGACAAAATTACGGTTAACTACTTTTCTTATTTTTTATATGATATTTAATTTAATTTTTTTGTGGAATATAAGTATGTATTCACTTGCTTTGAGCTTTTTGGTATGCTTTGAATTATTAAAGCTGTGTCAAGTTGATGGCTCTCTTTGCGGTTGAAACAATTTTGGTCCAGAAGAGCATGTATAAGTTTTGTCAATTTAGTGTTTTTTTTATATAAAAATAAGTTCCTTCTATGTGCCTATGCAAAGTTCTCTTCTTTTGGGTATTTCTTTTTTTTTTTTTGGCTTTTCGAATCATCTGGATTTATGTTCTGAAGTTGAATCTTCGTATATCAAGTTTGACGAGGGCCTGTTTTGAAAATGACTTGTCGACAAGTTCCCAAATATCTTACGTCGGATTCATTGTATTCTGGATCATTTAAATATATCCGTCCGTTACTTTTTTCCTATTTTCAATGTGATTTTTTTAATTTGTTGTCTTCTTGCAACTCTAAGGAGTTGAAGTCAAATCCGGTGAACCACTTAAGGTGCAACCTCAGTTTGGCAAATTGATACATATCTCCCAGGTGAGAGTTGTTTCTTTCGACATAGAGTTGCCTTTCATTATAAGCTCGTGAATGTTGACTAATTTGACAAATGTTTCCAGGCCGCATTGGGGGAGGTGAAGGATGTGGAAGGAGCCAAGCATGTTCCCCTTCGTCTGAAGATTGATGATAAGAACTTATTTTTGGGAGCTCTTTCGGCAGAAGAAATAAATCAATTGATGTTTGACTTGGTATTTGAGAGAGAATTTGAGCTATCACACGACTGGAAAAACGGTAGCGTGTACTTCATGGGTTATATCGCCAATGATCCAGTTTCAGGTGCATATTCTTTGTCCCATAAATGTATGTGTTATTGCTATTCTTTGTGTAAGCAGTCAAATGCTGTTTTAAGGTGTCTCTTATTGCTTTGATTGTTTTTCCTAATTCTGTTCATCATATCTCTATTCAATTTCTGTATTGCGTAACTATCTATTGTTTACTCTGTGAGTTGGTGTTCAGGATTCTGAAGATGATATGGATGGGAGTTTTTCCAGTGAAGAAGAACTGCCAAAGGTACCAGTCCTTGAATCTCTGCCATGATTGGTATAATAAGAATTTGGCTAATTTCTCTTTACATAGAAGGAGCAGCAAACCAAGAAAAGATCAGCTGATTCTCCACGAGAAGCTCCTGTTCTTAACAAGAAAGCTAAAACTTCTACTCCTAACAATACAGGTTTCATCTTTATCCCTTTTTGTGTTTTTACTGTAAAACAGTGCCATTGCATGTTCTTGAACATGTCTCGAACTTCATTCAGTTCAAAACATAAACCTGCCCCTAAACTTGCCCTCTATTACGAATTACACAACCGTGTGTATCAAAGATATAGGCAGGTACTAAAGTAAGTATTTTGTTTAGGTAACAAGAAGACTGTCCATAATTCCATTCCTTTTCCTCCAAAAAAAGTTGGAAAAGGTCCATCTAGCAACAAGTCAAATGAAAAGAACAAGAAGTCGAATGGCCGCATGTCTCGCTTATTTAATGTCTCGCAAATAAAATAAGCTATAGTGCCATCTTCCTCTCCTATACCGTCACTTCCGTATTTACTCCTCCCTTTCAAAGAGTACTCTTCTGTTCACTCTGCAGTTGCACCGCAGATTGTTGATAATTTTTGATCTGGCATATACTACAAGAAATATGGCTCATTTATGTTTTGGTTTAAATTTTAAGTTCTTAAAATTTTGAGTGTTTGTTAGCTCCAACATGGTGGATTTGTAACACGAATCAAGAATCTTCTTTACCTTGTTGCATTTTGGGAAAATCCACCATGGATTACTATTTCGTGTTTACTTATGGATTCTCTTACTTGTTTATTTTCATTCAAGGCAATATATTTCTCGAGAGGTAGCCATGGAATGCGGAAACGAGTTAAATTTCTAGATTCCTCAAAAGTCAAAACCCTGTATTTAGGTGCTTGGAGGCGTGTATATCATCATTCGAGCACATTTACAAAGAAAATTGGTCTTTATGAAAACATTATACCTCCTAACAAATGAGTTTGCACGCAATCTTCCCATGGAATTAGAGCGGTGGAAATGAGTTGGACCTGTCTGGTCTACACGTTCAGTCACATAAAATAGGTGGATTGGGTGGGTTGTGGTTTAGCTCATCCCGTCAAATTCAACACAAAATTGACAAAGTTTGTCGCGTCGATCCGTCTCAGTCATATAAAATAGATGCGTTGGGTTAGTAAAATCCTGAATTGTCAAAGTGCGAATGTTGGGTTATGGGTTAGTCTTCCCACCGACCGTTTTGACAATACCAAGTGGAATCAGCTACCTTTTTAGGACAACTTTTTTTCCGAATAGAGTTTTAGAACAATTTCTTAAGTGCTCTTCATGGATACGGTGCCAGTCTTGTTTTTATTCCCCTGAATAGGGGTTATTTATTGCCTGAGAATTGCTTCTCAAAGTACTATCAAAAATTGATTATTTACGGTTTGGTCTAAATTCTGTAGATCCCAAATTTATACAAGAAAGATATAATTTACACTATCCGATTTATATAAATTAAATTATTCTTGTTTTATAAATTTTTTATAAAATTTAAAAATCAGAATCAAAAGAATAAAATAAAAAAGCACAATAATCTGTAGTATGATTGTGAAACAATTAAAAATAATTAATGATTTCATGATTTGGTGACTCCTGTAATCTTTTTTTTTTTATTTTATCGTTTTTTCAAATAATTTTAGTTCTACTCAGCCGAATTAGAACCGAAACCATTAGCATCAGAAGTAGCATTAGCATCCACTATTTTCGGTCTGCTAAGAAATATTCAACACCATAATGACAAGGGATGAAAAAAACCGGATTGATTTGATTTTGTTAAAAACTCAAACCAAACACGACTCTCTTCCAGATGCCCAAACCCTTAGGCTTGAGATTTTTATATTTCATAGTAATATGACTGATATTCACGGAAAATTTTAGGGTCCGTTTCCAGCAAGTGTCACTAGTCCAGACGCAGGTTTTGAAATTACCCTGAGCCTGAAATCACAAATAAGATCGTTAGAAGGGGGCCAGGAGGGTGTCCTGGCGTAGCCCCTCCGACGCTCAAGTCAGAGACTGAGGATATATGTGGGGAGCAGCTAAGGGTGCTGCTGAGAGTAATATAGTGAATGAAATAACTGAACACTCAAACCTGGTATTTATAGGAGAATACCTGGGTCCTTGATGAGCTTGTCTTCCACTTGGGCTAGGGATGGGCCAGGGGTAGTGAGCCCATCCATGGGGTATCACCAGTCTCCCCTCCCGAGTCAAACTGAATCGTAGGTTCAAAGTTCGATTGATTGGGTTATCCTCGATTTACCGGCGACGAGAGCATACCGTGTTAGAAAAATCTATTTAGTTTTCGTTAACGAACGATGTTTGCCGCTGCGAAAATTACGGGGATCGATCTGCCTGGTCAGGTCGTGGGGGTTGCCCCAAAAGCTCTTCAGAAACAAGCACTCGTCAGGGTGAGGTCGTGCATTTTTCTTGCCGTTCGTCAGCCTCCAAAGATTTGGAAACGAATCAAATCGTAATCCTGCTCTGAAGGTAAAGATATCAAATCAAATCGCAATCTTGTCCTGAATGGTAAGATTTGGTCTGAGCTCCCTTGTAGATAGCAGTCATCTCCTCATTTCAATTTCACTTCTCCCCTACATAATTTCCTCTGCACTTCACATACGTTCCACTATCGCAGCCCACTTTCTTCTCCCTACACCTGCGCTTGTAGACCTCGCCCGACGCCGTCGAGCCCTCGCCCCTGCCGTGCTCGCCCAATGCCCGCACGAGCGCCTTCGCCACGCTCGCCCAGTGCCCGAGTCACGCTCGCCCAGCGCCCCTGCCACGCTCGCCCCTCGCCCTTGCCTACGCTCGCCCAACGCCCGCACGAGCGCCTCAGCCACGCTCGCCCAGCGCCCCGGCCACGCTCGTCCAGCGCCCGAGCACCTCCGCCACGCTCGCCCCTCGCCCGAGCGCCCCGGACGCCACACTCGCCACGCTCGCCCCTCGCCCTTGCCGCATTCGCCCAGCGCCCTTACGCTCATTGCCTTAGTCTTTTTTTCTCGAGCATTTCCTCACGCTTCCTCCGGGTTAGTTTGCTCCTTTTCTTGCTTGATTATCCTTAATAGTTATGTCTTCTTCCACTTCTGAGTCTAGTTCTTCGAGTGACTCCGAGAGGTTTAGCGAGGCTAGCGAGTCTAGCAGGTCTAGCGAGTCTGACGAGAGTAGGACTTCCCTAGCTGATCCTGAATTTACCCTTTATTCTCATGAGGAGGAAGTCACCACTCATAGCCGTCCTGGTAAGGAAGTTCGCCATGTGACCCAACAGATGAACATATCTGACGCAGATAAATTATGGTACGATCATTTGTCATCCCACATCCGTCATGGTAGCGAGTCAAAACTTAGGACTTTGTGGCACATTCCTCCCTCCCATCAGATCATCATTCCTATCTCTAAGGACCGACCCTATCTAGCTCCCGAAGGCTGCTGCTACACCTTCTTTCAGCACCACCTTGATGCCGGTCTTCGTTTTCCCTTGTGCGATTTCCTCCAAGAATTGAGCAAGTACTATCGGGTGCATTTAGGTCTGCTCACTCCCAATGCTCTCCGCTTGATAAGCTGTTTCGCTGTGTTATACGACCTTAGATCTCCCTTTGAATTACACCACTTTCTCCTGCTTCTTAGTTCTGTCCAGATCAAAAGAATTACGTTTTTATGTGACTTCTCGATCTAGCCATAAGCTTTTCGAGGGGGCTCCTAGTCATGTTAAGGACTGAAAAAAATACTTCTTCTTTATCCATCCACCCAAAGAATTGACTTGTTATACCGATTGGTACCCTACTTTCACCATGCCTGAACTTTCCAAGGATTACAAGAAGGATAAGGAGTCTATGGAGATAATGAGTGTACTAGGAGACCGATGCTTTAGTATTCCCCAAATTCTATCTGAAGATCTCCTGTGCCATGCCGGGTTAAGTCCCGCGAAAATTAAGTTGAAGGAGGACGCCGGTAGATATTCTCATCTCTTCACCCTTTCTGTCTCTCTTTTGCTTATTGTGATCTTTGATAATATTCTCATTCGGTTCACTGTTGTTTTTATTTGCAGGTGTTAGAATCATGAATGCCGCATTGCTTCGCGAGGTTGCGAAAAAGAAGGCTGGGAGTTCATCTAGCAGTCACGATGGGCACAAAGGGATATTGTTATGCTGCTGAGAAGAAGAACACATGTTCTTGCTCTACTACTGCGAAGAGACCTGCTAGCTCCCCTACTGCTGTGAAGAAGAAGGAAGGCTCATCCTCCTCCGCCCCAAAGCGAGTCTCCTCTCCACCTCCTCGAGCTAAGTCCCCTCCTCCGTCTGGTAAGAAGAAGGCGTCCACTGATCCTAGCCTATCAGTCCCACAGCATGGTAAGCGCAAGATTTCTGAGATCTCAGTCGTATCGGTCTCTTCTCCAGAAGGGTCAGGGTCAGATGAGGGGCCTCCCCCTAAATCGGGGGTACATCCTCTATACACCAGGGATTCGACCATCGTGGGGCAGGGTCCTACTCATCTGGCTCAAAAGATAATGTATCAGCTTCCTTCCGACGCGGATGCAGCGTTCATAAGTTCACTGGGGTGGTCTGAACTCACTCGCCGGACATGCAGCAGTATCACTGAGGTATATTTCTCCTTCTAGTCTCTAGATTGATGTCCAATACATGTATGATTTTTATGTCGTCTTTTCACTCTTGTCTACTTATTCAGGGCATGATGTACGTAGGGGAGTTGGTTGAGCGCGCTAACGCCACTCGATCTAGCGCATGCCAAGACTTACGCGAGGAGAAGGCTCTTCGTGAACAGCTGCAGGTTACTATTGACGAGATGAAAGTGATGCATGCTAAGGAGCTCCAAGCTCGAGGTGACGAGCTTCTGAAGGAGAAACAGGAGCATCAGCGGCGGACAGAGGACCACGCGAAGGAGAACCAGAGGCTGAAGGAAGAGTTAAAGAATGCTCGAGCTGAAGCAGCACAAATCCATAGGGACCTCAAGGACGCCAAGGCGCAATATGCTTCCGAAGCCTCTTCATTCAAGGAAGAATTCCTCAAGTCAGAGGAGTTCAACGAGATCTGCGCTCCTAAAGCTTATCATTTCTTGGAGGTGGGTTTCGAGGGTGCAATCGGCCTCTTCACGGCTCAGGGTTATCCTCCGCCAGGCGCCCCTACTGACTTCATCGACATCGAGGGTTTCATAGCGAGTCTCCCCCCCGATTCTTAGACCGAGCTCATTTACTTATGTTATTTTTCATTTACGTAGACATTGTATGCCTTCGGGCCATATTCTGTTATTTTCTGCACTGTTTTACTTTTCATATTATTATGCGACTATGGATTTTGTGACGTTTATATCTCTCTTTGTGCGCACTTTTGGTATGTACGAACTCGTTTTCTGCCATATTGAGTATTTTGAGTTTGCATTTACTGCTTCCTCTTAATTTATCTCTGATGCTTTTTAAACCACTAGGGTGAATAAAATCGGCAGAATGCGAACTCCTCTGCTAGGCGATGCCTTTGTATGATAATAAAAATTCAACGCCCTAGCTCTGTAACTCTTCTGCTAGGCGACGGTCCTAGCAGGAAAATAAAAATTCAACACCCTCACCCTCTAACTCATCTGCTAGGCGATGCCTTAGCAGGAAAATAAAAATGCATCATCCTTGCCCTCTAACTCCTCTGTTATGTGATACTTTAGCAGGTAAATAAAAATTCAACACCCTCGCTCTCTAACTCCTCTGCTAGGTGATACATTAACAGGAAAATAAAAATTCAATACCCCCACCCTCTAACTCCTCTGCTAGGCGATGACTTAGCATGAAAATAAAATTTTTTCTCTTCTTTTTAACTCTGCTCCTCTACTAGGCATAACCTAAGTAGGAAAATAAAATTTCTCCCCGCCCCAACTCTGCTCCTCTACTAGGCGCAGCCTAAGTAGGAAAATAAAATTTTTCTCTTCTTCCAAACTCTGCTACTCTACTAGGCACAACCTAAGTAGAAAAATAAAATTTCTCCCCGTCCCAACTCTACTCCTCTACTAGGCACAGCCTAAGTAGGAAAATAAATTTTTTTCTCTTCTTTCAAACTCTGCTCCTCTACTAGGTAAAGCCTAAGTAGGAAAATAAAATTTGTCCTCGCCCCAACTCTGCTCCTCTACTAGGCGCAGCCTAAGTAGAAAAATAAAATTTTTTCTCTTCTTTCAAACTCTGCTCCTCTACTAGGCACAGCCTAAGTAGGAAAATAAGATTTCTCCCCGCTCCCCTCTGCTCCTCTACTAGGCGATGCCTTAGTAGGAAAATTTAATTTTTTCTCTTATTCGCCTCTGCTCCTCTACTAGACGATGCTTTGGTAGGAAATTTAATTTTTCTCCTGCACGCTACTCCTCTGCTAGGCGATGCCTTAGTAGGAAAATTTAATTTTCCTCCTGCACGCTATTTCTCTACTAGGCGATGCCTTAGTAGGAAAATAAAAATTTTTCTCTTCTTCGCCTCTGCTCCTCTACTAGGCGATGCCTTAGTAGGAAAATAAAATTTTTCTCCTGGACGTTGCTCCTCTACTAGGCACAGCCTAAGTAGGAAAATTTTAATTTTTCTCACCCTCAAAATACAACAACATTTATGAACTGAAAAGAAGAACTTGATTTTATTGAATCCCAAATGATTACATAGGAAAATTCGAAATGAAATACATCAACAAGAAAATCAAGGATAATATTTTCTAAGGTGATAAGCGTTCCAGGGCCTCTTCAATGCCTTGCCTTGCGCATTCTCCAAGTAATAGGCTCCAGAGCTCAGCCTCTCGATAACTTTGAAGGGACCCTCCCACTTTGGGTCCAACTTTCTTCTCTGCTCTTCTTGCACCTTCCCCACTGTTCAAAAGGACAGGCGACCGTGATGGCCTTCATCATCGCGGTCGGCCGGTGATGCAATCGGGCATGACGTTGACAACTATCACAAGACATCACTAACTCTTGAGCATCATGCAGCACTGAGGGCCAACAATAACCGGCTAGCAGCACCTTCCTTGCCAATGCATAAGCCCCCAGGTGATTTACACAGCACCCCTCATGAACTTCTCGGAGTACATAATCAGCCTCTTGATAACTCAAGCATCAAAGAAGCGGCCCTGCAAAAGATGTTCTATACAACACTTCTCTGACCATCACATAACGCGAACACTTTGTCTTCAACTTACGAGCTTCGCGAGGGTAATCAGGAAGCTTTCCCTCTTTCAGGTAATTAATTATGTCAGTCCTCCAATCCTCCTCCTCCTGTTCAACTGCGGGCGAACTCGTGTGAGGTGTGAGTTCAACTTGAAATACCACATCTCTAGTCTTCCAACTTCCCATTGTTCCAGCCATTTTGGCTAGACTATCCGCCTTTTCATTTTCTTTCCTGGGAATCTGTTCAAATGTAATCTCTGTGAATTTCTCTCTGACTCTATCCACTTCTTGAGCATACTCAATAAGTTTTTCATCTTTCACATCATACATTCCCTTCATCTGTTGTGCTACCAGCTGTGAGTCAGAAAAAATAAGTACCCGGGTAGCTCCCACGTTCCTGGCTGCTCGAAGTCCTGCCAACACAGCCTCATTGTTGGATGCTCGAAAGTCCAACCTTACCGCTAACTTCACCTCCTCCCCAGCTGGTGAAATCAGTACCACTCCCACCCCACTTCCCTCCTTCGAAGAGGAACCATCCACATAAACTTTCCAAGGTTCTCATTTTTTTGATGCACGATCTCAGCCAGAAAATCGGCTAAGGTTTGCGCTTTAATAGCTGTTCTCGGCTCATATTGGATGTCATATTCTCCCAGCTCAGTAGTCCACTTAACCAAACGGCCAGACATATCTGAATGAGTTAAGATCTTCCCCAATGGACTGTTGGTGAGCACCACAATTGGATGAGATAGGAAGTAGGGTCTCAAACGTCTTGCCGTCATCACTAAGGCCAAAGCCAATTTCTCCAATCCGGAGTACCTTATCTCTGTACCTTATCTCTGCCCCTTTGAGGGCATGTGAAACATAATAGACTGGCTGTTGAGTCGATCCCTCCAGCTTGACAAGGATCGAACTCACAGCTTCCTCGGTGGCAGATAAATATACCCACAAAGGCTCACCTGCTGCCGGTTTGGCCAGGACAGGCAGCTCAGTAAGATACTTCTTTAACTCTCCAAAAGCTTTCTCGCAGTCTGGATCCCATTCAAATTTTTTCGCCTTCCGCAAAGTTCGGAAGAACGATAAGCTTCTGTGGCGGACCTCGAGATAAAACGTGCCAACGCAGCAATCCTCCCTGTCAACTGCTGAACATCTTTGGGTCCCCGGGGAGAGACCATATCTTGGATAGCTTGAGCTTGCTCGGGGTTGGCCTCAATCCCCCTCTCTGTCACCATATAACCCAAAAACTTTCCACTCCTCACTCCGAAGATACACTTTTGAGGATTCAACTTCAGCCCGTAGGATCTGAGGGTGGCAAAGGTTTCCACCAAATCAGGGATGAGCTGGGCTGAGTCTTTTGATTTTATCATGATGTCGTCCACATACACTTCAACATTCTTTCCCAACTGCTCAGAAAATACCCTATCCATCAATCTTTGATACGTGGCTCCGGCATTTTTAAGTCCGAAGGGCATGACCACGTAGCAGAAAGTTCCTTCAGAGGTGATGAAGCTCACTTTATCTTGGTCCTCAACAGTTAAGGGGATTTGGTGATATCCCTGATAAGCATCCAACATACACAGATATTGATGTCCCGTTGTGGAGTCCACCAACTGATCTATCCGGGGCAAATGATAACAATCTTTAGGGCACGCCTTATTAAGGTCTCTGAAGTCCATACACATCATCCATTTCCCTGAACTCTTTGGAACAAGGACGACATTCGAGAGCCAAGTAGAAATTGTACCTCTCGAATGTTCCCAGCATTGAGCAACTCTCCCACCTCATTCTTTATAACTCTATCTTTCTCAGGCCCGAAGTGTCTTTTCTTCTGTTTCACGGGACGAGAATTCGGTAAGATGTTCAATCGATGTTTTCTACATCTGGGCTCGTCTCTGTGCGCTCTTGGGCTGACCAAGCGAACCCGCTAAGATTAGCTTGTAAACAAGTAATGAGTTCTTCCTTGACCTTTGGATCAAGGTCAGGGCTATTCTGAGCGTCTTCTCATCGGGCCCCAATGTCACAATTTCCGGCTTTTTATCCATCACCTCCTGAACCTCCCTCACTACCACGGGCAAACCGTTTCGCCCCCTTCTAATCATATTGACCTCCACACGCGCCCTCTTCCCCTCTTCTTTCACTATTCCTTCATAACATCGTCGCGCAATTTTCTGGTCTCCACACAAGACTCCCACCTCCTTTCCCACAGGAAATTTCAACTTCTGATGATACGTGGAAGCTACAGCTCTGAAGTCCTTTGAGGCCGGCCGTCCCAGGATTCCATTATATGATGAGGGGGTATCCACCACGGTAAATGTTATCATCTTTGTTACCTTCCCAGCGGCGGAATGGCATGTCCTGCAAACCCATATAGAGGAGTAGAGATCGGTTCGAACTCAAATCCTTCCACCTTCATCTGATCCAAAGTGCTCTTGAACAAGATATTTACAGAGCTTCCATTATCAATAAAGATTCGTGCCACATCATAATTGGCAACGGTAGTTGTTACCACCAAGGCATCGTTATGCGGAGCCACAATGCCTCGAAGGTCTTCCGGCCCAAAACTGATGACAGGATCCTGGGGTAAGTCCGCACCCTTAGATATTTCAAAATTTTTCAACCTCCTCCCATGCGCTTTTCCCCCAGGCCGCTGCTCCGTCCTTCTATATCGTTGGGCATCTTCTAGAGTTACATACTTCTCCGCCCGAGCCAGCAAGTCATCATAGCTCGACGGAGGTTTCTTGACTAATAATTTAAAAAACTCTCATCCTCTCAGGCCTTGGGTGAAAGCACTTATCATGATGTCCGGGGTATCCGCTGGTATCTCCATTGCTGCATTGTTAAAACGCTGGAAAAATTCTCGCAAAGTCTCAGAGATATGTTGCTTCATCACGAACATGCTCAAATAATTTTTCTAGTGCCTCTTGCTGCTAGCGAATCGGTGCAAGAAGGCAGCTGAGAAGTCCTCAAAAGAACGTATGGAGTTAGGCTGCAAGGTGTTAAACCACTGCTGGGCTGACCTCACCAACGTGCCCAAAAACACCCTGCATTTCACTCCATCTGTTTACTGATGCAACTAGAGCCGCGTTCTCAAATCTCCCCAAATGCTCTTCTGGGTCGGTATGTCCATCGTATTCTCCTATATTTGACAGTCGGAAATTTGGAGGAAGTCTTTCCTCCAAGATGGCCAATGAAAAAGGACTTCCTCTCTTGGGTACAGGCGCTCGGCTTCCTACCTGCTGCCTCAACATCCGTATCTCCTTCCACATCTCCCCTATCTCACTAACTTCCCCACTGTGGAGGGGCTGCGTCTCTTCAACCCAGCTCTGGTGGCCCTCCACATTCTCCTCTCGCTCCTGGCGAGCGGTCTGCTCTTTTGCAAACATAGACTTTTGATTCCTCTTCATGGCCTCATCCACTGTCCGGGTGATAAATTGGCCCAACTGTTCTAGGGTCAAGTTCCCCACATTTTCATTGGGACGGGTTTGCTCGACCCTTGTCTCGTGAAGGGGCTGCTCGGCTCTTGTCTTTTGACGAGGTTGTTCATGTCTCGTCTCAAGATGCGGTTGTTCCTGTCTTGTCTCAACATGAGAAGAACTGAACTCACAGCTTTTTTGGTGGTAGATAAATATACCCACAAAGGCTCACCCGATGTCGGTTTGACCAGGACAGAGAGCTCAGCAAGGTACTTTTTCAATTTTTCAAAAGCCTTCTCGCAATTCGGACCCTACTCAAATTTTTTCGCCTTACGCAAAAGACAGAAGAACGGTAAGCATATGTGAGTGGACCTCAAGATAAACCGTGCTAGTGCGGCAATTATCCCCGTCAACTGCTGAACTTCTATGGTTCCTCGGGGGGAACCCATATCTTGGATAGCTCGGACCTTCTCGGGGTTAGCCTCAATCCCTCTCTCTGTCACCATATAACCCAGAAACTTTCTACTCTTCACCCCAAAGATACACTTATGGGGATCTATCCGAGGCAAATGATATCAATTTTTAGGGCACGCCTTATTAAGAACTCTGAAATCCGCACATATCCTCCACTTCCCTGAACTCTTCGGCACTAGGACTACATTCGACAGCCAAGTAGGAAATTTCACTTCTCGAATATGCCCAGCACTAAGCAATTCTCCCACTTCCTTTTTTATAACTCTATTTTTCTCGAGCCCGAAGTATCTCTTCTTCTGTTTCACAGGGCGAGCATTCGGCAAGATATTCAACCGATGCTCTGCAACATTCGGGGCCGTCCCTACAAGTTCTTGAGCTGACCAGGCGAATACGTTGAGAATAGCCTGCAAACAAGTAATGAGTTATTCATTAACCCCTGGGTCAAGGTCATGGACTATTCTGAGTGTCTTCTTCTCAGACCCCAACACTATAATCCCAGGGTCTTCATGCACCACCTCTTGAACCTCCTTCTTCACTATGGGTAAACCACTTATTCCTCTCGTGATCATGTTAAACTCTACTCGTGCTCTCATTCCTTGTTCCTTAACTACTTATTCATAACACCGACACGCAACTTTCTGGTCCTCACATAAAACTCCAACTCTTTTTCCCACAGAAAACTTAAGCTTCCGATGATAGGTGGAAGCTACAACTCAGAAATCCTTTAGGAGTGGCCGTCCCAGAATTCCATTATACGTCAACGAGGTGTCCACCACGATAAAGGTAATCATCTTTGTTACCCGCCGATGATCATTCCCCAAGGATAGGGGAAAAGCAATCTGACCCAATGGCAGGATGACATGTCATGCAAATCCATGCAGAGGGGTTGAGACCAGCTCAAACTCAAATTCCTTCCACCTTCATATGATCTAATGTGCTTTTGAATAAGATATTCACGGAGCTTCCATTATCAATAAATATCTTTGCAACATCATAATTGGCAATGGTGACCGTCACAACCAAGGCATCGTTATATGGAGCCATAACGCCTCGAAGGTCTTCCGGCCCAAAGCTGATGACGTGATCTTGTGGTAAGTATGCACCGCTGGATATCTCAAAACTCTCCAACCTTCTATCGTGTGCTTTCCGAGCTTGCCTGGAATCTCCATCAGTAGCACCCCCGAGATCATATGAATCATTCCTCTCTTAGGAGGGTTATCCTCATTCATTCTCCTCCTCGGATCAGCAAGCTCCCGAGGGACATTTTGACCTCACCTTTCCCTTCTCTGCTCGTCGACCCTCTGATTTATCCATGGAGGACCTCGACCTCGCCTAGGGGACGGGTGAGACCTCGGTTGACTCTCGGATGAGGATCCTTCTTGTCTGTCCAGCAGAGTCAATCTAGCACTGCTCTCAACCCTCTGCGATTTATCCCACATCTCTTCTGACTCCCTCACCTTGTCACGATTTCTATTCAGAGGAAAATGAGACGAGAATTGTCCTCTTTCTCTAACTTTATCCTCCTCTCTCTCACCCACACCTCTCTTCATACCTCCTCTTTCAGCTCCCTCAACCTTATCTCCCCTGCGCCGCTGCTCCATTCTCTTGTGTCGTTGGCCATCTTCTAGATTTACATATTTTTCCGCCCGAGCCAACATATCATTTTCATCATAACTCGATGGAGGTTTTTTGACCAACGATTTAAAGAAATCCCTTCCTCTCAATCCTTGGATAAATGCACTTATCATAATGTCAGGGGTAGCCGCTGGTATCTCCAGCGCTGCATTGTTGAAACGCTGGATAAATTCTCGCAAAGTTTCAGTTTATTGTTGTTTCATCACAAACAAGCTCAGGTAATTTTTCTGGTGCCTCTTACTGCTAGAAAATATGCAAGAAAGCGGTGGAAAGATCATCGAAAGATTGTATGGAGTTCAGCTGCAGCGTGTTAAATCATTGCTGGGCTGATCTCACCAACGTTCCCAGGAACACCCTGCACCTAACACCATTTGAATACAGATGTAACAAAGTTGTATTCTCAAATCTTCCCAAGTGTTCTTCTGGGTTAGTACGCACATCATACTCTCCCATGCTTGATTGTCGAAAACTTGGGGGAAGCCCTTCTTTCAGAATGGCGAGGGAAAAATGACTATCTTTCTTGGGCGCTGGAGCTCTGTTTCTCAATTGTTGCCTCAAAATTCTTATCTCCCTCCACATCCTCCATCTCCGGATTCTCCCCACTTGGGAGGGGCCGTCTCTCTTCAACCCTGCTCTGATGGCTCTCATCATTCTCCTGTCGTTCCTGGCGAGTGGCATGTTCTTCGGCAAACATAGACTCTTGGTTCCTCTTCATGACCTCGTCTGCTGTCTTGTTAATGAATTGAACTAACTGTTCTAGGGTCAGGTTCCCCATATTCTCATCGGGGCAAGGTTGCTTGGCTCTCGTCTCAAGACGAGGTTGTTCATTTCTCGTCTCAGGAAGAGATTGTTCGGGTCTCATCTGAAGACGTGACGATACTGAGTTGGTTCTTCTGCTTCCTCTCTGGCCTACTATCTCTACGTCTCAGCTCAAATTTCCCACAGACGGCGCCAAGTGATACTCACTGAAAATTTAGGGTTCGGTTCTAGCAGGTGATAACAGTCCGAATGCATATCTCGAATATATTCTAGACCTAAAATCACGAAGGGGACCGTTAGAAGGGGGAGAGGAAGGTATCCCGGCGTAGCCACTCCGACGCTCAAGTCAGAGACTGATAATATAATGAGAGAGCAGCTAAGAGTGATGCTAAAAATCACTATAGTAAATGAGTCAATTAGACGCTCAAACCTAGTATTTATAGGATAGCATCTGTCATGGACTTTCTACCTGAGCTAGGATGGGTCGAGGGTTTGAGCCTGATCTTGATGGCCCATTCATGGGGTATCAATAACCATTCTAGAATTTGAATCAATACGACTACACTCTTTCTTGGTTCTAAATTCTAATGATTCCATTCCTCTTGGATTAATATGGTTTGTTTTTGTTCTTCGTTGGATACTAAGTCACATAAATAAATGATTTCGGTAGTGCAACAAGTTGACAAAAAAACTGAAACAAGATTTCACACAAAACTACAACCTCTATAATCTGAAAAGAAAAAGAAAAGATCTTACATATATATTTAAGCACTATTTATATGATCTTCATGCTCCTTCAATCTTTCTTGAACGTGTAACTTGCTGCATCTTCTGCCATTTTTTTTGGCCACGAGCAGCAATAGACATCTGACTGAAATGAGAAGCTTGCATTTTCTATTACACTAAATAAATATTTTATGTTCTTGTCCTAAAGGATGTAGGACCGGTGTCGGCTTTTGGTCCAAGAAAAGCATAATCTTGTATACATATGTTGTGTAGAATTGAGAGATACAGTAAAAAGCTGAGTTGAGAAGACAGAACCCTGCTATCAAGAACTTGGGACTATGGTGCCAATGTACCCGAATCCCGCAATGGTAAAAGTGATGACTTGAAGGAATAAGTATATGAAATAGCAGTTCTTTCCATACAAGAAGTCGTAGCACCCACAGATGAAAAGAAACACGGCTAATCCCAGTTCGTGCAGCTGTATTCTGTAGAAGAGACAAACTTATTTAAGAAAGTGGGATTCGATCAGCAGGGGAGAAGTAGAGGCACAAGAGTGACAACAATCTGATCTGAACTTTCGAGATATTTTACCTGTCTCCGAGAAATTTAAACAGCTGTTTCTTTGGTGCAGCTGTTTTACTATTGGATTTGTTCTTAAGCGCATCACCAAGTTTTTCAGTGACTACCCATTCGTTAACTCGCTTTGCCTCCAATAACCCGATGAACGCGGCCTTGGTCCGGTGAAACGACATCACATTCTCAAAAAGAACCCAATAGAACAGCAAATGGAATGACCTGAAAATCACCCAAGTCTGATGAACTTAAAAAAACCAGCGTGTTCAAAATTCTTAACCAACTTCACAATTTCTCGCGGACTCAATGTACATATAGATTTATATACCTTGGAGTTCCGACTGAGTTGAGGGCCGTTATGATGCATGGAATGTAAATGGCTCCCCATTTAGGGACGTCGACTTCCGGGACTAGAATTGACAATGGTAAAACCACGCAATAAAAGAAGAACGTGAAGAAGTGGGCGATGATCTTTCGGACGAAGAAGAAGCTATAGATCACATAAAACTTCTTGTACAATGAAACTTTCTGCAAAAGATTAGCACAAAACAAAAGGATAAGTTCCTGTCCAGTAATATTTCGTTAAAAATGTCAATTTAAGTACAGATTATTGCAAAACAAATTACCCTGTTCAACACAATATCTAGCACCATTTTTCTGAATAAATTTGCTGGACCACAAGACCATCTGTGCTGCTGGAATCGGAAGGCTTTAAAAGTACTCGGAAGCTCACTTTTAACCTATAATAATTATACACACAAGCCAAAAAAAAAACCTTTGATAAAATGATAAAAATTTAATTACAGTTTGACAAACAAGAAGAAATATGAAATCCATTTGTTATGAAGATACCTGGAGGTCTCCCAAGTAGACAAATTTCCAACCCTTGAGACCTGCTCGAATAGCAAGATCCATGTCTTCCACCGTGGTTCTATCTTTCCACCCTCCTGCCTCATTTATCGCCGCAATCCTCCATATTCCTCCAGTTCCTATAAGGATCGTTCAGAATTATAAATTATTACGCCGTTATTACGTTTGTAAATCAATCAAGTTTTTATGAAAACACTTTAATGGAGTAAAGGCTAATTAAATTCATTGTTGAATTGATCATCATTATTTTAAGCATGCTTGTATTATTGTTACCATTAAAGCCAAAGAAGGCATGAGTGGAAGATCCCACTTCTTGCTCAACTGTAAAATGGTAGTTCAATGACATCTCTTGCATTCTTGTCAACAAGCATTCGTCCGCATTCACTGCAAAAAATTTTAGGAACATTTGAATTTCCAATATAGAAACTTACATTTCACAGTCCAATTTTTCCAAAAAAACAAAAACGTGTCGACCAATGTGTGACCAATGTTCCAAACGTGAGCAAGAGAGTTTTCTGACAGCACGTGACTTTACAGTTAAAAAAACCCAAGATGCGATACAAAATATTGTCGGTACTCAACATTTTCCGAAATAGGTGGCGATGAATTACAGCCCTGCACTCCACCTTCTTGGTTGACCGTTTTGACCGGCTTTAACTTTTTATTCACCGATAATAGCCATTCAATTTATAAGAGCGCACACACACACATACATTTATATATATATATATATATATAAATAAACCAAGTTCTTATCTAAACTATCTAGATTGTCTACATCTTGTTACCTCACTCCTGTGATCAGAATCCTTCTATCGAGTAGCTTATTATCGATAGAAAAACGACGAGAAGACGGACATCGTTTGAGATTTTGGGCAGGGGCATCACTAGGCTAAGAGTTGGGTCCTGACGCCGTGATGTGGGGCGCCAAGTAGACAAACCAAGTGTCTCAGATGATTCAGGGCGTTAACGGCCCCACTCCGTCAGTCAAGATAAGAGGGCCTAAATAGATCCCACTTGCTGGTTAGGTATCGGGCAAATATCATTAACAAAGCAACCCACGACAAAAATAAAATTCTAAACAAATAGTTTATTAGATTTTTGTCTTTTCGAGCTTTTAATTTTAATAATAAATAATAATTTGGCGGTCTATGCTAGTTCAAAATTTCTAAACACGAATGAATTTCAATAATAAATCATGTATCTAACTAATATTAAGAGTTAAATTCTAAACAAGTTCAATTCTCTAACTTGAAATTGAACTAATAAACAAAGGCATGCATGCTTAAGTCCACCAACACACAATATTCATGCATGTTTCCTCCATCACCGACACTCTTGCATATTAGAAGAATGGGGGGAAAAGCATCTCCAATGTCACATTTTAGTGAAAAATAAAATATTTACCAATCTAAAGCAACAACAGTAATATTATAAAGTTTATATTAAATATTTTTACGAACAAAAAAGTAAAACCTAAGACACAGATATACGACTCTTACCGAACCTCCAACGGCCTTGAACAAGGGCAATGTCGGGGTTGTGAATCAGGAAAGGAACAGACCGGCGGAGAAAGTCGGGATCGGGTCGGAAATCCGCGTCGAAAATGACGACAAAGTCACACTCTTTGACGTAATCGTGTTTCAAGCCTTCTTTAAGTGCTCCGGCTTTGTAACCTCCCCTAGTCTCTCTAATTTGGTATCTGATATTAATGCCTTTACTTGCCCAACTTATGCATTCTTTCTCTACCATATCCTACACAACGTTTAATTCAGTTTAAAACCTTTGTACTATATAACGGCTGTGCTTTTATGTTTAACGGATCAAATGATGACAACTAATCATCTACTCAATAGCTAGCATTTCAATTTCGACACCCAAATCATGAAAATGCAGATATATACGTAATAATTTCTGAAAAATGTAAACTTCCATCATTACATGTAAACGTATAGATTCTATGAATCTACGACTGCACCACCGTACACAACAATGGAATAGCCCTTCTATGGAAAACGTAGAATTAAGTGCGAAATGGAATCATGCATCGTACCTTGATGACAAGATCAGTGGAATCATCCAGAACTTGAATCACCAGCCTACCAGTAGGCCATGAAAGATTACACGCCGCTCCAATGGAGATCTTGTAAACCTGCAACAAAACAGCCACAAGAAAACAAACAAATGTCACTTTTTTTCTCTCCCCAAGCATGTCCATCTGTGTGTGTGTGTGTATGTGTGTGTGTGTGTGTGTGAAGAAAGTACAGAGTCAAGAAACCAGAGACTCGCCTCTTTCTCGTTGAACATAGGGATCTGAACAAGAACCATAGGGAAAGCGCCATTTCCCATCTCCAAATCATCTTTCATCGGCTCCCATTTGTATCTTTTCTCGGGCTTTTTCCAGAAAAGCTTCACGAGAATGATAACGACTCCCATATACAGCCTCTCCATGAAAACCATGATTGACATTGCCAGACAGATGTACACAGAGATTCTCAGCAAGGGAACAATCAATGGCGCTTTGATTAGCTCCCATAAAAGACCAATCTGGCCCGCCATGTCTGCCGTGTATCCAGGTAATGATTCTGGTATAAAACTGTTCTCGGAGACTTCAGCCATTTTTCGTAGTTTTCAAAAATCAAGAAACAGGGGAATGTAGAAGAGAAAAAGACGGGGATGCTCTGTTTTTCAATCTCACTGTGCTATGTGCTATATCTGAATAAACCTATAGATCTGCTAACTTCTTGCGCCCGTGTTCAAGCCCAAAAATAGATTCGAAAACAACGGAAAAACGGAACTTGGGTACACAAATTGGCCCATGATTTTCAAAAACTGAGGCTGGTTAAAAGAGTCGCACACCCCTTCTCTTGCATTCAGATGTTTCTGCTCTTAGTTTCGAGCCAATGAATTGCTTATTTCACTGTAGCATCGTGTGAGCAGTAGCGGGAAGGGAAGGGAAGAGAAGGGGAGGAGTTGAGGAGAGTGGAGCAAGTGAGTAATGGGGGAGCAAGTGTGTGAGAGACGAAGAGGCTTTTTTTATATAGTCATTATTCCGTTTGATTTAGAATTACTGTTGCTAATTACGTAAGTCTTTTTTTGGTAAAAACATAAAAAAAAAAAAGTATTGAGAAGTTAATGGCATAAATTTTTGACTCTTTCTTTTCTTTTATTGTCTTTCTTATTCAATATTTAAATTTTGAGCAACGGTCTCATGCTAATTCTTATTTGGAAGTATTGAATTCTGATTTGAAATTTGGTATAGTCACACGAAAAAATTTTTGATTGCATTCGAGGATTGTCAGTTCCGGTGCAGATATGAAATTCACGAAATATGTGTATATTTAAATGAAATAAAATATGTGACCAAAGTCTAAAAGAAGCCCATTTGCACAAGGATTTCAAGAAAAATATTAATCTTAGAATAATACACAAATAAATCTTTTATGATATGACCTTATAAATATATATAAATGTAACGAGTCGATTTGTTTCATAAAAATATATTTTATGATAAGTAGGGTTAAATAAAAGATCCGTCTCACAAAATTATCATGTAATTCTTTTTAAAGATAATTACTCTTGTAAAACAATAAAAATTAAAATTTTATAAATAAAACACTCCTTAAATTTGCAATCACTTCCCTCATATTAATTCCCAGAGACACGTTGATAACTCACAGAATTTTCTTACAAACCCTCCTTGTACTTTCGTACAACGATTGGAATTTTATTTAGGTTATAATATCTATGAATTATGTTCCGCTGGACCTTTAATGATATTAATGCCAAGAAACTATCTTGTACACGAAAAATAATAATAAAAAAGAAAAGAAAAGAAAAGAAAAGCAAAAGTGGGTCAAACCTGCAGTTGCTCCGGGACATGATTCCGGATCCGGGTTTTTCTTTCTTTGGAAATGGGATCCGAATTTTGATAAAACAATTATTGGTCTGCAAGGACAAACCCAAATGATGATGATAGAGAGAAAGTGCCGACAATATCCAAATACTCATCTTGGTTTAAGATGTGTTATTCTCTTTGACAATTTTTTAGGAGACATTTTTTTTATTCGACATGATATATGATCAAATATTAATTTTTATTTCAAGAAAATTATTTTTAACTCTAAATATTGACCGTATCAAACTGAATCTATGACAAAAAACACACTCTTATCGGAATAACTTGATTGTTCGCAGGGAGTTGATTTTGGTTGAACAATACGTAGTCCAAAAAGCAGGTCGATATATCATGCTCGAGGTTGCAATTCTTTTATTTTGTTTTCCTCGTTTAGTCAAAAGCAAATAGGCTAAAATCCGCGCAAGAAATTGCGAGATTTGCTATTGGCATGCAATAAACCTTTAAAATGTCTCTTTCGTGGGTCATCTCTGTAGTCTTCTAAGTAGATCTCTTGTGAGACGGTCTCACGAATCTTTATCTGTGAGATGAGTCAATCCTATCGATATTCATAATAAAAAGTAATACTCTAAACATAAAAAGTAATACTTTTTCATAGATGACCCGAGAAAGAGATCCTGTCTCACAAAATACGACCCGTGAGACCGTCTCACACAAGTTTTTGTCATGTCGCGTACAAGGTCTTTGGGAATTTGGGCTGTTTGACGTGGAAATATATGGAGTAAATACGAACATAATAATATATATTTAAGAAAGATTGAGACAATATTTATCGAGTATTAACACACAAACAGGTGTACAAGGTATCCTGCATACAATGCATCCGTTGTTAATAAAATGCTAAAATATTCGCTTTCGACTAACAAATTTAAATTCTAATAAATGACGACTTGTCCTTCTAAATTGTACGAAAACAAATTGAAATTTAAATTATTCCAACATTATAGCAATTCCAAGTTACTCGTTTGCTATTTTTTATTTATTTAAATAAGTAACATATTGTGGAATTTATTAAAGATTTAATAAAGTGAAAAATTTCTAGATTTAAAAGTAAAAAAAGACCTAGGTTTTATAATCCAAAATTAGGCCCATGTGTTTGAATTTTGAAAAAGCGAAAGTTTCTATCCATATCAATCAGCGTTATAATATAGATTAAGTCTCTTTTGAGACGGTCTCACAAATTTTTATCTGTGAGACGAGTCAATCTTACCGATATTCACAACAAAAAGTAATACTCTTAGCATAAAAAGTAATATTTTTCATAGATGACACAAATAAGATATCTGTCTCACAAAATACGACCTGTGAGACCGCCTCACACTAGTTTTTACCTATAATATTTATTCTAGTAATACTTGGATGATATGTACAAAGTTTTGTAGGAAACAATGTCGTATTTTCCAGATAGGGCTTGCTAAAAAAATTATATAGACACTATTAAAAATATGATATCAGTATATTCAGAAAAATTGCTTTAGTAATTTTGAAAAAATTAAAACTTGATTGAAAATTAAGATTTTTTCTAAGTATTTGTTTGATGTAATCACTGTACATGTTAAGAGAAGCATATCAACTTAAATTTTTTAAGTTGTATTATTATCGTAAATTATAACTTTAAACACTTACCATATAAGCATTATTGGACCATCTTATACACATGGAGTTGGGAACAATTTCGTATCAATTTAACAAAAGCTACAAATCATTTTTCTTTAAAATGTCGTGACTATAAAAATCAACCTTGTCATAAAGTAATTTTTTCCCTCTTTGCAATCCAATTAATAACAATACAAAATAAAAAGAAGACAAGGTAAAAATTATGGTGAACCTTGCTATTCTAACTTTCAGTCTGTCACGTAGAATTTTCTCAAATATTGTTTATTTGGTTAGCATAGTTTGCAGGTTACTGCGTTGACCATTTGGATTTACTCGTAGTACATCAAAAATAACGGCTGGGAGTTCCAAAATAAAATATAAAAGTTATGGTAATGATTAACCACATAATTTACCTTTAAAACTCAAATTGAGCAGTACACATCAACCGACGACAAGTAGTTTGTTATTTATAAGTTTTGATTTTTACATAATCACCCCATCTGACTGGAAAATTTATACTCCCTCTGCTTCATATATTCTTAATTTTCTTTTTCATTTGTCAAAAATAAATAATTTAATTTTTATAATTAATATTATTTTATATACTCTTTTATCAATTTATCCTTGTTTAATTTGTTTTTTCAATATGTTAAGATTGAAATTTGGACTTAACTCGATCCCAAAAGCTAGGTCAAGGGGGAGGATTATCCAAGCCCATATATACAACTCCCAGATTATTTATCCAACCGATGTGGGACAATTAACACAATTCACTAATTTGTTCTTTTAATTTTGAAAATTTAAATTATTAATTCTTACATTTGTTACTTTAGTGTGGAAAGACCCACTATTTCCCCCTACTGAATACACAGCTGCTGCATGGAAATACGGTATGAAAAAAATTGAAGAGCTTCTCCATAGGAGTATTTGGAATTAAATAGGTTGGTGAAGATTAAATTAAAATCATTCACTATTCCCAATAATTTTTCTTATCCTATTAAAAAAACTCATTGAATAAGGATAAAAATGGAATTTTTTTTATAAAATTTATTTTCTCAGACACTTTTTTAATCAGTATGAAAACACACACATACCTAGATATAATTAATTATTGAGTAGGTCTCTTGTGAGACGGTCTCACGAATCTTTATCTGTGAGACAGATCAATCCTACCGATATTCACAATAAAAAGTAATATTTTTTCATGGATGACCCAAATAAGAGATCTATCTCACACAATACGACCCGTGAGACCGTCTCAGACAAATTTTTGCTTTAATAATTATATATATACTTCCTGCTGCAATTAAGCTTTGAGGCATTCTATGCTCTGGTTAATCATTGACTAGGAAGATACATTTACTCCTTTTTTTTTTTTTACCCTTTAAGAATAATTGGACACCTAGTATTATAATATAGATAAATTATTTTATTCCAAAAACTGGTGGGGCAAATTAATAATTTTAAGGGCTTGGTTTAACAAATATACTAAAATATAGAATTATCATACAACGTACAAGAGTATAATGATCCCCGGGTAGAAAATTACATTGAACTAATTATTTTTTATTAAAACTAAAATTAATTGAGTATAAATTTATAAATATATAAAGGTAAACATTAAAATATTTCATTAAAAAAACAAAAATTAAAATCTTGATAGTAAGATTACACACGTACGCTTATTTAGGTAGTGTTTCAAATGTTTAAAAAAGTGATCATTTGTAAAAGAAATTCTCATAATCATTTTTTAAGTATTAGTAAACACTATTTTAATCTACTTCGAATTATCGTTGGAAAGATCTAAAGTTATCTATATATATATTTTTTCATTTTGTAAAAAACATAATACAAAAACTCTTATGAGATGGTCTTATGAGTCTATTTTTTGACATGAATATTTTATTTTGGTTATTCATGAAAAAATATTTTTTGTTCGTTGATTCACATCTAGATTCGATTTTAATTGGACATAGGCTTCTAATCCAAGGTTTTCCCAATTATGTTTTGATTGTGTCTCTTGTGAGACGATGTTATAAATGTTTATTCGTGAGACGGATCAATCATGTTAATATTCTCTTCAACGAACCAGAAAACGAAATATTATCTTCAATCAACAGACAAAATCATAGTTATTTATCAATCTAAGACGTTTTTCTTAATAAAACAATGTATATCGACACATGTTTTTTGTTTTTTGTTTTTGGTTTTCCTAACGGAACTTAGCCGAAATATAACGTACATAGAAGTATTTTTTTTAAACAATAAAACGTACATAGAAGTAGACATGACATGTATGAAATAAAATATTTATTAGAGTATGTCTCTTGTGAGACGGTCTCACGAATCTTTATTTATGAGACGGGTCAACCCTACCGATATTCACAATAAAAAGTAATACTCTTAGTATAAAAAAGTAATACTTTTTTATGGATTCATCTACATTGAGCAATTTAGTCTCAATTTTGTATCTTTCGAAATGAAATTTTAGTCCTTCTACCATATTGGTAATGTGACATTGCAAACATTATGAGATCAAATTAACTCATCTTATAAATATAGATGTGGACTCTTACAAAAACTTTATGTTTTAAAAGATGTAACTAAGAATTTAAAGAAAAAAAAATTTAAAACCAATCTTCAGAAATTGAGATATGAATCACGGAACAATAACCCGAAGACATGTAATCTGAATAGATTGAAAATATAAAATATTCAAAAGATAATATTGATTTCATGGCAAAAAAAATTCTTCTGACACATAGTAAATCTGACTTTTCTTTGAGATAAACATATCAAAATTATACGTCTAATATACGAGCTCAGATCAGATAGTCAGTTCCAATTGGTATTCAATTCAGTATAGTGATTTGAGGCCAAACAAAAAAGTTGGAGGCGAAAGGATAAATTCATCGAAGCACAGATAAAGAAGTAACATAAATTGAAAATGAAGGTTCGGTGACGTGACGACATCTAGATTGCACGTTAACATGCTGGAGAAGCATATGACAGCACATGCCTTTCCTAATTAATTCCCACAATATACTCTAAATTAAAAATATATACATACGAACACAAAAAAATAAATAAATAAATAAATATAGTGGAATAAAAATTGCGTATATCCTAATTAACTTTTACTCCATTATTTTTCGACACAAGGGAGGTTAATTTGTAAATTAAAACATATAGTAAGTACTTAGGAACAAACACTTGACGATTTGAGTACGCATTTCATAACTTCGTTTATTTGTAATTTTTTTTATGAATGACTTAAATAAGATATCTGTATCACAAATTGATCCATACAAACAGGGATTTGTTGAAAATGAGTTACTGTATAAGAATATCTCACTAATATTATATACTAGTTACTATGCACACGCGATGCGTGTGTGTACAAATTTTTTTTTATCTTTATTGATGGATTAAAGTATAATTTGACAATTTGTGGAGTGACTAAATTGATATTTGAATTGTTGAAATAAAAAAAATTAAAATAAAAATAAAAGTGTGTGTTGAAATTAAAAAAAAATAACAAAAAACAAAAGTGTAATATTAATATTATATAAGGGTAAAATTGAAAAAAAAAATTGGTATTTTCCTAGGTAGTTATTATCAAGTGTTCAACCTTAATACAGTAGAATAGATAAAAATAGATTTTACCCATAAAATAAAAAACATAAAATCCACGAACGAAATACGAAGAATCCCTAGTGGACTATTATGTATTCGATTTTCTTTTAATAAAAAAGCACCGATTAAAATTTAAGACGAGGAATTTATCTCAAGTGTCGGCAATGCAAGACTAAAGGGCCCATTTGAGGGAATATTGGGAATGACAGTCATTTCATTTGGAGGAAGCACTTTTTACTGTAACTGAAATTGTATCACTTTGTCTCCACATTTCCATATAAAACCAATAAAAGATCATCACATACAATTTTCCAATCTTACACAGTAAAGAAAAATAAATGTGAAAATGTAAACAGTCACACGTAACATACTACAGCATGTGAATCGAACTAGTGGAAGAGTTTTTATATTGAAAATAGGGATTTAACAGAAACAAAGAATAAGTAAACATGACTAAGTCGACACCTAAAATGAACATAAAATCCTTTCAATCCCTCCACTAAACTTTGCCTCGCAATCCCCCATATGGCTTCTAAGCTTATGGAAAGCATCCAACTTTAATGGTTTTGTCATAACATCTGCAATATGCTCCTTTGTTCCACAGTGCAATAACTCGATGGTTCCATTATTAGCAAGCTCTCTCGAGAAATTAAAGGGTACATCAATGTGTTTGGGGCTTGGTGATATCCCCAGGTCATGGTTACTGGATGATCTCGAGTCAACTGGTTAGGTCCTGATAAGCTGATAATAGCTACCCAAGATATTATATTTCCGGACTGCCAGAAGCTGGGCTTCCAGAAGAGTTCTTGGGTTAAGTTTCTCTATCCGGGTTACCTCGATAATAGTATCTCACTTGAGTACACAAGTATGAGATACTTTATCTTGGTAATCATTAGTGTTAGAATCGCATGGATTTGATAAGACAAAAGGGGTAGTTTGACGTGTCAGAGAAGTTGGTGTCAGAAAACAGGTATGAACAACCATCTTGCCATAATTAGTAAGTGAGCACTGAAAACAAGGTTATCGCTGACTTTGTAAGTTTGTTAAATATTGATTCATTCATCGATTCACATATATGCTTCCCCTACCATTTACTCTATAGATTTTCATACATCGTTGGCACATCATTTCTCTTTGTTACATTGATTTTTCTCATTCACCTGCTGACTTTAGCATCGGAGTTGTCACGTCAGACATCTCTTCGACGCTCATTCACGTGATTATCTTCGTGTTTGCATATCAGCACCAACTTTGCTCGGAAGCAAGGTTTCTAGTCTTGATAAATCTCGCTGTGCTCTCATCCTTATCATTTACATAACCCGACCCGGTGAAAAATTGCCCACACATCTTGCACCCATTTTTATCCAGTTTCATCAGCGCTTTTTGCAACAGTAGCTGCAGTTAGAAAGATCATTCTTATGCCAAAACTTACAAATTATTTTGCCAATGTTTGATCATCAGACGACTAACTTTTTATAGGCCAACTAACGGCCTAGAAACTTAGATCAAATTATTTGAGTCCGCAAAGGATTTAGCTCAGGAGAAACTCACACATCGAGCCCACAAGTGAAAAAAGTAAGAGACTAGATTTTGGAAATCGGGTGTTACTTTCTATTATGATGTTTATTTTATGACTAGTTATCAATCGTATGAATTTAAGTCAATGGCATACCCTGTGAAGGAATTGTTGAAATTAATGCATTGTAGGTTCTCATATTTTATGGGAAAACCACGTCACCCAATAATTTACATACGAAGTGGAATATTTCAATAGTCATGTAGCTATTAACCGATTATTTAATTGAACAGATAGCAAATGCAGAAACTGAGGCCGAAATTTAGTAAGACAAATTAAAACAAGTAAAAATTCTTCCTAATAAAAATCATATCATTAACAAACAAATGCGTCTGCTCTAGCGTTCCTAACAAAATATTTTCGTGTGCCATATTTCATATTACAGAGACAAATGGAAGTAAAAACCTGACTAGAAAAGAGGCAAAAAAAAACAGGATAAAAATATTACACATCTATTGAAAAATAAGGAAAACACCGCTACGGCACAATAAAATTGTGCAAAAGAATATGAAAACCTCACAACCTCCAAGATTTATAACTTCAATGCAAAGCCGAGTCCACACAGATTCACCATCTTCCCCGCGAGCTCTAGCATCACGTTCTTGCTGCCCTTTTTGCATTTTAAGGATGTAGGGGCAGTTGCGCTGTATGAACTTTGTTCATTACATAATATGGTTTCCACTATTGACCGTGTCAACATATATCAGTTAAGCAAACCAGCAAGAAGATCCCCAGGATCAGATGCAGCAGTTGTGGGTTGACTAATTGGTTGAGCTTGAGGAGGCATAGGTGCGGAAAGAATGGGTATGTCGACCAACTGTTCTTTAATGAACTCCTTAAACCTAAGAATGGTTTCAAGATAATTTACCATATATAATTTGATGCATAATCCGAATACATAGACTTGGACATTAAAGACATACTCAAATGTTAGCGCAGGATCACCAGAAGCAATTGTCATCCGCAACTGGGATCGATCTGCTGGATCTGTCTCAATTCTCATCTAAATAATGAAGACCATATCAGATTCATAATTAGGTAGAGTAACTTACACGTAAAACTTTTAAGTCATTTAATTGAATGCAGATAAATTCATAACCCAATTCTTAAAAGGTTTCGGTACGACTGCAGTGAAGCATGTTAGAATGAGAATTTTAACCAGCAGAATCTACTAGCGTGTCATGTGTATACAGGTCATTGAAAAGATTTATCGAACAAATAGAAATCATATTGAATATGTTCATAAGACCGAAGGCTGGTCCCCGCATTTTTCATCCAATGGTCCTTATGCAGTTACCGTAGCACCTGAAGAGATCACTACAAAACAAAAACTAAAAAATAGACGAGCTTACCAAACATAGCATGGCTCGTGTGCTTTCAGAGTAGAAAGTTGTGCTAGCAACCAAATTATTTGCATTCGGATCCTAAATGTGGAACCATAGGAAATCAAAACAATCAGAGCATCAACATAAAGGCAATAAATATAATAATAATCCAACTGTTGCATCGGGGGGAAGTAAAAAGGAGAAAGCACTTACCAGCCCAGGGCAAACCATCACCCGCAGACTGTTAAATAAGTTTGTCATTTCTGCCAGCGGCATCGGTCTTACACCTCTCACCTGGAAAGCTCATGCAAAATGAGGTCAAGTATTTTATGTCTGAGTTGAGAAGATATAGGAGTTTGAAGATAAAATTCACCAAGCACATACAACTTCTTGCAACTTCAATGGAGGCCCCGAGAGGGATCTCCACTGTAGGAAAAACTCTTCAGCGGAAAGTGAGATTGGTTGAAGAAATTTGTTCAATAGAGCGGGAAGTCGAAGTTTTACATTGACCTGCTGATGGAGACACCCGTATGTAAAGTTTACAAACAAAAACAAGTTAGAATGTGAGTGAGCATTTCACGCACACTTCAGGTGTACGTGGCTGTACACATACACTATAATATCTTCAGTAATGGTTACAAAATTATCAAGAAATACCACATGGATTCCAAATTTGTAAGAAAAGTCCAGAACAGCTAGATCTCTGCTTGGCCGAAGGTTGATGACTTCAAGAGGGCATTGAACCTAAGAAACCAACAGACTTTGTTTTAATCTCATTATCCTAAAAAATAGGAATATAGTGGTAAAACATGACTAAAGAATGCGGAAAACAGGATTTGATGAGAAAAAGAAATCTTAAGCAATCCAACCTGTGCCCTTGGAGGAATAGTTTCGGGAACTAATGAAAGTTCAATCTGTAAATGTGAAGGGGGCAATATCATAGCTTGAACTGAAAGGAGAGGGGCAACATTTTTATTTCCTAAGAAGAGAACAAATCGCCCTTGATGTGATCGCCACTCAGCTTTTATGCCAATCTGGAATCATATCAGAAAAGTTGACACTCAACCACTGGGAAACAATCATCATCAGCTAAGCTAAAACCAATTGGTGATGCAAAAGAAGTAGATTCTTTACAAATAAAAATTGGATAAAACAAATGAAAAGACTGTACCTGAATATAAGGGTCCTCGTACAATACGCCACTATCCTTCACTATCAAAGCATGAAACCGTTCAGCAATATCACCAATTGGCTGCAAGAATAATGTAATAGGGGGAACAAAATCATGAGAGAAGTCATCTAGAATAAGGTGTTGCAGCATTAGAACCAACTAATTAAGAACTTTACAAATCTTCTTTAAACACAGATTTTAAATACTATAGAAATGCAAGGCAAAAAAGAATTTAAATCCCATAATCAATCTTTGATCCTGATATGGTTATGTTTGAAATATAAAGAACAAGGCCCACGGGATCCAATCTCTGAATCTTGCTACCGACCACACAAGTATGCGCACATACAAATGCAAGGAGACTCAAAAACATAGAGGATAGTTTAATTTACCTAGCTTTATTTGTATGTGCATATTTAGGTTATTCTTCATGTGTATATCCAGGTTATCCTAACAAAAAATTCTGAAAGCTATCATGCGTGAATCCCCACTAGTGATTGTATAGACGTATTTTAGAATATAAATACCATCAAACGGATGCTACAGTGGACAAGAATGTTAGCATTCTGTCTCACAAAATGTGGGTGGTTCTAATATATTAAGTGGGAAAGTTAACCAAATTTTAGTCCCTATGTGATTGTCAGTGGCAAAAAATATATTAAATAATAAGCCGAATCATTATAATATACCATCAATTAAGGCAGCCTTAAAAATGATTGATTGACTATTCAACTCTAGAAAAATCAACTATCATATCAAGATGCATTATCTACATAGAGTAAGCCAATCAAAGAAGCCTGAGTAAGCATTTAGAAGCACCCACATATAAATTTGTGACATAAAATTTCCGGATCTTGACGACAGGTCAATCGGATCATACGCTGGCTTCTAGATTTATATATAATATAAAGACAGATTAGTAAAAACCGTCATACTAGTGACTACCAGATCCCAAGATAATACCACCCTTCGGGTAACCTGGGTATAGATTTCTATAAGTAATAAGAAAGTGATACCTGGACATTGTTTGCAAGCTCTTCAACAGGTTCAATAGCTAAAGCATCTGCTCTTATACCACTTGGCTCGCCAGATGCCACACTTGGCTCAGACCGGTGCGCGGTAACAGAAGGGCCTTCAATAGCCAGTGGCCCTAGAAGGTCCCCAAGGAGATCAGGAGAAACTGTGCTGGGCGGTTGAGAATCAATTACGGTCAGAATGCCATTTTCACGTGTGACTCCTTGTTCAGAGGTGTTATCATCCTGCTGACATATATGATTTTTGTTCAGGTACATGAATATGACCAGATTATCAAATCCTCAAATCTGTAGCATAGTTTGCCACTACTAAGAAAAGGATATCTTACCGTGTTACTCATGCTAGGCACCTTCACAATACCAAGCTGGCCCACAGGTTGTGTTCCGTTCGCAGGTAGTTGATCGGTCACTACCAAAGCATTAGAAGTCTGCTGTTGTGTCCGCAATTTAATTGCACTTTGCTCGGCAGTATCAGCTTCAGAATCTTCAGTTTTTTTTATCAATGAAGACTAGAATCAAATACTTACACAGTCAGAATAACAACTGAAAGAATTAAGCTTATTTTCAAATCAAAATAAAGGCCCTCAGCAGAACAATGTAAAAAGTGTAAGCTAAACAAATTCTAAATCCATACTGGAATCTCATCTTTGTACCTGCCGCTCAGGGAACTTTGGCATTTCAGCAAGTATGTCCATTAGAGCTGCACCTTTCCTACTCAAGGCATGGTATTCAACTGCCCTTTGCTGTATTTCAGAATCAATGCACCCTTCATACCTTAAAAGAAACAATTGGTCATCTCATGTAAGTACCCAGACATATACTACTAATAGTGAATTAACACAACAAATTTCTTCTTGTGATTACTTGCTAAAAATCGCCCAAATTTGACTCTGCAGTTCCTTATCTGGTGGTTGGGCATGCATCAGAATTTTTGCATATGTGGAAAGAAGAATAGGAATCGTTGAAGTCCTGGTTGAATTTGATACAGTTAAACATGGTAGAAGGAAAATATAAAGCACAACAAAAGTTGAACAAATGCACTTACGAAACGGCAGGAAGCTTCTCATTTATGATGATAAAGATTTCTTTAGGGCTACACCCAGGGCGTCTGGCAAGAAGATGGCCGTATTCTCCAAGGATGTATGCGCTAACCTTCACATTTTATTTTAATGTTCCAATAAATACAACCATCATGCATATTTTAATAGTTCAGAACAGAGGACTAGTCTACAATTAGTAGTATATGGTGGTGGAGCAGGTCATATCAGGTGTACCAGGAATTCAATAAATAACATAAGCACACAAGTAAAATTTAAGTTCAATTCTAGCCCACAATATATGATGAAACAATTCATATCAGCTACAGTCTATGTAGCACGGATACTCCTAATTTTTTATTCTAAAGCATCGGACACGGATACGACAAGTCGATACGCGTGTCAGATACAACAAAATCCGTGTTGCTAACTTTTTGTATATTTGACCAATCAGATACGTTTTGGACACGGTTAGGATACAGCATGTACAAGGCGGAGATACGTTTTTTGGATACGTTGCAGCAAAATTTTTTTTTTGTTTTTTCTTCTTAAAAATCTCGTCTGAAGTTGTACATGGTATATATTTACGTAAATAAATATATATATATAATATTTATATATATTTTAATAATTATCGTATCCTAGGTGTATCGTATCTTATATTTTCAAAATTTGTCGTATCGCCGTATCAGTATCGTATTCGATAAGATATCCGTATCCATGCAACATAGGCTATAGTTCACCCCAATAAAAAATTGAAGAATATTAAAACAACAGGTGATGTAACACCTTCACCATCGTCTCGTGGGTAGCAGGCTTATCCATATAACTTCTAGCTTTTAATGCTGCATAAGGCTGACAAGATTACAAAATGAAGTCTATGAGAAGCACGGAAAATGTCATTTCACAAAAACAAGAACACTATGCAGCAACGTACGTGACAATTACCTGTAGGTCCTCGTTGTTAGTCACAAACTGCACTACGCGAAACCAAATGTCATCGCTGACGAAATCCCCTGCCTTGTCAATCAACTGAAGAATCACATCAACATACCTGGAAACGAGAGAGTGATATATTTATGTTCTTATATCAAGCTTGCTACAAACTGTCATATAAACAATCTAAATACCTACAGATCTGTATAACGTCACATAAAGCTTATTCTACATATTGATGAAAAAAGACTAAATTTGATCCTAGATTTTCTTGACATCACATCAGACAGTCTAATCCACTAGACATCAACGAACTTGACCTTCTAATACCTCATTTAACATGGGGGCATTGTTTCAAACCCCTTAACCACCACAGTAGGCTCACATAGCTCATTTGGACAAGCTCCAAATTTGATGTTCAGCAGTAGTGAACCAAGAACTAACAACATAGAATGAACCTTTCATAATTTTTTAAACCTTGATAAAAGTGAGTTATTATATAACAACATAAATGAACCTTTCATAATTTTAAACCCGGTTGACCACAAATCTAGCGCATTATTGGAAATTCTTTACTATTCTCCAAGTCTATCTCTTCTCTAACAAAAGAGAAGTAGAGAAAAGAGCCCTCTGGGTTCTGCAGATTTGCCTTTGACAGAACACAGATAATGCATCTAGTATAGTCCAATTAAATCTGATATGGTACAAAAAAAGCAAGATTACATAAAAAGCACATGAGTAATACCTCATCATGACAGACAACCACCATAATTTAAAAGAAAATACTCAATGAGGGTATCAAGGACATTCCATCAGTGTTAGTTGCACATTTTTTTAGTATGTCACACACATTGTCTATATTATCTACTTTAAGGTAAATATCATACCACGACAAATCAGGTGCAAACTTCTCAGCCAGAATAGCAGCTTTAAGTGACAATTCTTCACGCATTGCAAAGTCTGCTGTGCTAAGATACTGAAACCAGATGAAATCAGCCAATTATTCCATCTTGGTCAGTTAAAGCAACCAAAAAATATAATTAAAGGCCACTTATGTAAATATGCACCTGTAATAATTCTTCAACTATGTCCTTTGCATTAGAGACATCACACATGCCATATAGCAAATCCAGTGCACGTCTCCTAATACTGTAGAAATAATTGTTCATCAGAAGCCCTCGGCTTAAACATAAGCCGAAACAAACTAACTTTTTTTATCATAAATTAAAAGTAACAAGGAAACAAACCCACTTTAAGAAAATAAATGTCGACAGCATCGTTTAATCAGATTATGCCTTTTGTTTCAATTGAAATTTGCAAAGGAAATTATAGATACAGATCATAAAGTGAAGAGACACAGCACCCAACTGTTCATAACCTTGATACAAACACTAACTGTAATGCTTAGTAGATAAGTAACTCTAGTGAAAAACATGAAACAATTTAGGCGACCTGATATCAGGATCCTTCAGGGAAGTGATGATCTGGGCTTGATGTCTTTTGATGATCTCTTGTACTTCTGTGACCATCAACATCCTGGTCATGTTCTCCTGCACCAAAGGAATATTCAGATCTCTGCAGTAACATAATAACAATCACCTCACAACAGCTACACCATTGTAATTTGAGAACCCAATTACTTGTGAATTTGGTGAAGTAAAAAAGCGAGGAATAGATACAGTAAAGCTGAACAACTCACCAAACCAAGATATCTTATATTAGGTTCCCGAACAGCAATGAATTTACCAAGCAATGCAATACACTGAGACATCATTTCCTTTTCTGCGTCAAGATGCATGACCTACAGTCAAGAAGTAGACACGAGAACTGTTATCTACTGGTCAAATTTACCACCACGCCCGCAAAAATGCACATAGAGAGAGAGAGAGAAAGAGAAGAGGAGGAAATCCCTCACCAACCGTTTCCACCATATGCAGAGATGTCTCCTTAAAGGATATACATTACTTGTGCTAAGACAAAACACTTGAACAGCACCTTGAGTGAAAAATCATAAAGGAAACTTCACAACAAAATCACAAGCATTTCATCACTAAATTAAGGCCTAGTGGCCTACATTCCTCACTTAACATCTCAGCACCAGCTAATAACCAGTTCTTAAAAGTTTGTCATGAATCCATACATTTGCATAAAAATCACATTAATTCTGCCCTTTAATGGAACAACTATCAAACTGGTAATAAAAGGAAAAAATCAGTTCAACTGCAATGTAACAATTTTAAGTAAATAACAACCAAATGAAATTGTGAAACAAAACTTACGAGAGCAAGGGCTTCAAATAGAACAGCATGTGATGCATTATTCTTGTTCACATTTTTCACAACATCAGTTCCCATTAATATCCTTTGTAACACCTGATCACAAAAAATGAGATAATTGAGGAGATGATAGATCATGATACAAGAACACATGCTGGCGCACTTATATAAAAATTACATCATAATTCTTTTAGAACTTAAATAAAATGGTTATCACAAACTAAAAAGATCAACTTAGACCTCAAACAATGATCTTCTAGTGTTTGGATCTTCAATGGTTGGAAAATACTGAAGAGCCCTCATTGTCCTAACCTGCAGAGCCAGATGTTAAAAGCATCGAAGAAATGATTGGATACTAAGAGTGTAAATCTAGAAAAAGGTTCTTTTTATGTGCTGCTATTTTTAGATTAAAACTTTAACGCGCACGGATTTATTTCATCTGATAAACAAGGAAGACAAACCAAGAAAAAAATAATGACCATGCTTCCTCTTTTAGCTCAAATCTGGGCAAATGTGCACAAGGTAGCTGAAACTATTGAAATCCTAAGCAAGCATAAAACTATTATCAGGGCTATCACACTACCAAAATGCATGAGATTTATCGATTGCAAATTGACTAATTAGGGACCAATAAACCATGCAAAGACCCTTAAAGGGCTCATCTTTCGCCAAACCGTGTTGTGCTCAATATAAGCATTTTGGAAAGTAAAGCTCGAGCCTGAGGAATATTGACCATGCACATAATTTTCCTTTTTCTTTTTTTGGCATAAGGTCGACATCAGAAATCACCTACGAGAGACCAGTCATTATGATATGATTGTTGCTACCATTATCTGACACAAACAAAAGGTTGGTTTATTTTTCATCTGCTCCATCCGCATGCCACACAGGATACAAGTCAAAATAAAATATAACAGTCAAGTAAGGTGAGTTACTGTATTTAATGGTAAACAATACATTTTGTCAAAACCGTGTCCAAATTTGGTTGGTGGCTGCAGAAAAGGAATATCGCTTCGTTTGTTCATACGGGAGGATTTCACCTATAAATAGTGCATAATTTGCATTGTAATATTGTCCCAACAAGCTTTTCAGCATTGTAAAATAGAGAGCAAAGAAAAAAATAGTGTTGTTTTTCTTGAGTGTAAAGGTTCTCTTATGAATTAGAGAAAATATATTATTGGTTATACTCTAGGTAGAGATTGTGAGATATTAAGTGTTTTGTATACACTTGTAATTTTCTCCTTAGAAAAAAGATTTGCAGTAGCTCCGTGTATGTAACCTATATTGGTGAACTACGTAAATCTTTGTATTTTTGTTGATTATCTTATTTTGCATTTTTGGTACTATATTATCATCATGATCGTCATCGTTTAGGTGTAAATCCACAACAACTGGTATCAAAGCTTTCTTGAAAAAAAAAATAGAATTCAGAGTACCTTATGTGGTTGCAACTTTGTTTGATCTCCCACATCAGAATTTTTTTTATATTTTTTGCTAAGGCTAGAAAAACGATGGCCGGAGATGATGGATCGGGACCGGGAAACAACAAGTTCGACGGAACAAATTTTTCGTTCTAGCAGTTACATATTAGAGATTATATGTATAGCAAGAAGCTGCGTCAACCTCCATCAGAAAAGAAACCGGCAAAGATGGAGGATGATGACTGGGAGCTCCTTGACCGACAGGTGTTAGGTGTAATATGATTGACCCTAACGAAAAACGTAGCACATAACGTGACGGAGGCACAAACCACATAAAAGATGATGTCCATTTTATTGGACATGTATGAAAGCCACCAGTAAACAACAATGTACATCTCATGAAAATATTATTCAACTTAAAATGGGAGAAGGTGTTATGGTGGCTAAACACATTAGTGAGTTCAAAACAATTGTTTATCAGCAAACATCGGTTGAAATTAATTTTGATGATGAGATTCGTACACTTATTCTTTCGGCGTTTTACCAAATGTTTGGGAACCAATGCGGGCAGCGGTTAACAACTCTAGTTGGAAAAAGAACGCTACAATTACATGATGTCGGAGATCAAATTCTCACTGAAGAAGTTTGCATGATGGACTCGAGTGAAGGAACATCATCGAGATCTGCTCTAAATTTCGATAACAGAGGAAGAGCCAGTAATAGCGAAATAAGATCTAACAGAGGGCACGTTAGGTCCAAGTCAAGAAATGGAGAAGACAAAAACACTTTTGAAAAGAATTTGAAGTGTTGGAGTTGTGGTGAAGTGGTCACTTGAAAAAGTACTGCAAATCACATTTATCGACGATTCGAGCCAGAAAGTTTGGGTTTATTTTCTTAAAAAATAAATATGATGTTTATGAAACCTTTAAAAGATGGAAACTCGTGGTTGAGAATGAGACCAACTTGAAGGTGAAGTGCTTACAGTCTGATAAGAGTGGTGAATTTGAAGATGATGAGTCAAAACGGAGAAAACCATTCCTGATACATCTCAACAGAATGGCGTAACTAAAAAGGTGAACAAGACCCTGAATGAATGTGTTGGGAGCATGAGACTGCATTCTGGATTATCGAAATCATCAGGGCTGATATTGTTAACACTGCAGCATATCTGATCAACAGAGGACCTTCGATACCGCTTGACTCTGCTAGCAGAAGAAAGCTTGAACCGAAATCAAAGAAGTGTTTCTTTATTGGTTATGGAGATACTAAGTTTAGTTATTGTTTTTGGGATGACCAAAATCGAAAGATCATTCAGAGCAGATATGTAATCTTCAATAAGCAAGTATTGTACAAGGACAAGTCAAACATTGGAGCGGGAGATGAAAGTCCTGAAGTCAAAAAGACTGATGAAGTGCCAATGACATATATTCATGTGAATGAATCAAAAAGCAGTAACCAAGAAGATGAAGAAGCAACTGCACAAGATGATAACCCACAAACTCCGGTGATTGAACTCAGAAGATCTATCACTATATTTTACTGACAGATAAAGGTGAACTAGAGACCTATGAAGGAGCAATGCAAAATGAAGATTCAACCAAATAGGAGTTAACCATGGAAGATGAGATGGATTCACTGTCATCTGATCAGACGTGGGAGTTGACAGAACTTCCGCAAGGCAAAAAACATTACATAACAAGTGGGTGTACCGGTTAAACGAGGAACATGATGGTAGCAAAAGGTACAAGGCAAGAATTGTTGTAAAAGGTTTTCAACAAAAAAAAAGACATTGATTAGACTGAGATTTTCTCTCCAGTGTTTAAGTCAACACTATCAGGACTGTACTCAGATTAGTGACAAAAGAAGATTTACATCTAGAGCAGTTAGATGTAAAGACGGCATTTTTTCATGGTGACCTAGATGAAGATATTTATATGAAGCAACCACATAGTTTTGAAGCACGCGGAAAAGAGAAAATAGTGTGCAAACTTCAGAAAAACTTGTATGGTCTCAAACAAACTCCAAGACAATCAGAGTGCCATTCATTTAGCAAAAAATCATGTTTATCATGCTAGAACAAAGCATATACAGATTCGATATTATTTCATCATATCGGTACTGGAAGATAGAGTCTTGATGCTTGAGAAGATTCCTGGAAGTAAGAATCCTGCCGATATGCTCACAAAAGCTATGATCATTGACAAACTGAAGTTATGTTCAACTTCAGTCCAGTTGGACTCTATTCATAAATAAGGAGATATGAGCCGTTGCATTAATAGTGTGAAAACATGATTGAAATCAAGTCTTCAAGTGGGAGAAATGTTAGGTAAGGTGGGACACTATATTTAATGGTAAACAATACATTTTATCAAAACCGTGTCAAATTTGGTTGGTGGCTGCATTGTTCATACCGGAGGATTTCACCAATAAATAAGTGCATAATTTGCATTGTAATATCATCCCAACAAGCTTTTCAGCATTGTAAAATAGAGAGCAAAGAAAAAAGTGTCTTTTCTTGAGTGTAAAGGTTCTCTAGTGAGTTAAAAAAAAATATTCTCGGTTATACTCTGAGTTGAGATTGTGAGATATTTATTGTTTTGTATACACTTGTAATTTTCTCCATCTAATAAAGATTTGCAGTAGCTCCGTTGACGTAACCTATATTAGGTGAACCACGCAAATCTTTGTATTCTTATTGATTATTTTATTATGCATTTTTGATACTATATTATTATCATGATCGCATCATTTGTAAATCCACAACAACAATTTTTGTCAATGTACACATCCCAAAGCCAATGATAGCTTGCATTGTCCTGCTCTTTGGTCAACCCAACAGCACTATATTTCCCCCTTATCTCCCCATTGTGATTTATTGTTTATAAATAGATGGATGGTTGCCAATATTATTATCAAACAAAAGTAAAGTGGGTCTCAATTTTCATCTGTTTCTTTCCCACTAGCCTTTGTGCTCTAGAGACACAAATCACATAGCAAATTTCTCTCCATATCCCAGCACTGTCCCACTGTCTTGGTCAACAGAAACCCCACACTTCTCTCTTCAAATCCTGCAAATGCATCATCCGAATCTGACAACACCACAAAGTTCTCAACTCAAATCACTGGTCACCTGTTGCATGGACAATCTAAAGTCCCCCCACGTAGTACTTCAACAGTTGGGCCTGGATATGTGTTCAAATTTTAACTAACCACTTTACACTTTCAGATTGTATATCTTATATCTAATGAAATTAATGCTAATTCTATACGTCAATACTTTCATATCTTATATTTAATGAAACCAGAGCTAATTCTAAACGTCAATCATATTCTTCAGGTAACTTAAGGTATTTAATTTGTGGCTAGCAATCAATTCTTGGATAAGGCTCGCTAATTCACTGCACGGGCTCAAAACTTTCTTTAGTAAAATAAAATCAGATCAGGAAGTAATTTTAAAGGACATCCTGGTAATACGACAAAAGTTACAGACTTGCGTCATTTAAAACAAACAGAATTTAGATTAATATCACATCTGGAAAGAAACGGAGATCAAGATAAGCACAAACCTGAATCCAGGGAGATGGAATACCATAGTATGTGTATTCTTGGGGAACATCTTGGTTCCTGATAAGCCTTTCTAGTATTCTAACACATTTGGGAACACAACTCCAATATGCCTCATGGTTATTTGCAACTAAAGCAACTAGAAGACTCATAGAAGAAGTCAAGACACCCAAATCCCTTTCATCTAACAATTGTGTCATTCGATCCGCCCTGCAATGACGAAAACAGTTGATAATCGCTTTGTCATGCATTCAGATAAAAACAAAATTAGTGGCATATATTTATTTTACCAGCCATCGACATTCACCACGTCAGGATTTTTTCTGTAGAGGCGCAGTAGGCATAATGCTGCCTTCTTCCTCACCAGTGGTCTGACACTACTAGAAATCTGGAACAGGATAAATGTTCAGCATCATTGAATAGCTGCATCAACATGGATCCTTCAGATTAGTATTCACTTACGAGTAATTTTTGAACATCAGGAGCTAGGGATTCAGCAAATTCTCTCCCACCAATATTTCCAACCTGTACAAAATGACAGGATTGAACACAGTAAAGAAAAATAAATAAATTCAAAGAACATGGTATACAGAAAGAGAAGAGAAGATCCAGGCATACCAATGTTAAAGCTAGACACTGAAAAGTTTCATTACGACCGATAATATCATTCCGCACTGTATTAATTGCTAGTCTCAAAAAATCGTGATTCTCATTGAGAAGACATGATGTGACTATATATCCAACCTGAAAAATACGAGTCAAGCTAACTTCAATGAAAAACTGATAAAAACATATTGTTGATCCTAGACCATGAAGAAAATATATGAGTACAAGTAATATCATATATCATTGTAAGGCAACTTTTGGCCAAAGTAATAATATAAATGAATAGAGACATAATTTTATTCTCGGTTGATTCCGAAATCTACAAATAAAATAGATATAGAAATGTGGATGTAAATTCTTCCAGATATCAAACACATTAATCCTCTTGAGAACATTCAGATACTCATTATAATGACCATAAAACATATCCCTTGATATCTTTTTCTATTGACACTTGACAACTTACCTTGATTACCTTCGTATTCCAGAAAGAGCAAGGCAACCAATTGCATTACATTCTAAACACATCAACAAAGCTATCCATCAAAATTTCTAATCCAATTTTACAGAGCATGGTGGTGATGAGTTAATGTATTTTACAATAAAAAAAGTGCATATACTGGCATATAGTGACAATAATAGTTGGTTTTATCAGGGTATTATAGTGTTAAATCTATTTGTGGTTTCATAATTCATTCAAACTTCCCTAATCGCAGTGGTAAAACCAACAACTTCATTCCCTCTGGATTTTCCAAAAATATTAATATCAATCATTTATTATTTTAAGATATAAACTAAAAATAAAATCTGACTGACTTTTTCGAGTAGTACTTCATTACTAAACACAATCATTATTATCTCCCAAATGAACTGGATGTACGAACTATAAAATTCAGCATGTAATATTCGACATGGATTACGGATTGAGTTCAAAGAACCGTTAATGTATCAAACAGTAGGCCTATGTTAACGGAAATACAGCTAACCAAACAGTCAAGTGGTAGAACCTCATTATAATAGGCAATTATCACACGACATCCTTAGCTAACCAAACAGTCAAGTGGTAGAACCTCATTATAATAGGCAATTATCACACAACATTCTTTTACAAAATAAATACTAGAAAGTCGATCTTGATAACAATTAACAACTATATGCAGACCCACATTTCATTTATCAATTGATTTGGCTGCTTACAAAGTCAATACTAACAGTCATGAGATGCAGGTTAACTATGATAATGCAAAAGTTTCTAGCATATGATACCTGCTTTTCAGGATACTTCGGAGCAGATATTAAAGAAACTGCTTCCATGTGACCAAAATCAACATCATAACCCAGCATATAAATGTAAAGCATTTTCCAGACATATTTCTTCTTCTCGTAATGTGTTAGACCCTGCTGAGTGAACGCACACGGGTTAAGTAAAAAGGGCTATCAAAATTTGGAATCGTGAAAATAAATGTAGCCACCTTCAATTATCCATTTGACATTGCTTTTTATTGAACAGATAAGCATCAAGATCCAAGACTACAGTTGATGAGCACAACACGTTTGAAACTTGTGTCTACCAAAGGTCAAGCAAATCTTAAATTCATATTAAAGATTCGCATGTTCTCCAACCAATGAATTTGAGTCAATGCCTGCCTCTCGTTCATTTTCTTTTTGTTTCTTACATCACTATATTGAAATGAAGCCAAATGTGTAACTCATTATCCATGTAACAGGCCATTGAAGATTCAGCTGTGATATAGTTGGTTCAATGAGGATAAAAGTTTCAATGAAATGCACCAGACTGGAAGCTAGTCGACCTCCATTATACATCCCATTCCCATCCATGAAGTGAAGATGATCACATCTGAAAAACCAAATTCCTTCACAAGATATGATTTATGATCCTAACCAATTCCAATTTCTTTACCAAATGATTACAACTTTTAAGCTATTAGGACACCTTTAGGCTATAACTATTATACTTGAATCTTAAAGAATGGAAAAAAAGAAGAAGAAAATGCTTTCCCCGGTGTATTTAATTCTCCGAATCAACAGGTCGACAGTAACCAACAATTGATTAACTTAACAAATTCGATATATCCAGCTTATCTAACCAATTTACACGCACTGGAGCTTTTTCCTGCTGCTTAATCTCCACCCTAAAACCCTAGATATAAAAAAGTCCAGCCATTTCTCCCTATGAGATCGATCCGAATTCCCGCAATGTAAAATTAAAAAGTGATTACAGTAACCCTGAATTACATCTCGAGTTCAGTTTCAAAACTGAGGCTTGCATGTCATACCAGAGCCCACATATTCAAAATCAATCAAACACTGACAGCAACAAAGGGAAGAGCAAGCTAAAAGAACAAATTAAAATGGATTGATAGAGAAAGACTAGCCTTTTCATTCTTAAAACGTGTGCGCAAGTTTCCCAGCTCTTTATCAACACGAAGCCGCTCCTGCTCTTTATTCTGGCAATTCCGAACATCACTGATGAAAACGGACAATCCTCTCATCCCCGAAAGCGCCATCTCAGATCCAGCAAACCACCAGATCCAATAGCCAATATCACAGATCTCGATCAAATAAATTCAAGTTACAAAAAAATTGCAATTAATTTTGGGGAGTATTTGGTCTAAGATAGAGAGAGTGGAAAAGCCCGTCGGACAGTGGACGGAGGCAGGGTGACGGCATTTTATTTTATTACAGTGATATATATATTTAAAAAATATAAATTTTAGTCTAACACGTACGATATTTGATATTTCAAAATGCCAACTAGCTAATTAATTTATTTATCATAAAAAATAAATCTATTATTGTCCCTTTGAGTGTTATATATGGGATTGAACAATCCCCCCTGAGCTAACTTTTGGGGTTGAGTTAGGTCCAAGTTCCAATCTTAACATGGTATCAGAGCCCGGATTCCACCGTTATGTGTTGGACTACCTAGCTCCAGATGTTCATTCCTGTGCGTGAGTGGGGTGTGTTAATTGTCCCATATCGGTTGGATAAATAACCTTTGAGTGGTATATATGGGATTGGACAATCCTCCTGAGCTAGCTTTTGGGGTTGAGTTAGGTCCAAGTTCCATTCTTAACAAATGTAAACGAACCAAACCGTTTGTGAGCTATTCGAAGCTCGAATTAATTTTATTTAGGCTCGATAAAGGCTTGAGAATAAGCTCGTGAGCTATGCATATATTCGTTAAATAAAGCTCGAGCTCGACTCGATTATAAACGAACCAAGCTCAAATATTCAAGAGTTCGACTCGACTCGACTCGATTACATGCCTAATTCGGATACATACTTATTTATTTTTATATAATAAATATATATATTTAATTGAAATGAAAAAAAAAGAAATAAATTATCACTCAAAATCTTCTAATATTATTCTTTCACTTTCTCATTATTCTAATCACTATCTCATTATCTTAACATAGAAAAAAATATAAATAAATTCAAATTTGCAATAATAAATTTTAATTACACAAAAATTTATATTACATGTACGTGCATTGCATGTGTTTGGTGCACTAATATATAAAATATAGATAATGTTAAATATACTACCAATATATCGTACAATGATATTTACATCAATTATATCGTGAAATATTGATATTATATCATAAAATTTTGCAATTATATCGTGAGATTATATATTCGATATATCATACGAATTTGATAAATACGATATATCTGATTTTTAAAAAAACAAAAGTGGTCCATGGCTTCAAAGACTAGAGCCAGGCCAAAATGTTGGACCTCGTCGCTCGTAAAACGTTCTCGACAGGACCACTTAAATTCTGAAACGAGGCTGATTATGATTTTAAAAACTTTGTATGTGCTACCACCCTGGTGTTTGTTCTCCTGTTCTCAAAAACCTCAATACTTTTGTTAAAAAAAAAAATTTAATATTTACATTCATTTATCTCACAATACATCAGCAAACTCCATCTCCAATAAAAATATTTTTGGAATTTATTAAAACATTATTTTACGCTTTTAACTTTTTTCCAACACTCTCTATTTCTTATTTTTTCGTATTTTTTTTATAATTTATAAATTTTATCATTTTTCTAAAAACATTTCAGGTTAAATGCAATAAGTATTTCTGGTAGATAAAGCAACCAAAACGTGCATTTGAACTATTATATGGTCTAAAATATAGAGTTACCTGATTAACTTAAACTATAACTTTTAATAAAACGAAAAACGCTCGATCCTAAAAAAAAAATTTTACTATTCCAGACCATCATTTGCGATTGACAAATTATAAAGAAAAAAATGTTGACTTCCATTTTAAAAATTAATGTATTTCATTTTTTAGTTCATTGTATATACAGTACATCTTTAAATACATCTGTAGATCCCATTGTGTTAAATCAATGCATTTAAAAGCGAAACATAATATTGTTTTCGTAAAAAAAATTACGAGATCATCTCACGATTTAATTTTGAGAAAAAAATTCCATACTCAACCCAATACATAAAAATATATTATTTTTATGTTAAAAATGTTATTTTTCACCATGTGCAAAACTAAGTCGACAACTCTCATGGGAGACCTGTATCATATTGCTACTATAACTAATTTGTTCAAAACAAAAATTTTCTAAAATTTAGCAATTATATATGTGGTATAATAAAACTTTGAATTTGACTTAATTTTTACAAATATTTGATAGATTACAATAATTTAATATTAAAAAAATTGATGGTATACTTATATTAAAGACAAAAATTTGTGTGAGACGGTCTCACGGATCGTATTTTGTGAGACATATATCTTATTTATGTCATTCATGAAAAAATATTGTTTCTTATGCTAAGAGTATTATTTTTTATGTGAATATCGTTAGGGTTGACACATCTCACAGATAAATATTCGTGAGACTGTCTCACAATAGACCTATTCTTAATTAAATATAAGTAAAGGTAGAAATCAGAGATACTAACTTTTGTGATAACTTTAATTCACACCTTTTCACTTTGGTTGGCCATTAAAGAGTACAAAGGTGAAAAATTTTAGGGGCCAATTGAAAAAGATGGCGATGATTACAAATCGAACAGCAAACTTTTAAACTTGTCAAAATGGAAGAAAAAGTATAGGATATGGAGTACCATAATTTCTAATAATTAATTTCTAGAAGGTCCGAAACGATTGACCAATCATAACCAAAGAATTCAATACATGCAGCTGGAAATTATTTTTTGGACCATTACTTCTGGAAAATAGAAAGAAGATCATAATCAATTGCTATTCCATAATAACTGAAACTTTACGTCTCACAGTTATTAACATGAGATGCTATCTTTAGTTTGTATGTGTTATCATATATATTTGAAATCTATATATTTTGATTCTAATTTTACCGTTAACAATAAAACAATTGATTAAATCTCGAATTCATATCTTACTTATTTACTCATTAGTTACACAAAGTAGAATAAATTTCAAATCTTTCATTATTATGTGAACTATAAATTCATCATATTTAACATAAAACACGATATAAGTATGCAAGAATGAATTTGAAGTTTACAGTCTTACTTTTCTAAAACTATAAAAATACATTTAAAATTCATCAATGCAAATTCAACTTTAGATTAATGTTTTAAGAATGAATTTGAGGGTATTTATTTATCTATATAAGTGAGCATATATATTTTTCACATATGTTAGAAGAAATATCTTCATTTAGATGTATTTACCTTAAAGGTATGTTGAAATTTGAAGGTATTTTTAAATTTTCTGATGGAGAACATGCGTTTACTTAATTTATAAAATAAATTTTTTATATTATTTGTCATGTAGTTCTCACGTTTCCAATTTTAGTCACGTTATGAGTCAATTTGAAATCCTAGTGCAATAGCTTGTACACAATTCCAGTCCTTTATTTTTGTCCAAAATTGAAATTGGTCAGGAGAAATTACTCGGCTGGTGTTCGTGTATATTGAGTTGGAAAATGAACTTGTGAATTTTGGTAGGAAAGTAATACGTATCTTTTTTAAAAAAAAAAAAAATCCACTAAAGAAGTAAAATAATTTTAAAAATCAAGCCCGTCCACCAAAAAGACACATATTTCTAGCTTTGGCTACTAACTGCACATTTTTACTAATTTTTTGTTATTTTTATTTTTAAGATCACATGGACCTTGGCTTATCAATTTCATTTTGTTTGCTCAAATGAATTTTTTTTTTTAAAAAAAGAGTCAAATAAGCTATTTAAAATCAAAATCCCCAATTTTTTTTTTAAACTCGACAACCCAAATTTATTGTCAAACTTGACATATCCAACGTTCAACTAAGCAATTTCCCGTGGTCAATTTCAATTTTGGGCAAAGAAAGACCGAAATTGAGGGAAAAAAAACAAATAATTATTTTAAAACCGCAAATTAACTCACAACAAGGCTTGGAAAAAAATTTCTTTATAAAATTATTGAATAATTAACCTAAAATCAATTTGTGCTTACATTAAAATTCATATATTTTTCATCAGCAATGCATGAACGAGGCTGGTACCGCTCTCTGTCGGGTACCTCTCTGTGTTTATGTATTGATGTAGTTAACAAAATAAACCGCTTTTTCAAAAAATTACCTCTTAAAGTAATATGTATATCGGAATATGTTACGAGAAAAAAAATCTGCTAGATTATAGGAATAATATTTTCTATTATAGGAATGTATATATTAGTCAATAATTGTAATTGATTCTGTATATTATATTTCCTAGAATAGCACAACTTATGCCATGTATAAATTCATGTTGCTCTTTATAGTAAATACACAGAAATTCTCCCAATATTCACTTCTTCTTTCATGGTATCAGAGCATTGAACCTGGTGACTCTGAAATCTTTCAAACGCTTCCGCAATTGTTACAATCATGGGAGACAAAGGCAACAATGGAAAAGAATCAACATCGTCTAAGGCTATCATAGAAGCCCTAGACACCTACAATCTACATCACTCGGATCATCCAGGTATGGTACTTGTCTCTAAGGTACTCGAAGGAGACAACTACAGCACATGGAGTCGAGCTATGCGAATTAGCTTGAGCGCTAAAAACAAGATTGGGATGGTCACATGATTAATCAAGCCACCTTCTACAACAGACACTAGTTTTGATTCTTGGAAACGATGCAATGACATGGTTTTGTCTTGGATATTGAATTCTATTCATCCGGACATAGCCAATAGTGTAATTTATTGGGAGACTGCAGCAGAAGTTTGGGCAGATCTGCAAGAGCGATTCTCTCAAGGGAACGATTAAAGAATCTATCAGATCAAACAAAATATTGTGGAACATAGGCAGGGACAACAATCTATTTCAGTCTATTACACAAAGCTTAAATCTTTTTGGGATGAACTCTCATCCTATCATGAGACATTATCTTGCTCGTGTGGAGGATTGGAGAAACTTAATCAGAGAGATGAAAAGGAGAAGGTTATGCAATTTTTGATGGGATTAAATGACAGTTATGCAGCCATTCGTGGTCAAATTTTGTTGATGCAGCCTCTACCTGATACACGACGAGTTTATTCACTTATTCTTCAACAAGAAAAACAAGTTGAAGTCTCTCTCAATTGCGGGAACATGAACCACCATGCCATGATTGTAGGTCAAAATAGCAAGACAACTCAAGCACATCAAGAACAAAAACAAAAGGCACAGTTGCACTGCTCTTATTGTAACCGTGATAATCACAGCATTGAAAAGTGTTTCTACCTCCATGGCTTTCCAGTTGGTCATAAGTTTCACGGCAAGAATATGAAACCATTTAATCAACGCTCTTCAAATGCAAATAACGTGAAGGTGGCACCAGAGACAACGACAAAGTTTGTTTCAATAGATGATGGTCCAAGGCTCACAACTGATGAATACAACCAATTAATAGCCATGATCCGGAAAACCAATGAGGGTAACACACAAATTTTTACAAACACTACAGGTAACATCAAATCATCATCTAAAGTTAATTTGGCTGCTTCGGGCTTGTGCTGGATTATTGACAGTGGAGCCACAGATCATGTGGCTTCCTCAGTTGAATTATTAGAATCAAAAAGAATATCAGGAACAACCACTATTGGTTTGCCAAATGGTAGTCAGGCACATATTGAATCAATTGGTTCATTACGCATTTCACCTGACATAGAAATTGATGATGTTCTCAGAGTTCCAGAATTTAAAGTTAATTTACTATCAGTTAGTAAACTAACAAGGGCATTGAAATGTATCGTAATTTTCTCTCCTGATTTTTGTGTTGTGCATGACGCTACTACGAGGAAGACGATTGGCCTGGGCAAGCAACATAATGGCCTCTACTACCTAACACAAGACCAAAATCCAGCCTTGGCCCACACTATCCGCAAACACTCCAACCTTTGGCATCAACGTCTTGGGCATCCATCATCTAGTCCTCTTCAAATTCTTAGTAAATCTATTCGTGCAATTTATTTTGATTCCAAGCATGTTTGTGAAGTTTGTCCTTTAGCTAAACAAACTCGTTTGCCTTTTCCATCTAGTTCAATTTCTTATCAAGCACCTTTTGATTTGATACATTGTGATATTTGGGGACCTTATAAAATAAATTCTCATTGTGGGGCTCGTTATTTCTTAACAATCGTTGATGATTTTACTCGATACACTTGGATTCATCTTATTTGCTTTAAATCTGAAACTTAAGGAATACTACAATCATTTATTTCTTGGGTAGAAACACAATTTAAATGTCGTATCAAAACTCTTAAGAGCTGACAATGGTGCTGAATTTACCTCTATGAAACATTACTTGGATAACAAAGGAATAACTTTTCATCATTCATGTACCTCAACTCCCCAACAAAATGGGGTAGTCGAGAGGAAACATCGCCACCTTTTAAATGTAGGAAGAGCCCTTCGTTTTCAAGCAAACTTGCCACTAAATTTTTGGGGAGAGAGCATTCAAACAGCTTGCTATTTGATAAATCGCTTACCTACTCCTCTTCTATCTCATAAATCACCATATCAACTCCTTCATAATAAGCCACCTACATACTCACATCTTCGAATCTTTGGGTGCCTATGTTATGCCACCAATCTTCTACCCACATCTAAATTTGATCAAAGAGCTAATCGTTGCATATTCATAGGCTATCCATTGGGTCAAAAAGGTTATCGAGTTTATGATGTTGTCACTCATAAAATATTTTCTTCTAGGGATGTTGTATTCTATGAACATATTTTTCCATTTCATACTAATTCTCAAAAACAACCAGATGATATGCTTGTTCTTCCTTTACCACACACATTAGATGAACCAGCCCCCACACATACAATTGACCCAAAAGATATTGACCAACCAAACTGTCCAAGTATTTTGAATGAAAATATACCGGCCCATACTAGTGTTCTACCACAAGCACATGTTACTACTCGACATTCAGATCGTATCAAACAACCCAATGTCACACTCCGAGACTTTCATCTCTACCACACGGCCAAGGTTGCTTCCAACCAGTCTTCTTCCTTGTCAGGTACGCGTCATCCCTTATCTCGATACATTTTTTATGCACAACTTTCGCCCACATATTGCAATTTCATTTGTGCTATTACTACTCTTGTGGAACCTGTGACTTATGAACAGGCAGTGTTGGACCCCAAATGGCAAAAAGCTATGGATGCCGAATTAAGTGCTCTTGACCAAAATCGTACTTGGACACTCACACCTCTTCCTTTTGGTCACCGTCCAATAGGATGCAAGTGGGTGTACAAGATCAAATATAACTCTGATGGCACCGTTGAGCGCTATAAAGCTCGTTTGGTGGCTAAAGGTTTTACTCAACGGGAGGGAATTGACTATAAGGAGACATTTGCTCATGTGGCCAAATTAGCTACAGTCCGTTGTTTACTTGCTGTAGCTGCTGTTCGAAATTGGTCCCTGCACCAACTGGATGTCCAAAATGCATTTCTCCATGGTGATTTACTTGAAGAAGTCTACATGCAATTGCCTCCTGGTATGCATTCTCATCGACAGGGGGAGATACCTCTGGTATGCCGACTCAATAAATCACTATATGGGCTCAAGCAAGCCTCCCGGAGTTGGTTTCAGAAATTTTCTACTGCTATTCAGCAAGATGGTTTTCGCCAATCTAAAGCTGACTATTCACTTTTCACAAAAGTTTCTGGCAATTCTTTTACAGCGGTACTCATTTATGTGGATGACATGATCATAACAGGTAATGATGACAGCACAATTGCTGCACTTAAGGAGTCTCTTCGTACCAAATTTCGAATTAAAGACCTTGGTCAGTTACGGTACTTTCTTGGAGTTGAAGTTGCTCGTTCTGCCAGTGGTATTTCAATATCCCAAAGAAAGTACACTCTTGACATCTTAGATGAAGCAGGCTTGCTTGGTGCCAAACCATTATCGACGCCAATGGAAGAAAATATCAAACTTCTACCTATGCAGGGAGATTTGTCAAAAAATGCATCTATTTATAGAAGATTGGTGGGACGACTTATCTATCTTACTATCACAAGACCAGAGATAAGTTATTCGGTTCACATTCTGAGTCAGTTTATGCAAGAACCAAGAAAACCACACTTAGATGCTGTTCATCATCTTTTACGGTATCTTAAAGGTTCACCTGGACAAGGATTATTTTTTCCAGCAAAAAGGAATTTACTATTGAGGGGATTTAGTGACGCAGATTGGGCTCGATGTTCAATCACGAGACGATCTGTAACTGGTTATTGTATTTTTCTTGGAGGATCTCTTATTTCGTGGAAGACCAAGAAACAAGCAACAACCTCAAGGTCCTCGGCAGAATCAGAATATCGTGCTATGGCTTCTATAACATGTGAGCTTACTTGGCTTAGGTATTTGTTAGATGATCTACAGGTACAACATCCACAACCAGCAAAACTGTTCTGCGATAGTAAGGCAGCACTGCATATTGCAGCAAATCCAGTTTACCATGAACGAACAAAACATATAGAGATTGACTGCCATGTTATTAGAGAACGTATTCAGTCAGGTGTCATAGAAACTGCTCATGTTTCATCGAGCTGTCAACTTGCTGATATATTTACTAAACCTCTCAGTTCATCAACTTTTCATTCTCTCCTTAACAAGTTTGGCGTTCTCAATATACACGCTCCAACTTGAGGGGGAGTGTTACGAGAAAGAAAATCTGCTAGATTATAGGAATAATATTTTCTATTATAGGAATGTATATATTAGTCAATAATTGTAATTGATTCTGTATATTATATTTCCTAGAATAGCGCAACTTATGCCCTGTATAAATTCATGTTGCTCTTTGTACTAAATACACATAAATTCTCCCAATATTCACTTCTTCTTTCAGAATATGCTCGAACAATTTGGGTTGAGTTGTATATTTTTCAAAAAGAGAAATTTGACCAAACTTATTCACCAAAATTTCCCAATGATCTAACCCTATGAATTATACAGCATTATATGAATCGAAGGATCTCTATCAAACACTAGACAGTATATTTAGTGGCACGGAAAATCCCGCGACCATGCACAAGCTTGATAGTTGACGCAGAAAATCAGGGAAAAAGGTCTAGTACGCAGTAAAATCACGACCACAAAGCGTGGAGAAAAGGTTGATATTACTAGGCATTTTTTCCCTGCCCATTATGCCAGCTACATCCAGCTTTGATTTTCTTGTACTAGGAACATCATGATCTTTGTTATTACTTCTCGATTGCCGCAAGGAGCTGACTCAGCTTACTAACATGTGTTATATAGGGCCTGCGACTTATGTTAGATATGTCAAAATGGGTTGGCGGAACGGGCCAACCCACAACCCGTCGCAACCCGCCATTAGGCGGGGCGGGGCGGGGCGGGGCGGGGCGGGGCGGGGCTCTAAATGGTCAACCCAACTCAACCCACCTTGGTCCGCGAGTTAAGCGGGCCAAACCGCTTATTTTTTTAAAAAAAAAATTCTAAAGAGTATCACATTAAATATAGAATAAAAATATATTTCAGTCAAATAGTTTCATAAAATACTTAAAAACGTTGAAATAAGAAATTAAGAAAGCATACAACATAATCCATAAAAAATAAAGTGTTTAAACCAAACATGAAGATTGAGACATGGAAGAATATAAAATCGAGGAAAGAGACAGTTGTAAATTTAAAAAATATTATGTCTTCAACAATACACATAATTAGCAAACCTCCGCCGGGTCTACAAAATTTCACTGCAACTCGTCGGACTTCAAACGAAACCACTTTTGGGTTCACAAACAACTGCTATGCTTAATAATTAATTTACAAAAATTTCTTTCCTTTTGTTTTCTTTATGTATATCTGTAAATTTCTCTCTTATTTTCTTTATGTATATTTGTTCTAAGAGTAAATTATCAATATATTTGTTCTAAGATATGGAGGCGCATAAAACTTATTCCAATTTTTATATAAAACTTAAAAATATAAAATTTTATCCTAACTTGGCGGGCCAGCCCGCCCCGTTGGGCCTGACCCGTCTTGACCCGCAACCCAAACGGGCTCAACCCATTTGGTCCGTCTCCAAACTGGCTGCTATTTTATCAACCAAACACGTTCAATTTTTATGGCGGGCCGGCCCGGCCCGACTCCATTTTGACAAGTCTACTTATGTACTGAGGGATTCTTGGAAAGTCAAAATTTACCAAAATACAACTTCAAGGTGGTGTATTGACATAAAGATGGACTTCTCTTGTGACGATACTCAAAACAATGAGAAGCTTTTACGATGTCGAGAGAGACAACTAGAAGGTTGTGCTTGTTCAGCTGAAGCTTGTGGTATGCCTGCTGTGCCATCTTCAGTTCTCTTGTGAGCTGAAATAAGGGGAATATGTGACTTTGACACCTTTTTCATTTCTTCCTTCATCTTACCAAATTCCTGTTCAAGTTCTCCAACTCGAGACCTCACCCTTTCCAGATCAACTTTCAGCACCCGGTTTTCTCGTACAACATTTACCCACCCATCTCGTTGAACTACTTGACTAGCTGATTCATTTGAAAAAGTTATTGTATCTGCAGGGACGGATTCAGCATCTAGAACATGGAGGTAGCCAGCTAAAGCAGTTCTCAACTGCATCTGTTCGAAAAACAAAATTTGTAATATCACTCTAAGGGGGAACCTCTCGTTTTGGGATGCATGAGCACAAGCATCTATTGAGAGCTTCTGAAAATCAATGATGCTACACAGTTGCTCCCGCTCGTTTTCTGAGAGCCAGTGATGTGCCTGCATGTTCAGCATTTGTCAGAATTCTTGATATTTCAGTGGCATTGTTATCGAACACCTCATTCTAAAGACGCCCTCAAAAGATGGGATTTAATGGGAATCCTCATACTCTCGCTACTAAGATAAAAAGAAGTAATCTAGAGTTACTATTTTGACTGCATTTTAACTATGGAAAGAAAAAGAAAAGAGGCATTTGATTATTAGCAAACATACAAATGTGGATTCATAGGGGGTAGAGCCAATATGGACAAGCAAATAAAGTCACCTAAAATTAGCCATATAACATGTGAGTTCCAACACATTAGAAGCAAAAGAATCAAGCAAACCTTGAAGAATATATCCAACGCCCTGTATAGCCCATCATGCAAAGATCTGGAAGATTCTGGCAAGGCTTCTGCCAATGAACGTAGATTTCTGGGTTTCAAATTCACATCAGAAGCAACTTCTTGAATATAACTGTCCACCAGTTTAGCAACTCTCTTCCACCGTCCGGATGATGGGGATGTTTCAAGGTCAAGCGATGATGGGGATCTAGTAGTTACACTATGGTCAGAAGAAACAAAATGCTGAAGCAATCTTTCAACACACTCAGTATTATACAAAATATCAGAATCCGAATAATTAGGTATTAGAAGACTATCCAAGGTTGCGAATTCTAGCTGTATGCCTATTTTCCACTCCAAAGAGTTCTGACACGTGTGATTAACTCCTAAAATTAATGCCACACGAAGAAGCCCCAGTAAAAAACGACAAAAGGATTTACCGTTCTTGTCGGGTAGTAACTTTACGACCCTTTCCAGGAGAAACCTCTGATCAACAGCAGCCGGAGTCATGCTAAAACTCGCAACTGTTCTACCAGTACCCGTTTGTCCTCCCGGCCATCGTCCCAACCCCGGGATATATTTCTTACAATAGTACATTATGGCAGATGCCAAATTTTCAGGTTGTATACCTTTGACCCCCATTTCCCGAATCAGCCTCTCAAACAACTCAACACAGAGATATGAGATGTCCTCAAACCACCAGTCAGATTCAGCACTATGGATCTTTGCACCAGTGTTTATCCCATTCCACAGGATGCTACCTCCAGGGCTTTGCAGACTACCGTACATCATCATAGGCCATCCAAATAAACTGGGATCTGTACAGACCATTACAGATAAAGCATTTATACATCTACTTGTAATTCGAAGTTTGTCTGCTCTTGTAATAAAGGTTTCACAACGTTGGATAGCAAAAATGCAATTCTTCCAGTGTTGCAGTATATGCTTATGGAAAAAAGTTTCTGACTTAGACAGTAAATTTTCATCTCCATAGTTATCTGTCATATCAAGAAAGTCTGCTGCACAATACAACATCACCACATTGTTTGGTGTCAATTCTACTCGGATACCATAACAGAATTTGACAATCATTAGAAATGCATCAGCACCGCCTGGAAATTCTTCGAGAACTGTTGTGAATGTCTCATCGATGGTGCTTTGAGATTCTTCAATGATGTGAACTATCGTCCCACATTTTGAAATCAGAGGAAACTGACAATAATCATTTTAATAAGATCTTAGCTAGAAATTGACACTGTAACAAACGAAAAATGAAAGTCTTATTTGCACTTCAAAAAGTATTTATCACGCTCAACTTCAGATTTTTGTCATGTCAATGGCCAGGATTGATCCTTGACATTCTTCTCAATTTTTCTTATAGAAATATAATATTTTAAAAAACCATGCACTTCGCTGTCTAATTTCATCTTTTGACCAACTAATAAATTTTAATTTCTTGATGTTACCCAAGAATATCTGATGAAATGTGGAGACAGCTAAGAATAAGGAAACACAGCGTAAATTTATTGTTACTGGACGGATGAATTTTATGGTATATGATTGGTAACAAAACAATTGTGCAGCAAATAGCAAAATTGTGGATAATCAGATCTTCGAGATCATATTTTATAATTAATTTTCAGAACATTATAATTCTAATGGTCGACATTGTAAAAGTATTGCCTCGTGATTTTCTCCAAATAACAAATGACAAAAAGAATATTTAATATTGTCAATGACATTGGATTGCAGTTTGCATACGTACACAGAAGAAAATTTACCTTGTGAAGATGGAAGTTTATGCCGTCCACCACCACAGAAATATCGCTTGGAAGACTTGAACTGCAGAAACTGACATGAAACACACAAATTTCAAATTGCTACGTCCGTGCCAAATTCAGCTTATTGTAAATTACTTAATTTTTTTCTCCAGTGTGCATAAAACTCTACTATTTTCACAATTTACATCTCTCCTCTGCAGAAACACCAAGCTTCTCAAACTCAGGCCATTCATCAAACTGACTACCCCATTCATACCATATTCCTCACAGCAAAAAACAACTACAACTAAATAAGCTCTGTAAAGTATCAGGGCTAACTATTACCAAAACTTGATGCTCCAATAAATCGATACATACTTCACTATAACTATATAACAAGAGAACGGTATCTATTTCTGATTGTGTTTAGCGAGAGTCTGCAGTTCATGGGTACAAAAGTGAAAGAACTGGAAAATTTTAAAAATATATAGCAAAAAATGCAAAAGGGGAATCACCAGTCGTTTCCTTCACGGTAAAATGCAGGAATTTTGCCGGCAGGAGCCATCACAAACCAAAATTCAAGAACCAACTTTATTTTGTGCAAGAAGAGACTTTCAACACATCATTTTCTCTAATAAATGACGAATTCAATTTAAGAATCAGCTCTTTTCTCTGTGTCCTAAAGCATAAAGAGATGTCCCCATCAGAATTCAGTTTCTTTCAAGCATCGGAGAAACCTAATGATAATTCCACAGCTCAGCACTTCATTAATCATGGATATAAACAAACCCCACCAAAAGGCAGCCCACCGACCACATCAATCACAATCTCATTCAAACAGTTAAGAGAACACAATGAGTCTCGCGTAGTTGTAAGGGGAAAAGGAAAAAAAGAAAAAAAGAGCAATCATACCTACAAAGACTCTAAACTTTAGAATATCCTTCGTCGAATGGTTCTTGTAAAAAGTCCAACACACTGTTCCTAATGATACATCACTTCACTCAATTCACTCATTAATACAAGCATAATTTACATAGGTTGTAAGCGTACGCGATTTTTTTTTTTAAAGACAGATAAAATCCAGATAGGATCATAGGATGTTAACAAAACTAAAAACAACAGGAAACCGCATAATCTTTTACAAAGATTCTAAGTTCACTCATCATTCCGTCGTATCGTAGTCGTGCGTCTTCCGTGGAGTTTGATATATTTTCCCATAGTGTTTTGGCATTCATGCATGCGCTGGCAGGCGTGTGAGAATGATATAGGCCGGCCAAGAAACAGATGGCATAAAGACGGAGACAAAAAAACACGGGTGATCATTATTAAGAGAATAAAATAAAACGTTTTGACTGCGACTTTTCGTCGAACAGCTGATATGGGAGAGAAACAAAATAAAAAGGACCTAATAGCGGGAGAGAAATAGGGTTTTGGTCTTCAGCGCTTCTGCGCGTGCAAATAGATTCTCTAAAATGCGAATCATCTCTTATGGATTGGCATAAACCTCTCCCCATGGTTCACTCCCAAATAGGCGCAATAGTTAAACTCAAAAAAAAAAAAAAAAAAAAAAGATACTCTAAAACGTCTACTCGTTCAGCTCATGGAATTACTTTCATGCCTTTATACTGAAAAAATCAATAAGGATTTGAGAATTTCAATGTTTTCATTTATAAATAAATATAAGAAATGGGCACAGCAGTATAAATTAATAAGAATTTGAAAATTTCAATGTTTCCATCTATAAATACAATATAAGAAATGGGCACTGTCAAATATAATTATCTAGGACAAGTCTCGTCAGATTGAGCGACGCCGAGCCTTGTATACAGTTTACAAATTCCCGCCAAGACTTCGAAAGGCTTCTTCCCCCTAAATCAGAACAATATACGTCCCCTAGTTTTTCATCAGTATCATATCCAGTATACAGTTTTGGCCGAAGTGCTGCGGCATGTTAGAGAAAAATAACAAATTATGTTGTAACTACTGAAGTGAATTCTCAAAGGTACGAGGCATAAGATCCTTACAACTACGGAACCAATGGAACATTCCAAGATTTTCAGAGACAAAAAAAGTTCAGATATCCTCGAAGAGGAGGACGCGAGTCACGTAACAATAACTGCAAATGTAGAATAACTGGAAATGAAATTCTCTTCCTTAGAAATCTTAATTAGCCACTGGTTTTGAAATAGCTTTCTTGATGGCTTCAGCATAAGTCCTGTGTTGGTAGGTTAGTGTGGATTCGAGTAAATCCCAGAGCGATGTCTTTGGGTTCCACCCTGAAAAATAACAACATATGAAAAATAAATGGTAGAAAAAGGATCGTATTCGTAATCTAAGAGGAGCCATTATTGTACTCTTTTTATGACATAATCTTGTAGGAATTGACGAGCAAACGTAGTAGATCATTTTGGCTTAAGTTCAGATATTGAGGTGGACAAGCATCTGGGTAATGATGAGTGAAATGAGAATTAGATTGGCAAAATTTAATGGGAAAAATAAAAATTCCAGCAAAAAGGATCGATTGTGTTGGTTGGAGCCAGACAATTAGCAGAGGACAGCCCCGTACACGCATCTAATGGAGGGACCATAAATAAAGGACTAAAATTCAAACTCATGTTAACACACAGAAAAAATGTAATTTTTGGCCACAAGAACGATTCTTTACCAAGTTGTCTGTTGATTATCGTCATGTCTGGAATTCTCTTGTCACTATCATCATAGCCTTCGCCATAAAATTCTTTAGAGCTAACATCAGTAGTAGGTGTCTCTAGCGGAGGTTCCCCACTAACCTTAGAGTAAACCTGAAATCGTGCAAAAAGAAAGAAATTACTTACCAAATAGAGAGTTTAAATCGAAGGTTAATAGTTAAGAAGATACCAAATACCAAATTCTTTTTTTAAATAAAAGATATACCAGATTCTTAATTTACCTGAGTCATCATCTCAGCTAGTTGTCTCACCGTAACTTCATTGTTAGGGTTGCCCACATTAAATATTTGACCATTAGCTCTAGCTGGATTTTCCTGAGTTTAATCGCACCACTTAGCTACTGTTAAACATATCCACATAGAGAAGGAAAATGGAAAAACAAAATTTGAACATACAATCATCAAAAGAACAGCTTCAATTGCATCCTTAATATAAATAAAGGTTCTCTGTGATTGGCCACCATCCACAAGCTTCAAAGGTTCACGCCTCAAAAGATTCTGAACAGAAAGAACCAACAATTAGAAAATGAGATGAGCATAAATAGTGTTTATGGCTTTCGGATTAGCATGAAAATGATCTCACATTGCTGAAGCAAGCCAAAACTCTAGGAACGCCCTCACTCGGCCCATCAATTCCAGGTATAAAATCCATCCGGGGACCAATCCAATTGAAAGGCCTCACAATCGCAAAATCAAGACCATTTTCAGCACCCTCGGCTGTTATACAAAGTAATTAAGATACATATAAAGCGTCAGTTACAGCACAAACACCAGTTAATCTTTTAATACAAGATCATTGCTCACCATAAATCAGTCTTTCAATTAACTGCTTTGCACATGCGTATGACCACCTCTGTTTTTCAATAGGACCAAATATGCAAGGGGAGGCATCTTCCTTGAGAACATAATAACTAGGATCCTAACAAAAGATAATAAACAATGATTCAGTATTTGTTTGAAAATTAACGCAGTCAAGAGACCAAAATCCATCATATATCCCCCTCTTAAGTTGGACAATCGGCATAGCTGGTTGACAGCTTTAAGCGAATTACACCACCTCAGTCACTATTTACTAACTATATAGCTGAAAATCCATATTTCGGATTCAAATATTGACAATAAGACATTCTCCGTCAAAATTCAGTCCTTCAAAGTAAACATAGCATAAATTTGAATATAAAAAACATATATATTGAGGCTCAAAACGGGGGGAAAATCAAGAATTGATTTGTAAAACAAGTAATCGATAAAGCATTTTCCATTGAATTAACACCTACATTGTATGTGTTAAGCAGTAGGCAAAAAAATAGATAGGATATAGAGAAGTATAAATCAAACTATCTTAAACAAACCTTGTTCCTCAAATATTGGTAATTTTTTTAAGCATAGATTGCAAGCATCTGAGAACACTTGTGTTTGACAAGACTTCTTCTGACCTTCAGTTAAAACAATTATTTTTTCCAGAAAGAAACATGACAATGCTGATACTAGACATACAAAGAACAATAAAATGTTTTGAATAAAGCAAAAACCAACATGAGTCAGATCCAAGGCACAACATTCAAAGTTAACTACAATTTTCTGTGGTCAAAGGCAACCCCAGGAATCAAACTAGAGTATACATTTTGCACCTTCGAAAAATGATATTACTAGAGTTTATTCTCTTGAGTGCATGAATGAGACCCCTTCGCCCAATGGGGGCCTGTCTTGGACTAGAGTGGAAGAAATCTCAATAAGAATACAAAACAGGTTTGGAGACTAACAACACCAGACCGATCATTTCAGGAACGACATGAAAAGCATAACGAAAAATTGAAACCATTCTTCACCAATCCAGCCAATGATACAAAACGTTTCACTTACGAGGTAAGAAAAAGACTTAAAAGGTAGTAAATAAATAAAAGAAATAGCACAACATTAGTGCTCAACTAAGGAAATATAATCCTACAAGAGTGGCAATGCAAATTAAGATTCACCTGGCGCAACGGGCTATCTTTGGGTAAAAAGCTAGCAATGGTTTTTCCATAAATCTCACAAGTGGAAAAATGTATGAGTCGCTTGCCATTTTCTGAGCAGTACTTGACCTAAATCCACAGAGGTCAAATCGAATCCAAAAAATAAACTCACAAATTATTCAAATACCATCAAAAAGTGTGAAAGAAAACATACCACCGGGAGAGCATCTATGAAGTTGCTATAAATTGTGTCAAGAGGGCGGGTGTTGTAATCTGCTGGAGTGCATATAGCAGCCAGATTTATAGTCTACACCACACAAATTTCTATAGTCAATCCCAGTCAAAATCGTATGAGTCATGTCCGCACGTAAGTACAAAATAAGGAGGATAATGAGCTGATAAAATTAAAATTGACACCGGTGCAGAAGAAACTTCTACACAGTAAACAATTATCTAGACTCACGTTCACATCAAACTTAGATCCAAAAGACAATTACGTACCATCAAAGTCTTAAATAAATAAACTCCAATTTCAGAAATAAATCCAGTTATATAAGAGCTCGAAATTTCAATTCCGTTTTGGTTCAGAAGAAATCTCCAATCACCATATGAGTTAAAGTTGAACATCACCAGCAGTAAATGCAAAGCCAAAAACAGAAAAAGAATCAAACGAAAAATCAAAGACACGAAGAAGGAACATCCAGACAGAAACAATGAACTTCTGAAAATGCTGAAATCAGAGAGAAGGCATGAATAATTTACAAGATCCGCCATGCGAATGAGGCCTTCGAGGCGAGAATCGTTTTTAATGTTGAGGCGGTGGAACTGTATCCGATCAGCCCAGGGGAGGGTGGACGGCTCGAGGAGGCTCTTGATTTTGTCACTGTATACATCAACCGCTAGCACCTTGTGCGGGGTCTCCATCATGAGCTTCTCGCACAGATGCGAACCAATGAATCCCCCCGCGCCAATCATGCATATCGTCATCGGCTCGATCGGATTCCCGTCCAGATCTACTCTCGCACTCGCCATTTCCTGTCGGATAGCCGGAAACTCCTATCACGACGGATTTTTTGTGTTGCGTGAGAGAAATTCTGCTACAGCGTAAGAATTGGGTTCCCTGAATTTGTGGCGCTCTGGATTTTATGCTTGCCATAGTACGTACAGAGATACTCGCTGTACTCGACTAATTTTATGCCACGTGGATGCTTGGAACCGCAGCTCTTTCTATTAAAATAAACGGAGGAGATTTAATTATTCTGTTATAAAATTTTATTTTTGTTACGCTTTACTTTATAGCAAAATTCAGATAATTACATTATCCTTTAATTATTACCATATTTAATAATATAAATCACAATAATTTTAAAAAAAATTGATTACTTTTCATTTTATAAAAGTGCACACATATCATCTATGATTTTACACGATATAAACTTAAAATATTCAAATTGATGTTCAAACCAATATGACGTCCAATTTTTTTCACATCAACTGAGTGTCCAAACATTTGAACGCCCAATATTTTTTTTTTTTTTTCAAACTATTTTAAGGTACATGCTTCCACACGCCATGTCTTTTTTTAAAAAATTTCTTTTAAAAAAAATTTGTACCAATTTTAATAATAAAAATAATTATTAATAATAATAATCTAAAATCATATATATATATATATAAAATTTCCATGAATTTTAGTATTTGAAATGAGCATATTTGGATACAATCACTTTTCTTTGGAGTTTGCATACACTCCATATAATCTACCTATAATAAGTTAATAACTTGGTCTGATGGCCTCCTTTTTGGTGATGTAAATTATATCCATGTCAATTGTATAAAACTTTATTTATCTTGTTCAACGTGAAATTTTAAAAAGTTCCACGAACTAATTAAACAAATTGAAGAAAATTCACCAAAATGTTACAGAATCTCAATGGATAAAGCCAAACTAACAATTATTACTATATATATAAGAGTAGAACAAATCAAATATAATTTCACGAGGATGTATTATTGCGAGATCATATTCTTTCCTTAAATACAAATATACAGTAGAACTCTTTTATAAAGAAATGTACAGTATTCCTGTATGAATCTTCTGTACAAACAGCCTGTATAATCCTATGAGGACTAAAGCCAGTGGAACAAAGCTTCAATCAATATACTGCACGATATACATCTACCTAATGCCGTAAATTTGTAATAGCAGGGAATTATGTAAAGAAAGTCGAAAAAAATAGAGTTGGAGACGGTAAGAATCACTTATCCAATCTCATAAAAATGGTAAAACACCGAAGAATGCAACATGCAACAGTAAAGTTATTATGGTACTCGATATCATCTTATAAGCTTCGATATATGCAGAATTATTGTCGTTAAACTGTCCCGCATTGAAAAATTCCGTTTTACCAGTACTGCCTGCGGTGGTGACATTTACAGAAGACGAACCTGTTATAAGAAGTGAAGTTTGTTTAAAATGAGCTGTAGTAATGCTAAAGAAATAGGTTCAAAAATTTAGAACAGAAAGAACTTACAGTCATAATTTGCCCATCCAATCCTTTGGTCAGCCAAATCATATACAACAATCTTTTCTTTCAGGACCAAATCTGCACATGGGACCAAGAAATTCATATAATCCGAATACAGCATTATCATATTTTGAACGATAAGCAGGCAAGCATGCGAAGGCAGAGTTTTAGCGAGCAATAATTGTTTTTATTGCCTGCATGAATGTGGTGCAACGATGAAATGTGGCAGTTGCCTGTTATATATATGATTCAAAAACTAATCTACGACTTTTGATAAATAAAAAAGCAAACTTTTTAGTAATGCAACAATTGTGTAGTTCTATAGAGTGCGTTGGTATTAAAATAATCGTTCAAGATGCATTATAATATATGTATGCTTCATACCTCCTAAAATTGTCATTCCTTCACCCTGAAATTTCTGAATGCCGATGCACCACACTGCTGCACCACCCTGAACAAACAAGAATCAAATGTAACAACATTCATTAACAATCAAGAAAATCAGGTTCTTATTTGAGCGTGTAACTAGGGTGCACAAGGTTTGTAGGAGCATGCAATGTTGACTCACAACAGTGTTTTGCGGCAAGAGGTAATCTTGAGGCCTTAGCATCATCGAGGCACCACCAGCAAAGTTTAAACTAACTAGAGGGAAAATATCTGAGATACTGGAAAATAAAATAAAAAATAGTCAAGACTATATGACAAGACAGACAAGCAATGATTTTTCATGTGAGATTTATATGCTGCAATTGGTTTTTCATGTGAGAGAAAAACCTGGAGGTAGTTAGATAGCATTGGGTTCCCTTTGAAACAAGAGGGCGGACGGATTGCGAAACAGTCTGTGTAATCTGCCAAGGAAAAATATGCCGCATTTTGGACATCACGGCGTATAAATTTTTGAAAATAATAATTAAAAGAAGTGGCTTCTGAAAGCAGAAACTTACCGCGGTAACAAAAGGGTCATAAGCTTCTTTTGCAAGATATGCCAGCGTTGTTCCTGAATCAATTATTGTTCCTCGGTTGGTTGATGATGCAAAAACAGATGGATCGATGGGTAAAGTTTGCCCATTTACTGAAATGCTTTGTAGATTTACGTTGTAATGGGGCCTGAAATTTAGAGCCACAAAAACCTTGAGAGTTAAGAACTTGATTGTTCTCAAATAAGAACCTGCCTTCACAAAACAAGATATTTCGGTACATGCAAACCAAAAAATGATTTAAAAAGTAATATGACCCCATTATAAATAAACATGATTCCAGGATCAGTCATTTCAATTTTTGACCTAAATTCCTTTAGCTTAAGCTCTTTCAGTATTAGTACCTATATGCTATTGGAAGGTAACAAAAATTAAAATTTTGAGACTATGAAATAAAGAAGCTAACCCTTCGAACATAAATCACAATGACTGATACTGCCATTGCCAAAAGAATTAAAAAAGTAAGCTGAAGATTCTTGGTAACAGCCTCAAATGATAGTTATATAAATGCACATCAAATTTAACAGTAAAATTAAATATGCATAATCCTGTTGCATAATGCTTCTTTAAGTGACATATCGGACACTAAAGAAGACTCTTAATAATTTATGAGCAGGAAAAGTACCAAAAAGAAGACTCTTAATAATTTACGAGCAGGAAAATACTAACTGTGATGGAACTAGAGGAGTGTAAACAAGATTTGGCTCCACAATCTGCCCAAGCACCAAAATACCACCCCCACCATTTTCTCCTTTTAAGCAATGGGAAAATGAATTTGGGGTGATTCCCTGTGATGAAAGTTGAGAGATTACAGATAAGCCATTTTGTCCAAAACCAAATATACCATCAACTGCCCTATCTGGCTTTGTAAGATCCCCGGTCTGTGATGTGCTACAGCTGAGTAGAAACATAAGAAACCATGTCAACCATAAGTAACCATATGCACCAAGAATTGTTTAATATAGATAAAAGATAACTCACCCAAAAACAACTGCTGCTGAAGAATTCGACGTCAAAGAATCTCCAACAACTGTGTCCAAATATATTGAATCTAACACATAATATCCTGATGTGCCACTGCCATCACCATACTGGAATGTGTATCCGCATTGGTTTTTACCTGAACACCCGGAATCAGAAGACTGTGCTCCTAAAGCACATCTCTGATCTGAACATGAGACTGGCGAAGCTGTTTGTGAGCTGGAAGGATCGAAAAACTCTAGCTGAATCTGTTAAAAAGAGAAGCATTGGAATTTAAAATCATTCAATATTTCCACACCTAAAAAACAAAACAAAGAAATTTAAATTTAAAGATGAAAAAACGAAGATCTGCATAAATGAAGGAAGAATTTACTTGTAGTCCACTTGATGTTGGGCAGCCAACACAGGGACTGCAACTGACCCATAGCACATCACTTCCAGTATCTATCTGTACATAGAATTCTTTTGGAGGAGTACCCAATTTAACTCTAGTAAAGTACAACCTAAAAATCAAGATTCACCAGCTTGATAAGTTCTTGAATCATTAATTTTTCTCTAAATCAAATCCCTGATGTATCACCAAAGAGATATATAAAGAAAAGGCCAAAGAGAATTATCAAGAATTGAACAGAACCATAATCGAAGAAATTATTGTATTTATCAAATTACAATGACAGCCCAATATCATTTCCTTTTTCAAGGTCATTTGAACGATCGGCATATCAACTAAACTGAATTAAATAATACGTATTCTTTCGTTAGCCAGAATCAAAACCCATCAATAAAAAGATCAGAACTTCTACACAATACATAAAAACGAATATCAAAACCATTTATAAGAGGAAAAGGTAACACATATACGCATTTCAAAAGAAAGAAAAAGGCGAGAATATAGGTACATACCCCACAAGATAAGGGTCATAGGTTCCTTCGACAGGGAAATCAACGACACCAAGAGGCTGTTGCTGCAAGAATCTGCCGTGTCTAAACCTGTCACGGTTTCTGAGTTGACTCAGCTCAATTCCCTGGTGATTCGCCCTCTCAAGAGTCAACGTCACGCCCTTCCCTTCACCAACGACCGCCGCCGCCAACACAACCACCGTCACCGCCACCGCAAAAGGAATCCACGACGGCGTCATTACCTATAAACACCCCTTCTCTTTCTCTCCTCTATTTCTCGCCTTTTCTCTCACTTGAAGCAATACAACGGCTATTATGTACAGGGATTTTTACGCAATTGTGTCGGGCGTGGATATCTATTCATGCATATGTATGTATGTCATATGTGTGTGTTACGTGTATTGGATGGATGCGTGTGAATCTTGGGAAACAGAGGGGAGGGGAGAATGCGCCACAGACAAGCCCGATAGCAGCAAGCTTGGTTTTGAAAATTAGATTTTATATTCGCCAAACACGCGTTTTATGGAAATTACCCTGCCTTGTGTAGAAAGCGTTGTACCTTGTTTTGACCAAGTAAAATTTGGAAACCTTTTTTTTAAAAAAAAAAAATCGCAAAATCCGTTTTTATATAAGTAAAATCTATTTAGAGAAAATTAAAAGAAAACCGGTGGCTCATTTTCTTTAACTGTTTCAAGATTGAATTAGTTTTATATCTAAAAATAGGGGATAAATATGGCTATTTGTTTACACAAATGGATGAGATTTAATGTTTTTGTATTATTTTGTATTTGAATCATTTTTAGGATAATTAGAATTTAAAAATAGCTATCTTAGTATTATTTTTTAATTTATTATCTCATCATTTATCATCCAAATTATGGGATTAAACAATGATTTAAATTTTCAGCTATTTTACCTCTACATTAAATATCAACAATATGTTTTAGTTTTTTAAAACTAACAATATATCATACCTTCATTGCATGTAAGGCGTGACGATCGGGTGAATTCTTTGTGCCGTGTATAGTTTATTAGATTATCAATTCTGCTTTTAAAATTTTAGGCTTTTCAGACGAGATCTCATTATGTGTGTGAGGTCATATCAGCGTTCTGGAGAAAAAACACTCAAATTATTGAAAATCAAAAAATATACGACTAAGATTGAAATTTAATAACATATTATCAAAATCTCGAAAACAAATATACAAACATAAATACAATTTCTCCATTCTTTTATTCAGTTTGTTTAGAGATCCATTCTTTTATTTTATGTCCCCTTATGGTGTGACTCGTCTTGCTACATGATCATAGTTATGATATCCAATTTTAAATGTACAATGTTCAGATATCTATACACGATTATTGAACATAAATATTTTTAGGGAAAATATTTTTTTTGGTCCAACATCTTTATCGTTTTTTGTTTTTGGTCCACTAACTTGTCAATTTTTATTTTGGTACATTATCTTTTCATATTCGACAATTTTGGTTCATTCTCCTGCAGAGTTACCAATTTCTGCCAGAAAATGCGGACGAGACGGTGACCGAAGCTGATGTGGCTAAACGATTAGGCATTTATTTTCTTTTTTTCCTACGACGACGTCATTAATAGGGAAAATATATTTTTTGCTCCAGTATTTGTCATTTTTTCGGATTTGATCCACCAACTTTCCAGTTTTTGTTCTTAGTACAATAATTTTTTTATTTCGAATATTTTGGTCCATCTACAATTGAAATGTTCAGTTTTCACCAAAAAACACGGATTACATGATTGTTAATGCATATTTTGGTGTCACGATCATTCAATGATTATGATAAAATACATAAAACTTGTAAAATTTGTTTGATTTGTTCATTTTTTTTTGTTTAGTTGCTTTCAAATAAATTTGTTTCCCAAGAATTCCATAAATTTTTTTTGTAACTTTAGCTTTAATCACCATCTAATCAATGTTTTTTGACAAAAAAAATGAATATTCTAGTTTTAGATGAACCAAAATATCCAAAATTTAGCGGTTATTGTACCAATACCAAAAATTTAAAAGTTGGTAGATCTAAACATAAAAATACAAGTTATTGGACAAAAAAAAATCAAAAAATCCTATTTTTGTAGGCACATCTGCTTCAGTCACCGTCTCGATAGTATTTTCTTTCGAAAAATTGGCAATTTCGAGAGATAATAGACCAAAATAGTCGAATATGAAAAGATAATATGCAGAAACAAAAACATTAACAAACTAGTGGGAAAAAAATAAAAAAAGGGTAAAAATATTGGACCAAAAGAGTATTATGTATGCATACTTCGTGTGACAAGTGCATTAGTATGCATATTGTATATGTGTAAACGTTTAAATTGAAAACTTTGATAAAGTCACGAAAGAAACAAGAAATCCCAATTCATAGATGGCGATGAGACTTGCGTTACCCAAAACTAAACTCGTTAGCTTTTAATCGTAACAATTAAAAGTCGGTCGTATGCCTCTTTTTACACCATCGGACTTCTCAACCCAAGGTACATCAAATTCAAAGAAAGACCTGTAATTAAATAAACATTAAAGAACCATGAAATTTCAAGGAGTTTGAACGCTTTCGCTTTCGGTGTTAAACTTGAGTAGGTTTCTTGTGAGATGGTCTCACGAGATTTTTATATGTGAGACGGGTCAACTCTACCGATATTCACAATAAAAAGTAATACTTTTTAATGTATGACCCAAATAAGATATCTGTCTCACACAAGTTTTTGCCGTTAAACTTTCACTTAAAATCAAAATTAAAACGATATATCTTTCTTTTGATAAAATAAGATGTATTATTCGTATCTTGATCGATCATATTTGAATTTGTAGAGACAATGTTTAATGGGAATTAATTGTAAATCAATACACACAATAATTAAAAAAACTCGATTTATAAGTTCAATATCAAATTACAATCTACAAATTGTTACGTTACACACGCATCGCGTGTCATATTTTAGAAGTATCGACTTTGATAGATTCGGAACCATTGCTATATCTTGTCTGCTTTATGATAAATCAAAAGCTACCAAAAAAAAACACACACACACTAACCTTTTCACTGCAAATTATTGATATAGCTTTCTCTGATTTTGTAAAGGTAGATTATAAATTATTATTTTATTTTGAATTATGATTCACATTTTTGTATTGTGTTTCATTCCTTTTGAGAAGCTAATTAAAGCACAAAACATTATTGAAAGGCGAAGCCGTTCTTTAAATACATTGGGCCAATATATAAAATTGTTGCTTTTTCAATATTTTGCCCTGTGACTGAACACTTTAGCAAAACTTGGTGCCTCCATTATTTCACGCTTTCACTTTTTGCTACCCTACTTTTGCTTCTCCCCCAAATGGACAAAAAAGTAAAAGCGGGCACACGCCTTTTGCGAAATTACTAGGGGGCACCCTGTATCTATTTTGCATTTGAAAAGCTGATCCATTATTATTTTAATTGAGTCTGAATACAATCATATGCATGACTTTTATTTCTTAGTCCTCCTATTTGCATTCAACTATTGTAACTACTACTAACAACTAATTCACACATTAACTACCTAACGTTAAATTAACATTTTCTCCAAAAATTTATCTGAATTTGGCCAGAGTTCTATCAAAAAATCAATTTATAACGAAGACAATAGTATGCGAATGCACGAATGTCAAGTTTTAGTATAGATTTGAGAGTCGGGTTGTCGTACCCACATGTGTGAGAACCTGAAATTCCAGCAGTAGCAGCAGCTAGCAAATTTCAACAGAAGCTAAAAATTCCAGCAGAAGCTAATATTCCAGAAGCTGGCACCTTTCCAGTAGAATAGAATCCAGCAGACAGAATCCAGCAGCAGAAGAGCGAATTCCAGCAGCTGAAGAACGAGATTCCAGCAGACAGTTACTGATTCTACTTAGGACTTGTAACTGAAGCATTTATCATGGAATTAAGGTTGTAATGGCACATAATGGCCATTAAGTGGGAGGACTAACAGTCAAAATCTTGCTTATAAATAACACTCTCAGATCTCTGAATTGGTGTTACACAAATCTGAAATTATCACTTGAATTTTTCGAGCTAAGGGAGGGTGCTTATTTTCGAGCAGTAGAAGCCAGTAGCAAGAACGATCATATTCCATACTTCTACCGAAACCTTATTGCAAATTACGGTAAGTGGGCTTATATATAAATATCTTAAAATCCGTTTGATAATTCTGTTTTAAAGTTCAGTTTCTGTATGTTTGATTTCTGATTTTGAAGCACTGAAACTCCATAGTGAACTAATGGTAGGAATATATATTCTGAACATTTCTGAATTCTGATTCTGATTCTGATTCTGGCCTCACCCCTTAGAGGAGAGAACATATAGGGGACTGATATCAGTTTAGCCATGAAATTCACTAACGTGTTCAGTGCTTACTAATTCTGATTTATGTTCTGAAACCTGTAAATTCTGAATTCTGATTTCTGTTATGAAATACGAGTTTTCTGTATATTATTGTATTACTGTTTCTGTATTAAAAATGCTTTTCGAAAACTGGGAGTTATTCCCGTCCTCGCTTACTGAGTGACAATCATATCACTCACCCACCAAACCCATCTCAGATAAGAACGAGGAAGAGTTGATAGAAGAAGAGGAGCAACGTCAGTTTTGGGGCTGGTGATGAAGATCGTTGTTCTTAGTTCTGATTTATGTTTTATATTTCGCTGCATCTGTTCAGACATTGTAATTTTATGGTTTTACATTTTCGCTGTAAAGCATTTGTCATTGAGTTGTAACAGACAATGATTATTATGAATAAAAGACTGGTTTATGAAATTTTGTACTTCTGAGGCTTGTTGTTTTCGAATGTAAATTTGAGAGCAACGTCGGTGTCAACCAACCCCCATCTCGGGGCGTGACAACTTGAGAATTCGGGATTGCAATATTTCATGCTAATTCTAACTCAAGATAATCAAAATAAATTATTAAAAGTTCAATGAATTGAAATGAAGTTGTTTAATGAAATAAATTCCTTTTGGAACTTTCAAAATATCGACTACCAATTGATTTAAAGGAAGCTATTATTGAGTCACCCTCTCCTATCGATTATAAATCAAGGTTGGTAGATTTTACTCAGTAGTGTTCTCATTCACTCAACACATGACAAGTACTGTATTGATTGATGAATTATAGTAACTCATCCATATATCATGGTTGTATGCACTACAATAAAATATAGGTTTAACAACACCTAAAAGACAATGATTTTTGTTAAAAACCATTGTCTTTTGTCTTTTAACAACGATTTTAATGAAAACCGTTGTCTTTTAGCATTTTTAAAGCAAAAGACAACGGTTTTATAAAAATCGTTGTTTTTTAGCGTTTTTTTGGGGGTCAAAGACAATGATTTTTAGAAACATGTTGTCTTTGAGAGTTTTTTTAGGGTCAAAGATAATGGTTTATAAAAAAATCGTTGTCTATTAGCGTGTTTTTTTGGACAATCGACAACGGTTTTAGAAAACTGTTGTGGATTAGCGTTTTTTTTTTCTCAAAGACAACGGTTATAAACTGTTGTCTATTAGCGTGGTTTTTTTTGGATAATCGACAACGGTTTTAGAGAAAACCGTTGTCGATTAACGTGTTTTTTGGACAAATAACATAAGTTTTTTTAAACTGTTGCTATATTTAGCGGCGGTTTTAATAAAACCGTTGCTAAATATAGCGACGGTTTAGATAAAACCGTCGTATGTTTAAATCAGTGACAATTTTAACAAAAATCGTCGCTATATTTAAAATTTGCGACGGTTTTATTAAAAACGGCTTTAGAATAACCGTCGATATTAACTGTCACTAATATCGACAGTTTAATCAACAACCGTCGCAACTTCTCTATAAATATCCGCACCCTTGCTCCATTTTCTTCACACTATAAATTTTTATCTCTTAACCGTAGCGTTTTTCTCGTAGTGATGGGTAGCATCTATCATATAAATCATAGATCATTACGAATTTAGAACGGTAATTCAATAAGGTGGCAAAAATTCTCAAGTTACCAAATATACTATCGTGGTATTTTGATGTCTAATTTGACACCTAGGGTGATCAAATCTCTTCGAAAACCTGTCAATTTTAAACCCACAAAATATTAGCAAGAATTTCATAATCCTTCAATCAATCAATCAAGATCTATATATGCCACAATGTGTGTGTGATCCAATATCTCTATAGTCATCACATGCACCCACGGTTCTATTGATTCGTTCACTCGTCGATAGTAATCTCTCGATCTAAAATCAACAAAATAAAACGGCATCAAAGGTTAGCTACTTCTCTAATGTATAAAAATAACAAAAAAAAAAAAAAAACTCATATTAAATAACTAAATTTTAATAGAGATCCACAAAACATAAGATATAAGGGAGGGTTTCTCGAACCCTAACACTCAAAGAAATTATAAGCTCATGTCTAGATTCAAAAATAAAACGAACATGATTCTTTCTCTCGAACAAAACATGTTCAAAATTCAAATGATCATCCACTTTACGATCGATCTAGTATCGACATATATATATTTTTAAAATACAAGACGATCAATGTAGCAAAGTATCTTATATCTCCGCTAGAAAAAAAAAGTATTTCGGCGGCCATCAACCTTTCTATGATTTTAGTCTTGGTTTTAGTCAACTACTAGTTTCAAAAATAGTCACAATGAAAGTTCCATCGTAAAATCGACACAAACACTAACGTGATTGCTTATGAAGAAATAGATGCTAATTAAAATTAACAAAACTTTCAATTTGAGAAATAAGATGAAGGTGGCAAGGACACTTGGGAGAAAGTGAATTAGGATATCCTTGAATAATCAAAGTGGTGACCAAAAAAATATTTACAAGGCTTTCCCCAAAATTCTCTTGATTGTTTCAAGAATTTTAGAAAAAAAACATGAAAGTGATTTTGGAAGAAATTAAAATATAGCTTTAATACCATGCAAATAACCTGGATATTTCAGTTTTTTAGTCCATTTTTTCAAAAAAATTAAAACTAAATATGAGGAAGAAACAATTTTGACATATTATTTTTTGATCTCTCGTCATAATTATTTTGAGAACATGGCTACTAATCTATTGGAGAGTAATAATTATTTGGGCCATGAAAAAGGTGTGATATATCATATTTGGCCCATTTATAGTGGGCTCAGCCACACGCCCATACCTAAAAATTTGACATGCATTTATTTCATAGTCCTTGGCCCAAATTTAGAAATTGTCACTTACCCATGAGTTTGTAAAATAAAATTATAAAATAATCCATCAATTTTCCCTATATTTCAAATGGAGGATCCATGTGAAAATATAACAGCCCGCGGGTTGCGGTTTGTAATAAGAATCTGCCAACCTCAATGGCTAGAAGTTAGTATATACTCGATCGATCAATTCGGAAATTCGATTTTAATTTCAAAATATATCGTTTAAATTGATTCAATTTTTGGTTTTCAAAAAAAAAAAAAAAATTGATTAGCCCAATTATTAAATAATTAAATTTTGAATTTTTTATATTAGGATTTACATATAATTTATAATATTTCTTTTATGTTTTTATATTTAATATCATACACCATTTTTGTTATTTTAAATTTTTTTAGATATAATGTGTTTTATTATGATAAAAATCTCATATTTCAATTGTTAATTTTGTATAAAGAATTTTTTAAAAAAATTCTATTAATTCAGTACCAACCGAAATAACCGATTTTAATTCTTTCGATTATTTCGATTTTAGAAAGAAATTCGGTTGGGTTAGTTTCCGGTAACCTTAAAAAAATACGTTTAAATTTATTTCTCTTAATTCGGATCGGTTTATAACTGAATATTCACCCCTTATTAGTAGGCTCCGAATTTTTCCACTTTGACAGTGCTGAAGGGAGAGGAATATCGTGGACTCGACCTCCTTCCTTTTTTTTTTTCAGTTCATGCATATTATATTCTTCAAATAATTTATGAGTTGGTCTCTTGTGAGACGGTCTCACGAATCTTTATTTGTGAGATGAGTCAACCCTACCGATATTCGCAATAAAAAATAATACTTTTAGCATAAAAAGTAATAATCCTACCGTTATTCACAATAAAAAGTAATATTTTTTCATGAATGACCCAAATAAGAGATCCGTCTCACAAAATACGACCCGTGAGGCCGTCTCACACAAGTTTTTGCCACAAGTTATATAAACATGAAAACACAATTTCAATTCCATATATTTTAAAAAGGTTATTTAATTTGATTATTAATAATTCTTTCAAGATTCTTGAGTCCACCCTTGACTCAATCCATTTGGATAAGGGATAGCATTGGTCTTGCATGGGTTGATGGGACGACACGCTTCAAATTTAGTACTCCCTAATCATTCTGATATAAGGTTTGTCAATTAATATAAGTATGATATTTGTCTCACAGTGATATGTCCTTTTTAAGGAACAACTCCGGCAAAGATCCGGTCAAGAATATCAGTCCCCTTCCGAGCTCCATCGATTCCGCCGCAGATCTTCGTAACCGGATAAATTGGCGGATGATTATATTGAGCAGCCCCTGCATACACAGATTCCAATAAATCTTCCAGCTCGTAATAAATATTCAACTGCCAGAAATTGCAACCAAAAAAGGAAAAGACATTGGTCAATTACACATTTTAACGTTAATCTAAACATGCCAGACGTGATTATTAGTACTCAAATTATAATAATGTTAATAATTTAATTTGTTTTGACCTACAAAAATTAGTCGGGGACAATGGAAAAGTATCCATTTTGTGGGGGTGATGTCATCTATTCTATTTTATTAAGATGGTGTTTTCGTGGTGGCATGACTAAAGTAAAATGATCAATTTAATTTTAGATAATTTGAAAATCTGAATATGAGAAAAATATGGAGAATGAAAAATAACTTCCAATTAATCTAACTTTTATAAAAAAAATAAAATTAAAATTTTTCGGAGTAAAAAATCACATATCATCTATGAATTAATTCAAAACATATAATAACTTTTGTTTCAAAAAAAATTCACATACGCATTGCGTGTATACTTGGCCACTAGTCAAAATAAAGAATAGGTATCGATGACGATAATGCGCCAATTGCGATATGTGGATACTTGAGCAGACACCATGAGGCCAGCACTGAAAAACATTAAAATGAATTTAACAATGTTTAATTTCATAAAATATTGTTTTTTTTTATAATTATAAGTTTTTTGCGAAAAAAGAAGAAGAAGAAGAGAGTTTGTATAATGAAAAATGAAAATACATTGATTTTCCAGGTTATGATAAAATGTTCAAGTTTGTCATATTTTGGATTGATTTGTTATATATGATTATAAAATTCACTAATTTTTTTACTTCCTCCGTTGGATTCTCCAACAACAATAATTGGAGAATTATGTACAGAGAATTTTTCTAAAGGTTTGTTCCTTGTTATCTGTGCAAGCATCGTCTGCAAGAGTCCGGATCTTGACATGTGTTAATTTTAGTCACGTATGAAGATATTTTCCGGACTTGATTTTGTTTGCTAGAACAGGATCTTGACATGTGTCAATTTCTAGACTCATGCAGAGAGTGTGCACGGGTAGCGTCGAACAAGACGTTTTTCTTTTCTCAACTGTTGAATTCGATTTGGAAAAAGATATTGAGTAGTAGAAATATAAAAACTCCTACGAGACGGTCTCATATATCAATTTTATGATATGAATATTTTATTTCGATCACCAATGAAAAATAAATTTTATTGCAAATACAAGCAGAGTTAACTCATCTCACGAAAAACATCTTTGAGATCATCTCACAAAAAATTTACTTTATTAGAAAAATGCGAGATATTTTTGCCATTTCGAAAAGAGTTTCATCAACACACCATGCCATCATGATCCCACGAGACAAAAAATAAAATAAAAGAGAACCATAATGGGACGCCCATGTGACGAAATATCAGAAGCCAAATCCGGATTTTTGTAATTGGGTGGACTAAATTAAATACAAATCATAAATATTTTACATGAAAAAATTAATTAATAAAATCTTAATTTATCAATATTCGCAATAAATCTAACATCTTAAAATGTATAGCCTTTCAATCAAGATTACAAACGAATATGTCAAAAGAATAAAGATTATACGACGGTGGAAATATAATCAAACTCAGTGATTTAATGTTCTGGTAATTGTAATTTACGTCTCTTTTTTAAGAAATAAAAAAAAATGAAACTCCGTGATCCTATGCTTTACTGAAAAAAGTTAACAGCATTTATTTGACCCATTGATTTTGTTGCAAAAATGATATACACTCGACTTTGATTTATTCATTGAAGGATGTATTCACTTATTGTCAATGGCCTACATTAGCTTTCATTAATAAAATTAATGAGTTAATAGGATGAAAGATTTAGACTCTAATTAGTTTCATATTTGTTTTTGAAACCGAATGACATTATCCATAAATATTGATTAAAGCAAGCTATGTGGATACAAAATCGAATAAATATATTTGAGATTTTAAATTTTTTTCTGAGAAAGAAAACCGATACGTTATTATGTGCTAATAATTCACACATTTGGTTCTCCATATCATAAACATCAATGAGGAGTATAAACTCCATCGTGTTGGTCCCACATGCAGAATTTGAGATAATAAAACCCGAAAATAAAAATAAATTGGACACCGAGATTTACGTGGAAAACACCTAAAAATTATTAGGGTAAAAACCACGGGCAAGATGAAAAGAATTCCAATATAATATTTTGTGGTGTACAACTCACTCACTGTGTTTCCAAAGAGAACACACACTCTCTTAATACAGGAAAACAAAACACCTCACAAATATTATAGAACTAAGCACTCAAATGCTTATAAGATGAGAGAAAACTCGAAGAATGGATGATTTCAGAATGAAGGGGAGAGCTCTATTTATAGAGTCCTTTGTCCGTGTGAATACGCGTTAAAAACGCGTATTCATATTTCCGTCTGAATGTTTGAATGCCAACCACACGTCTTCTCATTTATTCCCACGTGACTTTTCCTGAGACAATTCTGCCAACCTTGGTTTGAAATTTCAAAGACTACAAATTTGTCCCTACCTATTGCCGACATTTCTCCCACTTGGAGATTTGATTGAGAATCAAACACATCTCCACACATATTTTCAATCTTGCCATTCCCTGCTGCTTACGTTTCCGCTAGACCACTTGAGAATCTACACCCAAACTTATCAGTGTTTACTGGCTTGGTTAGAAAATCAGCTATGTTATCCTTCGTATGGATCTTCTGCATATCCACGCTTCCTTCTTCTACTACTTTCCGTACAAAGTGAAATTGAACTCCAATGTGTTTCGTCCTGGAATGAAAGGCTGGATTCTTTGCAATGTGCAAGGCACTCTGACTGTCACAAAACAAAGGAACATTCTCTTGTTTGTGTCCGATCTCCTCCAATAACCTTTTAATCCATATTGCCTCCTTGCACGCTTGAGTAGCTGTCATATATTCTGCCTCCATTGTAGATAACGCCACAACTGTTTGCAGTTTTGAAACCCAGCTTACTGCTCTCCCTGCAAGTGTAAACACATAACCAGTAGTAGATTTTCTCTTATCAGGATCACCTGTATAATCTGAATCGACATAGCCCCTGAGTGTAAAATCTGATTCTCCATAACATAATGCAGCATTCAAGGTACCCTTAATGTATCTAAGGATACTCTTAACAGTGCTCCAATGCTCTCGTACAGGATTCGTCATATACCGACTAATTTCTCCCACTGCTTGAGCAATGTCTGGTCTTGTACAGATCCTAGCGAACATCAAACTTCCTACTGCTGATACATATGGTACTCGAGACATCTCCATCCTCTCTGCTTCACTGCTAGTACACATCTCGGAGGATAACTTGAAGTTAACAGGAAGAGGGGTCGATATTGGCTTGCTATCTTGCATGTTGAAGCGTTGCAAGACTTTCTTCGAATAATTTTTCTGGGAAAGCCAAATCTTTCTGTTACTTCTGTCTCGGTGAACTTGCATCCCTAGAATCTTGTTTGCTGGTCCTAAGTTCTTCATATCAAATTCCCTAGCCAACTGTGTCTTCAATTCTTAGACCTGATTTTTGTTGGGGCCTGCTACCAACATGTCGTCCACATACAACAGTAAAATGATATAATCATCACCAGACCTCTTGAAATACGTACAAGGGTCTGCACTCAGCCTGTTGTATCCAAGGCTCATGATATAGGAATCAAATCTTTTGTAGCAACACCTCGGCGCCTGTTTGAGACCGTACAAAGATTTGTTCAACCTGCAAACCAAGTTCTCTTTGCCTTTTTCCGCAAAACCTTCTGGCTGGAGCATATAGATTTTTTCTTCAAGATCTCCATGAAGAAATGCCGTTTTCACATCTAGCTGTTCTAGATGTAGGTCAAACACCGCACACAATGCCAACACTACTCTAACTGTTGTAAGCCGAACCACAGGAGAAAATATCTCATTGAAGTCAATGCCTTCTTTCTGAGCATACCCTTTTACCACCAACCTAGCACGATACCGCTCCACATGGTTATTGCCATCACGCTTGATCTTATAGACCCATCTGTTATCAATGGCTTTCCTCCCTTGTGGTAGTGTAACAAGATCCCATGTTTTATTCCTGTCTAATACCTCCAACTCTTCTTGCATTGTTATCACCCACAAAGATACATCCGAGCTTTGAGTAGCCTCGTGGAAACTCGATGGCTCACTATCCTCTGATAATAGGCAATATGGAATATTGCTTTCAGTGACATAATCTGAAAGCCAACCTGGTGGTCTTCTATCTCGAGTTGATTGCCTCACATTGGAAACTTCAGACTCAACATGTTCTTGTTCTTCGTGCTCAGGTACTGCTTCACAAGAAACTTGACCTTCCTCCGTCTTATTTTCCACCTGAAAAATAGTAGTTTCTGAATTCGGTATGCCTTTGTCTCCCTTTACTTTATCTTCCTCGAAGATAACATCCCTGCTGTTGACAAGCTTGTGAATAGTAGGATCCCACAAGCGAAACCCCTTTACTCCATCAGCATAACCCAAGAAGATACATTTTCTGGATTTCGAATCCAACTTTGATCTTTCTTGCTCATTGTACAGAACGTACATCGGACTTCCAAATGTATGCAAATGAGAATAATATGTCGGCTTCCCGGTCCACATCTCCATCGGAGTCTTCAGATCAATCGCCACTGAAGGAGAACGATTGATAATATAACAAGCGGTTTTGACTGCTTCCGCCAAATGACTTGTCTAGACCCGCAGTCCTCAACATAGCTCTTGTTCTGTTCAACAAGGTCCTGTTCATCCGCTCCGCTACTCCATTCTGTTGAGGTGATGTTGACAATATGCATCAAATTCGTCACTGGTATATTCTCCTCCATTGTCAGTCCTCAAACACTTGATTATCTTTTCAGAATCAAGTTCAACCCGCGCTTTGAAATCTTTGAAGATCTGGAAAACATCTGATTTCTTCTTGATTGGATACACCCAACATCTCCTAGAGAAATCATCAATGAACGAGACAAAGTATCTCGATCCTCCTAGGGATACAACCGGTACTTGCCAAACATCCGAATGAATCAGCTCCAACATACTTTTGCTCCTAGCAGTAGAGGTGCCAAACTTTAATCTGTGTTGTTTACTGGTAACACAATGCTCACAAAAGGGTAGTGACACTTTTGTAAGTCCCGGCAGCAGCTTCCGTTCTGAGAGAATTTTCAATCCCCGTTCTGACATATGCCCGAGCTTTCTATGCCATAACACTGTTAATTCTTCTCTGAACCATTTGATGCAACAGCTAATTCTGTCTCTTTGTGTGTTTCCGCCTTCATAACCACAAGCGCACCCTTCACAATTTTCATGATCCCTTTCTCGATAGGAGTTTTGCACCCGATGTCATCCAATTGCTCCAAGGACAAAAGATTCTTCGTCAGTCCCTTCACATGTCGTACCTCATGTATGGTGCGAACGGTGCCATCAAATATTTTAATTTTGATAGTACCTACCCCAGCGATTTCCAAGGCATGATCTTTTCCCATGAATACAGATCCTCCTGAGACTGGTTCATAATGATCAAACCATTCTCTTCGAGACGTCATGTGCCACGTCGCTCCTGAGTCCATAATCCATGTATCACAAAATTTGTTTCTGCCTTCTGCAACAGTTGCCGCTTCACTGAATAATATTTCACCACTGCCTGAAGTACTGGCCACATTTCCTTGAGAACTTTTATCAATACTCGTACACTCTTTCTTGAAGTGCCCTTTACCGCCACATTTAAAGCAGTAAATATTTTTCTTCTTACTTCTCGACTTTGATCTACCTCGTCTTTTCTCCCACTGGAGTCACGGTCCATAAATCTTCCTCTTATCATCGGTAAAGCCTCTGCCTGCTTCGAAGTTACCAACCTATCTTCCTTATTCTTGCGCCGGCTTTCTTCTCCGAGAACCGGAGTTATGACACCGTCGAATCTTAGAAAGCCCATAAGGATATTGTTGGTAATGTTGATGATAAGTTGATCATATGAGTTTGGTAGACTTTGAAGTAGAAGCTCCGCACGTTCATTTTCCCCTATTTTATGTCTCATGGAAGTGAGTTGGACAAATAGAGTATTTAGTGTATTGATATGGTCGGTCATCGATGAGGATTCCGCTATTCGAAGAGTATAAAGCCTTCTCTTTAGGAAAATCATGTTGTGCAGCGACTTGACCTCGTACATCTTTGTCAGAGTATCCCAGATAACTTTGGCTGTTTTTATCTCAGAGATACTTGACAAAACTTCGTCTGCTATAGCCAAGTGTAAATTGGCAACAGCGTTATCATTCATCTCATTCCACTTTCCATCGTCCGTAATTTCCACCGGTCTATCTTCAATAGCCGCCAAGCAATTTTCCTTTCTTAAAACTGCTTGTATCTTTATTTTCCACGGCATAAAATTGCTTCCGTTGAACTTTGCTATCTCGTACCTTCCCGCCATTATGTCTACAATAATTTTAGTAGACTGGACAAAATAATCCCGTCTTAAATAAAAAATCTCAAAAAACCTTTTCTGATGTGGAAGATCAGTCTAGGGTGCAACCACAAAGCATACTCAGAATTTTAAGAAATTTTAAACCAAGGCTCTGATACCACTTGTTAGTCCCACGTGCGGAATTTGAGATAATAAAACACAAAAATAAAGAATAAACAGGACACCGAGATTTACGTGGAAAACCCCTAAAAATTATTAGGGTAAAAACCACGGGCAAGATGAAAAGAATTCAATATAATATTTTGTGGTGTACAACTCACTCACTGTGTTTCCAAAGAGAACACACACTCTCTTAATACAGAAGAACAAAACACCTCACAAATATTATAGAACTAAGCACTCAAATGCTTATAAGATGAGAGAAAAATCGAAGAAGGGATGATTTCAGAATGAAGGGAGGAGCTCTATTTATAGAGCCCTTTGTCCGTGTGAATACGCGTTAAAAACGCGTATTCATATTTCCGTCTGAATGTTTGAATGCCAACCACGCGTCTTCTCATTTATTCCCACGTGACTTTTCCTGAGACAATTCTGTCAACCTTGGTTTGAAATTTCAAAGCCTACAAATTTGTACCTACCTATTGCCGACACATCGATATTTCAAGTTTTTGTTTACATAACTAAGATGCAAAAGCTAAGAACTATAAATATGGAAGAAAAAAAAAACTATTGTGACAAGGGGATAACCGCTGTTTTCAGAATCAGATCGGACCGACCAGTTCCACCGAAAATCAGTCACATGTCTGGTTCAAACAGATCAAAAACTGTTACAGGTCAAAAATTGGTCAGACTAGTATTAACCCACTGGCCCGACGGGAGGCAGCCTAGGGCCTCTAATTTTTTTTAAAATTTGTTATTTTTATTTTTTTTAGTTTTTCATTTAAAATTCTAGTGGTTTTCAATCATTTGTTAAAAAATTGAAACATTGGTCGAGTTTTTGTACTTTTGCTCAACCTTTTATTTGCTTAAAAAACCATTTTCCTCTTAAAAACCTCAATTTCTTTGTTGCAAAAAAGTCTCATCTAGTTTGATGATTATTATTTAGTTTGTATCATACATAGATTCATATCTGATTTATGAGATTAGGCTTAGAGAATTCATTAGTTCTTTTTAAGTTTTAGATTTTTGTTCTCTTCCAATACAATTGTTTATGTCATTATTTTAGTTGCAAAAATTAGAATTTTGATTATTAGATGAAGTTTCATCGATCATTTCTTGTTGGGAGCGCCAACATTAAATAAAATGAGTTTTAATCTTCTATTATGGTCTAAAATACGTTTCATATTGTATATATCTAAATCTCATATCAACAATCAATCTTTGTTAGTATTTAGATTATATATTTTTTATTTGTGATAATAATGTATATTTAATTATCAACTCGTTTGTATTATTTTTATATTTAATAAAAAAAAATATATAGGATCTTCCCCTAAAAATTATGCTAGGACAATGGCGAAACCATGATTATTAATCTATCTTGGCTAGGATTTTAAACTCTGAATTTTTTTAATTTTTTTTAAATTGAGTTACCAGAACTAATATATAAAATCAAATTTTAGCCTGTGTGGCCATATATGTGGATGCTCCACTAGCCTGCAACAGTGTTCTGGTCCGACCGTCCAGTTAAACCGATCCAACCGGTTGAACGATTACGTTAAGGTGGATCCGATCCTATTTTGAAAATATTGGGGATAACAATATTATTTTAACAATCCCAATGCTGGGATTGCATATAATTTTGGAGAGAGCCTTTTAGCTTCACATTCTACAACTTATTTTATCCAATGTCGTTGAATAATTCCGTCAAATAGAAATGACTTTGTTGTGTTACACATATTAGCAGCTCAAAGGGTTCTTAGCAAATGTTCCAAATACTCTAAAGCCAATTTAGAGTGATCGATGAATACGTTTTATACGTACGTAAGTTTAAAAGAAAAACATATAAATGAAAATTTCAGCAAAACCCATAAGGTAATAAGTCCAAGGGGCCGATTGGGTCGAAGCCGAGTCTAGCCCTCCATTGGTTCCGACCATGTCGGTATAATATGTTTCGATCCATCCTTCCATTATCTTGATTTCCGTTTTCCGTTGTAGCACCAGCCAATCTGGATCTGTGTTGTTCCCAGAATGTAGGTCCAAACAATGAGAACCTGCAAAATAATACATAGGCAGATAGTTTCCACGCGCTCACATAATTTAATTATTTGAAGAAATAAATATTTTTAAAAACTATAAGAGAGAAGAAAACATGTGAGCTTTGAGATAAGGAAAAAACTTGTGTGAGACAGTCTCACGGATCGTATTTTGTGAGACGAATATCTTATTTTGGTTATCTATGAAAAAATATTACTTTTTATGTTAAAGAGTATTACTTTTGATTGTTAATATCGGTAGGATTGACCCGTCTCACAGATAAATATTCGTGAGACCGTCTCACAAGAGACATCCTCTTGAGATAAAATCGGAAGAAGTTGGAGAAAAAAATGGTAAAAAGATTATTAATAAAACTCACACCATCAAAGTTTTACACAACAAATTATGCAATGGTAAAACTGAAAATAAGCTTTGGAATCACATTCATGACACACCAAAATAGTTAAAGTATTATGCAATAGTAAAGATAATGATAAACAAAAATTGTTTTGAATGATAAAAAAATAGGAAAAAAATGTTTAATTTCCTTCGTCATAATGAAAAATAAGTCAGCTCTATCTTAAAAATAATCGAATTTTTTATTAATATATCTAATCAAGTGCATTTTTTCACAATTTATTGCCCTTAAAAGAAACCATTAAATAAAACGAGAAAAAATAGTTTCCCTGAATTTTTATTTTCGAAAATGTACTTCGTCGCGTATTTGAATTATATTATTATTGAGGTGATGTATTTTTCCGAACTCTCTACGAGTGATTTCATCAAGATAATATATATATATATATATATATATATATATATATATATATATATATAAAAGTGATTTTGATACCAAAAGTTTTTATTTAAAAATAATTTAATTTTTTTGTTAAACATAATTAGGAAGCATACCATTGGTTGTAGACACCGCAACGATGCTCTCTGATATGTCCTCTAGCACCCTTTATATATAATATATAAATATCAATATACCAAAAAAAAATTGAACTAAAATAAAATAAATTTAATAAATTAACACAATATTTTTACATATACGGAAAGATTTATACATTTTTAATTAACATACCCTCCACTGCTATATGGGTCTCTTAACCCATTGGAGAATATAATATTGCTCCCAAACCTTCGAAGAACCAATTTAATATCCTGCATAATTCATGGATATTTTATTTAATAAAAAATATGGTACTCCTTATTTTACTTCAATATAAAATTTGCAATATATATATATATATATACACACTTAATTAAATACATAAATTAATATTACATGGCCTCCGTAATAAGTTGTAACCCAGTGAGGTCGTGGTGGAACACCGAATACGGACTCGCATTCCCGGATGCGTCGCGTTAAATTGAAGGGCGATGGCGGAAACATTGTCTCATTGTCAATGCCGATCGGTATCACCATTTCACTACAAGTCTACAAAAATTAATAATATTTGACTCGCTCAACAATTTTGTAGAAAATTTTATTTTAATCTAGCGTTATAAAATCTCGAATCAGCTTGGTTGAAAATTCACATGATTCACCCTCGGTCGATTCATTAATTTTAAAAACGTAATGATAAAAAAAACATTAGATATAATTAAAAACACCGTTTGGTTCATGATATGAGATGATAATTAAAATAGCATCGAAATGTTAATATCCTCACTTGCCATAGCCATCCCATCATTGTTTCCTTAGGAATACCAAAAGTAGTATTATAACATGTCTGATTGCCTTTATAAGAAACAACTCCGGAGTAGATCCGGCCAAGAATGCTAGTTCCGTTTGGAGCTCCGTCGACCCCGCTACAAATCCTCGTGACTGGATAACTTGGCGGATGATTATATTGGGCAGCCCTTGTGTACATTGATTCCAATAAATACTGTAGCTCATAAGGAGATCTCAATTGCCTGAAATTGAGGGGGCAAAAATCTCAATTGCTGGTTTATTTCTTTTTTTTTTATATCTAAAATATGTTAAGAAATATATAAAAAAAATAAATATTACGAGCAGGTCTTGAATTGTTGACTGAGAGTTGAGAGGCCATTGGGCGTGGAGGCGACCCTCTCGATTTCAGACCACGAATCTCGAATAGTTTGGAAACACGTTTCACTAATCTCCTGCGGCGTTTAAAAAACTTAATTTTTTCTTTAGAAATTGTCGTAAAAAATATTTGTACGTTTAACCTTGTAATCCTTAGTGACAATGGAATAGTATCCATTCTGTGGAGTGATGTCATCAAAATAAAGAATTGGCGCTGATGACGCTAATGCGCCCATGGCTATGTGTGGATACTTGAGCCGAAACCATGAGGCCAGCACTGAAAATACGTACATTAAGATTATTAAAAAGAGACTTTAACCAACGCATGCAATTTCACTTAAATGAACAGATAAAAATTGTATAGATTCGAGTGAGTGAAATGAAATTTATCGGTCATATATGCATTATATATGTGCCATGCATTAATTATACTGTCGTGTATAAATGATTAAATTAGAAATTAATTAATATTGAAGATAAGCTTACTTCCTCCATGGGATCCTCCAACAACAATGATCGGAGAATTGTGTGCAGAGAAATTTTGTTTTACATGCAACAGGACCTCTGCATAATCGGCTATGGCTTGAGCAGAACTAAAATACCCTCGTAGGGTTTCATTTTTCAAGGCTTCTTCCAATGTTCCGAACGGGATTGAATTTCCATAAAAACGATGCTGCACCATATTGTAACAAGAAAACGACATATGTAGTAAATTAAACTATTTGGGTTCTTAATATATTGGAACGAGAAAACTTGAGAAATTAAATGTATTAAGCACCTCAATGTAAACAGAGAGAGCCTTGAAACGGAGGGAGACATCATTGATAAAACCAATGACCATTAACTCATCATCGAGAGATGCTTCTGCTCCAAAATATGCAAGGATTGGAGAGCTCGAATTCGAGCCGCCCCAATATTTGAGATTGATGACGTATCTTTGTTTGAATGTTGCATAACTCCCGGGTCCGTAGTTGAAGTGATCAAGGGTTTGATCATAATAATATGTTTGGAAATCTTCTGAAATATTCGCAGATTCATGGGAGAAATTTTCGTCACGGTTTAATGCTTCCATATCATGATCATAGGGACTGAGTCCTGGGATTCTGTGTGAAAATGATGATGCATATTTCACACAAAAAGGGAGAAGAAGAATGAGGAAAATATTGAGAGGAAGCATGAAAGTGGGAGTGACAAGTACTTCTGCTGGCATGTTTTTGAGAGAGATGGATTCTTAATTTTCCATGATATATATATATATATATTATATATATATATATATATATATATATATGTATGTATATATCATTGAAGTACTTGTCACTCATATGTGTGTGCGCGCGCTGATTATTACATAAATGAATCGGAAAAAAGTACTAGCATCCGAGAATAATTAATTGAAGATGACAATAACAAGACAAAAGAATAAATGGTTTTTGGACTATGAATTGAGCCTAGAGGAGATTACGAGGTTTGAATTTAAAAAATAAAGAACAAAAAAGAAAAGATAAACATGATTTCTAGGATGATTCGTCATTAATTTGCAAAATAATACTTATAATAAAATATAATAATATATGAAAGGGCTGCTGTCCTAAGGAAAGTTGAGATATTACATTGTTCATTGTTCATCTTTTCACGCCGTGATGCACGATACTTTTTTGGGAATTTCGGATCAGTATAGACTTATGATTCAATAATTTTGCAAAATTATGGACAGGTTTAACTCCACCCCAAAAGATAGCTCAAAGAAAAATTGTCCAAGTCAATATATACAACTCTAATCATGAAAAAAAAAAACACGTGGAGCGTGAAATTTACAAAATTTTTAGCGGGTGACCCATAAGGGAAGTCCAACACATATAAGTGAGCATGAGCTTTGATATCATGTTAAGATTATAGACTCGAACCTAACTCTACTCCAAATTCTTGCTCAAGGAGAGAATTGTTCAACTCCATGGCCGTACCTCCTATGAGGCGAGGGAGGCCATCGCCTCAGGGCCCGACCCTCACAGGGGCCCAAAAAAATCATAAGTCTCATGTTATAGTATGTGTAATGGACATTTAAAAAAAATTGGACATTGATCCATCGTAGTTGGACTCATTTCAAAAAAATAAAACACAAAAAATTGTGATACTTACCTATTTTACATATCTTTATTTTCTATTTTTTTGAATAAAATATTATATTTATTATTTAAATTGGTTCATTATATTTATCATTTTGTTATTTTGATAGTTTATATTGATAAATTTCAATTTTGGCAACATATCTTACATTTTTTGTCAATTTCAATCTTTTCTCAATATAATTGTTCATATGATACTGCATTACGTTAGACCTATGTTGATGTTGTGGCACACGAAAAAAAATCGCAAAGAGATAAATATATAACTCATAAATTATATTTTTCTTATATCTATTTTTTGGTTATTTTTAATTTACAAAATGAACTTTACGATTATTTATCACAACAAGCTTTTTTTAACATATTGCCTCAGGCCCTGTGAACCACAGGTACGGCTCTGTTCAACTCCATATATATCTAACTCTAAAAAACTTAATGCATACGATGAATGACATCTAACACGTCCTCTCACGTCCAAAAATGAACACATATATGGAGCCCGAAGTTTAAAAGATATTTAGCGAGTGGCTCATAAGAGAAGTCCAGCAAATAAAAGGTGAATCAAACTTTGATATCATGTTAAGATTATAGATTTGAAATTAAATCTACTTCAAATTTTTGCTCAAAAGGACGATTATTAATTTCAAATTCATAAGTTATGTTTGGATTTGAGGACTGAATCTCAATCAACCTTGTTTTTTTATGGGGTCAACAGGGTAAAAACTCTTATGCCCAAAATGTTGGTCTATTTTTATTTTTATTTTTTTAGTGTATGTCTAATATTTAATTTGAGATAAAATTGTAAAAATTTCCATTCATATCAATTTGTAAATTTGGTTATCTAATTTTCAAATTTGTGTCTTATTCTCGTATCTTTTAGTTTCGTCAAATTTAATCAATTTTCATCGAAAATATCACGTTGACACTTGAAATGCGAGTGTCATGTCCATATCTAGTTACTAAAACTTAACAAACTAGAAAAAATTGCAAAAAGATAAATTTACAAAACCAAAATTACAAATTTATCTTGATTTAATTAATTTCATCTTTTGTTTTACTCAAACATAAAAAAACCTAGCTTTTGAATGTGTGGAAATATTAAGTGGGCCACCTAAAGTATCGGCCATGCGTTATTATTTATCAGTATTTAATTATATACTATCCGATCACTTCAATAACACAGTAAAACTTATTCATACATAATCATGTCACTCAAAATAAACAAAATCTTAAAATATGAGTCGATGTAAATGAAGCTACATAATTTGTTCTCATCCGTAATAGGTCTCCTCTACACCATCTCGTTATACTTATATTCACATAAGACGAATCGATTTGATTCATACTTGTAATAAAAAATAATACTTTTAGCATAAAAGATAAAATTTTCGAGTTAGATCAGATATTCATCTCATAAAATTAATGTGTGTGACAATTTGTTCTCAATTATTATTTTTTTTTAAAAAATATGATACATTGATTTATGACATAATTGGGAAAATTATATTTTTTGTCCGTTTTTATTCCCATTGTTGGTTATTTTATGTCCTTGGGTCCACTAATTTGCAATTTTTGTCAATTTTGGTTCTTTCTCAAGGGAGTGTAGATATATTTTTAAAAAATGATGATATGAATTTGAAACCTTGTTGATTTGGTTTATATGGCCAAAATTTCCAAAGATAAATATTTCGATATTAATGTATAAATTTGTACTCAGTAATATCATCAATTTCGCACAACAATTACAGCTTAATGGCATCATCCAATTTCATTTTTTCGTAAGCAACTGTGAAAAATTAGTTCAAGAACTTTTGTAATAATTAACCCATTTGAATTATAACATAAAATTTACACACATATACAAGATTTTTTGGAAAAAAGACATGAGATTTTAAGTTCTAAATTTAATTATAAATATGAACCGTTTTTTTAAAAAAATAATTCTTTGATGGTGATCACTGAACAACCATGTTGTTAAAAATTATGGACTTAGGTTTAACTCCACCTCAAAAGATAGCTCAAGGAAAAATTGTCCAAGTCCATATATACAACTCTCAAGAACTTAAATAATTTGATATAGGATATCTAATACACCCCATTATGCCAAAAAAAAAAAATTATGTGGAGCGTGAAATTTACAATATTTTTAGCGGGTGAGCCATAAGGGAAGTCCAACACATATAAGTGAGACTGAGCTTTGATGTCATGTTAAGATTATAGACTTGAACCTAACTCTACTCAAATTCTTGCTCAAGAAGAGAATTTATTCAAGTCCATATATATATATATATATATATATATATATATATATCTAAAAAACTTAATGCATATGATAAATGACATCTAAACGCCCTCTCACGTCAAAAAATGAACACATGCATGGAGCACGAAGTTTAGAAAATATTTAGCGAGTGGCCCATAAGAGAAGTCCAGTACCTAAAGGTGAATCAAACTTTGATATCATGTTAATATTATATACTTGAAATTAACTCTACTTCAAATTTTTGCTCAAGGGGACGATTATCCAAGTCCATATAAAAAAAACAAAGAAAGATAAGTTTAACTTTCAAGCTTAATATTTGTATTAAATATCACTCAACCAGACGAGTATCGATTAATTTTTAGCACAATCATATCGAGGAATCAACAGTATATTTTTTAAAATTAATTTATAGCTTGAAGATCCGCATAATATGTTTGGATCCATCCTTTGAAGATCTCAATTTCAGTTTTTCGTTGCATCACGAGCCATTCTGGATCTGTCTTCATCCCAAAAACAAGGTCCAAACAATGAGAACCTGCAAATAATGAATAAAAATCTCCAAGAATTAGTTTCCGGAGAACAAGAAAATATTCGACCATTAATTAAAACCCGTTCATATATAGGGTTTGTCAATCAACAAGGAAATAACTCTTGACAAAGATTGAATTATATAATTAGATAGAAGCATAACATTTGGTTGTAGATACCGAAAGGGATTTTGTTTTTTTTTTTTTGTTTTTAGTTGGGAGTAAGAATTGTTACAATTGGGTCTCGAATCCGAGACTTCATCCCAAATTTGAGACATTGATGATATGTCTTATCGCACCCCAGTGAGGTCGTGGTGAAACATGGAATTCCCTCTAGCATTCCTATGTAACATTATTTTTGCTTTAGGTGTATTATAATGTGTGTAATATCTGTTTTATCTCGTCACATGAGTCACATAGGAGAATATCAGTATCAAATAAACAATATTCAATAAGTTTAATAACTTCTATGATTAAAATCTAAAATAAATTAACTTACTGGATTAGTACAATTTTCTCTAAAATATAATTATTTCGAGCAAAGTGGAGAGGCGACTTTTTCAATCTGAGACCAGGAATTTTTCTTTCTTTGATGATGATCAACCCTATGGTCGTCACTCTCAACTTTATAAACAAATACAAAGGAAATATATTTACGCTTGAAAATCAAGATTTATATTAATTAAATATCAGTCGATGAAATAGGGAATTATTGTTTACAAAGATATTGGAATTGGAAGCTTACCATTGGTTGTAGACAGTGCAACAATACTTTGAGATATGTCCTCCAGCACCCTTTAAACATATCAATATACCAAAAATAAAAATAAAAAATTGTTGAACAAAAATAAAATTAATTTCATTAAATACAAAATATGTCTACGTATATGAAAATAATTTTGGGAAATGTTATTTATATTCCAAATTTTATTATTCACACTCCATCTTATGTTTTAAAGACAAAAACTTGTGTGAAACAGTCTTACGGGTCGTATTTTGTGAGACAGATCTCTTATTTTGAGTCATCCATGAAAAATTATTATTTTTTATGCTAAGACTATTACTTTTTATTGTAAATATCGGTAGGGTTGACTCATCTCATAGATAAAGATTCGTGAGACTGTCTCACAAGAGACCTACTCTATTTTAAATTAATTAGATGAATAAATACCATCTATTGCATTTATTCATGATAGTTGGAAATTAACCTTTTTTTTAGAAATATAATAATTTCTTTCTGTGTCATCCATATAATCCCACAACATGATTTATTTTTGTAATTTATTTTCATACAATTTAGATACAAGTAAATAATTTTTTATGGTCATAAGATATATATGTTATTTTCATTTTAAATATAGATAACTTATATATAATGAGAAAAATGAATTTAAAATTTCTCTTTAAAATATACGATTAACTTATATATGTATTTTTAAATTTGAAAGACTAAAACATGATCATATAAATTCTAAATATGAATATTTAGTATAATTTAAATATTATTTATATTTTAATATATCAATTTTCATTTTTTTCCATATAATATGACTGTTACAAATTATTTTTTTTTTGTTTTACCTAAAATAATATATATGGGCAGTATAACAATCATACGTATTGCATAAAAATAAAAATGATTAAGCATGTTTAAAAATATTAATAATATTAAAATGTTATGTGTACACACACACACACACACACACACACACACATATATATATATATATATATATATATATATTGCATAAAAATAAAAATGATTAAGCATGTTTAAAAATATTAATAATATTAAAATGTTATGTGTGTGTGTGTGTGTGTATATATATATGTTAATGAACATACCCTCCACTGCTATATGGGTCTTTTAACCCATTGGAAAAAATAATATTGCTCCCAAACCTTTGAAGAACCAGTTTGATATCCTGCATAATTAACAGATATTTTATTTAATAAAAAAAGAAAGTTGGTGCTCCTTAATTATTTTATTTTGATATAAAGTTTTCATTAAAATAATGTAATAATTAAAAGAAATTAATAATTACATGGCCTCCGTAATAAGTTGTAACCCAATGAGGTCGTGGTGGAACACCATATTCTCCCTTGCAGTCCTCCATGTATTGCGTTAAATTGAAGGGTGATGGTGGAAACATCGACGTATCTTTGTCAATGCCGATCGGTATCACCATTTCACTACAAGTCTACAAATATTAAAATTGACAAATTTTATCCAAAGTCTTCATAAATTAAGTAATTAATATCCAAAGAACTTTCTAGATTAAATTATTAACGAGATATATCAAACAAAACGGCTTTAATTATAAAATTTTATAATGCGACGAATATAAGATTAATATCCTCACTTGCCAAAGCCATCCCATTCTAGTTTGATCCGGGGGGTTAGAGGTATCGTAACATGGCTGATTCCCTTTATAAGAAACGACACCGGCAAAGATCCGGCCAAGAATATCAGTCCCCTCCGGAGCATCATCAATCCCGCCGCAAATCTGTGAGACTGGATTACTTACTGGATCATTATATTGAGCAGCCGATGCATACATGAGTTGCAAGAAATTTTGTAGCTCATCATAATTGCTCAATTGCCTGAAATTGAATGGTAATTATAATAAGAAGAAAAAAAACCAAACAAAACAAAACAAAACAAAACAGTTCCCAGATAATTATGGTTTACATTAATTTGGCCTACAGACCGATAAACTTTAAATTCTACTTTAATTTCTGATTGATGAATAAAAAATGTGATATTAGTCCTTGGATTATGAAATTATCGCTGGAATGCATAATTTCTTTTGCTTTAATCTGTGAAATAATTAAGAAATATATAGAAAAAATAATGATAAAAAAAAGTATTACGAGCAAGTCTTGAATTTTTGGCTAAGAATGGAGAGGCCTTTGGGTGTGGAGGCGAGACTCTCAATTTCAGACCATGATTCTCGAATAGTTTGGAAACACGTTTCACTAACCTCCTGCACATTAAAAAAGCAAAAAATAAAAATAAAAATAAAAAATAAAAAATAAAAATATCTAAGTACTTAAAAAAAAAACCTTTTTCCTTAAAAAAATTATATTAAGTCGTTAAAAATGTGTCTGAAATTAATATATAACCAACCTTGAAATCGTTGGTGACAATGGAATAGTATCCGTTTTGTGGAGTGATGTCATCAAAATAAAGAATTGACGCTGATGACGCTAATGCGCCCATGGCTATGTGTGGATACTTGAGCCGAAACCATGAGGCCAGCACTGAAAATACGTACATTAAGATTATTAAAAAGAGACTTTAACCAACGCATGCAATTTCACTTAAATGAACAGATAAAAATTGTATAGATTCGAGTGAGTGAAATGAAATTTATCGGTCATATATGCATTATATATGTGCCATGCATTAATTATACTGTCGTGTATAAATGATTAAATTAGAAATTAATTAATATTGATGATAAGCTTACTTCCTCCGTAGGATCCTCCAACAACAATGATCGGAGAATTTTGTGCAGAGAAATTTTGTTTTACATGCAACAGGACCTCTGCATAATCGGCTATGGCTTGAGCAGAACTAAAATACCCTCGTAGGGTCTCATTTTTCAAGGCTTCTTCAAATGTTCCAAAAGGAATTGAATTTCCATAAAAACGATGCTGCACCATATCGTAACAAGAATACGTAAGTAAATTAAACTATTTGGGTTCTTCAAAAAAAAAAAAGAAGAAGAAGAAGAGAAATTAAATGTATTAATCACTTCAATGTAAACGGCAAGAGCCTTGAAATCTGGGGCGACATCATTGATGAAACCAATAGCCATCAAGTCAATATCGAGGGATTCTTCTGCTCCAAAATATGCAAAAATTGGAGAGCTCGAATTTGAGCCGCCCCAATGTTTGAGATCGATGACATATCTTTGTTTGAAAGTTGCGTAACTCCCGGGTCCGTAGTTGAAGTGATCAAGGGTTTGATCATAATAATATGTTTCGTAATCTTCTAAAATATTTGCGGATTCAGAGAAACTCTTATCCGTCTTTCTCAGGTTTAATGCTACTTTATCACGATCATAGGGACTGAGTCCTGGGATTTTGAATGAAAACGACGATGCAGATTTCAAACAAAATGTAAGAAGAAGAAGAAGAAAAAGATACAAGTGGAGGAGCATGAAATTAGTGGGAGTGTTGAGTTTTGATTGCATGTTTCTAAGAGATGAATATGGATTGTTTGATGCGCAATATATGAAGCAATTTATATATGACAAAAACTTGTGTGAGACGGTCTCGGGTAGTATTTTGTGTGACGAGTCTCTTATTTGGGTCATCCATTAAAAAGTAATACTTTTTATGCTAAGAATATTACTTTTTATGATGAATATCGGTGAGGTTGATACAGATAAAAATTCCTGAGACCGTCTCACAATAGACCTTACTCTTTATAGATATTATAAGCGTCTAAATATTGAAGTTTTTTTCATATATATATATATATATATATATATATATATATATATATATATTAAAAATTATTTAAGGGCTTCCATAAAAGGGAAATAAAAAAAGATTAATGCATTTTTAAGAAATACACAAACGAAGAGATAGAATCCTCACAAGAAAGTGATTGATATTGCCTCACCCGCTAGATTTTGGTGCTTGTTTTAATCTTAGAATTTTAGTGGAATACTTTTCAACTAGTGTTGGAACTGTTCTAATAGTGCACGCGTACGTGAATATTTATTCAGTTTAAATCCTATGGTTTGTCTTTTGACTGACCTAATATTTTTTTTAAAAATTGTATAACAAGTTTTGTAAACTTTTAGCATTATACATCTTTAATATTTATAAGTTCATTGTATTTGACTGTTTGAGTTTGACTACCATATATACATGCATGGCTTGTGATGCACACTGGATGGGAATATATTCATGACTGCTGTGAGACGATTTCACGATTTTTATCTGTGAGATAGGTCAACCTTACCGATATTCACAATAAAAAGTAATACTTTAACATAAAAAATAATATTTTTTCATGGATGACCCAAATAAGAGATCCGTCTCACAAAATACGACCCGTGAGATCGTCTCACACAAGTTTTTGTCTAATATTTTATAATTTCTAGTTCATAAAATTCTGAAAATTGCCAATATGTTGATAGCTTATGTGGTTACAAGTTGGAATAAAATCTCACGTTCGAGATTCAATTATAACAAAAAAAACTCAGCCAACTCAATTGAAGCTATGTGGTGCAACACATCTGGGACAAAAAATAAGTGCAGTATATCTTGATAGTATAAGATTCCGATGGCTAATCATTAAGGCCAGTGATACAGACCTCTCTCCAATATCTACCAAGTTTGAGATGATGCTTATAATTAAAGTCAAAATTTTGTAATTTAATTCGTTAAGATATGCCTATTTTTGTCTGTAAGTATTCCCATAGTATTTGAATACTTGTTCAACTGATTATCTCATTGATGTCAAAAAATTTTTATTTTAAATTTAAACGATCAATTAAATATGTTATATTAAAATATATGTGAGTGTTAATCCAAATACAACACAAACCAAACTTTTTTTTTATTAGCTGCTGATCATATACTTTAACAGGGTTTTTCTGACAATTTATGATAAATTATTTTGCATCGTGATAAAAATTTATGTAAGATATATTAAATTTTTTAAAAATACTGGAGAAACAAAAATTAGATATCAAAAATTATTAAGTGAAGCTGAACACAAAATCATAAAATTTCACTCATTAACATTTCTGAACACAACATGAAAAAAAATTTAAATACATCAAAAATACAATAACGATTTCGTTATGTTCGCTCAGAATAAAAAAAAGATTCCACAGAATTACATCAACCTACACTTTCCAGGGTTGAAACCAAACCAACCAGACAACCTTTGGTAAGATGACTAATACATACAAAAGATAACACTCTTCCTTGCCTGGGCAAATCGTGGTTGTATAATATCTCACACACAAACATACAAAAATAGAATTCAACCTGCAGCAGTAGTACATAAGATGCAACGCATCAGGGCATCATCTTCATCTTCTTCATCATCAGCATCATCATCATTTTCGTACTTATAAAATGATAACTCATCCTGGGTAGGGGCTGGAGCAGGTTTCTTTTTGCTGCCACTAAGTGAATTGATGGAATCCATAAGACACGTCTCATGATACGCATGACAGCAGTAGAAAACATATATGGACACATTATGTATCGAAAATGGATCAAAACACATGCAACATCTAGTGCCTCCTCTGACTTTTGGCTTCACCTCCATGCTTTTGATGCTTGGAGATCGCTCAGCCAACTGAAAGGACTGCTTTTTATCTGTTATAGTGTGCGACTCATCTTCTTCGTTACTCAAGTATATAGCACGTCTCGCTTCCTTATAGTACTTGATCAACAAATTAACACAATCGGCCTACAAGATTTAAATAATGATGATAATAAAACAGTTCACTTAAGAGGGCATGCAAAGAACTCTTGGGCAAGGATACCTTTAGGATAGCATTGCAGCCATGTCTGAGAGAAGTTTCTGTTCTATAGTCCGTGATGATTTTAACTAGACGGTCACGCAGCCTGAAATGTCTTGATTTAGAATAGATGAGCTTCACATGTAAAAAAAATTCTGAAAGGAAACAAGGGGGAGCCTTTGATGGTTTATAATCAGGATCTTCTGCTACCCAAAAAAAGGGAAGAATTTGGGTAAATGTGTGGACTGATGAGTGACACGAGAAGGAGAAGACTTCACCAGATTTCAGTATACAAAAATTCTGACGACACGGACTGAGTAAACTGGTCCTATTGGCGGTAACAAAATTCTCACAACACATAGCAAGGGAATAAAAATCACACTCTTGTAGCACCAACTGAAATTAAGCTAAATGTACCTGTTTTTGTATAAAATTTGACCCCAGTGACAATTCTTCCGTGTAAAAAAGCCAAAAGAAGATGTTTGATGAATCCAGAGCTTCACCAAATATGCATATTAACTACAAGAATAAAACCAAAACCATGGAATGTTCTTACCGGGGTATCTCCAAACCATTCGGAACCCTATTTACAATATACAAGGGATCAAGATTACCAACAGTATGCTCCAAAAGTACCCCTACCTGCCAGTTGGGCAAAAGAATGAATAAAACCAATCAAAAGGGAATTTCTAGAATAAAGTAAATGCAGTCTACCATTTGATCGGAGCAGTCAGTTGACAACTTACCATCTCTGGTTTGTTTAAACATTGCTTAATAAGTTCTTCCCAGAGTTCATCATCATTCTGCATACTCACAAATTCTATTGCCTGCAAATAATCAAGAGACATATACATCTTATCACAACAACGTTTCAAAACTAATCAATGGATAATGGAGCATTAAGATGGGCACCTCTTCTACATCCCCCAACTTATTTATAATTATAGCTAAGGCTTGCTTCGCGTTTCCCATTCTTCCAAGGATAAAGACTTGCTCTTTCAACAGATCTCTTTTAACACAAATTTCATATGCCTGTGATTGGTTTTCATCAAGGATGTATAGCCACGAGATAATAGAATATTACACACAAATAACACACCCATGAAGAAAACCTTTTCCAGTGTATAATGCTGACTGTTTCGGAGAAAGGGAAGCAACATTTTTGGATCGTAGTCAGCATAGAGCTCAACCTGTTGAAAATGGTCCAAATAAGGAAGAAATGTGTGAACTACATGTAGTGTGCAAAATATATATCCATCAAATACATATTGAACAGCTTTTCCTATTGGAAGATTTCCTAGAAAAAAGACTCCTTAATCTTGTACCCAATTTATTCCCTGATGATAGTGAATTATCCTTATTTGGAAGCAGAAAATAAGTAAATATTTGCCAAAGTTTACCAAAAGAAATTAACTAAGATTTTGCTAAATTTCCCGTTCGTGTAACTTATCACATCTTTTAATGGGCTAGGGCTCTTGGTTGGGCTGCTAGAAGCTTGGACCACCGTGTATCTGTTTTTGTCCGTTGCAGAAGGTGGTCCGCAAATCCCAAACTTGGTATTCATTGCCAATAAGCTAATTGATTTAAAAGATGCGCGAGGTGAGGTGAGGAAACAGTCAAGAAAGGACTGACAGCAGTGGTGTTACTAACACTTATGAATCATGTTGAAGTGCCAGGAGGATGTAAAATCATACAACAGATGGTGATGAGTACAAGGGTATGGTGGTGAATGGTGGCAGAAGGGGGATGGGGGTGGGCGATGATATATGTTCTGACTGTATACAGATGAAACTTGTGATGGTTCCAGACAACGAAAATTCAACTTCTTTTTCGGTTTCGCCATCTAATCGACAGTGCAGCAGTTGCAAGAGATAGTCATCTTTCTGGCGTGGACTAGTGAAAATACTCTTAAATATTTTGTTGTGATGTGATATGTGTCGGCATATTCACCCACAATGTTGTAAATGACGGGGTGGTCAGTGACCACCTACCGTCTCAGCCACATATGCACCGCCCATATTAACCCACAGTGTTGTAAATGTCAGGAGACGGCAGCGGGGAGGTCAGTGACCGCCTCCCGCCTACGCGGCTGAATTTTTTTAACAATTTTTTATAGGTAATAATATATAATCATGCAATGCAGTTAAAAATAATAATAATTTTTATGTAATTAAATAATGTTTATATATAAAAAAGTTTCATACAATATAATATAATCTACACATAGTACAAATAAATATATAAATGCAAAAAATCAAAATAATTAAGGTGGTGGCTGATGACGGCGGCGGGAGGCGATATGAGACAAGTGGTAGCTAATAGTAGAGAACAGTTGAAATCAAAAGTAAATACAAAAGAGGCTTCTTTTGACTGATTTTTAAAATTATTTGACTTTGACAGTTGACTAAAATTTTAATGGCAGTGTCGGCCGCCTACTTGCCCACCGCGCCAATCAGATAGACTCGGGCCACTTATAGAGAGCGTCTTAGACGATGGCGGGACGGTCGAGGACTGCCTACCGCCATTTAGAGTACCGTTCACCCATAAAAAAATGTTTAAGATTGCCCAGTTAAGCAGGTCAAAGTTATAGTTAACAAATATTAAGAAAGTATAAGATAACTAGATAAGCAGTGGAAGAGTACTAATACAGTTCTTGTAATACAGTTCTTGCTGCAGAGGATGACAAGGTAACACAATAGCATTTCTGTTTGTCATAAAGAATCATGGGAAGAAGCACTTCGCTGCAAATACTTAAGTATCAAATCTGAAGGATCACGCCTAAATTAGTGACAAACAATTTGCAATGAGGAAAATTAACAAAAAAGGAAGAAGTACCAAAGGGAGTCATTTGTTTCTGAAAAAACGAGTGCAGAACATTATCAACAATAACTAGATGGGAAAAACATTGTTAACCAAAGAATCACATTGGATTATACCTTTTTCTTTTCACATCAGATTCAATTCAAAATGTTTCATTTCTATTTTGGGTTCATTCAAATTTCACTACTCAGAGAGATTATAAATATGGCTTTAAATGAAAACTGTTCATTGCTAGCTTACTTGACATATTGGGATTAATGGTGTTTAGCATATTTCTGATTATCCTTGGCCAAGAAAATAAAGATAAGTAAAGTGATAAAAACATTGCTGACGTGTGTAGATCATTGAAAAGATAAAGTACTAAAATAAGGGATGTTCAATCTCCACAAACCTGCATGTCATGTAACTCCATTCCAGCATGTGGATTCGACATATACAGGGAATGCAGATATAGATGCAAAAAGTATCGATAATCACATTTATTCTTCGCAGCCATAAGTTGTGAAACAACATCAGTTGGGCTTATGAGATCTCTCTGCTGAATAAACAATGGAACTGCACGTTTGCAATCTATCATCATAAGTTGTGCAACCTGAAATGCCGTGTGAAGGAAACAAATAAGTCGTAGAACTGTCAACTGTTAAAAAAAGATTATAAATATGATATTACAAATTTGTCTTGAAAATATTGATCTAACATGGTAACACAGAAGTGATCTACATCTAGTTCTCCAATTATATTTCTTACAGCATGACATGAAGTGGTGTAATACGCATAGCCGTATGTTTGACTTCGACAGTGAAGCAAAACTACAGAAATAAGTTTTGTAAAGTATTTTTGGAAAAGAACTGTGGAACAAAGGAATTTAAAGAAATGGAACCTGAGTTCAGGATCCCATAAAGGCAATAACGTGATAAAATCTAGCACGGAGTAACCACATGTTATTATGATAATGACTCACTCTACCAATATTGCGCTAAAAGTACCTTTTCCCGAATGCCATCATGCAAATCATGTTTCTCAATAAAATCAAATACACCTGGCTTCATAAGCTGAAACACATAGAAACTAATGTTAAATAAAGAACGAACAAGTGAATTTGAAGGAATAATAACTCCAATACCATACTCCACGATGGCACATCACAACCATTTGAAAAGGGTTCTAAATGTAGTAACTGACCATTATTTAATCATTATGCAAATCACTTACATCGGCATACAGACTGAAGCCTTTCTCAGTATTGCCCATCAATTACATAAATCTCAGCCAGAGCCTGACATGAAAGTAAGCATCATATAAGATGCATAAAGAAACATGTGTCAAACAGAATTTCCTGAAACTAACTTCTTTGAGTTCACCAGTCATAGAAGACGTATTCAGCTGAGGTTCAATAGCTGAGATAATGGGCAAAGCAGAATATATTACAGGTGGCCAACTTTTAACAGTTGATAGGAGATCCTTGTGAAATGAAGTATTTGTCGCCAAAGCAACAAGAGCAACCTAGTTCATAAGAGAGATTCAGCCCCAGTTACCGATTTAATATGATCACAAGTTATTGACAACACAGAAATATGGGACGTGACCTGCATTAAACAGTTGCAATACACACCTCATAAGCAGTATCACGTAGCCTTGGATTTTCCGTCGGAATGTAGGGAACCAGCACAGGAAGTTGACGGAGATGAGCAAAATGGAAAACCCACCTGAATCAAGTACCACACCACCAGTTAATGAAACAAACTGAGAAATTGTTCCTCAACTAGATATCTGTATGCATATGAATGTATTTACTATCTTACCTTTCCCATGCAGAAGCTGATCCGCGCAATAATTTTGGACATAATGAAGCCGCTTCGGCATATTTGCGTTCCACAATCAGATGGTCAAGATATCCTGATCCCACCTGTATGGATTTGACAAATTAGAGTGTATACTCTGTAACGTGCATCCTTAGAGTGCTCTGCCACATCACCACAATGTTGTGGCTAGTTATAATTATTTAAAATCTATAAGTACCTTGCTGTGCAAAATTCATTTAGAAATTAATATTTACCACTCTATATTTGCGAGAGCTCTACAACTTGAACAAAAGATAAAACATTTCCATTCTGCATAAAACAACTTCTTGCCATAGTCAGCATATGCGGATCAACCCCATGCTTCACTGCAGATTTTTATTCTAGTTATTCTGAATATTGAAATTATTGCCATACTTTTCCATCCATGGCATAGAGCTCCATGGCAGAAGGCGTCAGAGAAGTCATACATTATATAATATTTTATTACAAGTAATATAAGGGAAAACATTGGATATGGAAAGTGCCAAAAAAAGAGAGAGAGAGAGAGAGAAAGAAGAAGCCATGGCAATCACATAATGACTAATTTGCATTTTCAAACCTATAAATAAATTATTTTCAGAACTACGCCCACACAAACCAGAAATACCTGTTTTGGTGTATGCAAATATTATCCATCTTATTCTCACTCATAAAAAGTACTGAAAAATATACACCATAAGTATATCCAACCTTCGTGCATTGCGATATGAAAAGCTGTGATAAAGTGTTACTATGATGTAAACAAAGATCATGATAGATATTCTACAGAACAATGATCGTTTGCAAATTCTTTAAAAGTAAAATTGCAGTCTGTTCGTTAACCATTGAAAAGTAACATTAGGAGATCCCTTGGTAAATTTATTCACACACATCATAGTTCACAATTGTATGGTTAAAATAACATATCGAATTCGCTACCAAGAATTTATAAGAACCTATGGTGAAAATCTTAAAATTAGCAGCCCAACCTCAGTGCACTTGAAAGGAAAGGAAAAAATCTAAAAGTACGGTGGTTTCTATTACCTAAGGTTAGCATGTGTCAGATGGAAGTAAAAGTCGCGACAGATGACAATAGGTAGCATCACTAGCTAAAATAACTGACCAATCTTGGATGACAAGCAACAACAGATGCAATTCAAAAACCTAGCACGTCCAAATTTGAACAAACTACCTCATCAAGAAGCTCACTCCGTCCCTGACCAGCTTCAACGGCTTCCAAGGCTTTATCATGCCATCCATGTTGAACCAGCCATGCTATGTGATCTTCTGCATCCCTATCAGCCAAAAAGCAATTAAGGATTTATAGTTCAGAATCTTTGACTAACTTCAAATAAAATGTGAACATGGTATGATCACTATGATCAAGAGATAATAACTTCTTAATTTTTCCTTTGAACTTATTTAGTAGGATATGGAGAGAGTGATTTTATCTTGAATGCCAGATGCCTAGAAAGTATTATCAGAAAACAAGATAAACATGCCAAAAGCCTCTTGGCTTGATGGCATGGCCTCTCCCATTAAGGGAAATCCCCTCCCCCCCACCCCCCTTTATTAAAAAAAGACTTAAAAAAATAATGATGTAACAACAGCAGCAGCAGTAATATTGATAATAACAAGCCTCAAAATAAAATATTATGACAAGACACAATGTTTTTCTTAATCTCTCTGTAAAAATTAACCACAATCAATCATGCTAATGAATAAGGACCAGAAAGAAACCGACTCCTAACTGGATTGACTTAAGATCATTCCACATATTTAAATCACGTGGAGTTTCATGACATCATACTCCTCCAAGTCGTAACAGCCTACTAAAACCTGGTTCAGCGAAATTGGTGGAAGACACAAACATGATCAGCCAACTAGATAGACCTAACAGCCTCATGGCTTTGCTATTCAAAACACATAAAATGATCAATTTGGAGTTAACATATATACACGAAATGTAGTTCCTTCCAACCAAAAATTTACACACACCACATAAGTCTATAGGTTATCCTTGAATCCATTATTCTCTTTACACATATTTATAATAATATAAGGTGTGATTGTTACAACAAAAAAAGGCAAAACTAAGATGATCGAGCAATATTCATGTATATACTAAATAATAGGCTTTTATAAATAGCATATCAAAGCAAAGCTATGAACATGTTTCCAACACGCCATCTGAATCTAAATAAACAAAGATAACAGGAGTGTATTTGATGGAAGATGAGGAAAAGGTATCACTGACCTAGGTTTAGCAATCACAACATCTTTTGGGGACACGATGTAGTATAAGGGTTCATCTCCAGCAGCCCACTGACCACCAGCATAACTGCTACCTAAATCACAGGTACAATGGCATCTTCATCACAGATATCATTCAACAACTCACAACAAAATGAAGTAGCAAGGAATAACATCATTTGTATATTGAAATGAGATTACATATAAAAGTAAGTAAAACCTGACTACCTGAGAAAGGAGAATGAGCAAGGGAATAATCTTTGGCCTTGTAATGTTCGAAGCCAAGAACAGGTAATGCATCAGTTGCCAGCTCATCATTAGTCCAAGTGACAACTCGCACTTCTGGTCTCTTCGCATTTCCCTATTGTTACAAGATTGACCCATTTAAGCAGTTGGTTCACTCAACTTCATACAGAAACAAAAGGGAGGATCATTCTGTTATCATGCAAAGTTTTTCATAAACAAGCTAACATATGGTTGTGGTAAAGGTGGTCAAGAGCTCATACAAAAACCAACCTCCATCCCTAGAAAGTGGAATATCCACAAGACCAACCATAGGAGACTTATAAACCAAAGGCACTAAGACCATAAAAACAAGCCATTAATACATTCAAATACAACCAACTCTAACAATATGACACCGGCATGGTTTGATAGAATATAGCTCAGTACGAGGAGTATCACACAGTTCTTGTTGCATAAAGCAAGCTGCAATCACGCAATGCTGAAGGAAAACAGCATTACCATTCCACAGAGTAAATACCTGGCGTGAAGGAACACTGCTGCTAAAGTCCTTCTCACCATCTTCTTTCCCAGAGATATATGCCAGAGCTACCAAAGAATTCCCAAAGGGCGCAATTCCTGAAATGAAATAGCTGGTCTGAAAAGATGCCACAATATCCACCTGGTTCATGCTAGACATTGAAAAATGCTTAAATGTCCCCTCAGCGCCGTTATTTTGGTTGGTTCTAATCGACGCAACTTTAACAGATGTTCCCCATCCAATGACCAGCAGAGTATCATCCTAGTGCCAGGATAAAACATGCAATATGAATCACATCAGTATCTAGAATATTGCTAAGTATTTATTTCACATGGTATTCAAACCTGCCAGACTAAATGAGGCAGCAGAAGCTCAGGGCGTGGGCTCCCTCGAGGTCTTTCGATGAATGTTACACGCTGATCATTAGAAGCATCATAAACTTTTACACCAGCATCATTAGCCCAAGCAATGAGACTAGTTTTCCATTTCACCGCATGAATTGGGCCTTCACCAGAGTGCAGAATCTGGGAGAAAGATAATAATTCAACTGAGCGGCCATAGTTTCAGAAAGTTTAATAAAATTTAACGAGTGAATAAAGCATGCCAGGAACCTAGATAAACCTGGTCTTTATAGCCTATCCATTTCTTCATGTTGAGGTATAAGTTACCAGCTAAACCTCCAGTAACAAATCTTCTTGATGATTTTCTTGAATATTCTGGGTCTAAAGCAATGGCTTTCATAGGGCGATGGTACTCGAACTTCATTCTCTCCTCGGTGAAAAGACTATTTATTACAACAGAACCATCGTCAGAGCAGCTTCCAATGTATTCACCTTCGATGTCAAAGCAAAGATCATTTACAGCAGATGTATGAGGATTAAATTCTTTAACCTGGAGGGAAAAAGAATTATGTTATTCATGTGATCGTCAATCAAATGAGTTACATCAGATAACACAACCAAGTTATATCACCAACTACCAAGGATTCTTGCTTGAGAGACTCCGATGCACTCTACATGATAGAACAAGGTCATAGGGCATGCTTTAAATATGCTGAAAATAAATCTACGCTGTTAAGCTATGAGATTCTACATACTTAAGAAGCTTATTAAAACGGAAAAAATTAAACTTTTACAAGCAATTTATGCATTATCTATCAATTATGTACTTGAACTTTCAATTAAATATTTCTGAATATTTCTAAATTGGCACAATAACTACTATCAATCATCGAGCCAAACGCAGGAAAGAAACCAACTTAAAAGTTAGGTTCACATATTCCTTAATCATTCTGAAACTAAAAACTCCCAACATAAAAAATACAGTGGACCCAATCAGCAAACACCACAAAAACAAACAACAAAATACAAGAACCAGACTCACTTGATTTCCGAGAAAATCAAGAATGTGAACGGAGCCACCATGAGTACCCAGCGCGATCATTCGTTCAGCAACGGCAATACACGAAGCGGCGTCGCTTTGTAGGAGAGCTGGCACGCTGCCACCCATCCGCTGGTACTTGAGGCGAGGCTCATCTTCCTCTTCCTCCTCCTCAGCTTCCGAATTTTCTTCATCCGAATCTTCTTCTCTTTCATCGTCGCCTTCCATTCCGTTCTCAGACGGCTTCGGTGACATTCTGGTTAAGCTTGATGCAAAGATTGCTATTTGAATCAAAGTTGTTATACTCCAAGGATCTAACTTGGTGGATCGATCCAATATGGCAAGTAACTACATAGTGGGTTTTCGTGTTCATACATCAAGCACTATGATATGATAATTAAAAAAAAACAGAGGAGAGAAAAACAAACCCAATCTAACTTTTTGAAATGGAGATGTGCAGCTAAACACAATTGTGAACGAAACTCACAATCACAATATCTTTCTTTACTAATAAGACTAAATGTAACTAAACTTTGATCCATGTAAATAAACTAAAACCTAACTTGTCTTTTATGTAAGAAATTACATACGAATCATTACGATATCTTCCAATTCATTATTTTACACTAATATAACAAAAAATACAAATAAGCATCAACACCCCAATCAAAATCTTGTGAAAATACAATTGCCACACAAAAGTACAAAATTCAATGAACAGTGCGCGAAAAAATTCTCAGAAATAGAAGAATCATAATACCCTGACCAATGCTAAAATTATTAGAAGCAAGAAACATTTCAGAAAGATAGGCTATCTTATTCACAATGGCTTGACGTACTCAATATATACAAAGTGCATCCGTAACCTTTATAGAAATAACAAAATAAAGAGCAAAACTGAAGGAGAAGAATAACAATTCACGGAGTGCACAGATTCCAAAAAATTTAACCAAAAACTCTTACCTCTGAAACTATTGATTTGAGAGAAGATTTTTAAGAACGGAGAAAAGAAAGAACCTGATGTGTCCGAGTGATTAGGGAAAATCCTGAAAAAACGTGAGAGAATGCATTCATATATATTTAATCGCATAAATTTGATCATTTATTCGTAATTGATTGAATGATCATAATTTATTTATTCTGGGTTGGGTAAATAAAAACACTAACATAAACAAAATCGGAACGTCGAGTTGATTTTTGTTAGTTAATCATTTATCAAATTTTATAAATATTAAAAACAGAGTAATATCATTGTATATACGTTGTGGGGACCCGGATATTAATCATGTTTTTAATCATCATTGGAACAATTTAATCAATTATAATAAACATGGTCTAAATTATATATATATATATATATATATATATATATATATTTTTAAACACAGTATTAAATGCGAAACGTAATAGAATACATTCTAAATATACATGTCAGTATTAAAGTACAAGTCTTGTACTATATACAATCATTTAAACTAAGGTTTAACAACTAAATATCAAGTGTCCAAACCCTATCTCAAATCAAAGTCCGTAGTCTGCACTCTAATCACGATCTCTCTCTTCATCTCCTCGACCCCGATCATGTCCCACCTGTTGTCATGCACACATACAAACACGAAAATAGCCGGATAACTCCGGTGAGAAATACATCCCAGTATAAATCAACGAAACATGCAATCATATAAACAATGTAAAAGCATGTATCAGATATCAGTAAGATGTATCAAAATCTGAAACATAATCAATATAAAATCGTCACTCAGACTCGTAATTCCACGTCTATGACTAGACTCAATCCTAGTCTAGGGATCCCGGTTTTCAGACGTTGGTATTCCTATATCGAACATCAGTAATAGAAGAAACTCCAATTCTATCCACTTCGATATAACCAAACATCCGGTGTCTTGCCCTATCCGTCACAGACTTTGGCACTTTCGCCAAATCACTATCCTGTGACAATGTGCAATGTGCCAGTGACGATTCCATCACTATTCGGCACATATGTCACCAGATTTCTCGTCTAATACATGTTTCTATAAATCCATAGAACAAGCATATCAAATCAAATAAATGTAAATAATAATAATAAGTATGTGATTTAGGGAAACTCAAGTATATCCTACTCGAGTCGTTCTCCCGGTACCACATTGACTTATACATTTCTCTTCTCGGTCTGACGAAGTCGAAGTCTCGAAGTCAAATCTGTCCATATCAAATCTGAAATGACAATATCGAATAGACTATGTCAATGTACAACTCAATTCAAGACTTGTTCTGATCAATACTCAAATCAAGACATAATCTGATCAATGTCAACGATACAACAATATCAATATACCCAGCAATACAGTATCAATCAGATATCAATCCCAACATCTCATAATTGGTGACAACACAATTCTAATATCAACTCGGTCTAATCACAATCAATTCAACTCTGAAAATTCATAATAATTTCATACGATATCTGTTCTTCGATCCGGTTTCGATTATACAATGTCTGATATCGCAAGAACAACATATATGGATCATATCTGATTCTGGGAGTATCATAATTTCAAATCATATCAAAACTTAGTAAAACTTACGTCCAGTTGTAGCCTGCGTAGATAGAAACTCAGTACTGCAGTCAGATTCAAAATCTAACGGGCGGATTTCTCGCAACTTGAATTTTTGTATTAAGAATTAAAGCTTTCCCCTGACCTTCGTTTTTCTTTTTGTTCTAAGGAAATGAAGCAATTACATATATATATCATCTTGCATGTGATAGCAACGCGTCACGTTCTTCTTCAATTTTGATTGGCGCTCGGGCGGTCATGAATTTCCGCCCGGGCGCGACGTGCTCGGCCCTCTCATTTTAAACAAGGGCGCTCGGGCGGATAAAACTTCCGCTTATCCGCCCGAGCGCGAGATGTTCGGGTTTCTGGCCTTATTCATTGGCGCTCGGGCGAAACAAAAACTTACGCCCGGGCGCAGCACCTTCGATCCAAACTTGTATAATTCCATATGCTTTGCCCAAATCTGATCTCGGAATGGCCCGGCTATAATCACATTAATTCATAATCAATAAACTCAGATTAACAGAATCAAAATCTCGGGCATTACATTTTTCGCCACCTAAGATCCGATTTCGTCCCCGAAATCACAGGCAATCAAATCATATCTCAACGTAGATACCAAAGGAGTTATATACAGAAGCCAACAGAAAACTCACCTCGATAAAACAATTCTGGAATCTCTGTCTCATCTCGGATTCTGTCTTCCAAATAGTTTCTTCGATATTCTAACCACTCGATTGCACTTTCAACAGCAGAATAGTCTTCATTCTGAATTATCTTTTCTTTTACTGATTCTGATTTCACTCTGGAATAATAATTCAAGAAATATAATATCATAATATAACTCGAAGTAACTCTGATAAAATCAATCTCAAAATACTGGCTATACAACATCCGTATATACCAATCAACAGCTCATAACAAATCAACATCAACAGCTGTTATCAAATCTGTTTAATTCCAGTTAATTCAATATTCAATCTTCTACCTCAAATATCACCGGTCATCTTCTGTCGTTGGCATATTTAGTGTGTCTATTCTGAGTTGTTTTCATTTCTTCTAAATCAGCTTCACTTTTCAGTCACATCTCTAATCATATCAGGTCCAGCCTCAGGAACCTTAGAGATATTATTCTAATAAAGAAGGGAATCTGCACTTCTTGTCGTATAATCCTTTACGATATTATTTCAGTACTTGTTTAATAACAGTCGTTGTACGATAATTCTCACAATGACAACGAACCTTGTCAGCTAGTGTTAAAATCAAGCACTACAGCTCTAATTATATCTCTTAATATCTGGATAATCCACTCTGACTGTCCGTCAATCGGTGAATGATATGTAGTACTCAGATATAATCTCGTACCCAACTCTTGCTGTACACTTTGCCAAACGTGCAAAGTCAACCAAAATCACGGTCTGATATAATCAACTCTCGATACTCTGTGTAATCTGATCACTTTTCTGATAGAAATCTCAGTAATATAATCATATATGTACGTCTTTATATACGAGCTAGCACTCGAAGACTAGGTCAGTCTGTCACTCCTAACTCAATCAATGCTCAATCCCGAGATGAATGCGGTAGCTTCATCACGATATCCCTGGAAATGTAATCCTATTTCCATTCAGGAATCGATAAGCTATATAACCAATCTCCTGGTTTCTTTCTTTCTGTATTCATTTGTCAGCAATTCATACATTTCAATACAAACTCAACCATATATAATCTCATCTGTTTCAATTAAAACTATCTTTTCGATCATCAGAATAAATATTGCATTAATTATTGTGCACTTCAAACAATACATGTCGTTTCAGATCTGAAATATTCGGCACACAAACGATTATTAACATATAACACACTGTCACAAACCTGTTATTCTGATCGATGCCCTGCTCTGATGTCGATATCTAGTTCTGAACATTCTGATCAACTTTCTGAACTGTTTTAATTCTCAAAATCAGCTCTGGTTCAGACTGTATAATATAAATTCTCCACTGTTTACTACCTGTTTCAAACACGAATTCATATCTGTTTCAAACACGGATTCAGAACAACAGCAATATTCAATCAGATTCAAAACATTACTCACCGATACTGATCTACTAAACTCATAAAACTGTAATTTCTGACAATACTATCGGACTCAGCCAACTGATCATGACTTCAACTTGTGCTAAGATCAACCGATATACTATCTTCGGATATAACATATTCCGAATACAATCTGTCTCGGCCAAAATTTACATTTCAACAGTTTCTATATACAATGTTTCAATTCTCAGAATATGCAATACAATTTTCAAATGTTCGATCTGATCAGTCATATACTTCAAATATCTTATGATATCATAGATAAAATAACCCCATAGATACAACAAGCATAGAATCATCAGAATACTTCTGAACACAGGTTCATCAACCCACAAACATAACTGGAGCATCCCAAATATAAACACTCAATCAAATGTAACTCTCGGCTAGAAATCTTCTAACTAGTCTTTCAAATCTTTCAATTCAATCAGTACTATCTGTCCAGCATTTCAGAAATAAGAACTGTACCTGATACGCAATCAATGCTGAAATCTATTTTTCTAACTGGAAGCAATTCTGAAATCTCATCTGAGAAAATATCAGCAATTTCATATATCACTGGCAAATCAGCCAATGATAGGCCTCGATTTCAGTAAATCAACTGAATGCACATGGAATCCCTTTGTTTCTTTCGATAATCATCAAATCATGAACATCACACATATTCAAGGAATCCTAATCTAAAATCCTTACCGTAAAATTTCCGTTCACCAATCATATCTATCTAAATCTTTCAATCTTCTGGAAAAATCACGGTAACTTTATACTTGGTTAACATATCAGTACCGATAATGTAATCACAATCAGATAACCCAAGTACTATATATCATCTAACTCAATCTCATATCTGTCATATTGCAGCATACAAAATCTAACAGATATCACTGATACAAAACCTCTCCCAAACAGAAAAGAGATCAATACTACAGCATATAATAACTTAATACTAAAGCATATATCAATGCAATTCATTTAAAATTAATCGTATGGAATGCATTAGTATCTATCAATACATATGCAAATTAACCATACAGTAAATCAGTACATGCCACTACCTTGTCAGTTGTGTCTTGGCCTTGGTTGTGATTGAGGAGTCGTCGGTGGTTAGAAAAAGTGAACAACCGGTGATTGTCTATCAGGCGGTGCCACTGGTCCAGATGGTTCTGCTCTCTGAGATCGTCGGGAAGCTCTCAGTGGACATACTCTAGCAAAATGTCCTGGCTGATGACAGATGTTGCAACTACCAAATACTCCTCGGCATTGCTCTGCGGAATGTCTTCCTCCACAAGTTCTGCAATAAACTCCTGTATAACTCGGGCTAAAACTACTGGAGCTCGACGAACCACTCCCTAACTTCTTAAACTGTTTCTTGTAAGCTTTCAGGAAATCTTTCTTTCCCCCACTACTACTGCCCCTATCAAATCTAGACGGTGATTGCAAGAATTAAGCTGAAGGTTGTTGTTTCTGGGGTGAGCAACATACGACATTCCTCGTTGTTTATCAAACTTGCCTCAGCTCTCTTTGCCCTGTTCAAGGCGTCAGCAAAATAATGGGGTCGTTCCACATTTACCAATGCAGATATTTCAGGATTCAATCGACTGATGAACTGATCAACTTACAGCTTTATCATTCTCAGCCACCTGAGGAGCAAAACGTAGTAAAGTAGAGAATTTTGCTACATATTCTTCAATATTCATCTGGCCTTGTGTCAAGTTGGCAAACTCTGTACTCTTATCTTGTCAGTACGATACTGGGAGAAATCTTTTATGAAACTCAGCTTTAAAGATTTTCCATGTAATCACGGTACCATGCTGTTCTAATGCTTCTTTGGTTGCGATCCACCAACTCTTTGCGACTTCATATAACTGGTGCCCAATCAATCTAACTCGACGTTCATCTGAGTAATCAAGTGAATCAAACAGCATTTCAATATCATTCATCCAACTCTCACAATCATCAGACGTCTCAGTACCCCTCAGAATCGGCGGTTGAAATGACTGAAACCTCTTCAACATTGTTTCCATCGGAGTTTCTGACACATCCATCTGATAAACCGAAGTACCACCTGATTCTAGAATTCTTCGAGGAGGTATATCTGATTACCAAAAGAATTAGTAACCAAATACAACAAACATGTTTCAGTCCTCCTCTGATCATCTTACTGCTGATCAAGAATCGGTTCTGATTCATTCTCAATAATACACATTACCATATCAAAATCAGATAAAGCAGGTAGACATGTATTAAAGCAGTAAATCATGATAGCAGTCAAAAGCAAGGAAAGAAAACTCAATCTACCCCGCTCACTAGCTTTTATCTTAGTCTAAAGGATCTATCGCTCTGATACCACCTGTCGTGGAGACCCGGACACTAATCATGTTTTTAATCATCATTGGGACAATTTAATCAATTATAATAAATAGGGTCTAAATTATATATATATATATATATATATATATATATATATATATATATATATTTAAATACAGTATTAAATGCGGAACGTAATGGAATACATTCTAAATATACATGTCAGTATTAAAGTACAAGTCTTGTACTATATACAATCATTTAAACTAAGGTTTAACAACTAAATATCAAGTGTCCAAACCCTATCTCAAATCAAAGTCCGTAGTCTCCACTTTAATCACGATCTCTCTCTTCATCTCCTCGACCCCGATCCTGTCCCACCTGTTGTCATGCACACATACAAACACGACAATAGCCGGATAACTCCGGTGAGAAATACATCCCAGTATAAATCAACGAAACATGCAATCATATAAACAATGTAAAAGCATGTATCAGATATCAGTAATACGTATCAAAATCTGAAACATAATCAATATAAAATCGTCACTCAGACTCGTAATTCCACGTCTATGACTAGACTCAATCCTAGTCTAGGGATCCCGGTTTCCAGACGTTGGTATTCCTATATCGAACATCAGTAATAGAAGAAACTCCAATTCTATCCACTTCGATATAACCAAACATCCGGTGTCTTGCCCTATCCGTCACAGACTTTGGCACTTTCGCCAAATCACTATCCTGTGACAATGTGCAATGTGCCAGTGACGATTACATCACTATTCGGCACATATGTCACAATATTTCTCGTCTAATACACGTTTTCTATAAATCCATAGAACAAGCATATCAAATCAAATCAATGTAAATAATAACAATAAGTATGTGATTTAGGGAAACTCAAGTATATCCTACTCGAGTCGTTCTCCCGGTACCACATTGACTTATACCTTTCTCTTCTCGGTCTGACGAAGTCGAAGTCTCGAAGTCAAATCTGTCCATATCAAATCTGAAATGACAATATCGAATAGACTATGTCAATGTACAACTCAATTCAAGACTTGTTCTGATCAATACTCAAATCAAGACATAATCTGATCAATGTCAACGATATAACGATACAATCTCAATCAATAACGAATCTGATTAATATCAATCTACTGTTGTTTCGACGGCATAACAACACAATCTCAATAAACCCGTCAATTTCAACATCACAGATTAATAACATGGTTCATAATCGATATCAGTACAACCCATAATCTTAACAATAACATATCATAATCTCAAATCTGTACAATCTCGCAATACCGGCAATACAATATCAGTATATACGAATCAACAACTCATCTGATCCAAATCTGAATAATATCAATATACCCAGCAATACAGTATCAATCAGATATCAATCCCAACATCTCATAATTGGTGACAACACAATTCTAATATCAACTCGGTCTAATCACAATCAATTCAACTCTGAAAATTCATAATAATTTCATACGGTATCTGTTTTTCGATCCGGTTTCGATTATACAATGTCTGATATCGCAAGAACAACATATATGGATCATATCTGATTCTGGGAGTATCATAACTTCAAATCATATCAAAACTTAGTAAAACTTACGTCCAGTTGTAGCCTGCGTAGATAGAAACTCAGTACTGCAGTCAGATTCAAAATCTAACGGGCGGATTTCTCGCAACTTGAATTTTTGTATTAAGAATTAAAGCTTTCCCCTGACCTTCGTTTTTCTTTTTGTTCTGAGGAAATGAAGCAATTACATATATATATCATCTTGCATGTGATAGCAACGCGTCACGTTCTTCTTCAATTTTGATTGGCGCTCGGGCGGTCATGAATTTCCGCCCGGGCGCGACGTGCTCGGCCCTCTCATTTTAAACAAGGGCGCTCGGGCGGATAAAACTTCCGCCCAGGCGCGAGATGTTCGGGTTTCTGGCCTTATTCATTGGCGCTCGGGCGAACAAAAACTTCCGCCCGGGCGCAGCACCTTCGATCCAAACTTGTATAATTCCATATGCTTTGCCCAACTCTGATCTCGGAATGGCCCTGCTATAATCACATCAATTCATAATCAATAAACTCAGATTAACAGAATCAAAATCTCGGGCATTACATACGTAGTAACAAGTGTTATTCTATATAAATCTTCATTATATTTTTTATTATAAAATATTTTAATAATTACATTGTATTTAGTTTTTAATATCAAAATAAAATCATAGTTTTAAATTTCGATTGTTTTTAATTATGATTTTTAAGTTAATTTTGATTATTTTCCAAATTTCCACGAAAATGTATTGGAATAAAGGATAATTAATTAATAAGGTCTCTTGTTTTATTAATAGAGTATGTCTCTTGTGAGACGGTCTCAAGAATCTTTATCTTTGATACAGATCAATTCTACCGATATTCACAATAAAAAGTAATAATCTTAGCATAAAAGGTAAGATTTTTTCATGGATGACGGTTAAAAAAACCGTCGCGCATCCGTCGCTATATTTGAATCAGCGACGGTTAGAAACTGTCGCTAATTTTAGCGACGGTTAAAATACCGTCGCTAAATGCCAAAATACTGTTTCCCCCGGATAATCTTGAACTTTCAACGGCTTGCAACTTTGTAGCGTGCAATGTACGCTGCGAAAAGTCATTTTTGTTGTAGTGAAGATAGAGAAAAAAAATTTGCTTAATGTTGGTCCGCAGCATCTTGTACATGACATTCAACCACAGAATGATGTTGAGGAAAATGAACAACATTCAATTGAAATCGAATAATTCTTACGATCTCTCCACAGTACCAGGAAGCACGAATTTTGGTTCCATGATCATTTCAAGATTGGCATCATCACATGCGCAGCCTCTTTTGCTCGATAAGCCATGAAAAACTTATTTTTTGATGAACTTATTGTCTGTTTTTTCCTCTAACTTCACTACAACAAAAATGACTTTTCGCAGCGCGCAAATTCTCTTTCCGCAGCGTACATTGCACGCTCCAAAGTTGCAAGCCGTTGAAAGTTCAAGATTATCCGGGAGAAAGAGTATTTTGGCATTTAGCGACGGTTAAAAATTAACGACAGTTTCTAACCGTCGCTAATTCAAATATAGCGACGGTTCTAAAATGCGCGACGGTTTTTTCAATCGTCGCGGATTAAATATTAGCGACGGTTTGGGTATATATTCCGTCGTGACGGTTTGGGTATATATTCCATCGTTAAAATATACCGGCTATTACGTGGACCAGCGTCCGTGCTTACGAAGCGCGGACGCTGCCGTAGTTTTGAAAAGGTTTTTTTTTTTACATTATTTTTGAATTTTTTTTAAAATTACATTATTTAAAAAAAAAAAACCCATTAATTTTTAGATTTTTTGTATTTATCAGAATTAAAATTGTATGTAAAATTTAACGATTTGCCTCCAATCGGCCAGGTTGTGAGGCCGGTTCACTTTTCCTTGGTTGGATAGATTCTGAAATTCATTGAACTCTTTCCGATCTCATTGTCATCCCTACTTACATACATAAAAATGCATTAATTAGAATTTTTATTGAATGGTTTGATTTTAAAATGCTTAATTTCTTTAAATCATCATATTTTGCAAATTCGATGCAAATTACAAATTTGACATCTATGCAACTGGAGACTGAGTGACGCCACGAATCATGCTCAGTGCCACACAGGGCTGGTCAACGGGTACCTGAAATTCAGACAAAACACATAAATCAACTCCAATTATGTGTGATTGTGTATGAATACGAAGAACTTTATTATTTATTTGGACAAATTATTTAATATTAATTAACAATATATCTGTTTTCTATATTTTTGGAAATGGGATTATTGGCGTTTCGATCACCGACAATTAATTGGTTTCCAAAAAAAAGAGTAAGACATAAGGATTGATTTTTGAAAAAAACAGAAAAGAAAAATAGACTAACAAAGTGGCCAGCTCCAAGAATCCAGTAGAAATGTAAGCTCTTGTAAGATTTGAAATAACCCTTTGTCATCTTTTCTTGCCCGCAATAGATTGGTGTTCTATCCATGCTCAAGAAACTTCTCAGCCCATCCCATCTGCCACATAAAAATGAATTACATCTTAGCGAATATACATATAAAGACGACGTATATCACAACCATGTACGAGAGACTCGCCTTTTACTTACTTGAGCTTTGACACCCATGCTTCGGTTCCTTTTGTTGAGCAAATGACATCTAACTGTATGATCATGGAAACAAATTCATATCAGTTTTATTACAAATTTAATCTGTACAAATGAACATTATAATTTGAAGTATATTAAGTCGAAATTCTAAAAAACATTAATGTTTCCTTGATAAAAACCAATTTGCGTACAATGAGAGGGGGAAACACAAGAATAGAGTTCTTACTTGACCGCTGTAAATGGTCATATTGACTCCTTTAGCCAGCAACTCATCAACCTAAGAATGGTTTTAAAAAATATTAAGATTTCATTCGTTAAGATAGATTTGAAATCTATAGATTTGGATTATGGTTTAATTGTTAACAATGAAATAAAATATCAGATTTTAAATTCATACTAGGCATTACTTAAATAAAATAGATGAATGTCAAATGATTTCATTATTTAGTGAACTTGAAATTCATATTAATTAACATGGTGGATTGTTTCTCTACATTAGAATATATTTGAAATGCATCGATTCAAATGCAATCTGAATAAAATAACCAAAGAAACCTCTTTAATTTGGCGAAACTGGTGCTTGAATTGAATATTAATCCATTGACTCAAAATGTTCGAAAAATCGCATCAAATTGTGTTTCATGAACTCTAGATTTGCTTAATGTTTTATAGTAGGAATGGATTTAACTACAAAATAACAGACCACAAAGATTTTCAATAACAGATGTGTCTCAAAAGCGATCTAATTTATTGAATAGATTCAAGGATGCATGAAATCTTATAGGCACAAAATTTCAATTTTATTTCCAATATGATCATGGGTCCGGTCTGCTGAAAAGCAGAGTTAATGGAGCTTAGATATTCAGTGAAGAACACACTCGAAAGTCAGAAATCTTGGGCGATCAAAGACGACTCTATGCAAGAAAAGAACCAGAAAATGAAATATTTTCAGTATTTTCTGCGTAAAGTCATGAAGAAATTAATTAATAACTACTATAAAACATGAAATATTTTGAGATGTGAGATGAATCAAGAACTCTGTTTCACAAAATACTCAAATCTGTCACCTCATCGATCCTCGGCTTCATGAAATCTGCTTCTAATGCAGAGAAAACAAGATCTGATTGCCCACCCCATCTGCAAACACAACACAAGCCCATCATCAATATGAAAAGAAAAAATTTACTGAATTGTTGAAAACATACAAAAATTCACATACTGAACGTCTTTTGGTATAATCTTCAGTTTCTTTTTTATCACACCATTCATTAAACTATCAAGATCACCATCACCACCTGCAGTAGACCTCAGCGAATTCAAATATCTCGAGTACCGGTTCATCGCTATGTGTTGAGATAGCTCCGAAGCTGTTAATGATACAGGGTCCATCCCTGAATCCAATAGAAAATTGTAGAAATCCTGCAAATATTCCATCAAGAGAAATTAAATCCATCGAGAATTGAGTCGTCGGAATCAATTTTAAGATTTGGAGGAAAAATTTAAGGGACATGGAGAATTTTTTACAACTGAGTTACTGCTAGTAGTAATAACATCCTCGAGCTCGCTCCATGAGTCGGTAGCCTCTTCGAACTCACCAGCATCAAGTTCTTGTTTAATTTGCTCAGCCAAACTGTTTTCTGAACGTAAATTTATCAACATAGCAGCAATATATTTTCTTCTGAGAAACAAGAACATGAATGAAGCAAAAGTAGACCTGTTTGATTTTTTTAGGCCATTGTTGTCTAGCCTGGAGACATCTTTGAGGAGAGGACCCCATGAAAACTGCAGTTAACATGTGAAATCTTGGAGCATTACTTGACTAAGTTGCCAAAATCTACATTTAATTTAGAATGTTGAGTTCATACCACAAAATCTTCTGGTGAAATCCAAGTGTCACCCAATGCAATTCCTAGGTACAAGAAAATTTAAAAATCAGAAATCTCAATAAATTTCAAGATTCAAGCTTGGGTTCTTCTTAAAACATTGCAATGTTTGATTTTTTTCCATTAGAGAATAATGATCACCTCCAAGTTTGAGCTTCAATTTTCCAGATTCTATAGCTTTGAGAACTGATAATCCAAGGGTAACAGCATATTTTCCTCCATAAGATTCTGCAACTATATAAAGTGGGCTCTTTTGGAGAGACTGGTTTCTATTAAAAACTTGAATCAAAAGTGTAGTTAAATCAGTCGCAGCTTCATAATCAGTTTTCACCAAAATTTTTGGATCTTCCACAAAACTGTATCCAGTTCCAACAGGATTATCCTACACGAAAACAAAATAATTAAATAAAACAAAAAAATATAAAATTATCTAACATTTGGCTCATTCTGAGGACACAATTCTCACCACAAATAAGAGATCGGCAACGCTCAGCCATGTCGAATTTCTAGGCTTCAAATCTGTATCCAATGGCCCAATTTCTTCAAAATTCCCAATCCCAACTCCAGAAGCACCCTAATTAACCAGATTCAGACAATAGCGTAAAATCTCAATCAGATGAAAAGGGTGTCATTCATTTGATGATGTAGATCAAGATGTGCAATGATCTTTGAAAATTTATTAAGTATAATAATATACTGACAGGTCCACCCTGCAGCCAAAGAATGATTGGCCATGGCTTGTTTGGATCTTGCTCCCTGTTTGGACTTCTGTAATACCACCAAAACATGTGGGCTCCTGTTGCATATACACGATACAGTCCAAACAAGACACGAAATCAGAGCAGTGAATGAACGCAATTCTCATCCGAAACATGAAAAATGAAATAAATAAAAATTGAATCTTTTCAGAAAACAAAAAAAAAAAAGCTTACTGGGCCTGACTTCAGCATATCCCCACGCCTCTGATCCATCTCCAGTTCCTGCAGCTTTAGCTGCTGATACTTGAAGAAAAAGTGGAAAGAAGAACACGAGATAAGCAAAAAGACGTACAACAAAATGGGACTTTTCCATTCCAAAATCAGGAAAAAGTCAAACTTTTCCACTTCACAGAATTAAAAAAATAAAAGCAATAGGCAGTGCAGAAGTGGGAAATGGCACAGTGGGAATGACGTTTTATATGCAAAAATGGGATCGTGATTGGACGGTGTTCTTTAGTTCTTATCTCTGACTTCAACGGAAATAACCAAAAAAGTGGGGTTGCAAATCAATAGGATAGACCAAAGCTACTTGATTTCACTGTTTATTTCTATTTAATTTTTCAGCACCGCGTGTCTTAATTCTTTAGTGAGTGACTTTTTTATGGGTAAATTTATTGGAGTATATGATAAAAAAAATTAAAATATTTTTTTTAAGTTCTAAAAATATATTTTTTTAAAAAAAAAAGTGGTCACATATGTTGAAAAATATATTTAAAATGTGAGTATTGAATATTTGAATGTTGAATATTTGAATGTTGAAAATAAGAGTTGTAAATATTGAAAATTAGTGTGTGATGATGTAGGTAATGACGTATTTTATTTTTGGATTATTTGTAAAGATTTCCTATAAATAGATCTCTCATTTGTGAAGAAAATCACAATTGAGTAGAGAGAAAAATATTATAAAGTGTGTAGTTTGGTAAATTTTGAGAGTTTGAGATTTTTACTTTTTACCATAAATTTTTACTTTTTCACAACACGTTATCAGCACGAAGCTCTAAAAGTCCTACATACTTTTCCAAGCTCCAAACAGAAGAAAAAGGAAAGAATTATATGCCATGGACTCTAGATGTAGAAATGCATCTTGAGTCATTGGGTCTAAGCGAGACCATTAAAGAAAATGGCATATGCACGTCACAAGAAAAGGCAAGAGCCGTGATATTTTTGCGTCGACATCTCGACGATGGATTGAAATGTGAATATCTGACTGAAAAAAATCTCATGGCTTTGTGGAAGAGATTAAAAGAAAGATTCGAACATATAAGAGAAGTTATACTTCCGACCGCCCGGGATGAATGGAATACATTGAGATTCCAAGACTTTAAAAAAGTCAGTGATTACAATTCGGCGATGTATAGAATAATCTCGCAATTAAAATTTTGTGGACATGAGGTCACAGAATCTGAGATGCTTGAAAAAACATTTTCCACGTTTCATGCATCAAATATTACTCTACAGCAACAATATAGAGTACGTGGATTCGCGAGATATTCTGAACTCATCGCCTGTCTTCTTGTGGCGGAAAAAAACAACGAGCTATTAATGAGAAATCATCAGTCCCGACCCACTGGATCAACAGCATTTCCAGAAGTAAATGCTGTAAGTAAAAATGAATTTAAACCTGGAAACCAAAATCAAATTCAAAGACAAGGTTTTGGTCGAGGTCGAGGTCGTGGACGCGGACGTGGACGTGGACGTGGAATTGGCCGTGGTCGTGGTCAAGGCCGTGGTTTTGAAAATAATCGAGATAGTTATTTTTATAACTCATCTCAAAAGAACGTCTCAAACCATCCACAGAAAAGGCATCATGAGAATACAAGTGTTAATGAGAAGCACTCAAAAAGATATGAAAGTTCTTGTTACAGATGTGGTACTCCAGGACATTGGTCCAAAGTTTGTCGAGCCCCTGAGCACCTTTGTAAACTTTATAAAGAATCATTAAAGGGGAAAGAAAAGGAGACCAACTTCACTGAACGCAGTGACCGTTTGAGTGATTCAACTCATTTTGATGCTGGTGATTTTATGAATGATTTCTCTGGAAATGATCAATATGTTGGTGGGATAGAAATGAACAATATTGATGCTGCAGATTTTCTCAACGATTTCTCTGAAAATGAACAATATAATGGTAGAATATAAATGTACAATAATCTATTTTTCATGTATTCATAGAATAATGTTTTATTGTATAATTATGATTTGTGTTATATTTAAATATATATTGCAAGTAATTTATTTCATTGCATATTTTTTTGAAGTTCAAATATGGAAAATGCTATGAGCAAAGCTGAAGTTTGCATACCCGATAGTGGTACAACGCACACTATCCTCCGAGATAAAAGATATTTCTTGGAACTAAAACCAACAAAAACAACGGTGAATACAATATCAGGTCCTGTAGACTTGATTAAAGGATGTGGTAAAGCACAATTTTTGTTACCTAATGGTACAAAATTTTTGATCAATGATGCTTTATATTCACCACAATCGAAAAGAAATTTGTTGAGTTTTAATGATATATATTCCCATGGGTATGATACTCAAACAATGAATGAAGGGAATGAGAAATATATGTGTCTTATCACATATAAATCAGGAAAGAAATATGTGATTGAAAAACTACCAATGCTCCCTACTGGATTGCATTATACACATATAAGTCTCATTGAATCAAACATGGTAGTTGATAATTCTTCGATATTAACCAATTGGCATGATCGATTGGGACATCCTGGTTCAACAATGATGCGAAGAATTATAGAAAATACACATGGTCATCCACTGAAAGACCAGAAGATCTTTCAGAATAATAAGTTTCAATGTAAAGCATGTTCTCTTGGAAAACTTATTATAAGACCATCACCAGTCAAAATCCAAACTGAATCACCAATGTTTCTTGAACGTATTCAGGGTGATATTTGTGGACCAATCCATCCACCATGTGGACCATTCAGATACTTTATGGTATTGATTGATGCCTCCAGCAGATGGTCACATGTATGTTTATTATCAACTCGAAATGTTGCATTTGCAAGATTACTTGCTCAAATAATAAAATTGAGGAATCAATTTCCCGATTATACAATCAAGAAAATTAGACTTGATAATGCTGGTGAATTTACTTCCCAAACTTTCAATGATTATTGTATGTCTATGGGAATCATTGTTGAGCATCATGTTGCTCATGTACATACATAGAATGGATTGGCTGAATCATTGATTAAACGTCTGCAAATGATTGCTAGACCAATGATAATGAAAACAAAGCTCCCTATTTCTATATGGGGACATGCAATTTTACACGCTGCTTCATTAATTCGCATCAGACCAAGTGCATATCATAAATACTCCCCATTGCAGCTTGCATTTGGTAAAGAACCAGACATTTCTCATCTGAGAATTTTTGGATGTATGGTGTATGTGCCTATTGCACCACCGCAACGAAAGAAAATGAGACCTCAAAGAAAGGTTGGAATTTATATCGGTTATGATAGTCCATCAATCATTCGATATATTGAACCTCAGACAGGCGACGTGTTCACAGCACGTTTTGCTGATTGTCATTTTAATGAGGAAATCTTCCCAATGTTAGGGGGAGAACAGAAACATACCGAAAAAGAAATTACATGGTATGTATCATCATTGTTACATCTGGATCCAAGAACAAAACAATGTGAAAAAGATGTACAACAAATTGTACACTTGCAAAGAATAGCAAATCAAATACCAGATGCATTTGCAGACACAAAAGGGGTAACTAAATCATATATACATGCTGCAAATGCCCCTGCTCGAATTGAAATTCCAAAGAAACAAATGGAAGATACTCATGATGTCATTAAACGCCTGAAGCGTGGAAGGCCAGTCGGTTCCAAGGATAAAAATCCTCGAAAAAGAAAATTCATAGAGAAACACGATGATCACAAAATAAAGAATGACGTTTCTGAAGAAACACATGATGATCACAAAATAGAGAATGGTGTTCCTGAAGAAACACATGATGATGAAAATGTTCTGTCAGAACCACAAACTGACGAGAATCATGAAATCTCTATCAATTATATTAATACTGGAAAAATATGGAACCGAAAAGATATAGATGAAATTGATGATATATTTTCTTATAATGTGGCAATCGACATCATAAATGATAACGAAGATCATGAACCAAAATCTTTTGGTGAATGTAAAAATCGGCAGGATTGGATAAAATGGAAAGATGCCATCCAGGTTGAATTAAATTCGCTAAATAAACGTAATGTTTTTGGACCTATAGTCCTTACACCTGAAGGTGTAAAACCTGTTGGATACAAATGGATTTTTATTCGAAAGCGAAATGAGAAAAATGAAATAGTAAGATATAAAGCTCGACTTGTTGCACAAAGTTTTTCTCAAAGGCCTGGAATTGATTATGAAGAAACGTATTCTCCTGTGATGGATGCAATTACGTTTCGGTATTTGATTAGCTTGGCGGTATCTGAAAATTTAGAAATGCGTCTTATGGATGTTGTTACAGCTTACTTATATGGATCACTTGATAGTAATATATATATGAAAATCCCTGAAGGATTTAAGATGCCTGAAGCACAAAGTTCAAAACCCAGGGAATGTTATTCTGTGAAATTACAAAGATCATTATATGGGTTAAAGCAATCAGGTCGAATGTGGTATAATCGACTAAGTGATCACTTGATGAAAAAGGGATATGTAAATAATTCAATATGCCCTTGTGTTTTCATTAAGAAAACAACATCCGGATGCGTAATTATTGCTGTATATGTTGATGATTTAAACATCATTGGAACGAATAAAGAAATTCAAGAAGTTGTGTCATACTTGAAGGAAGAATTTGAAATGAAGGATCTTGGAAAAACCAAGTATTGTCTGGGTTTACAAATTGAACAAAAAGAATGTGGAATGTTTGTTCACCAGACAAATTATACAGAAAAGATCCTTAAACGTTTTAATATGGATAAAACAAATCCTTTAAGTACTCCAATGGTTGTTAGATCATTAAACATAGAAAAGGATCCATTCCGTCCATGTGAAGATGATGAAGATATTCTTGGTCCAGAAGTACCATATCTAAGTGCCATCGGTGCCCTTATGTACCTTACAAATTGTACAAGGCCTGATATATCTTTTGCCGTGAATCTGTTGGCAAGATTTAGCACATATCCAACAAAGAGACACTGGAACGGAATTAAACATATATTCCGTTATCTACCAGGAACGACAGACTTGGGACTTTTGTATTCAAAAGATGCTAATCCAAGTATAATTGGTTATGCTGATGCTGGATACTTATCTGATCCACACAAGGCACGTTCCCAAACTGGATATGTATTTACTCGTGGAGGCACTGCAATATCTTGGCGTTCTCAGAAACAAACGCTCGTAACAACTTCATCAAATCATGCCGAGATTATTGCACTACATGAAGCAAGTCGTGAATGTGTGTGGTTAAAATCAATGACCCAACATATCCAAATTTCATGCGGATTATCATCTGATGAGAAGCCTGTGATACTATATGAAGATAATGTTGCATGTGTTGCTCAAATGAAAGAAGGATACATAAAAAGCGACAGAACTAAACATATTCCTCCTAAGTTTTTCGCATTCACTAAGGAGCTAGAGAAGAATAAATATATTGATGTTCGTCACATTCAATCAAGTGAAAACTCATCAGATCTCTTCACAAAGGCACTTCCTACGTCAATATTCAGAAAGCACATATATAATATTGGGATGCGCAATCTACGAAATTTGTGAAGAATTGTTCGTGTCAACATGAGGGGGAGTTTACGTGACTGCACTCTTTTTCCCTTACTATGGTTTTTATCCCAATAGGTTTTTCCTAGTAAGGTTTTTAACGAGGCAGTATAAAAACACGTAATGAAGACAATCATTATGATCATCATCACAAGGGGGAGTGTTGAAAAATATATTTAAAATGTGAGTATTGAATATTTGAATGTTGAATATTTGAATGTTGAAAATAAGAGTTGTAAATATTGAAAATTAGTGTGTGATGATGTAGGTAATGATGTATTTTATTTTTGGATTATTTGTAAAGATTTCCTATAAATAGATCTCTCATTTGTGAAGAAAATCACAATTGAGTTGAGAGAAAAATATTATAAAGTGTGTAGTTTGGTAAATTTTGAGAGTTTGAGATTTTTACTTTTTACCATAAATTTTTACTTTTTCACAACAATATACTCATATTGAATGTGATTTGTAAATATTCGGGATAACACACTCACATATCTCTATTGTTTATCTAGTGTGAGACCTATACATTTTGTGGATTCATACCAGATGAACAGTGAATGATACACTAATTAATTGTAACACGTCCCGTGTAATGTTTAATCGGAGTATTTTGTTAAAAAAAATAATTTTTTCAGTGTATTTCAGATATATTTACGGAGTTCATTTTAATTAAGAAATGATTATATCCCTGTTTAATGTACTTATATTTTAAAAAAATAATTTTTTCAGTGTATTTCAAATATATTTACGGAGTTCATTTTAATTAAGAAATGATTATATCCCTGTTTAATGTTCCTATATTTATGGCGGTGGCATGCCGTAGATGGAGATTGCATGCAGAAGATGAAGAGTCAACTTTCTAGGCAACTAGAAGGATACATTAATCAAGTTTTATTCGTTTAAGCACCAAAAATTTTTGTTGGCAAAAATTTGTGTGAGACGGTCTCACGGGTCGTATTTTGTGAGACGGATATCTTATTTGGGTCATCCATGAAAAAATATTACTTTTTATGCTAAGAGTATTATTTTTCATTGTGAATATCGGTAAGATTGACATGTCTCACAGATAAAGATTCGTGAGATCATCTCACAAGAGACCTGCCCTTTTTTTTTTTTTCCATTATTTTATCAGTGAGACAAAACTTAAAAAAGTGATGTTAGAAATAATTTTTGACACCTAATTTCGTCACACTCGATAGTTATTTGGGCACACAATCTTCTTATGCGCACTCAATTTCTTTTGACTTGAGAAAAAGTGAGAGAATATTCACCTTTTTATGAAAGAAACGTTTCTTGCATTTTGATAACTTTTCTTTGAGATTTTATTTTATATTCAACCATAAAAGTTTTCAAATCTCCAATAAAATTTCTTTGATTTAAATTTGTTGCTAAAAAAATCATTTTTCGTCTCAATTGCGCTATGGATAAAATACCAAGTAGAAACGTGCTTAGCATATAATGTTTCAAAGCAATCAAATCAAACAAATTAAAAAATTACAAAATGGATCACAAATAATTAATGCGGGCGAATTGAGCAATATAAAGTTATAAAATGGAATTGATGAGTTGTTGAGATAAGGGTAGTATCGCCACACTATATTTAAGGGTTTAGTTTTAATATAGTTTGGTGAGATCTATAAAAATTTATGAGTCTCAAATGTCCAAATCAATTTTGAACTTTTAGATTTTGCCTAATAGTCTACTTTTATGTTAGAATGAGGTAGTTATTGAACCTAACATGTATTGATAAATGTTCGCTGTTATTTGAACTTTTAGGCATAGTTTGGTACACATGATAGGATAAACATGTGATATATAATATAAGGATAAGTTAAGGATAAATAAAATGTAGGATATTATATTTAATGTTTGGTATGATTTTAATAAGAGTGATTAAATTTATATATTAGATTGTAATGACAAAATTAACGTTATCATAATAAATTTTATAATTTCAAAGTTGTTGCTTGAATTCATTATTCTTATCTGTTCATACGCCGACAGTGCTTGCATGATTTATTTTTATCTAATTTTATATATTATATAATATGATAATTGACTCCTTGATTTTGTGAGTCAAGTCAAATATCAATTTTTAAGGTTAATCGAGTTATACTAATAATTTTATTGAGATTTATAAAAATCATTTATATAAATAACTCGAGTTCATTTATATAATTATTATATTATATAATATATAAAAATAAATAAAAATATTTATTTGATTTTAATTTCTACCTACTAGTAGAGATTTATAAAAATCTTTTATATAATTATCATCTAGTGATATTAATTTAGAACTTGATCATATATAGAGTTTATGATTTTTATATTAAGGACAATTAAGTCATTTGTGGTGTTTTTATCATTAAATTAAAATTATCACATCTCATAAAAGGGATATTTTATCATTGTAAAAATTATTTATCACGGACCCATGATATTATCATGAACTTTCTAAAAAGGTACCAAACGTGAGATAATGATGATTATTTATCAATCACTTTCTTATCCAGTATATCAAACTATACTTTAAGGTATTGCTAGAGTTGCAAGTAGTCAAGCTACTCGTGAGCAACTCGGTCAATACTTGACACGAGCTCGATTCTAATTCGAGTTTCAATTATTTATACTCGAGTAGCTCTAATATCATATAATATATATATATATATATATGAAAATTAAATGATATTTTTGTCAATATATATCTAAACCCGAGCTCGAGTTCAAGCTCGAACTTGAGTAACTTGATATATACACAATTTGAACTCAAAATAAATTACTCGATCGAGCTCGAGTAGACAGAAAATAAATAAAATTGAGCTCGAATGGTATCGTACTCGAATCAGCTCAAAGTACTCTATTCTAGTGGTAGGTTGAAATTTCCAGCTAGCATGAACTGGATCACAAATAATTTAATGCAAGCGAATCGGACAGAGACTAAAATAGTCATTATTAATTCGGACGATAATTTATAAAAATAAAAAGTATAACCTTGTTAAATTAAATCTGTAAATTAGTCTTCGGCTCCTTGTAAGTTGTAACTATCGTCTACTGGTCATATCGAAGCATGAAAATGGGCTGTAGCCAGACTACAGACTGCCTTTCTGTTGGAGTCGACGAAGGCAGCTGGCCTAGGAAATTAATTAACACGATGAAATTAACGTTTTTTGTGTTTTTTCTTTTCTGCTGTTTTTTTTTTTTTTAAAAAAACAAACTAATAGCTAGGTTAGCTTGTCTGTTTATAAAATCTTTGGGGACAAAATATTAAATCAATGGACGAATTGTATAAATTTGAATGATACTTAATGTTACCTCAGGTAATACTATACATAAAAATTAACGGGTCATATCACACACACACACACAGTTGATGTAATAAAAAATTGTGATTATTCGGACTACTCTGCAGGTTTGTAAACGGATCCAAGTGATCATAGACGGGTATTCCAGCTAGCTAGTAAATATGTCCCAATAGCTGGTGGAGAGAAAACTTTATGGGTTATCTATCACTTGTGTCACAAACAAATGTCATAAGCACCGGGCTTTGCTCGAAATAGACGCTACGTCGTTCAAGTAAGATAACAATTTAAAGATATTATCTGAAAGTTAAAGAGTTTAAAAGAGTCTTGAACAATAATAACCTCCCATATTTATAGATTTTTTGCAGTGTATAGAGAGTTCAGACTTTTATAATTAATCTAAGCTTCAATAATAAATTGAATAATTAAATTTAGTCACTACCCATCAATAGTCAAACTAAAAAAAAAAAAAAAAAACTAATTTAGTTTGATGGGGAGTACTTTAAAATATTTGAAAAATTATTTATATTTTTAGATTTATTTTTACTCACCTTTTACTCGAGTCGAGGGACCGGACCATAAACCAAGTGGTTTGCATATACTCAACAAGAAAATATTTTAAAGTTACACGGATATCTGAAAATCTCTATGAAATTTAAACAAAAAATATTTATTTTCAAAACAATATTGATTGTGCATGTAAAACATAAGCTTGGGCTTGATAGGCCCAGATAGAAATGGGTTCATCTAGCTGGATAGTGCTCACACGAGGCCCAACCTATGTAACAGCCTTTTCAGCCCGTTAAATAGAAAAGAAAAACAATAAAAATTGACTGCTGTCACAATTTTTTTTTATCCTCAATATGCTATTTTTTTAAATATTTTTTCAATGATAATGGCAATAAATATAAGAATAAACACTATATTATGTAGTCTAATAGTTTTATTTCTTAAATGAGTGATGAACAACTAAATAAAAGTAGATCTAAGGGCACCCGCATTGGTGGGTGTTCTCATCAAAAATCGTGGGGTCCACATGCCACATACACATTACATTAACACATCTATTCTCCAACATTCATTTTAACATTCACACTCATTATTTGTAGGTCCCGCTATCCACTCATTCATCTTACTCTTATTTTACATTAAATAAATTCAATTTCAAATTTTTTAAGAAATTTAAATTATTATTATTTTATATTAATAATAATTTCTTTTTATATATTCAGTACGTAAAATAATTTAATTTTATGAGTGTCATTTAATTAAAATTAAAAATTTATTATAAACCTAAAATAAAACGGTACAACATATAATAATAAATAACACTTGCATAAAAATATTAGAAAATAAATTAAATTTAAGAGAAGATGTAAAATACTAATTGATCGGAGAGTTACATTAACGAAAAAAAAAATTACAATGAATGAAAATTACAATAATCGAAAATTAAAATAACTGCAAATTAAATATTCAATCTCCCCCTAATCTCTTGACATAGACGTTCGTGGATGATAAGTTGCTCATATGTCATTTGCGAAGTATCCTTCGAAAGGATTGCATATTCCTTTAGTTGAATTTTGGTCATAGCAGCTTTTGCTTTCATCTCATCTACTTCGAGTTGTTTTTGTTTCATTTCAACTTCAACTTTTTTCATGCTTGTATATTCAGTAAACTTTGCAAATATATTGTCCAAGTTTGTTGTCATACACTCCATGTCCGATATCGTTTTACCTTTTCCATTTCTTTTTGCTGCCTTCTGACCCATTGGACGATTTTCTTCTTCAATTAGGTCTACATGTAGACTCGCATCTTGGTTGGATGAGGTGTTGCTTGCTCCCGACTCCGAGGTCCTTGCCTTCTTCGTGCTAACATGGTGATCAACGGACTGTGTAGTAAACATTGGACGGTCTTTTACGATCCTTCACACATGCTCAAGATTAAATGCGATGCCGTTATTTTCCGCACGATATTTTTCATACGCAAGTCGTAGTATATCCTCATCACTGTGGCCGCTACGATATGCACTATAAATACTATTGTAATTTGCATTGAAGCGATATACTTTTTTTTGGATGGTATTGTGCCAGTGCGATCGTATGACATTTGCACTTCTATTGGGTGTACCTGCGGGACGATTGTCATCATAGTAGCTTGCAACACGTCCCCAGAAAGCTTCCGCCTTTTGATCATTGCCGATGATTGGGTCATCGCTGATAGTGACAAACGATCTCGCTAAGACCTCGTCTTCAACTTTTCTCCAGGTTGACCGTTTTTTTCTACCCTCAGCGCCAGAATCCACATTCTCCAAATTTACGACTTCAATTGGGGATTCACGATCGAACAATTGAGTCTCTGGGACGAAAGTCGGAGTGGTCGGTTCATTTTCCGTCGGAGAAATAAATGGCATACTGGTTGCATGTGGATTAGATGGATAGTTTGGTGGATATGGATTATATGGATACTTTGGTGAATATGAATTGTAAGGATAATTTGGTGGATATGGATTATGTGGATAATTTGGTGGGTAGAAGTATTTTCTTCCGGATTTTTTGGATAACTCACGAAATTTCTAAAAAACCCTCGGTAATTTTCATCCATTTCGGAACAAAGTAGGATTTAAGAAATTTTTGAAAAAAAAGATTTTGAGATGATGAAAATAGAAGAGAGAAGATTTTTGGAGTGAAGAATAATATGTTTTGATGTTTGAAATAATTTGTGTAGTGTGTGAATATTTATAGAGGAATATATTATTTTTTTAATAAACTAGCCGTTAATTAGCAGTTAAAACAATTTTTTTAATTTTAAAAACAAAAACAACCGTTAGTTTTTTATTTAACATTATTTTTTAATTTATTTTAATTTCCGTTTTTTTTAAAAACATACAAATTTGAAATTTAAACTAATACATTAAATAAGAAAAATTCATCACATGCGTGGGGCCCGCCTTCAACGACGGGTTTTGAAAATCCGTCATAAATAGCGACGGTTTTTACAAAACCGTCGCTAAGTTTCGAATTTTTTTTTTGAAAAAACTGACACAGAACACCCCTTTAACACCCAATGTGGGTGCTCTAATTAATCAATATATTGACGTGGACTTCGAAAATTTGGTCAAATAAGATTATCGGGTGTAAAAATTGTTCAAGGTTGAGTAGGGTTTTTTTTAGCACTGTTTATTTTTTGTCGTCTTGATTTGATAAATTAGATCGACAAAAGGAGAATAAAGTTAATCATGAAAATTCAAGGTTCATATTAATCGCATATCAGTTACAACTAAGCTTGCCAAACAATGATGTTTATATGGTATTTTTCTTCGAATTTGTTATGAATTAAGTGTCCGTAACCAATAATAATTCGACTTATGTTTATAAATCGAATAATATTTGATTCGTATAAGCTCAGACAAATTAATACGATTGACAGATTACCCAAACATATAAAATAAACTTACTAATATTGTAGATGAAAGATTTTGAATGAGTTGAGATGTTTGAATTAATTTGATGACAGCAAAAACGATATGATTTTGGGAAAAATAAATAAATTTGAACAAGTATTGTCTGATATGAGAGGGTTATTTTTTTTAAAAATGAAGTTTAACCGGGGTTATTTCCAGATATCATTAGTTTAAAAATTAGATTTATAACGTTCCTAATATTTTTATAAAAACAACAAATATGTATTTAAGTATCGTTTGGATGCACTTGATGAAGGTGAGACGAGACACATAATTATTTATTAATCTTATGTTTGTCTCAGTTTTTAGTCATCTCAATTTCATCAATTGACCCATTATGACACTATATGTGGGTTGTATTAGATATTCTTTTCAATCACATGATGATCATATGATAAATATAATATGAATGAAATTTTATAATTATATATGTTATTGGTGTGCGTGATTAAGATTGTGATAGGTCCGTTCAGCCAGCATCCGACCCGCACTGTATGCATTATTATCTTTTTGTTGGTGATTATATAATCTATTGGAGGAGAAGTGATGATGTTTGATTAATTTAAATTTTCTTTTAATATACTAAAATCTAAAATAATTATAAATTCAAAAAATTTAATAATATTTAAATATAATTTTTAATTTGACTAATATTATAAATAATTTAATTATTATTGATCATATTTTATTATTATATTATTTTTAACCATAATATTATAATTTTTATTCACCATTATTTAATATTCAAATTTGTATTAATATTTTAATTATCACAATACATGCATATTTATGTTATTATCAAAATTTAATTATTCTCTATAATATTATGGTGTGTTGTCATTGACCACCAAATTAATTCCTACCATTTTAAAAAAAAAACGAGTGTAATGGTGAGTATGATTGAATCCACAGAGAACGATAGATTTATTTCTTTTGATAATAAAAATAAAAAGGGGGATTTGTTTTGATAATTACTAAATAAAATAACCAAAGCTAAAATTACCAAGCAAGAAAAATACTGAATTTAGAAATGAAAATTAATTTACGAGAATAAAGTTGAAGAATTTATTATGAGAAAATACTGATTCAAGAAGATTCTACTATTTAATTATATCACTTTTCTTTGGTTAACCAATCATTTATTCATGTTATTCCAAGCAATTAACTTTGAATAATACGGATATCCGCTAAAATTTTTGTGTTTTCCTAAATTAATTGACCAAACCCAGCATCCAGTCAAAATTTATCAATAATCAACTGGGCACGATACCGTTCCATATTAAATAAAGATAGCATTTTAGTTTCGTGAAAACAGTTAATCCTAAAATCTAACAACCGAGGTAGCTGCAATTGGAAGATCTAGTTCCGTCGATTTATTTAGATTACACATGTTATGATAGCACCACACATCTAACCTATTGCTACTCACGTACCAATCGTTCATAACAATTACGGATCACTGAATTCATGGTTATCATTAGAAAATCATATATCAAATTAAATTGTCATATTAATTGACGTATAACATTCATATAATTAAATCATAAATCAACGAATACTTGAGCAAACTAGAATAATAAATTAAAGTGCAAAAATCTCACAGTGATAAAATTAAAATAGTAGACTATCCCTTGAATCAGACTAAGAAAATTAGTCAAGCATAGTTTGATCTACAATATCTATAAAAAATAAATAAAAAAACATAAAGAAAATGCAAACTATTTTGTTGGGAGAATTTGGAAATCCTGCGCCTTTGTCTTCGTGCGTGAGGATGGAATGCTTTTTGAGAGAGCTGTTCCAATCTGATTCTTCAATTTCTCTCTGCGGCTAACCGCTCCCAATTGAGTCGTAGCCTTTTGGGTCTAAAATATTAAGCTAAAAAAAACCCACTAATTTCTTAATTAACCCTAAATATTAAAATATAAAATAATAGATAAGATCTTATCTAGAGTTTTCCTCCTAGGATTTCCACTAAATCAGACACTATAATTAATTCTTTCAAATATCAGATTTTTCTCTTCCTGCAATTTTAGGCAGCTAAAACATAATCACAAGACGTGGCCACGCCTTGTTCCAAGACCTCTTCTGGTTTGGCCATTCTCTTTCAAAGCTATATCTTGGAAACTTCAAATGTGATAAACATCACATTTTTAACTCAAATTTGATCCAAGACCGTAAAAGTTCTTCCTACAATAAAATTACATAAAAATGTATCAATTAAATATATCCGAGGTTAGAATAATGGGAAATATGAAAATAAAAATACTGACTATTACGAGCCTATCATATTAATCGATTTTTTAGTTTTTTTCGAAAATTGAAAATAATGAAAATTTAATAATTAATATAATATTTTAATTTTATTTATAATTTTTTAAATCAATTAATTCTATAAATTTTATTTATTTATTCAATCATTCTAAAAATATATTACTAATTAATATATGATGAGAGCATTTTAGTAAATAATTAACAAAAATAATCAAGCAAGTTAAAATCATATCAAACATCATATAATTTATCATAACGTATTGTTTATCCTTACTTTTTATTTTATAATAACTCTTATTATATATCGTTTAATTATCCTATCACACGAACCAAACAATGTTTTTTTATATTACTCAATCCTAGCTAGTTTGTTACATTCATTAATCATCCTTTATATTACATCAAACGGTATCTAATAGTACTATTCTAAGATATATTTTTTAAATATTAACTGTCAAGCTCAACTCACCTATACCATCTTCAAAAGCAAAGGTACGTTTTGAGATGAAATTGATGGTTTTTCAATATACAACCGAAAATTTTTCATCAAAGTGGGCCAAAATACATTATTTACATTTTTTTATGGAACGTGTGCTGAATCCGAAAATGACGCCTATTGTTGAAATGAATGATAACAAAAAAATAATGTTGCGTGTGAGTATGGATGTCAATTCCATGGGTTCGGGATCGCGGGAAAAAATCGAAATAAGGCAGGTTCGAGATCTGGCATAGATTTGGGGATTTTTTTAAATCCTCGCAAGCGGAGATGATGACACGAAAATAAAATCCTCGCAAGCGGAGATGATGACGAGAATGAGACGAAAATACAATTTGAAGAGGAGATGACAAACACATCCCATGTTGTCCTATGTATGAATGCATGGAAAGTGGCGGGGGGGGGGGGGGGGGGGGGTGGACTGGGGTTTGCGAGGAAAATCCACGCCCCATAAACACCAATCTTATTTTCTTTATATATATGCCTAGGATACCGTTTTGAAATCGTGACACATTTCCAACTCCTTTCTATATATATATATACATATATATACATACTCCGAGTATCACGGCCAAGTGTTGCCTTATCTTCATAAATCACATCGTGCACTTTCTTTTTGCAATTGTCTATATACACATTATTTGTATAGTTTATATATATATATATTATATATATATATATGTATGTATGTATCTGTGTGTGTGTGTGTGTTGTGTTTAGAAATGATATGATCTAAATATATAGCCAAGAAACCCATAAATGCAAAATTAAGATTACACACCTGGCAGAATATCCGATCAAATTTCTGAACCAAATCCTAACCAAACTAGCTTCGAAGCCAGTGTCAGTAGGCAAAAAATATTGCTATGAAAGTCAACCCAATCATTTGTAACAGTGTCTTAATTTCGAGAAATTTCAAATCGTCATTAATCTAGTTATTAATTACGTTTCGGAAAAACTTTATTAAAGTTACGTGTTGGTTAACATTCCTTTCATTTGCAAAATTCCACGAGGGTAGTACAAGAGATCAAACTATATAGGCGCATTTGTTCAATTTGATCAAACTTATGTACATTTTCAGTCGTCAAGTCATAAAAGTTCACGTACAAGAGATGAATCAAAATTTCAAAAAAATTAAGAATAATAAAAGTATTGATTTTGTTAATCGAAGTTATATTTCTGTTCATTTATGCACCATTCAATTTATATGTATGCCTCAGCATCTATTTGTTAGTTGTCTCACATTGGTTGTGATACTCACGAGAAATTTAGGGTCCGATTCCGGCAAGTGTCACTAGTCCAGACGCAGGGTTTTGAAATTGTCCTGAGCCTGAAATCACAAAAAAGTCCGTTATAAGGGGGCCAAGAGGATGTCCTGGCGTAGCCTCTCCGACGCTCAAGTCAGTGACTGAGGATATATGGGGGGAGCAGCTGACCGACGATTTCGGTTGGGAATAAATCTAGCAAGCGGACTAGGTCAAGTTTATTATTTGGAGATGAGTCCAGGTATCGTACCCACAGAGATCGATGTTTAATTACTAGAATATGAATTATTTTTCCTAATTTAAGCTAAATAAAGTTCAAATGATGGGAGAGATAGATTAATCAAAACTAAATTAAACAATTTAAATAAATTAACTAAAGCAAAAAAAATCCAAATTATTAAACTAGACGAAAATTCAAATTATTTAAAAACGACTAAGGCGCACAACGGTACCGAGACAATTTATAATCTACGTGTCAAATTCATATTCAATAAATTAATTATTTAATTCACGACGGAATTCCCAAAATTATTTATTAAACGATTCCTCGAATTAATAAACCTAATTAAATCTAACAGTCCAATTATTCATAACTGAATTTAATTAGATTCAACCGCATTAGATCGCTGTGAAATTCCAGTTTTTCAACCTAAAGTCGCACACTGAAATCGAATACTATTTTTAGTCAATTTAACCATGTGTTGATTGATGTGTGAAGCAAATATTAATCTATCGCCTTCCGGTTTTAGATTAACCAACAAATATTCAATTTAATTGGCCAGATTAAAAGAACACGTGATAAAAGACATCAATCAATGAATAAAATAAATAATCTAATTGAATAAAACTCAAAACATCAAAAAATAATATGTCTCGGCCCCTATCATGGCCTTAGTCTATAAAAATCTACTTCATAAACCTAAAATAAAAGTCAAAATCAGTGTTTAAATTCAATGAAGAAAACATAGTTAAGAACGAAGGAAAAGAATTCTCAATGATTCGTAGCGTGTGCGTGGAATTCCTCTTGCTTCTTTTCCTTCTTCCACGCTGATGCTACTTCACAGTAGCTTCTGTTCCTTTCTTTCGCGGTCTTCTGCGCTTCTTTCTTCCTTCTTCAGTGCTTCTGCTCTCCTTCTTTCACTCTGTACGTGCCGCCACGGCCCCTTGTACGCTTCTTTTATCCTCCTCCATGGGCCTCTTTCTCCAAATCTTTTTAAAGCCCCATCTCAAATAAAAAAAAAGTGTAGATAAGATCTTTATTAATATTTACATAGATTTTTCAAGATTTCAATATCATCAAAGAATAAAAAATATTTTATTTTCTTTTTTTTGATATTTTTTCTTTGAAGTCTTGTAAATTCATTTTTTATTCCAAATTTAATCATTTTTCTCTTTTATTCAAATTTACAATTATTATTCAATTAAGCACATAATTAGGGATAAAAAATATTAGATAAGGGCAAATATTATTAAATAAAATCCCTAAAATCTTTTCAAGATTTGGCCTTATCAGCAGCTAAGGGTGCTGCTGAAAACAATATATTGAATTAATCAACTGAACACTCAAACCTGATATTTATAGGAGAATATCTGGGCCCTTGATGGGCTTGTCTTCCATTTGGGCTAGAGATGGACCAGGGATAGTGGGCCCATCCATGGGGTATCACAAAGGCATCACCTGGCAGAGGAGTTAGAGGGTGACGAGGTGAAATTTTAGAGGGTGAAGGTGGATTGCAAGCGGTTGATATCTTTACGCGGCGCACATTGCACGCTGCAGAAACCCACTTTTTTTGTAGTGTCAGTATATATGTACATACACATGATATATAAATATAGAAATATACATATTATGTTTGTATATATTTCATTTAATATATATGTATGTATATATATATTATTATTATTAATTATTTAAGTTTTTTTTAATTAAATGTATAGCGGATTCATAGGTCTAACTTAGGTTAGATCCGCCGGGTCCTAATTTTCTTTGCGGAGTGGGTCTCGAGTTTGGCTGAATCCGCCCCGTTGTCATTCCTAGACTTTTCTTCACTTCTATTAACTAAAGTACTTGTCATTATAGTTTCTTTTGTTTCGAAAGAATAATCCATCATCCTTGTAATTGTCCATGGATGAAGAACCCATTCCATCTTATAATTATCTTATTGATTTATTGAATTCACATTTACCTGATAATTATAGAACTACAGTTAAAAATAAATATGTGATAAAAAGGTTTCAGACATTGTTAAGTAGTCTCCCTTGGTCCCAATTTTTTTCCCCACATTGTAAGTATGTGTACGCTAAATTTAGTAAAATCACGTCAAAATACATTTCTTAAAAAGAAAATAATCATATCATATAATTATCTGTGTAATGCATTAAATATTAGCAAATAATTATATAATTAATGTGAAATTCTTTCGATTTCCCATTTAACATTCAAATGTGAATCTGATTTTTTAAATATAAAATACATTTAAATATACACATTTATTATATCATTTCATTTACTTTTGGTTATGATTTTAGATTTTGTGTTACTTTTATATATATAGTTTTACATACTCTCTAAATATTAAATAAAATATAAAATTTTTATATACTGTTATGTTTTAAAACTTTTAACGAAGAGTGGCATCATGAATGCTGGTATATTGACTGTTTATAAATTGATACTATTATTATTATTTATCTTAATCATAATTTTAGTACTATAAATATTTTTAATAAGTTTTAAAAATAATTAAAATTTTAAATCGAAGTTCATTCATCTAATAGATAATGAGAATGCTGAATTTTTTAAAATATTAAGTTATTATTTAAAATTTTGATAGAGAAAATAATATATAATATTAAATATAATTTTATATTTTTTATTAGTAATAATTCATATCATCAATGATATCGAATGTAATGACAAGAAATCAATTTGACTGCAAAAAATTGTTATTCTTGTTCGAACATTATCTCAAATTACATAAACATTTTTTTATGTAACAATAAATAATTATTCAAATTAAATAAAATATTTTTGATGTAATAATAAAAGTGAATTTTTTTTCAATTTATTTTTAAAAATTAAAATTGAATTTGATGTCCTATAAAATATAAACTATATTCAAATGTCTGAATCAGTTATATCATTTTCTTTAATTTTGGTTATAATTTTGTGTTACTTTTATATATTTAATTATCATAACTCTCTATCATATTAAATAAAATATAATTTTTTTATATATAATATTATGTATTTTTAAATTTTTAAAAGAGCTTCTAGTGAATTTTTGATATATGGAATGTATTTAAATTGATATTATTATTATTATTATTATTATTATTATTTTAATTGAAACTTTAATATAAATATTTTGATCCTTCAAAAAAAATATAAATATTTTGAACATGTACTAAGAAATAATGAAATTTTTAAAGAAAAATTTATTCATCTAATAAATAAAAAAATTTGAATTTTTGAAAATTATTTATTTATTGTTTAAAATTTTGATAAACAAAATAATATATGATTTTTTAAATATCATTTTCTATTCTTTTTATTAGTAATTGTTTCTTTCGGTCAAGAAAAATAAGTCGATTTAACTATATAATATTGAGTGTAATTTTAGATGACATAAAAAAATTTGATATAATAATTTTTTTATAAAAATATTTAAAATTTAAATATATTCTTGTACTATATCAATAGTTTTAAATACTAATTCAAACACTAGTACTTAATTATATAAAATAAATCTTTATGTATGGCACAAGTGAAATCTTAATAAATACAATAATAGTGTTTATGAGGTCGACAAAACATAGATAATTTATCTTGATTTTACGTTTTTTTGACTTCAAAAATGCAAAATTATTTAAAATATATATATTGTTTGTGAAATTTAGTTCAAAGTCTTATTTCCAACAGTATAATATATGGAGGCTAAAGAGGATTGGCGATAAAAGATAATTTGTCAACTCTTTACTTTATCCCACAACTTACACTCGAAGACTCTTCCATCTCCGCACGTTTTCCTTCTCTCCCATTCCCTATATTCATGTCTGAAGAAAATCACCCAAACACAAAACAAAAAGCAGTAATTCACAGTCAAGAAGATGAACACGAGAAACAAGAAGATGACGAGCATCCGAAGCCAACATCGTCCCAAAACGGCGGGGATGAAGGGTACAAAACTCCCGATGCCGCAGAACATAAAATCCCTGAGTTCAGCTCCAGCCGCCACAGCCCACCTCCGCCGCCGAAGAAGCGGAAGAAGTTGTTTCTGCACAAGGAAAAGTTGCCGAAACGTGAGTTGTTCGAAAATACAAGTGAGGGAAATAAAGCCGAATTAGAGTTGTTCTTCCGATCAGTTCTGGAGGACTCTAGTGTCTCACCTGAGCCAGCAACGAAGAAGAGGAGGATTGAGGATAAATAATTAAAGTTTTTAAAGGTACTATATTTAATTTTTTTGATGTAAAAAAAATTAGGGTTTTGGTAATAACAATAGTGTGTGTGTGTCTATATATATTATATATATATATATATATATATGTGTATGTATGTATATATATGTATGTATATGTATCTACTCTTTTATATACTTTTGGGAAAATGAACATTATAGTTCGTATGATGATTAAGTTTACACTATTTTTAGAACTATTTAGACTCCAATTATAGTCGTGAAGTTGTTTTAATAATAAAAAAATTCGTTTTTATCAGCTTATTTTTCTATTAAATATCCACTTGGATAATCCGTGATTATTAATTTCCCAGTTTTAATTCAGTTTTATAAGGTTAAAATCATTAATGTATATAAAAAAAGTACTCTCATCAGGAGAACTTGTATATATATATAGTCATATATTCTCATATTAAATTAGTTAAAATTTATAAATTTGATCAGTACTCCTATATATCCTAGGATTCCTTATTGTTTGTTGTTCCTACTGTCGCAAAGCGATAAATGATAAGCATTGGGTACCATACATGGAAAGTAAATAGATCATATTAAAGGAATTTAAGTACTAGTTTTGCTCCTTAAGTATATATGATCACTTAATTAGTACTCAATAATTCTTTTTAATTTCCTTGCATGTATATATACCAACATTTTCAATTATGTATTTTATAAAAGAATTTCATGATTATATTAAAATTTATTTCCTAGAACAAATTCTTCAGCTAAAACATGCGTAAAAACATATTCAGTAATTGTTTAATACAAAAAGAAGCCAATATAACATGTTTAATCGATCAATATTTTATAATCGATAGAGTGTCTTTTGACTTTCCATATTTTTGAGTTAGTTGTGATTTAAGATTGTAGAAATGTTTTTTGGTTTTGCACATTTTTGTGTTAATTGGAAACATTTGACTATTCATATTATTGTATTAAATAATCTTGTATAACTTTTGATATGAATTTTGGAGCTTATAAATAATGTGTTTATTTCTTCAATTCACAGACACAAAGATATATATATATATATATATATATATATATATATATATATATATATATATATTGTTTTACAAACACACTTAGGCATTCTTCTTCATTTCATATTGTTAATTTTTTTGTTTTGCCTCTGTTAAGTTTTGATGATTAAGTGAATGTACATTTTCAATTCGCTAGTGTAGCTACTTCGTGCTATGTTGCTGCGTGGTTTTGCCGTTGTATCTTGAGAAATAGTTATCTGTCATGATCCTCGAAGCACCGTCGACTGTGACAAATCTATTTTAAGGAAACTATACTTCGTATAGATTTCAATTTGATTTATTGGTTTCCTTTTGTTTTACATACTCGATATTTATACTTTCAATTGCATACTGTTTTTTTAATGCTCTGTATATATCTATTCGATCCTGCTTTCGTTTACTGTTCTATAATTATTGTTTTTATACTTCAAATTTTAGCATTTTGTCTAACAATTTTTTACGACAAATATAAGCATAAAATACTTGGCGATTTAGTGATAATGATTCAACTTTAATATTTTAAGTAGTACAACAACTCAAACATAATATATCGATTACCCTCGAATGATTATTGTATCCAACAGATAATATATTGTCATTGGGCAATTTATAAAAAGTGAGATCAATATAGGGTTTGAATAATCAATGATGTATCCAATTATTAATTGGAATATTTGGGTAAAATCTTAGCATATGAGGAACAAAAAAGGGCAACTTGGGATTCATTACCCAATTTTTATCAAATTTGGTTTTGATACCTCATTTCCCAAAATACCCCTCAAGCCTTATTTTTAAATAATTGATTTTATTTTCAAATAATGGCCCATCATGCTTCTGTAAAATAAATTAAATCTTATACCTTTTTGACCGGAGTACCACCGAGTTATATCCACCGTATTTTACGAACTGCTCCTCACAGTCCAACCACACGATCGCAATCGATTGTTACAGACGCAGATTCCTTCAGCAGCACTTGGCACAACTCTAATTCGTTTCCTACCTTAGAGTGTACAATATAAAATAAAATTTTGAAAATAATGCATGAGAGGGGCTAAGAGCAAAGATCCCTTTATTCGAACACCAACATTTTATTAATACATAGTAACCTCCTGTAGAGGAGGAGAAACTTGTTTAGCTACTTATAGTAGCTGCACTCACGACACACATAAACTAGAAAGGAAAATATTACAAATGATTTGAAGAAAAATGAAGAGGTTGATCGATGCCTTCATCTTCCTTTTGCTTCCTTATTTATAGAAGGCTTCTTCGGATTTGAAACTCGGACTTCAAATCTTGATAAGCCTTTACAGCTTGCATATGGACCATATAGTGGTTGAGCGGTCCCTTCTTGTCCTGTCTTTTTCTAGATTATTAATCTAGAAATTAACTTCTCATCTTCTTTTATCTCCCAGAGATACCATTGACGATGAGTATACAAGATATCTGCGGTAATTTCGTCTCCTTTTTCCTGGAAACGTTGGACTAGCCATTTAAGAGCATCCACCTGTTTTCTCTTGTAAGTGATTCTTCTTTTCAAGACTTTTAGATATACATGGTACATCTTTAACTTTTGATTTCGATGTGTTTAACTGGTTCCAAATTTATAGATGAAAATTTTCGGGACCAGTTATTTGGCTTTCATTGGATTCTTTTAGTCTTTTTTTTTTTAAAGATATAGTATCCAATGTCCTTTTGTCTTTTACCACTTATTGTTAGCGGTCCTTGTATTCTTTTCCACCGATTATTGGTGGTCCTGTCCTTCCACTCACATGGTGGGTTTTCTTTTGTTAGTGGACTTAGTCACATGTCCACTATCAACTTTGTCGAGGAATCTTTGGCTTTTGGTTTCCTCGAGGAAAACGTGAATGTGGTACATCCCCACTTGTGCTTGTATCGGTAAAGTGTTTCCGATCAGATCTCGGTTTGAATCCTTTACCGAATTCAGGTTCTTTCTGGTTCTGGCATTCAAGGCAGATGTTTTCTGATTATCTTCCTATATGTGCCATGTTACAGAATTTTCGGCGAGTTTCTTTACTGGCCGGCAGCTTGCTGTTCCACAAAAGATTTCTCTTTTTCTCGAATAAATCTTCTGCAAAACTAGTTGTTTTTCCTGTCATGGTATTTAACAGGAATGATCCGTTCACTGAATGATTGTAAAATTTGAACGGGAACTTGACTTTGTCCATCTCAATGAGACAGACCCATAGACCCCAAGCTCTTCTGGTAGAAATGTCATCCTCAGTAATTGAAGCAACCAGGGGTGTTTCTTCTGTCGGAGGGTCCTTGATAAATTTTTGAACATTTGTATCCGGCCTCCTTAACTTGATGAAATGAAAGGCTTCGTGAGAACCTTTCCCTGCTGGTTCTGGTGCTGCACTGAAAAAGTATAGCTCCAAAACATCTCCTCTGGACAAATAATCATTATTCGCCCAAGTTTCGTGAACAGCTTCCTGGATCCATTTTGGTAATCCTGAAATTTCCGGAAAGCTTGGTGATGTAGTATAAACTGAGGAATTCAATTTTTCTTGTAGCAATGACTGCTTTCTTTTCAGATAAAAGCAGTCCTTCTTTCTTGCAAACATTAGAGAAAATATCCAAATGCTTAATATGTTCATTCATATCTTTAGATGCTATTAAAACATCATCAATGTAAACAAACATAAACTTAAAATAATCTTTAAACAGATTATCCATCTTTCTTTGAAATATTTGGGGTGAATTAGCCAATCCCATTGGTAATACTTCCCAAATATAATGTCCTTGAGGTGTAGAGAAAGCTGTGAATTTCTTGCTTTCTTCCTGCATCCGTATTTGATAAAATCCGGACTTGCAATCAAACTTAGAGAATATCTTGGCGTTGCGTATGCAACTAATCAAGTGTTCTCTACTAGGTATAAAATACCAATCAAACTCCAGAATTTTATTAATTTCTTGATAATTAATAACTAATATGGGTTTACCTCGTTTTATCTCACCATGATTTCTGACCAGAAAACCTGGACTGCTATATGGTGACATTCCTGCTTTGATTAAACCAAGGTCCTAATGTTCCTTGATTATAATCTGAATATCCCTTTGATCAATGATATTCATTGGGATAGGCTTGCAACAGACAAATTCATACTATTTGTCTTCCTTAATTTTAAGACAGGCTTTGAGTTGATTTCTGTCCCACCATGCCAAGGGATCTTCATTGTAATTTTCTTTGATCCTTTTCTTGACATCTTCTAGTGATACCTTAGCTTCAAACTCTACTTCATTCGTCTGTAGAGTTATCTTAAGGCATTCTATATCTTCTGGTTGGAGTTTTTTATTTGCTCTTAACTGGAGCATTGTTTCTCCAAACCGTCTTGAATCCTTCATTTTTGGGTTCAGAAGTTTTCCTGAATCACCACGCTTGCTGCGAAACTGGATTGACAATTTTCTGTAAAATGCCTCCCGTAGTCTCTGGACTATGATTTTGTGATCACATGGTGTTGTGAACACTAATCGTCGAGTCTCATTTTCTTGAGTATATGACTTGAACATTTGTAGGAAATTATTTCCTAACAATATGTCAGCTCCTGTATCAGGAAAATAAATTGGTGGTGTCTTTACCTTGTACCAAGGTGTTTGTCCAGCACCGCCAATCATGATTTCAGTCATCTTAATCCCTCTACATAAGATTAAGATTCTTCTGGAAAAATCTCTTCCAGCAATCTTGGGTAATTCTTCTTCCAAATTGTTTGGAAAAACTCCTCGTTTTGTTGTACAGATTCCAGCACCTGAATCAATATAAGCAGCAAAATATTCTGCCTTATATTGTTCATACAACATTCCTACTGGAATGTATATAGAGAACGGGCTTGTGGTCATTGGATTTTCCATATCTTATCATCGGCCATAAACTCCATTCCATACTCTAGACGTTTCCAAGGTTTGTGTTCCTCGAGAAACTCTAGTCCAAGAATCAGTCGATCTGATTTTTTCCCTGGAATCCCTTGGATATGGACTTCCAATTCTCCGATATTAATCAGTCCTTGGTAAGTTCCTATCGTAGGTTGTTCCAAATAATATATGATATTACAAGGAAATTGATTCCTCTGTTTCGTAATATCAAATACTGTTTCTACTTCCTTCCACCCTTCTGGGCATCTAAGTTTTCCTATTATAGAAAAACTTTTTAGCTCATGTTGGGTTTCTATGACAGGCTTTTTATCCCATCTATAACTTGTAATTCTATCTCCTTGAAAAGATAGTCTTGTTGATTCCAATCTAAGACTTTGATTCATTTGTAGAATCGATTTGTCTTGGATCTGGATATCTGTTTCCTGTATTAAAGGAAACTCGACTTTTTCTGGATAAATTGCCTGCGCAACTTTTCCGAATATATCAAGGATCTCAATAAACTTATTTCTAATAAACAATTCAGAATGATGTGTATTAGATAGAGAAATTTGATAGGTAATAGAATATGGCCTATTACCTTCTTTCATCAACCTTTTTTCCTTGAAGTTCTGATGCAATGTCAAGGCTCGGCTGAAATCTCGATCTGCCTGGTTGTAGGCTATCCTTGGATAGATTACTCCTATAATCTTTCCTGCACAGAGATTTCCTGAGATGGTTCCCAGTACTGAATCTTGAAGGTTTCCCATTCTTTTATCGCATATAGCAATATCAATGGGTGAATTTATTCCTTCCTTGAAAGTAGCTTTTATCATTATTTGGATTGCTCCAATATGAATCCAGGACATAGTCCTTGCTACTTCTATCTTGAGTTTCTGTAATTCCTCCTTAATTTCTTCGGAAGGAATTAACTGCATCTCCATTCTATTTCCTGTAAGTTCCATCGGGATTGCCATTTCCCTTCTAGAAACTTTATAGATTAGATGATGCATTCTGTTTCTTAGGCCAAGATTTCCTAAGAACTTTTCTACCTGTCCTGTAGAGAAACCTTGATATCTCTGTAGACTCGGATTTTCTCTCATGATTCTTTGAACCATGTTATGAGATATTGTTGTCTGGCTGAAAAATCCACACAAATCTTCATGTGTTTCGTGTCGAAACACCTCGTCCTCAGTCAGATTCCGATTATGTTCCATCAGATTCTTCCTGACTTAAGACTTCTTCTTCTTCATATATACTTTCATCCGAGGGAATGTCCTTGAATCTGTATACCTGAATTAGATCTTGGTAATAAACTGCTTCTTCAATATCCGGGGTAGGATCAAAACGTTTAATACCTCTTTTTTCATTTTCTGGACAGTTGCTCGAAATATGACATCTTGCTCCACATGTCCAGCAATTGCAATCCTTGAAACTTTTATTGGCTCGAGTATGAGCTCTTCTGAAAGTTTTCTTCGTAGGTGTTCTTCATGTGCTTCGAGATGTACTCGATGCTTGGGATGATATCCTACTCCTTGATGGTCCGCTTCTTTGTCCAGATTTATAAGATCTGGCTTTCTGTCTAGACCATACAATTCTTGGCTTCCAAGAACTTCTTCCACTTCTAGCATAAGGATGAGTCCTAAAACTTTTCCTCTTATGCTTCTGTAGTTTACTTCCAATAATTGTTGGAAGATCATTTTCTTTACAACACAGAGGAGTTCTTTTGTTGATACCCCTTAAGCGTTTGTAATTCTTTTGTAATGCTGTCATATGGCACCATTCTGCCAATTTTCCTTTAAGGAAAGAAGCTCTTCGTGCCAACGTATCTGGATTTCCAGGTACGTATTCCCTTATAAGCATTTCTCTCCAAGGGCTTGGAATTTTTGCGAAGAAAAGCTGCATAGCTATATCTTCTTCGACTCCTGAATTTCATCGATATTTAGTGAATAACATTATATATTCATCCACTAAACATATATCGTGTAATTCAAGACTATACAGAGCCTGAGTATATTTCTTCCTCTTCTCTGTATCCTGACTATTAAAATAGTCTACCCCTATAAATTGTGCTTTAAATAGGGTAGCCATTTTTCCGGCTATCTCGCTCAGAGATTCTCCGGCCAGAACTGACTCTTTCATTTCTAATGAAGTCATGTCCCAAGCAATCTTCACTGATCCCATTAGACTCATTTCTAAAAGTTTAATGAATCCTTCTTTGTTGAGATCAAGTGTTCCTGCTGCAATTCTCATAGCAGATGTCCAGTCATCTATGAGATCTTCCATGTTTTTGAAATCTAATACATCAAGGTTAAGCATAACCCCATAAGGATGTATCGGATCTAAAACAGATTTCCCATAGGGTGTTTGGTGCAAGGAAATTTGATTTTTCCTTGTCCTTGTTCCCGCTGGGTGTGAACCTCCACAGTATGGAAATCAGATTGAGATTCTCTCATGTTTACATTCTGAGATCCCACACTTTCCCTTGGTGGTTCCTGAGAAGATGACCAGGTTATAGCAGGTATTTCTCCTCCTGCTGTGTTCATCTTTAGATCTACCACTTGAGATTTGCGAAAGATTCCGCAAGCTCTTGTAGATCTTCTAGATCAATCCTTTCTAAAGTTGTCATCAGATAAATTTCTTTTCTGAGACAGATTTAATTAGATTGATCATATTTTCTTCTTCAGTTAATGGTTTTGATACCACTCTGGCCTTCCCTTGTTGATGTAACAAAGGTATCGGTGCCAAATGATGGTGGTAACCATCCTCCTGTAGTTCTTTTACTAGAACCTGGTTGTTGTTCTAGTTTCTGAATTCTTGTTTGAATATCCTTTAATATTCCCAGAATTTCTTCTTGGGTTTTAAGGATTTCTTCAACCCGTTGGGGTACAAAGTATAGCATGTTACCATAATTTTGTACTGTTTTCTGGATTTCTCTAAGATCTAAAGAGAGCTTAGAGAAGTCTGGTACTATCTCCAGAAACTTATTTGCTTGAATCATAAGTTTATCTGAGAGTTTACCTGAGGGTGCTGTTGCTTCCCTTTCTGTTTCTGATTTCTAACCATAGTTAGATGAACTTGTTGATATTCCAAAATTTTGGAATAAATCTTGTAAATTATTTTTCTCGAACCTAAGTTCGGATTCATAATTTTTTCGAAATTCTCCTTCTCTTACAATTAGTTACTAGTAATAATAAAATCTGTGTTTGAAATAAATTAACCTTTCGCTCTGATACCATTTTGTGAAGCGCGGGGATCAATCAAAATCAAATATAGACTAAGGATATTTTTGACATTTTTAAAGAAAATTTCTCTCTCCATGTACTAAAACCAAAACTCTTTTATACTGTGTACTGATACCTAATTAACCCAACAAAAAAAAACGATGATATATAAGTGGCACGAGACACGAAATATTCCATAGGAACGTTTATTCGCATTTTATCTAGGATTCTTTTGTCTTCCCATTCATCTTGTCTGCTATCATATATGAAAATCTGTCCTTTTTTCTTAGTTTTTGCTTGCAATTTGTAATAGTTGACTCAGTCTAATTACTGTAAGTCGTCAAATCATAATGGAAGAGCTCAGTTAAACCATCGAATCATTCCACTAATTGTTTTAATCCAAACCGTGACGTACGTAGTTTATTTTTCTTCAACAGTGGTATAGTTTTAGGAGTTTTTGTGTGTGTGTGAAGTGAGCGTTCATAAGATCCAACTAGCTTATCGCTATATAAAAAACTATAGAATGTGACCGTTGTAAAGATAAATTTTTTTACATTATACAACAATTCAAGCGTCACACTTCGATCGATCTTCTAGATAAACAATAATTGATTCACAACCGCGTACATTCATTTTTTCAAAACAAATAAAAATAAATTTAAAGATCATATCGATAAGATAAAAATATTATGAATTGTTCAATAAAAAATCAACCTACATACCAAACATAATACAATAAATAATTCTATTACATAAATTTTTAATATTTAAACATCTTTTATCATTCATCGTCTCCTCCCACAATATCTCATTTTTATGACTATTTCTGTGAAGCAGGACCCAAAATATCCATAAGCTGAAGCAATTGACCAGGCAATGGTCACCTAGGATTCGTTGTTTTGTTAACATGAACACGCGTTAGCCGGCCGCTGACTGGTGTCAATCGATCAATGTAAATGAGTGAATCTATTATTTGGCCGACGAAAATATAGTACTTGAAGTCAGAGTTTTCGAACCAGATTGAACCGACCACATTGAAAATTTGTTTTACCGATCAAACTCTGTGAAGAACGATCAGACTGGTTATGAACTAATAAACCAGATCAACCGATTTTTCTGAAAAATTAATTTTATAACCTTAAATTTAATATTTTATTATAAATATATATATTTTGACTATATGCATATAGGTATTTGATTTTTAAACTTTGATAAATATTTTTTTGTCTATTTATATGTATTTTTTATATTTTAAATTTAAAATATAGGACTGTTTGGTTAAATCGATCCAACTCGTTAGATCAATTTTTTAAAATAGACAGGTTGGATCGCCGATCCGGTCATAAAAACATTACTTGAAATTTAAATATATGAAATCTGATATCGAAATTTGGTTTTTCTTTTAAAAAGCCCCGAAAATGGTGGCGAAATGTGAATTAATTAGATTTGATATTGTAGAGAGCCAGTTTGACTTAGTGATATCATACTCTCACGAATATGAAAGAGATTCAGGTTCGAATCTTCCCTGGTCCTTAAAAATAGAAAATGCCAATAAATTTTTAGAATATTAGGTTATTTTCATCGCTTTCGTATTTTTTTAGTTAGATTTATTTTGAATCAAATCGATGGGACCATATCTCAATCTTGTGTTACATATTTTAATCTTGATTTCGATTCCGATTATTAAATTATACTTAAAGTCGTAAAAATTCAAATATCAGAACACAAGAAAAGTAGAAATTTCAAAATTTTATCTCCACACAAAAACCGATTTACTTATTTTTAGTACAATAATAATAAAATCCCATTTCTTTAAAAAAAATTATATAAAAAAGACACAAAAAACGTCGATACTGCAAATAAACCAAACAGCACATGCAATTTGATATGGTCCAGGTCAAAAAATAAAGTGACATAAAATACTGGCAGAAGCATGGGCTGGACCCCTGATATGAGTTTGCACATGAAATTAAATAATTTAAATTTGGGTCGAGTTTTAAAATTTTCAAGAATTTCAGGTATTTATTTTAAAATTCATTGATTTTATTTGAACTCGTTTAAAAGAATTTAAATTAAATAAAGTGCTTGTGTTGAAATTTTCTCATATGATACAAAATATAATCCCTTGGATTTTGTTAACTAAATTTTGTCCATTTTGTGTTTTGATCCGGTGAGTATTTAAATTTGAGTGGAATTTTCTGAATTATATCTATTTTGACTTCTTTTTATTTTAAAATGTTAATATGAAGTTGAAAATGTTGACATTTAAAAAAAAAATATTAATGTGACATCGAAAAATATCGATGAGACGTGACAACAACATTTCTACTAACCAAAAGCCAGAACACATATCAACACAAACATGAACTTAATACTGTTACTCTCGCAACCTTCTTCAATCGGTGAAGGCATCTCCCACTCCAAAGCTAGAGAAACCTTCAAATTCTTCATGGCTCTAACTCCTCAGTCCTCATAATCCTCACTGCCATCTTCTTCGTCTCCTTATTCTCTATCTACATCCGCCGTCGCTTCACCGCCGGAGAGCTCTCGCCTCAATCCAGCGCCACCTCCTTCTGCCACCGCCAGACACCATCTTCTGATTCCAACCAAGGACAGGACCCGAATCCTCGAATCGCAAATTTTTTTTAATAATTTCAAATTTTTTTGATAAGAATTCTGCATTTTTTTTATATTTTGATTGGCTTTATTGCTTAGTTTTTTAAAATTAATGTGTCAGTAATTGTTTTATTCATGATTTTATTATATTCGTTAATGTCAGTAATTGTTTTATTCATGATTTTATTATATTCCGAGTTAATGTTCGTAATTGATTATCGTACTATATATATACACGCTACAAGATAAGAATTAGGGGTTTTGTTTAGATCAATCATTTTAAAAAATAATTCTGCTCTCCACATAAACCGAAGGCCACTGAGATAACAAATAATTATTTGAATAAATATTTTCGAATTGAAATGTCTCGGAGTACAAAAAGGTAGATACATATAAATAAACAAAAAGTTTTGTCGTGATTTATACTCATCTTTTAAGATTGAAGCTTTGGTAAGAACAAACACAAATCTGCGGAGCCCTTGCGTTTCTGATCCTTTAACCTGCTTGAGTTACTTCCCATGAATTTATAGAACAAGTCCCAGATGCCATCTGTTGGGGAAAAACAAGTTAAATATGGTTTTAGGCTAGAGGGAATGGATGATGTGCTTCATAATCCAACACAATCCATATGCGTTCTCGGTCCGAGGACTTCCAATTTACACATTACACAAACACCTAGAACGAACCAGCTAGGGCCGATGACTTAAAAACCATATAGCATCATCTCCCAAGTTTGAAACGAGATCTCGGGTTCGAGACACAATTGCGACAAACCTCTCCCCAACTCAAAAGAAAAAGGATGACAGCAAAATATGGATTGGGAAAATAGTGAGAGGTAAAAGAGGGGGTAATATACCTGGTTGAAGAAGATGAATCATATTTCTGGTTACACTTTGTGGGGTTCTACTCCAGCATTTTCACCTATTTATATGATATACATCTATGCTGTTTTTCTTTTTCCTTTAGTGGATAAAATAAGCTCGAACAACCTCAACTATGGGAGCTTCACACATGGGACACTTCCCAGCGCCTTGGACCGAAACTTCTGCGCATTTGGAACAGGTGCACATGTGTCCACATCTGTAAAAAAGCAGATGCTCGTTCTTAAAGAACCGACTATGCAGCAAATGATACAATTGCGTTAAGAATTCTTTTACCTATATAATAAGGAATCAATGTTGCTTTGACGACACAGACAGCAAATTCCTTTTCTTACAAAATCCCATTTAGATTCGTGGTGTGACATGTTGCTCTCCCATGAATCTGCCCCTGCGATAGCATCCAATGGGATCGTCAAAAGCATGATCACAACAAGGGGAGGCAAAACACTGTGCGACGATAAATAGTTTATACACTCGCAAAAAGAGGGCAAAGAATCAAAGTACTTGTGCATTAGTGTTTTTCCCCCATTTCTGGTTTGAGAGAGGTTTTTTTTATAGTTATCTGTGTATTTTTCTGTGATTATTATTTTCCCTTCAATTTTTTGTTTGTAGTCAGCAACAATATCAGAACCAGATTAAACAAAACTCACCTCTCAAGAGGATTGACTGATTCAAAGCCGCAGAAACCAATTGATGAACACTGCGCTGCAACTCTATTTGCAACTCCATGCATGCCTCCAGCATACTCTGCATATTATTCATCCTTTGCTGAAGCCTAGCCATATCCATCCTCAACTCGTTGATCAACTCCCACTCCTGATGCACATAAGCATGAAGAGATGTTGAAAATGGGGATGACGCGAGGAAAAATGCTCAACAATGAGAGAATCAAAGACATGACATCGGACTAAAGTTAAGAAATCCAGTTTTACTATGGATGATGCTTGAACTTACTGTTCCCATATGCTGATTCGAGGATATGTGCGGCCAATTAGCAGCGGGTAACTCCTCGTCCCAAAGGGGCTGGGATGCGGTGATATGAATTGATGAGGGGTTAAATTCATTAATTTCAGAGCCATCAGATGGAGCCAAAGTATGCTCCCCATTTAGCTGTTCCTGGTCGGGCTCAATCAAAGCTGGAGAAGACATGGCGTCCAGTTCCCAATCACCAGAAGCATGACCTTGCCTTTCCATATGGGATTGTAGCACCTGGTCTAAGCTCTCACGGAAACTACTCCGAAGAAGGCTAGAGACACGTCTCCTGCAGCAGAAATAAAAGGAAACATTATATTTTAAACGAAAATCGTGGATTGACTGTAAGAAATCACTCGCTTACCGGCTGAAAAGCTCCCTAAGTTCCATGCTTTGAACATTATCATTATCCGGGAAATAAAGTGTGTCGATTCTTCCAACAGATCCACTGGCCTCTCCTGTTGGCATATCCAGCCAACTATCGACAGCTTCTTCAAAATTGTGATTTGGCCAGACTTCATGTGACCCTTGTGTTTGATCTAGCTCATAATCAGATATTTCCCGAAACCACTGGTTAGCAGCTTGTATCATCTCTGCTAGCATCTGTCCATTCCGTAAAAGCAACACCCGTTAGCTGGTGCCATGAGTTGTTATCAATCCCGACTTCCGAGTCTCGAGCTTCTTCCTCTATAGTTAAAGCATCTTGTCTATCAAATTCTTCATTAGTGTTCCCTTCCATATAAACAGTGTCACCAGCCACTTCATGAACATAACTCGCATCACTTCTCGGTTCATAAACATTTTCGAGTGGCGGTTCATTAGAGAAAACGGCATTGTTCTGGTCAAAATGGCTATTATGCTCACTTGCCTCATTGTCAAATGTCGGCTGCTCTGGACTATGAGCACTTCCAATGCCCAGAGATACTTCTGCATTTCCATCATGAACCAGAGCTGAATGCTCCTCTACTTCAGTTACTCTTGATACAAATTCATGCAGACTTCTGTTTTCATCTGCATCTATTTCCGCTGTATGAATCTCAGCAGCTGTCCCTCCGATGCATGTAGACTCCGCCTCACCACTACTTTCGTCACTTAAAGAGGAACTAGCCACAGCACTGTTCCCTGGAGTGGAAGTCGAATTGTGCAATTTGGAGAGGAATCCTTCCCTACAGCAACAGATTATAAATAGAAACTTAGTACAGAAATTTGAATAAAAAAGTGCCAAAAAGGCAACAATTTCATAATATCAAGAGATGAAGTCCGCTAACTGAGCTGGTTTACAACCGAAGACATAAATATTAGATAATGCAAGCATGCTTCAGCTATAACCTATTATCCAAAATTGGGAACTAAATTCCATGTAGCATCTCTGAAGACTCAACAAGATGATGAAACAGTTAAATAGATGCCAGTAACAAGTAATCCAATATATATTATAGAAATAGAACAAGCTATTAAGAGGTGGTAAAAGTTGGTTGAGAAGAAACTGATTCCAATCACATGGCCGCCCCTCCAAAAAGTATACAAAAAAGAGGATGACAAAGAGTAGATTAAATTTAGAGTTTTGTTCAAACCTCCATTCAATCCAAGCATAATTTTTTATAATATTTATTTCCATGGACGCATAAATAGGAAATAGATCATGTGAGCGTAAAATTGATGTTATATCGAGAAAAGATACAAAATAGGCTAAAAATTTATAAGGAAATAAGTCAAATTGAAATCTAAAACACAATGGTAGATCCTAATTACATTTAATTAACTCAAAATAATCTCTCTTGATTTAGATTACATTCATTTTTTCAACATGTACAATCATATAGCATTAAAATACGTGTGTTCACAAATAATTATCATCGTCTTAAATGAAACAAGAACGGGGCATATTCATACGAGGAAAGTATGGACAAAACACAGATTAAAGTGGAAAATTCCATAACACTAAGTTAATTACCTGAGATCGGAAACTGTACTTCTTTGCCTCAGCAAACCCAGTTCAGTTGCAGCCATGGAAGAAGGTCTCTTGTCTGTGATCAATATTTCATTTCTTAAAAACCTACCTCTTAGGAGTGCCTGCAAAAAGGACAAAGATTAATGAGACAGAACTATAACTCTTGTTTACAGACACAATCAAATCATCCCAAATAGTTGCATGATATACCAGAAAATAAATAAAAATCAAATATCTGATGCTGAAGTTATCTAATACACATCAAATGACCTTGATCGTCACATCTATAAATCAGTTTTGGTTATTATCTAAATATCAGTTTCATGTACAGCAAGGATACAAATCAAGAAATGCACAACAATGTAAATTCGTAATATTTGCAACATTATTGGCCTCTACTATTCAGAAAATATTTCACCTGAATGCGATTGCGATGGGCAAAATCTGACACCGGCCTCTGTTCAGATAAATCCCGAAGTTCTTTATTCCTATCACTCTGAGCCCTCAGAAGAAGATCAAGAAGAGTCTGTCTACCACATAATCTTTGTACAGGCCTTCGAGCACCAATCTGAGGACGAGAAATCACTAGCCCATCCCGCACCTGCTCAATTTGAGAACCAACTTCGGCAACTTCATTTCTAAGTGATCCATTATTGTTTCCGTGCCGAGCAACGGTCTGCACCCATTCCTTGATGATTCTAACTCTTTCGCAAACATTCTCACTGAGGCACTGTTCTCCGGTATTATTGTTCAGAGGAAATCCATCAGGTGAATGACCCTTAGCACCACTGTTCATCCATTCCCGAAAAACTTGTCTCACTCTTTCACGTTCTATATCTCCCAAATCACTAGATTGTCCCGATATAATACTGTCACTATCTTCAATATTCATCTCTGAATGTGTCGTTATCCCATGATTCTCAGTCTCATCAGCACATTCAGAGGTATCGTCCCCATTATCACTCCCTTGTCCAACAGAAGCTACGATACTTGTGCAGTCAGAATCTGAAGTGTTGCTTCTCCGGTGCCTTTGTCTATAAAAAGGACTCACCACATGCTCATCCTCAAGCTCCCGCCACATTTGTAACAGTGAGGATGCCCTAGTACTGGGCCTAACATGTGGTTCCTCCCAGACGCTCGACCCCGAAGACTGGGACTCCACAAATAAAGAAGTGCCAAAAGCAGATACCTTGTGCAATCCCGTGACAGCCATTTTTTTTGAGTTATACTACTTTTAACAAGAATAACTACCCCAACTGCTATAACATCTTTTAGGTCCTCAAGATTATAAATCAGAATATAATTTACACCGTTCTAAGGTACACCTGACCTGAAAGCCATTTCATATAATCGTGTCCATGATCCAATGGCACACAAGAATCAATGCATAGACCAATCACTGCCTGCAGAAGATCTTAAAAAAACTTAAATCAGTTTAAATGAATGAGATCTCAAGGCAAAAGGTCAAACAATTCCTGCTGGATTTCACAAATATACTTTCCTTTTTAACAAAAAATCTATGTGCCTACAAAACTGAAAATGGTCATGACTTGCAGATCTATCTTGTCCCTAATCAATGTCTTTTCATCCAAAGCAAAAGGTGTACGAAAAGCAACTGCCAAAACTTGAATTTCGACACTCTCAAACTCAAATACCTTTAAAACTTTCAAATGGGTCGGAGGATTTAAATGGTAATAAATCAACAAACTACAACCCAAATCCCTCTTTCCAAGGAAAATCCCACCAAAATAAAAATCCAACCATTAATTCACCATATACATAAATAAATAAAAAACCTACAACTAAACATTTTACATATAAAAAAAAAAAGCAAACGCTTAAAATCTGCACAGTAAAAAAAAATCACCAATATTTGCAATCAAGAAATTGAGTCATACCTTCTACAACTATAATCCAGGCCTGTTTCCTCCCACTCAATTGCAATCTAGAGAGAGAGAATCAATCACGGAGCAAATTCATTGAGAGAGAAGAGAGGTATTATTTAACGAATGGCAAACAAGGGAACGTTTCAGGTCAGCGGCGTCATTTCCTTGATTTATCTGACCTCCAACGTCTCTCATTTTGACCCTTAAAACAAAAATACTTTTTGTTTGTAGTCCATCTCTTTTCACATATTTCGAAATAACCCCTGACTTCTTTAATTAGCGGCCAGTGGAATACATTGATTGCGGTGGGTATTTTTATAACGTGCATTTATTTATTATTATTTGTTTTTTTTATTTATTTATGTTCTTTTATTGATTTCAATTTTATTTTACCATCACATTTCCATTTCAAACAAAAATTTACACGATTTTAATTTTGATTTTGTCAGTTAATTCACGATTTTAGTATACTAATTTATAGACTGTCATGACATCACTCCGATTAAAAATGATTAAATTTGAAAAAAAATACAAATTAGTAAATTAAACCCGATAATGTGATAGATATGAAAAACGTGAGAAAAAAACCGGAATTTTTCCTTACAATTATCAACATTTACTCATCAGAAGAGATCAAACTAAAAGTTGACTTTATTCTTATAGATAATAATTGAAAAAATAGATGGATTTCACCCAAAATTATATGCATGTATCGACCCATTAATCTTTTGTTAAGCATGTAGCTGTATATTATTTTAAGCATAAACGACTCTTCAAAGTTCAATTACAAATTTAATTATTTTTATAACTTATGAGAATATTTTATGTTTGGATATTGACTAGCAAGCGATGATTAAGTCACACATCAGATTTTTTTTTTAAAAAAATAATCATCAACTCTTTTTTTTTTTAGAATTAAGAAATTTTTACAAAAGATATCTGCTTTATTACTCTGGAACTCAAATGCTTTGAGTCTTAATTTAAAACTGAGAAATGCTTTGGCATTCGAGTAGGTTTTTTGTGAGACGATCTCACGAATCTTTATCTGTGAGACGAGTCAACCCTACCGATATTCACAATAAAATATAATACTCTTAGTATAAAAAAGTAATATTTTTTCATGGATGACCCAAATAAGATATATATATCACAAAATACGACTCGTGAGACCGTCTCACACGAGTTTTTACATTGACATTAAATAGTTAGAGCATATTTTTTTACAAAAATTAAAGTTATCTATAAATATTCAAATTAATATATACACACAATTCTTACTATCTATTATTAAGACAACCATATATGCTAAATTCCAACAAAGTACAACATCCTTTTTTCTTTCAGAAAAAAGTACAATTTCCTCTTTCAATGGCTACAATGTGTTCATATAAAAATTCGCAGATTTTTGTTTATTTATTCTATCAAAACTTCTTAATTAAAAAAATGATAAAGTTCGAGCGATGAACATTAATTCTATCAATAACTTTTTTTAAAAAAAATTATTATGTAGCCAAAAAATGATATTACCTGGATATAGAAAATCTCGATGACGATGGTTCAAAAAACGAACTTCACTCCAACGCTCAAATCATTAGTTGCTCCATGAAAGTCCCAAAGAATCATATCATTTGACGGGTACGTACGTACGTTGATAATGTGAGAATGTCATTTATTTACGGATTTCCGAGAGTTTTACGAACTTTGACCACTTTAGGAGTCTTGAAGAGAGGAGCAATTGGTTCATTACGAGGTAGGACATATTTTCATTTTCCGATGATGAAGAGTCCGTGTTTGACACGAGACATTTCATTGAAGAATGTGTGCATGAAATCTATTGGAGATTGTGCATGTGAAAGAAATTTGAAGATTGTGTAAAATAAAATCAAAATAGAGGTTTATTTATAGACAAATGTTGGATTTTATAAAATATAGCAGTTGGATTTTCAGAATATAAAAAAATTCCACATTTTTTCCCCCAATTTTTCAGATTTTTTTAGTGATTTATGTGGTTTTATCTTTAATTTTTTTACGACAGACAGATTTAATCTGACTGTTAGACCAACAATTAATAAATAAACAAATTTTAAAAAAATAAACAAAGGTGGAGACTTCACCACGCGAAGACTCTCTTTGCAGGCTGGCCCGCCATCTCAGAGACACCCGCGTGCTAGGTCCTCACCCTCAAGGTTATCACATATGCAAAAGATTCAACGTTTGGCTCAGATATGTATACATGCATGTATCATTCTTTAGGAGTCCTTTTTGCATTATTTTTATTACTGTATATCATCAGCGCTCATCATTTCAAAGAAATGTGGCACATGCATACCCCCAGCTTTCTCTCGAACTTAATACATATATCTAAAGTAGGAAAATAATTGAGATCAATCAAATCTAATGATGAAACGTTAATGCATTACACACACTCACAATACATATATAGATACGAGTGTGTGTGTGTGTTTTATGACAAGGACAAAAACATAAGTTTGGGAGGAAAATGCTGGAGCATTAGGTGACATGTTCATCTGTCACCATGCATATCGACTCGACGTCTGCTAGCTTTGGTCCACGCACTGATGAATTATATTAGAGGGTTGCTTACTCTATTTTACAGTGGGGGAAATAAAGTATAAAATTTTCGAAGATAATAATGTAATATTTGTGCTGGCCATGCTTCATATATCTATTATTCGCAGATACATACACACACGTATATATAGAGATTACTTATAAAATTCCATGCACAAAGGTACAAACTGAAGGAACGTGCAATCTGAAGTGAAGAAAGCAGAAGACGACAATAATAATAGTCAGACTATGTCTCAAGCTTTTGCCTTTTATTATTCAAATGAGAAATTATTATTTAATGTATAGCTTCATCTCTCTAATTATTATTCGAGTTTCTAACAACAACAAAAAAAAAATTGGATACCGTGGGTTTGTTTCAAGTCATTTTTCGGCTAATTAATATTTGATCATCGTTAATTCATTTTGGTACAAGTCATGTACGAGCTACGGAAACTCGGTCTTTGTCATTTAAGAGAGAGTGCTGTGACAGTATGGCAAATCTAAAAACGTCATTTTAGAAATCATATAAATATCTCCCTATTTTTTTGGTGAACTTTGAATCGTGTTTAAACTTTAAGGTCGTGAAAAAGTGTGATGGAATAGCGAAGATAAGGACTGAAATCTTCGGCTGAAATGAAATAATATATATATATATATATATATATATATCAAAGTGAAAAAAAAAATTATTTTTCATTTATTTTTAGCAGACATGAATCGTGCATAAAAGGCCATATGATAAGACCAAGAAAATTCTAGGAAATTGAAAAAGATCGGACTGGCCGACACGTTCTAATAATCAGTAGTTAATTCGGGCACAACTCATCCTCGGACCCAAAGCTATATCAAAATACACGTCCTAACTACATTATTATAAATACTATTATATTAACTTTCCTCATTTAGTTTCTACGTGCTAACAAACTAATAATTTTCAATACACGTTCCAAGTTACAAACCCGAACTGAATAAATAATTAAAACTAGTTACTCCGTACAATCTTTTTTATCATTATCGATAGACTATAGTGAAATTTTACAAATTATGGAGGGACTAAATTGATATTTGAATTGTTAAAATAAAAATAATAAAAATAAAAGTGTGTATTGAAATTGAAAAAATAAAGTGTAATATTAGTGTCATATAAGGGTAAAATTGGAAGATTGTGTGTTGAAATTGAAAAAAAAAAAAACAAAAGTGTAATATTAGTATCATATAAGGATAAAATTGGAAGAAAAAAGTTGGTGTCCACTCTAGGTAGTTATTATCATGTCCTCATACTTAATAACATAGTATAGAAGTATAGATTCTGAAGGTGTGAAACACACAAAATTAATCACTGCCCAAATAATTAAAATAAATAACAGTCAAAACAATAATCAATTTATAAGATAATAACGTACATTGGTCAACTAATCCACATCCGTGTCACACGGAACCCTCTGAAACCCATTCGAACTGGAGAACGGGACCCTCAACGATTCACAAAGAACCTTAAGCTTGCGATGAATCTTGAAAACCCCAATCTTCAATCTGATTTTAGCCCTGATTTTCACTTTCAAGTCCGCATCACCCGAGGCCTGATCCACTTTCAAATCACGGGCCACGGCCCCATAAAGCTTCTCGTTTTTAGCCGCCAAATCCAAGTCCAAATGGGTCACATTTCTCCTTGGCTGATAGAATGGAGCAACAGTACTGACCGACAGAATCTGATCCTCGTACAACACCGACACGTCGATCCTGTTGTAATATAACGAGACCCTTTTGTTAGGATTGTGCGCTCGGAGCACGAAATGGAATTTTGCGTTTAGGACGTCTTTTGTTAGGTTGTAAGCACTGATGGAACCGTGCTCCATCGAATATTTCAATTTTCTTGGTTGGACGGATACCCAGATGATGATGACAACTAGAACTGTGAAAACAATCGAGGCTAGAGCTGTAAGGGCAATGCATCTCAGAAGCCAAGAATGTTGTGGTCGCCCCACCGGCGCTCGTGGTGGCTGCTGCGGCTGTGGTGGTGTCATGGGCCGGTGGCTTTGCATGCAATTGCGAAGGAGTTTGATGTATTAGCGTCGATGTTTAAGCATAGTGATATTGCTTTTAACAACTGAAATGTGAATTATACAGCTATCTGTTATTATATCCTGTTCGTAGTGGCATTGGTTAACACTTCAAGATTTCTTGTACCAAACTCAAGAGATCTACGAGTCTTAGAAGAGAAAAAGGGAGCTAGGGTTCGCATGTGAATATTCATTTATTGCAGAGTTTAAAGATTTCTTTGCTGTGGAAATTTAAGAATCTGATTCTCAATGAGTTAATAATGTTCTTGATTGCTTAGGACAAGGTATTCTCATGATCTGCACGAAATTGTTACGTTTGCGATATATATATACTATATTTGGATTATTGGCTTAATGAAAGATGACCATCAGTTTTTAAGCACAAGATCAAACTGCAAACAAAATATTCATGGAATGATTGGAAAAAATTATACGTCTTGGAGTTTCAGGAATTATATATTTGTCTTCCTTTCGAGGGTTAATTACTCGAGGAATTATTTGAGATACGGACCAAATACTATGTTCATGCTTGGTGTAAACCCTATACTTATAATCACCTGGTTGGTAATATGGACCCAACTTTATGTTTGACAATTGTTCATGCACGGAGAGATCTGGAATATTGTCGAAAGATTTATGAAATATACCAAAAATCGAACATTTAAAACATTTATACACTAATATTGCATAAAGAGGTGGGTGTTCTAGAAAACAAACGAGTCACACCCAAAAGACCAATATTTGTTACTCAAAACATGTTAATTTTCTATGGAGGTTTCGAAATAATAAAGCCTCTCATGCTTTAAGTTAGAAAGACAAGATGACAAAAAAAAAAGAAGTTATTTTAGATTGTAGGCGAAATTGTTTTTTGGTTATCTATGTTTGTTTATTTGAGATTTTGTTCATTTATGTTATCAACTTTCAGTTTTAATTGGTTAACATTGATTTTTTTGGGTAAATGTGATTATTTTTCTGACGTGACGCTAATGTGTGCAGTACAATATCAGCATTCTCAATTAAAAAAATTAAAAATTTTAAAAATAAAAAAATACAAGACTAAAAGTGAAATTTGATAACATAAAGTACTAAAATCGCAAAAAAAAAAAAAAGAAGAACAAAAATACAATTTTTCCTAAATTATAAGTGTAACATGATATATACTTGTGATCCTTGACATGCTATACATGCGTGGATATTTTACTGTAAAATATAATTTTATGTACCATAATTTATATGTCGAAATATTTTTTTTCCTACCTAGTTTTGTGTTTATATATATTTTTTCGAAATTAACTCTTTTGTCCACTAAATTGTTAAATTTTGGGTTTTGGTCCAACAAATAATCAGAGTGTTTTGATACAATAACTTTGTTTTTTTAGCTTTTAATCATATTTCGTCGTGATGTTGACATGAGACTAAAAATGTTAACTTTACATAAAAAAAATTGACATGTCATCATAAAATGATGTGTGTCCAACACCAAATCATCAATTAAATTAAAATAGCCGGAAATTACAATTTTGTTCACTAGTACTAAAGCTTGACAAATTAATAGTGTAAAACTAAAAATTGGATAAGTGGCAAAAATAAATTTTTAGGTCTATACATTGAATTTCACTATTTTGGATCTTAGTAACCTAATATTTTAAAATTAAGTTTTAATACACTGACTTTTAATTTTGGTTTAATTGATGACATGACACATGACACTTTAGTAATTTTTGGAGTCACCTCAGCACTTCGAATAATATGACTGAAAAAAGTATATGTACAAAAATCAGAATTTGAAAACTTAATGGACAAAAACTCAAATAGAGAAAGTTAATATACAAATCAAAAAAGTTATTTTCCCAAATTTTTTCCTTATTTTTTGTCGTTATATATTTCTCATAAAAAGAAGAGTTTTGATGGGGAGCGGGGATGTGTATTTTCGGGGGAAAAGGAGGTGTGATTTAGAGATCGATAATAGTCAATAGATATGTGCAATTTTTTATTTTTATTTTTGAAAATCAGTGTAATTGTTTTTTTGGCGCGTGTTATTTTGACTTTTGAGTGAGAGCAAAAAATGCAGATGAATGGGCGGCTCTGGATTTATTTTTAAGCTTGTGAACTGGAAAAGTCAATATCCTATTATGGCCATTGGGCTTTGATAAATTTATGGTCCAGATGCCACGGCCACATTTGCATTTAAAATTCTCTTAAAATTGCTAGTAATGTAACATTTTTACCCTAAGTTTATGCTATCTTTGGTCACCACGGCGTGAAAAATAAATTAGCACAAAAACTTCTGTGAGAGAGTCTCATGAGTTAATTTCGTGAGACGAATTTTCTATTTGGGTTACCCACAAAAAATTATTACTTTTTATGTCAAAAGTATTGATTATTATTGTAAATATGAGCAGAGTTGACAAGTCTCACGAATATGAGCTGGAGTTGATCAGTTTCACATATCTTTTATCCGTGAAACCGTATCACAAAAGACATAATAATAAATTAGAGGGTTTTGGGTTTATATTTTATTAACTCGTGGATCTTGGTACTTGATCCAATTATTGACATCGTCCCAAGCAAATCACCATTTTCTGACATCACATCAATATTTTTTCTCATGCCACACAATACTCTAGAAAAAATGATTAAATTAAAAAAATCAAAGTTACTCTATCAAAACCAAAAATTTGGATATTTAGTAGATCAAAACTGAAAATAGAATAAGTTAGCATAGAAAAGAAATTATTTTACCTGAATCACACTGTCTTTTCATCCAAGAGCATATGCTATTTCTCTAGTATTTTGTTCTACGTGGCAGAACAAAATAAAAGAAATCACATAATATCTACTTGGCCTAACCTAGACCTATGAATTAAGCTAAACCATAAAGGAAATAAACACTAAATTAGCATAGTGATAGGACACGCATGTGAGGTAAATTGATATAGAAAGGTGTGTTAGAGGACAAGTTCACAAGTACTTTTTTACCACAAAAAAATTAGGTCAGATACCACTCTCCCAAACTTCTTGTGCCCTTTTCTTTTCACATGAATGTCGTCCAATTAACTGAACATCGGAAGTATCTTGTATTCATTTTCATTGACATGACACAGCAAAATCCCATTCTCCTAAAAAATTCTTCAAAACTAGCGTGGAGGGAGATATTTTGTTTTTTTGAAAATACATACTTTAGAGACTCATCCTAGGATGGAATGCTTCAACTTGGATGCAGTTATTTCAAAGTTAAATTAGGGAATTTTGAGTCGACGTCGTATCGGTATCATATGACCGTCTTGCTGGGAAAAACTAAAATTGTAAAAACAAAAGAGAAGAAGATAGAAAACTAAAACTAAAACTAAAATTTGACAACATAGATAACTAATATGGTAAAAAGATAAATATATTAGACCGAAATTGACACTCTTCCTATTTATAAATTTATTTAAACTATTAAAAATGTCAGGCATTTACAAACATTTAAAAGGTGTAGCGAAAAGAAAAGGACTAAAGGTGTTGTGATATATTGGGATTAATGGTGGAGTTGGTCTCCCGCATATCCCTTGGAATTATGCTTTCTTTTGCAAACTCTTTTAGTCTATGGGATCGAGAACAAACCTTAGCTGCCATAGAATAAATTCTATATCCTTGAATCTACTAATAACACCTACTTATAAATAATCAACCCTATGCCTTCCGGTGCTCCCTCTAAAAAATACTTAATTTGACCCCCACCACCACCACCGCCATCATCTTGGAGCCATGATCTCTTCCGGCAGTGATGGTGGTGGTGGTGGTGGTAAATCTGCAACAATCGGTCAAAATTCGAAGAAGACAACGAAATTCAGGAAAGAATTAAATACCGGATATATATTGTGTCTTCAAACAGGGCAACTTCAATGAATCCTTTGGCATAATTTCAAGATTCACAGAGAATAGCTAGTTAGGTAGCAAACTGCAAAACTTCAGCTGATTATCTACAGGTTTCCGAGCCCGATGAAGTACGTACGACTAGTCTCCGACACCGAGACAATGGGAATCGAGAATAATATTCCATGTACCCGTTATTAGTTATGCAGTATTCATCTTGTTTTCAGTGTTATGTTTCTGGATCGAATAATTAAGCAGAAGATTGACCCTGCGGATGCACTTTGCTCCTGAATGTCGGAGAAACAAGATTGTGGGAATAAAATGTGTTTTGATTGCTGTCATGTTTTAGCTTAATGCTTTGAGCTTGTACTTCCATCTCTTTTATCATAAGTTTTCTAGAAATTTATCACATCGGAGGTTGACAACTATATATTATATTTTATCAAAATTCCAAGATTGTCAGGCCCTCCATAAACTATTTATTTAATATTATATATTGGCAGAAAAATGTATTACAGGCGCTGAAACAGCAACGTTGGCAGCAATAATAATATATCTTTATTAATTGCCTTTTCACCATCCCTAACTTGCATCTGTTCTTTCTCCTCTAATTAGTTCTCGTTTTCTCATCGGTAAAAACAAATTCATAGACAAAAATATTCTATTATTCCTTGGAAAAATCAACATAAACTAAAGTAACCACTAAAAACAATAAAATATCTGGTATACTCAGGGATGTCAACGAGCTGAGTCGAGCCAAACAGTATCAGGCTCGAGCTCGATTCGAACTTTTATAATGAAACTCGAGCTCAGTTTGTTTCAAATTTATCAAGTTCGCAAATAGTTCGAACTCGACTCGTTTTAAAATTATTAAGCTTGCGAATAGCCCGAGCTTGGCTCGTTTATCACATTTAACGATTCTGACTCGAGTTTGGCTCAGGCTAGTTTTTGATATGGTGAAACTATATAATTTTGGACTTGTCGATCATTCTTAGTCAAAAAGCCAACTATGATATGAGAATTTAAGGAGGTATGCTTATCATTTTACGATCTTTCAATCACTCTCCTTACATTTATATTTCGACTTGGGGCAATGCAAATTATTATTATACACTTAAGACCTAACAAACTAGTCGAGTTCTAGCTCAAGAACAGGTTCGCGAGCTTACGATTCGAATATCCTTAAGCTCGAGCTCTATAAAATATTCGAGTTCGAGATCAACTCGATAAGCGCCTTAACAAACGATCTCTAACGAGCTTTTTACAGAGCCGAACTTCGAGTAGCTCGTGAGCGGATTCGTTCGTTTACATCCCTATGCATACTCTAGTCAATCAATCTAATTGGTTCTCATTTTAAAGCGATAAATGACGAATATCGCTAATAAGTTGGGGGCTAATTGTTCTTCGACATGAACAGTAATAAAAAAATTATATTTTTGAAACACAAAAACTGTTATGAGATAGTCTCATATGTCAGTTTTGTGATACGGATCACAACCCGACCTGACCCATAAAAAAAATAATACTTTTTATGTGAAAGCATAACTTGTCAATATATGTATAGGCCGGATCGATCTTTCTCACAGATATAGATCAGTACGGCCGTCTCATATGACACTTACACTATTGAAATAGACAACAAAATGACTTTGACAATTTTCAATGACAATAGAATTATACCAGGGCAAAATAGCTAATATGCAAGTATATTTTGTCAGTGAGTACCAAACTAGAGTATATAGTAGAAAATATTTCAAAATTTCACAAAATAATAAAATTTCTCATGATTAATCAATATATGCTAGCGATTATTAAAGTATTTTCATCATATGTTAACAAATTAAAGGCTTCGCAATTTAATTCGATACCTCCCTCTGCTTCGTCCCGCTTAGTACTTTCCCTCCTTCATGTACCGTTTGACTCTACCCTAGACGATGTTTGCATTGCTGGACTATGAATTTTTTAATTAAAACGTCTTTATCTGTATTTTGGAACTTTTGGAAATATATAAATATATAATATTGCACGCAAAATGCACACGTGCGTGCATGGTATCTATATCTAGAGAGTACATGCATCCATTTCTTTTATATCAAAAACCATTTTCTTTTATTAATATGAACTATAGAAGAGATTATTTCTACAACATCAAATATTTATTTAATAAAAAAATAATACTGGCAGAAAAATTGTTTTCGTTCCCGGCGCAACAACAACGTATATATCTTGATTACTTTTTAACATTGTATATGTTCTTTCTTCTCTAATTAATTCTCATTTGCAAGTGATGAATGATGGATATCACTTAATATACAATTATTAAAAAAATAATATTTTTTGATAGATTAGTTAATGAATTTGACAAATTTCACAGCTGTAATAGAATTAAACTATAAAAAAAAAAAACTAAAATCTTGCAGTATTTTGGTCTTTGTTAGTTCGAAAAAAATTATAACAGAGTAGAATTTATTTTTTCAGAAATGCAAATAAACATTTAAATTTCTTATGATTAAAAATATCAGTTCTCTAAAATTAATGAAATTTCTATAACGTTGATTTTTCCTTTTTTGAAAGAAAATTGTTTTTATTTTCTTTTTTAAGGTTGGAGTTTTAAGATTAATTTCCCCCAAAAAAGTGCATCAATATTTGATAAATAAATCGATAAAATCTTGTATATATTAGTGAATACAATAAACTCTAGTCTCACATTTTGATTGTATTGAATTTTGGTTTTTTTTTTTTTTTGTATCTCATAATTGTGGACCAAATTTTTTTCAAAATCATATGAAAATCGATCTATATAATTAATATAAAACGGAAGTCTCACTTGAAAAAAATTAAATTAATATCTGTAATTTTTCATAGCGACTCTTATTTCTCTAAACCCTAATAAGTTTACTATATATAACGTCATTATCTATCGCTTCGTTGTCTGATATTTGTTTCTGCCGACATCTAATTTATCTTTGACCAGAGTCGAATTTGTCAAAAATTCTTCGGTTATCGATAGATTTCTCATGTATCTTGTTTCTCCCATTTTTTAAATTATCTTTGTTCTTCGCCATATCTTGATTGAGCTAATTTGTTTCCACCGGTGTGATTCATACCACCACTAGAAGATCTAAGTTTGCAGGTATAAATTTCTATGTATTAATCACAAAAGTGGTTCCTATACTTGGACTTGTTTCATGTTTATACATATATATGTTTCCATACATACATATATATATGGTTTTCTTGTAGAAATCAAACTGAGCAAAGTAAGTAAAAATTGATGTTTCCCAGAATGGGTGATTCAAAACTTGTACGGGAGTTAGATTCGTAAATCATTTTGGAAAATATGACATAAATATTACATTATTTATTTATTTATTTATAAAACTTTACAAAGTAAATATTTATTGACCGGAATAAATTTATATTATTCTTCAATTTACGATCTATTCGAAACAATCTTTTAATGATTTTAATTATTGAAAAACCAAGTGTACAAAAATAAATGTTTAATAAATAAACTATTTATTTAAATGCAATCATGTAATTCTATGTCAATTTTTTTTTAAAAAAAAATAGCATGTGTGCGATGCACATGCATTGCACGAGAATAACACTGACTCGAGAATAGATTTATAAATTATACAAACATATATAAAAGCCGCTCTGTAAAACTAATATAAAACATAAACCTTCCTTAAGGAAAAAAATAATTAATAATGAAAATTTTCTTAGCGAATTTCTTCTAAACCCTAATCAATTTTGCATGTATAGCATTTTTTCAATCATCACTTTTGTTGTCTAGATTTTCTGTCGATGGATAATTTACCACAATTGAATTCCATAAAAAATTTATTCATTTATCTATTTAAATTCTCATTTACCTCGTTTATCTAATTATTTTCCTTTTTCCCATTCAATCTTGATTAAGGTTTTCTTTCGTTGTCCGGTTCTTACTACTTCTAGAAGATATAGTGTTTTTCAGGTACACATTCTCTTATAAAATTGGTTTATGAAGTCATGAGAAAATTATCAATTTATTTTAAGTTATTTAATTTGCATAACTAATAATTATTCATGGTTTTTATTTTCGTTTACTTAAACATTTTATGTTCAAATAAATTTAATTTTCTTTTCCTAAATGCTTATTAATTTGACCAATAATTGTTGGAAAGAAAATAAAGTAAAATTAATTTTTTATTTGATTTCTTAATTACCCAAGTGGTAATAAAAAGTGTAATGAAGTTACAACTTTAAAAGAAATTTGCATTACGTCAGATATCGATGGATAACGAGCGGTATGACAAAAATACTTAATTATATTCCATTATTTTTTAAAATAAATTTTCATAGTTACAAATGAGAATAATTTTTACATAAATCACATATGTGAATTATTAAGAACCTATGCAGAGCAACATAAAATTTTATGAGACAGAAAAAGAATTAATACAATACAAATATTAATGCGCCCAATAGGAATATTAGTCGATATTTTTCCAAAAATATATCATTCGATATTATGTGGTTCTATTAAAAACTTTTTCCCTTTGAACAAAAATGCATGCTCGTGGTTTGCAGGTTTGCATCAGACTGAGGTATATTTAGTGCACATCGAAAGGTAATGGTTGTGAATTCTCATTTAACTAAAAAAATATATTTTGTTATTTAATAATATATAATGCTGAAAATTAAGTAGTAGCATATTTTTTCCGATTTTTTTGTGTGGCCGTATTTACATTAATAATTATTCTCTTTAAAAAAATCAGAAAGGAAAGAAATTGTATGTTTTTATTATGTAAGGCCGGGGGATATAATTTGTTGGATTAATAAAATTATATATCTATACATATTATAAAAGTGTGAATCAAGGTCAAAGTTTTTCTATTGTGTAATGTCAACTTTGTCCTTAGTTTGTACATACTGGAAAAATTTAGTGAGGATATTTTTGTCAAATCAGTTATTATGATAAGGACAAAATTGTCAAACTACATTAATGTTAGATAATGATCAAATCTATACAATTATTATTATTTTATTATAAAAGTGTGAATCAATGTCAAAGTTTTTCTATTATGTAATGTCAACTTTGTCCTTAGTTTGTACATACATGAAAAATTTAGTGAGGAATTGAGGATGTTTTTGTCAAATCAGTTATTATGATAGGGACAAAATTGTCAAACTACATTTATGTTAGATAATGATCAAATTGCCAAAAAAGCTGAAACTTTAAAATTCTTTGATTTTTATTATAAAAGTGTGAATCAAGGTCAAAGTTTTTCTATTATGTAATGTCAACTTTGTCCTTAGTTTGTACATACATGAAAAATTTAGTGAGAAATTGAGGATGTTTTTGTCAAATCAGTTATTATGATAGGGACAAAATTGTCAAACTACATTTATGTTAGATAATGATCAAATTGTCAAAAAAGCTGAAACTTTAAAATTCTTTGATTTTTATTTTCTTGTAGATGAATTGAACAAACTTTTTTCACAAAAAATATTAATTTGAAAAGATTGAAATACCAAAATATATTGGTTTTATTTTCTTATAGATGAAGTGAAAAAGAATTTTTTCACAAAAAACTTAATTTGTAGATTTTTTCACAAAAAAGTTAATTTGTAGAATATTAAAATAACAAAATTCGTTTGTTTTATTTTCTTGTAAATAAAGTGAAAATATTTTTTCCACAAAAACTTAATTTGTATAACGATATAATGTTAAATATCTTTTATTTTTAGTTCATTAAGATTAATTATTTTAAAATGAAGAATTAAACTATTGAAGCCAAATAATTAAATTAATTTTGTTTTTGTTTTAACAAGGTTGGTGTCATGAAGAAGGTTCGATATTTAATTAAATTTACAAAATGATACAAGAATTATCAGATATAAATATAGATAATCCTAATAAATATTTCATTGATATTTATTTTATCTATATTTCTTTATCAAAAAGAAAGTCAACTAATATTGTTCAAAGCATTGGTTCATTATGAAAATTTAACGATATAAGATTGAATAATATATTTGTATTAATTTTAACTATATTTTCCTCTTTTTAAATGCTATAAACTATAACAATTATTTTATGAGAGATTCTTGCAATTAACGAATGATTATTTTTATAAGAGATATATATTGACAAATCAGTTATAGTTTTTGTAACATTAAAATATATATCTTTGAATGTAAATTTTTAAAATTATGATAAATAAATTTTTATAAAATTTATTCATTAGCAATACACACTATTTCTCCATAGACAAAGTCAAAGTTATTTGGTTTTTATTTACTTGTAGATGAAGTGAACAAATGTTTTTTACAAAAATATTTGTTTGAATGTGATTTATTTTATTTAGTAGATTTATATTCTTTTGAATGATTTTATATATGCAAGAAATTTATCTTTAATTTGGTGAGGAAGTTTTTGTAAAATCAATTATTATGATGATGTCAAGATTATCAATCTACGTATGCTAGGCAAGGATCAAGTTGCCAAGAAGATTGAAACTCCAAAATTCTTTGATTTATATTTTCTTGTAGATGAATTGAACATATTTTTTCCGCAAAATATTAATTTGAGAATATTGAAATACAAAAAATCATGGGTTTTATTTGTTTATAGATGAAGCGAAAATAATTTTTTCCCAATAAAATTAGTTTGTACAATATTGAAATACCAAAATTCTTTTGTTTTATTTGGTTGTAAATATTGCGAATTTTTTCCACAAAAACCATAATTTGTGTAAAGACATGATATTAAATATCCTCTATTTTGCATTAATTGAGAATAATTAATTTAAAACGACAAATTAAAATAATGAAGCCAAATAATTAAATCATGTGGGTTGGTGTTTTGAAGGAGGTTCGACGGTTAATTACATTTTACAAAAATGATACAAAGCATTATTGGATATAGAAGAAAGATGACTTTATAAATATTTCGTGAGTATTTATTCTATCTATTTTTTTTATAAAAAAATCCAATTAATATTTTTCAAAGCCTTAGTTTATTATTAAAATTTAACAATATATGACTGAATACATACAATTTTACTAATTTTAACTATTTTCCGTCTTTGTAAAGATCAGAAACTATAACAATTACTTATTTGATGATCTTGCAATTGACGAAGATGTGTTTTATAAAGGATGGATATAAGTAAATCAATTATAGATTTATGTAATCTGAAATGACATATCTTTGAAGGTAATTTTTTAAAATTATTA